>NC_092144.1:52155079-52760579 GCF_043159975.1 Macaca nemestrina | reverse complement strand
AAGGTAAAAGAGAAGGCGGTACTAGGAGGGAGGAGTGAGAGGGGAGGGGACAGACAAGTGTCCTGGGCACAGACCCCGCCCATGAGTGAGAGAAGTGCTCCTGCCCCGGGAAGAGGCTCAGCACAGAAGGAGGAAGGACAGCACAACTGACAGCCGTGCTCAGAAAGTTTCTGGATCCCAGGCTCATCTCCACAGAGGAGAACATGCAGGCAGCACTGGCCATGGGGCCCCTCTCAGTCCCTCCCTGCACACTGCACATCACCTGGAAGCAGCTCCTGCTCGCAGGTGAGGAGAGAACTTCCCGGGAGAGGACAGGAGGAGGAAGCAGAATGATTGGATGGGGTCTTTTGGAAGGATGGGGTTCTAAAAAATAAAAGGAGTCAGCACTTTGGGAGGCTGAGGTGGGTGGATCATGAGGGCAGGAGTTCAAGAGCAGTCTGCTCAATACAGTGAAGCCCTGTCTCTACTAAAAATGCAAAAAATTAACCAGGCGTGGTGGTATGCTCCTGTAATCCTAGCTACTTGGGAGGCTGAGGCAGGACGTTTGCATGAACCTGGGAGCCAGAGGTTGCAGTGAGTGTAGATTGCGCCACCGCATGCCAGCCTGGGTGACCATGTGAGACTCTGTCTCACAAAAAAAAAAAAAAAAAAAACCCAGAAAAAAATACAGGAAAGAAGGCTCTGTTGGAGCCTGCATAGGGGAATATATACCAGAGGGGGACAGGGGTCAAAACAGGAAAATCACATTGAACTGGAATTGGTAAGAGGTAGGAAAATCTCAAGTGTTCTGTTTTGCTGGTTAATCATCACTGGACACCACATTTTGTAAAATGATAATAATAACTATTGTCAGATGACACTTCAAATGAAAATATAAGCAGGGCATGAAACACTGTCCTCAGCCAAAAACCTCAACAATTGGGGAAAGAGAGAAAAAACCACCAGGCATGGAGGACCCTGGGAACTCTCACATGTACAGGAGTCTGCCTCTTGTCCGAGGCACTGGGGTGCAACCTAGATCAAAAGTCCTTGTCCTCAGGAAACTCATGCTCTCATGGGAAGCAAGATAGACAGACAAAGAGATCTAGAATGTGAGGTCAGATGTTAACAAGAGCTCCAGAGGGAGCAGAGCAGAAAAAGATCAGAAAGGGAAGACCCAGGGTCTCTGAAGGAGGTGTTAGGAAAGAAGTCTAAGGATGCCCTGATGTGAGTAGGACCTGAGGGCAGTGTGGAGGGAGCCGTGCAGACCCCTGGGGAAGAGGATTCCAAACAGAAAAACGCCAAAGTCTCAAGTATTGAAGGAATGAGGGTCGTACTGCTGACTTTGACCCAGTAGGACAGTTTGAAACACACACACAAACACACACACACACACAGAAAAGGTGTGTGTGTGTGTGTGTGTGTGTGTGTGTTTTCAAGGCTGATGATTGAAGAGATCTTCTCAGGTCCCAGGGCCCCATCTTTTCACCCCAATACATAGGTCTCAATATTGACTGATGCTCTCTCCACCTCCTAGCATCACTTTTAATCTTCTGGAACCCACCTATCGTGGCCCAAGTCACGATTGAAGCCCAGCCAACCGAAGTTTCTGAGGGGAAGAATGTTCTTCTACTTGTCCACAATTTGACCCAGAATCCTACTGGCTACATCTGGTACAAAGGGCAAATAACGGATAGCCACAATTACATTACATCATATGTAATAGACACTGAAATGATTATATTTGGGCCTGCATACAGTGGACGAGAAACAGTATATTCCAATGCATCCCTGCTGATCCAGAATGTCACCAGGAAGGACACAGGATCCTACACCATACAAATCATAAAGCGAGGTGATAGCACTAAAGGAGTAACTGGACATTTTACCTTATACCGTGAGTGATTCCACATGATCCCTGGGTGTTGGGGGTTGGGAGTCACTTCTACTTTGCACACACAAGATGGTCAGGCTTAACTCTGCCTGTGTGCCTCTCTGCATTATGTCCCATGTTGGGGTTTTGGCATTTAGTGCAGGACACACACAGAGGAGACAAACTTCAACAGATCAGAATTCCTTTCCTGCCTCCAGACCCTGCAGACACTTGCTGCACAGGAAGGACAGTGTGATGGGGGAGGTGCGCAGCAGCAGGAGATCAATCTCAGCCAAGCACTTCATGCCCTCTTCATAAACTTGACCCTGAGAAAGACCCTGGAGAACTGAGCAGGGCTTTGCCTAAGAGGCCCCCTAAGATACTCCCAGAGAAGCTCAGCCCAAGAAGCCTCAACCCCAGACCCCTGTCCCTAAATCCTTACTCCAGATAAAGCTGAGGAGCCTGTGCCATGGCTGGGTTGTGGCAGGGCTTACTGGCACCGGGGATTCACCAGCTGTCTGAGGACTGTGTCTCCTGGAGCTGCTCACCAGCCAGAGCTCAGCCCTCAGAGCCTCATCTGGGCAAGGACAGAGCTTTCTTCACCTGAAACTCAGAGTGGAGAGGACAGAAAGATAAGCTTTGTAGGCCATCAGCCAATGGCTTTGTGAGGCTTAGGATACTCCATAGAAAACCTAATGTCCCCAGAAGCAGAAACAGAAGAGAGAAAATGTACCTGGCAGCAGCTTGTCCACAGGGATCTGACCTAAAGGTGCTCTCTCATGGAAGTGAATAATAATAAATGCTGTTTGTGTGAACACCTCCACTGTGCCAAGCATTAGGTCAGGTGACTGTGAAAAATCTACAATTTATTCACAGATAGCATGAAAAGCCACAGTCCATTTCCCATTTGGCTTATTTGAGTGAGAGAAAACCGAGGCACAAGAAGTCACAGTCACTGAACCACAGTCACACAAACACAAAAGGGAGATCAGGGTCACATGAGGTCTGTCTGCAGCCACAGGCCCATCCTCTCCTCCACCAGAAGTGACGAATTATTGGGTTCCAAGGACCCATAGTCATTTATTGGCTCAAATCCTCTCTTCTTAGACATCCAAACCTCAGAGGAGTGAGAGCAAATGGTCAGCTGATTAGTCTGTGCTTCAGAGCTAAATCACCTGCCTCAATTGTCAGAATCAGTGCAAAAAATGTCCAGGCCTCCCCTGCATAACTTAACCCCTATCCCTGAACCTGAAATCCTGTGTTTCCCAAAGTGTCCATGTCACTGGCATGACAAGATAAAGGAGAGGACCTTCTTTTCGTTCCCCACTCACACCCCGCACCAGCACAGGCCCAGTGAGAGACACACACTCAGGAGCTCTCACATAACAAATGAAGGAATTGAATGAAAAAATGAATGATCCATAACCTCTTTAGGGACTGGATCGTGGATGCAGAATCCTACGAAGTTCTAGCCACACCTGTCCCTTGTTCTTCACAGGCTGACAAGCATGTTTCATCCCCCCACTACTCTTGCCTCTAATGCCACCCCACCTAATATAATTCTGAAGCTCCTTGGCCACTGGAGGGCTTTCAGGGCTCCCTTGTCCTGGACTGTTGAGCTGGGGCACCTAGTCCCTGTGGTCTCTGAAGTCACTGTAGACCCCATTGTTCACTGCAATACTGCCTCTGCCTCTCTCTGCTTCTCTGTGTCCCTCATCTTCCTCCCATTTCATTCTAACTGGCAAGCCCTGTCCTGCACAGCTTCTTCCTCTACTTCTTGGCTTTCCCCAGACAATCCTTCTAACTAGGCTGACTGCTCTGTTCCCTTCCTGCTAACACTGTGGCCTGGCCCACCTCCTAGGAAATAGGAAAGGTACAGAAATCACCTGGAGTTTCCACTCCTGCCAGGCTTCCTCTCGAGCCAATGTCCCCAGGTCACTAAGAGAATGAGCTTCCACTGTATCCCCATCCAGGGCTCTGTCCCTTTGTGAGGCTGTTCTGTGGACAAGACTGTGGGACAGGGATAGGCAGCTCCTCCATCCACTCTTATAATTCCCAAACAAGTTCTTCTGGCCTCCTGCATAAAGAAAACCAATTTATCCCGATGGTGATTTGCAGTAAAGAAAGATTTTAATGACTCCAAGTCTGCTAAACAGGATGATGGAGGTTTATTATTACTCAAATCAGCCTCCGTAGTGTATCAGGGGTTAGAGATTTTCAAGGATAGTTTCAGGGGCACAGGACTAAAAAATGGGTACTGCTGACTGTTTCAGGATGAAATCATGCGGGCGGAGGGAAATGATCTGTTTCTGCTTGAATCTGCCTCTAGGTGGGGACCACGTGACTGGTTGAGCCATTAGTCATGAGTATGGATGAGGTCAGCTCTTTGCCAGAATGCAAAGAATGAGAAACATCTCAAAAGACCAATCTCAGGTTATACAATAGTGATGTCATCTATAGAAGTAATTAGTTACAAATTTTGAAAACTCTGGCCAAATGACATTTGAGCAGTGTTTGTAGAAACTGTGCCTCCATTTTAGCAGAATTCACTTCCCTCCTATAGTCCTACTCTCATGGTCTTTCACCGGTTTTACAAAGGTAATCCCTGGGCAAAAGAAGGGTATTAGTGTTATGGAGGAACTAGTATTATTCTTGCTTCAAAGTTAAAATATAAACTAAATTCCTCCCATGGTTAGCCTGGCGTATGTCCAGGAATGAGTGAGGACAGCCAGCCTGAGACTAGATGCCAGATGGATTCAGCCATGATAGTTTGCTATCACTGTTGTAAACTTTGCACTGACTCACCAGGGTGTCAGTTGTTGGACAGGCCTGTGGTGCCCAAAGCCCATGGGCTGATTTCACCCATTTCACTCGTGACTCTATCCTCAATCTACCATGGAGTTCACATTCTCCAGTCACTTCCTAGAAATTTCTGGTTTCCTTTCAGGCATATTACAAGCTTGAAATTTGTCACTCGGTTCTAACAGTAAGTAAAAACCCGACCAAACTCAAAAGTCAACAACTCGTTAAAATCCCTAAGAGATTAGCCTGGCACAGTGGTTCACGACAGTAATTCCAGCACTTTGGGAGGCTGAGGCGGGCAGATCATAAGATCAGGAGATTGAGACCATCCTGGCTAACACAGTGAAAGCCAGTCTCTACTAAAAATACAAAAAATTAGCCAGGCGTGGTGGCGGGAGACTGTAGTCCCAGCTACTCAGGAGGCTGAGGCAGGAGAATGGGGTGAACCCGGGAGGCGGAGCTTATAGTGAGCCAAGATAGTGCCAGTGCACTCCAGCCTCAGCAACAGAGCGAGACTCCGTCTCAGAAAAAAAAAAAAAAAAAAAAAAATGGGCTGTTAGAGAAATGAAGAATGCTTTTGATGCTTCCTGGTAGACTGCACACAACTCAGGAAGGAATCCCTAGCTTGAGGATGTGACAATAGAAACTTCCAAAACTGAAACAGGGAAGTTCAAAAAGAATGGGGGGGGGGAAAAAGTGGAACAACATATTCAACTTCATATTTAATATTTTGTATTGACAATAGCAATTTTTCAATTTTGTAGTTGTGGGACAACTACCAAGGCTGTAACATACACATAATGGGAATACTGATGGTTTCGGGGACCTGTTGGAGGTGGTCAGGTGGCTGCTACCTGATAGTTTTATGGCCTGTGCTACAAACAATTGTTTCATTCTTAGGATGCCATTTTCATAAGATGGGGTTCTTCATGTGGGGGACACACGAGCTATTGGCTTCTCACTTAGACTCTTCCTAATTCACACAAACTTAAACTCTAGTTGTCTTTCCTGAGGTTAACAGAAAATGAAAAAAGCATTTCACATACTTGTTTTGGGCTGCTTCAAATTTTTCCTAACTCTGCACAGAAATTAGAAACAGGGAGTTCTTTCTATATTTACTAACATAACATACATCACTTCTTTTAATTTGGCATCATTCGTCTCTTTATGTAATTGACACACTGACCAGTTCTGTCCTTTAAACGGGACTCTCTCTACTTAAGGACTTGCTATTTTCAAATCACCTTTGGCATCTTTCTTTGAGCATAATGTGATCCTGCTGAATTCACCCCACACCTAAACCTTAATTGGGTATCAAGAGAAATACTACTACCAGCAATTGATCTTAGATGTTTGGACCATCCGTAACAATTTCCACTTATGACAACCTTCAATGTTTCCTCCAAATTTTGCTGTTGTTGTTGTTACTGGAGTCAGAACATAGCATGATGTCTAAATTCCTGACAACTTTTTATGGGAAAATTACAGTATTACAAATTGAGCATCCCAAATCCAGAAATCCAAATTCTGAAATGCTCCAAAATCTAACCCTTCTGACCACTGATGTGATGCTAAAAAGAAGTGCTCACTGGAGCATTTTGGATTTTAAATTTTTCAGATGTAGGATGCTAAACCAGTACATCTACTGCAAATATTCCAAAATTAAAAAGAAGTTAGAAATACAAAACACTTGGTTTTAAGCTTTCTACATAAGGAACAATTTATCTGTATGAACTATAGGCATGAAGCTGCACAGGAGATCTCTAGATCCTCCTCATCCTGCATAACTGAAACCGCACAGCCACGGAACAATGCCCTATTCCTGCAACCCCAGCTCCTGGAAACTACTATTCTACTCTCTGACTCACTCTGGAATCCACTGAGATGAGGTACATAGAGTAGTCAAACTCATAGAATCAGAGAGTAGAATGTCTAATAAGAGAAAGTATCTGCAAGACTTCTTCCCAAATATTGGTCTAATAGTCATCAAAGACATACGGACCATAAGGGCCAGACTTCCATCATCAGTTCATGCTCGCTCTTTCAACCAGTCAGTTCTGCATTTGCAAACATTCACATGTATTTCTAGAAAGATCCACATGGTCCTCACCTGCCCCCTACAGGGGGAAGGGAGCATCATGGACCCAGAACATGGAACATGGTCTTGGTCCAAAGCTATCAGCTCTTGCCTGTCCCCTTCACTCTTTGTAGGTCATTCCTTGGACTCTGCTCTATCTTTAGAGGTCACTGGCTCAAGTCAGTCACTATGAGACAGCTGGGAAAACTGCCCCACCTTGTAGCTCCACTCCCTGATGACTGAACTGACCTCCAAGCTTGACTCTGGTCTCCCCTGTATTATTTCGGCTGAAGTACCCAGTCCCAGGCCAGGCTTCCCAGTACCCAAAGGGTTTAAGGACATTGGAAGTTCCATCATCCATCTCTAGGATGTCCTTGGAAGGGGAAGCTGCAAAGAAAGCATACCTTGGGGGGCAAAGTAAGACTGAAACTAAGAAGATTCCAGCACTGCATGCTCCAGGCGAGGACCACAGGGTGGGCCAGGCAGGCAGTTGGAGAGGGAGAGACTCAGAGAGGCACCAGGGGCTGTGACTGCTGGTCCCATGTTTTTTCATGGCCCAATATTGCTGCTCAATTCACACTTGGGAAAGTCTGTGCTTCTACCACATAAAGCAGGTAGCCTCACAATCTCTGAGCCCTCAGATTGCCATGCTTCTGTCTTGTAACACACACAACTGCCATGGGCTTTTAGGGACTTGGACATGCTGAGCGGTGGGAAATGCCAACTCTGATTGAAAAATGTCTTAGGAGGAATCAAAGGTGCCACACAGGGCAATCTTCTCTCTGTTATCTCCACAGTGGAGACTCCCAAGCCCTCCATCTCCAGCAGCAACTTAAACCCCAGGGAGGCCACGGAGACTGTGATCTTATCCTGTGATCCTGACACTCAGAACGCATGCTACCTGTGATGGATAAATGGCCAGAGCCTCCCTATCAGTCCCAGGTTGCAGCTGTCCGAAAACAACAGGACCCTTGTTCTATTTGGTGTCACACAGTATACTACAGGACCCTATGAATGTGAAGTGAAGAGCCCAGTGAGTTCCAGCCGCAGTGACCCAGTCACCCTAAATCTCATCTGTGAGTATCTTCTGTTCCTCTGTGAGCCAGGCTGCCATCCCAAATACACATGGCCAGAGGCCAGGCCTCCCAGTCCCTCTCAGGTGCAAGTACGCAGACCTTTACCCCTGGACATCAAGGCTGGCCATGACTACTAAGGGTAGGCGTAGGCTTGATCAACAATGGGAGAGAAGAGGCTGCTCCTATCATGGTAGACTCAGGATCCACAGCTTATGACGGGGGAAACAGGTCAATGTCTCAGGGTCCAGATCAGTCAACACAGCAGGGATTTGACCGGGACTTCAGTGTTGTGACTTAGCTCACAGGGTCACTCTGGTCCTTCCACAGACCCGAATTTTCCCTTCCCTCTGACAACATCACCTGTGACTTTATTCTCTTTGCTCCAGATGGTCTGGATACCCCCACCATGTCTTCTTCATACACCTATTACCATACAGGGGAAGTCCCCAAGCTCTCCTGCCTCACAGACTCTCACCCACTGGCAGAGCTTTCTTGCCTGATTGATGGGAAGTTCCAGCAATCAGCACAAGCGCTCTTTATCCCCCAAATCACTAAAACATATGGAGGGGTCTATGTCTGTTTCATGCATAACTCAGCCACTAGTGGAACGAATGTCATAATCAAGAGGATCATAGTCCCTGGTAAGTGGATCCCTGGAGCATTGCCAACATGTTTTCCAGTGAAGTCTCTCTGGCTATTAGGGAAGAGCCAACTGCCCTCTGCAAAGGGAGAGGGAAAATCTAAAACCCAGGACAGGGAATATGTTTCTGCTCCAAAACCGCCAGCTTTTACCTGTACCCTTCACTCCTTCTACATCATTCTTTAGACTATACAGTAACAATGAACAATCTGAAAGAAAATTAAGAAAAGAATTTCCATTCACATTAACTTCAAAAGGAATAAAATATTTTGGAATAAGTTTAACCTAAAAGGTTTACGGGTTATACCTTGAAAACTACAAAACATTACCGTAAGAAATTAAAGACAATATCAATATATGGAAAGACAATTCATTCTCACTGATTGGAAGAATCAATATTGTTAGGAAGACAATATTACTCAAAGTGAGCTGCAGATTGAACGCAAACCCTACCAGAATCCCAGTAACATTTTTTGCAGAATTACAAAAATCTGTCCAAAATTTGACCTGACTGGCTCTTATTGATGACTGCCACAACAGAGACACTGAGGAAAAGATGCAACCATGAAAAGGTGGAAAATTTTGATGACATAGAAAATAGCAATCATTATTTCTCACATCCCAAAGCCTTCAAAAATATACAAGTGCAGCATGGCCAGTATGCAACTGACCAAAAACTAATCACCAAACAAGAAATATAGTGAGAAAAAAAAAAAAAAAAAAAAGAGCAAGAATGTATTTGGCTTATCACCTCCCACTTTTGCATACTAATCTGATGCTGAAAAGAAATGCTCACTGGAGCAGTTTAGATTTTGAATCTGTCAGATTTGGGATGCTAAATCAGTAAGTATGTGACAAATATTTCAGAATCAAAAAATGTCAGAAATTCAAGACACTTATTGCCCTAAGTCTTATGCATAAGAAATACTCAATCTGTGTGAACTGTAGGCATCAAGCTGTACAGCGGATCTCTAGAACCTCCCCGTCTTGCATAACTGAAACTGCACACACATGAACAACTTCTGATTCTCCCCACTCCCAGCTCCTGGCAACCACCAGTCTCTTCTCAGATTCACTCTGGAATCCACTTCCATGTGGTCCCTAGATTAGTCAAACCCATGGAATCGGAGCGTAGAGTGTACAATGAAAGAAAATATTTGCAAAACTTCTCCCAAAATTTGTCTCATATCCATCAAACACACACGGTCCATGAGGACCAGATATCCAGGAGTTAACTCCCACCCTTTCCCCCAGTCAGTTATGCATTTGCAAATGTCCACATGTATTTCTGGAAGGATCCACATAGTCCTCACCTGTCCTCTGCAGAAGGAGAGGAAACATAAAGGACCCAGAACATGGAATGTGGTTCTGCTCCAAAGCCACCAGCTCTTGCCTGTCCCCTTCACTCTTTCTAGATCATTCCTTGCACTCTGCTCTATCTTTGGAGGTCACTGGCTCAGGAAAGTCATTATGAAACACCTGTAGAAAACTGCCCCACCTTGTGCCTCCACTGCCTGATGACTGAACTGACCTCCAGGCTTGACTCTGGTCTCCCCTGTCTTATTTCTGCTGAAACATCCAGTCCCAGGCCAGGCTGCTCAGTATCTTCAGGGTTTCAGGGCAATCGGAAGTGCCATTATTACTCATCTCTAGAATGTCCTTGGAAATGGAAGCTGCAGAGAAATCACATCTAGGAGGGCAAAGTAGGATGGAATTTGGAAGGGGCCCAGCAGTTGCACATTCCAGGTAAGGAACCCAAGGTGATCCAGTCAGTCAACTGATTAGGGAGAGACTGGGAGGTGTAACAGGGGCTGTGGCTCCCACTGATGTGTCTGTCCATGACCCAACACTGCTGCTCAATTCACACTTGAGAAAGTCTATGCTCCCTAAGACAGAGCAGGCGGCCGCACAGTCTTTGAGCGCTTAGATCATCATGCATCTGTCTTGTGACACACACACCAGCTATTGACTTTCAAGGACTCGGGTGGGCTGAGAGGTGGGAGATGCTAACTCTGATTGAAGGATGCCTGTGGAGGAATCAAAGGTGCCACACAGGACAATCTTCTCTCTGTTATCTGCCCAGGGGAGCTTCCCAAGCCTACATCACCAGCAACAACTTCAGCCCCATGGAGAATAAGAATGTTGTAGCCTTAACCTGTGAACCTAAGACTCAGGGCTACATCTACATGTGGTAGTTAAATAGTCAGAGACTCCCGGTCAGTCCCAGGCTAGAGCCACCCGGTAAAAACAGGATCCTCATTCTAGCCAATGTCACGAGAAATGACACAGGTCCCTATGAATGTGAAATATGGGACCGAGTTGGTAGCATCTGCAGTGACCCAGTCACCCTGGATGTCCTTTGTATCTTTGGTTCCTCTGTGGACCAGGCCACCAGCAAAAATCCAAATGACCAGAGGCCAGGCATCTCAATCTCTCTCACGTCCAAGTACAGATACTTTTATTTCTGGACACCAGGGCTGGCCATGGCTCCCTGCCCTGGGAAAACTTGGCTAGGCACAGCCTTAAGCAAGAATATAAAGGGAGGGGCTGCTCTTGTCATGGGAGACTTGGGGTCTACAGCCTGTGATGGGAGAAACACGTGAATACCTCATGCCTCGGCTCAGTGAACACAGAAGGGGTTTGGCTGGGCCTTGAGGGTGTGTCTTGGCTCAGAGGGACACTGGAGTCCCTTTAAGAGATCAGGAGCATCCCCTTTCCTCAGACGACATCACCTGTGGCTTTATTCTCTTTACACCAGATGGTCCACACGACCCCAGCATTTTCTCTCCATTCACCAATTACCGTTCAGGAGAAAACCTCTTCTTGTCCTGCTTCGCGGACTCTAACCCACCGGCAGAGTATACTTGGACGATTAATGGGAAGTTTCTGCAATCAGGACAAGAGCTCTCTATCCCCAAAATTACTACAAAGTATAGCGGGATCTATGGTTGCTCTGCTCGTAACTCAGTCACTGACAGCGAACGTTCCACATTCCAGAAGATCAAAGTTTCTCGTAAGTGGATCCCTGCATCATCGGCAATAGGGTTTTAGGTTTTACTAGTCATATGACACCAGGAAAGTTGTTACACTACTCTAAGCTTCTGTCTTTTCATCGGCAAAATGGAAATAATGTCTACCTGACAGGATTATTTTGTGAATTAAATAAGGTACAGGGAAAGTATTTAGCACAGGGCCTGGCACATAGGACGTGCCCCTCAATAGTACCTATTTCCATATATATATATATTTAGAAAAAGAGGTAACACATAAAACACTAGGACATGGTTACTGACTACTTGTGGGAGAGAAAGAAAAAAATACTAAGTGCAAACAATCAATCCTGGTATGTTAGTTTTTACCAACTGAGACGCATCCAGGATGGGATTAGACATATAATTAATCAGGGAAGACACATGTGAGGGAATGTGGGGCAGGCATGAAGGTAGTATGGGAGAACCCACAGACCCCTTTGCAAAGCTGACTCTTGTGAAAAAGAAAGAGAAAGAGGTTTTAGGTATCAATGCAGTTCTAAAAGAGTTTTTGCAAGGCTGATGTGGAGTCCTCCAACCAGTCACCCATTGAAGTTAAAGAGAGCCTGAGAGAACTAGGCTTGCTTTCATGCCCTTGCTGGGAGCCTGTGGGAAGGAAGCTTTCTGTGCAAAGGAGGTGGTGAATTTGAAGTGCACTGACCTGGGTCTTCTGTCAATCAGGTCCCTGACACAGAGACCTAACAGGGTCTCATTCATTGTTGCCACCACAGAGACACTGAGAAAAAGATGCAACCATGAAAAGGTGGAAAGGTGGAAAGCTCTACTGACATAGAAAATAGTGACTAGCCTTTCTCCCATCTGAAAGCTTTTGGAAATATCTGAGTGCAGTAGAGAATTGACAGAGGACTGATCAAAAACCTAGAAATATGGTGAGAGGGGATAAAAACTGCAAGAATATAATCATCTCCCATCAACTTTCCAACAGAAATAATACATTTCTTGAAGAAACATTTATAGAGTACCTCATGTCACATGCTGGTTCCTGAGGTTCACCCCTGTAAAATAACATCATCTCCATTCCTTCTTTTCTTTTCTTTCCATGACAGCTCCTTTAAGAAGAGGACATCTATCCTGGCATTATTCGACATAGCAGCCGTGATGTCATTTCTGTATTTCAGGAAGTCTGGCAGGTATGATGGCCTTTTCTCTTGTCCTGTATCCTGCAGGGCTGACTGCCATGCTTGGGAGAGGGAAAAGACTTATTTGCCTGTATCTGGACTGGATCTCCTCCTTCCTCCACCGAACTCCTGCTTCTCAGCACTAATTCCTGCAGTTCCCTTTCTCCCTGGCCTTTATGCTGCCTGTACCCCAATGCCTTTCATACTTAATTATCTCCGGCTTCTGCTTTTTTGTTGCTCAGATTCAAATGAGAAACACAATTTCATATTGTGAAACCCTTTTCATTATGTTTAACATCTCTCAACAGTGTAATTCTTTCCATTCCCATAAAGCTCAACCACTTCTCAAAGTATTGCTTGACTTCTTATCTCCAGACTTTGAAACCTTCCTTGCATATGACTCTCTCATTACCTTTCTAAAATCTACTTAATTCACTTAATCAAGAATCTCCACTGTCTACTCTAGTCTATTTGGTAAGCTCAAATTGCTTCTATTTACCAATTCTTCTCACTTCCTTTACCTCTACTTCCTAGTATAATTCCTCCGTCCTAATTAGAACTGTCTTCCTACCCATCCCTGCCACTTCACCCATATAGACATAAAATTCTTAGTTTCAAAGCTATGCCTAAAAACAGGGTGAACTCCCCTCCACCATCTTCACTACAGATGTAACCACACCCTTCATCACAAGCAATCTCTGACCTCCTGGAGAACAAAGACTTTAGAATTAGCCTGTGAACCTGAGACTCAGAACAAAACCTATGTGTGCTTGAGACCTTTTCCTGATGACCAATTCCCAAGTTCAGAAAAGATACAGAAATGAAGAAGGCAACGTCCCTACCCCAGGGGACATAAAGCCTAAGACAGAAAGTGACACCTGAAAATAATCATGATACCAAAATAGAAAAAAAGTGAAGGCCACAAGAAATCGGAGAAATCTGATGGGAAATATAGCTACACATTGGAATAATGGAAAACATTTTTAAATGTGAATGCTCAAGCCCCACCCATGAGTTCCAGTTTAAAGGTCTGGAGAGGGACCCAGGCATTGGTAATTTTTAAGTCTTCCCTTACACTACTAACATGTAGTGAGGGTGGAGAACTCTTGTTGTCATAGGTAGAATTTAAAACTAAATCAATGATTTTCAGCTAGAAGAACTAGAATTACCTAAGGACCTTTTTGAACATACATGAGACTATATGTTTTTGGCCCTAACTATTAATGGGCTACACCAAGAACTCAGTAATCCTGTTGGGAAACAGAAGATGAATGGACAAGTCACCTTATTTGATATATTAAAATATATATAAAGCATTTTCAAATGAGTGATAAGTCATGCTAAACCTTCTCTAAGTAATATTTATGGGAATGCTAATAATATGAGTATTCTAGGCTGGGCGCAATGGCTCAGGTCTGTAATCCCAGCACTTTGGGAGGCCGAGGCCGGCAGATCATGAGGTCAGGAGATCGAGACGATCCTGGCCAACACGGTGAAACACCGTCTCTACTAAAAACACAAAAACAAAATTAGCGGGGTGTGATGGGAGGCGCCTGAAGTCCCAGGTACTCCGGAGACTGAGGTAGGAGAATGGTGTGAAGGTGGAAGTTGGAGCTTGCAGTGAGCAGAGATTCCGCCACTGCACTCCAGTCTGGTCGACAGAGCGAGATTCCATCTCAAAAAAAAAATTAAAATATTTTTTAAAAAATGAGTTCTAAAATCTGTATGAAATCTCTGGAAATCGAACATGTTAGCAGTCATAGTGTCATATGCCACAGAAGTAACTAGATTTCTCTGTGAGCTGTGTCTTTACCATAATAAACCTAATAAAATTCTCAGATTTTTAACCATGGTCCTTTTAAATCTTTGTCATTCCCAGACAGTTGCTTTGGTTCTTCCTCGAGGTATTTACAGTCAGCTACAGTCCAAAATTGCTTTTTTTCAAGGAGATATATGGAAAAGACTCTGACAACGACTCTTGAATACAAGTTTCTGATAACTTCAAGATCATACCCCTGGACTCTCTGAGAACTTTCAAAATTTTAACGAACAGGCTGATACTTTCATGAAATTCAAGACAAAGAAGAAAAAACACCTCAGTTTTATTGCACTAAATAATCGAAAGGAAAATGGTTTCATAATTTTTTATTTGAAAATGTGCTGATTCTTTGAATGTTTTATTCTCCAGATTTGTGAACTTTCTCTTTTAAGCTATTTATACCTTACAGCAATTTGGTAAAGTATACTTTTGTAAACAAAAATGGAAACATTTGTTTTTACTCCCAATCTGAGTGCCTCAGAATTGGGAAACTACTCATAAGTATTCATACGCTTAGGGTAATAAAGTTATTTGCATAAGTTCAGTAAGAATCTACTCTCTTTATAACAGGACACATTTGAAAACATTGGTTATGTTACCAAGGCTTTGACTGGGATGTTCTATTTGACAATATACATAGAATAAACCCATAGGGAATGCAGGCAAAGTCTGAAGTTGGCCTTGGTTTGGCTTCCTAGTCTCAAGAGGTTTTTGAAAGTTTAATCTGAGAGTCTTATAAAACTTCTAACAAAGCAAAGTTTAAAAAGATCCTCTATGGTCGATTGCTACTCTTGCTGCACTTAGGTAAAAAATCTAGGCACGTTCGGTGAGACTCAACCTATTTTGCAAACAAATTCATCCTACTGGAATTATCATTGACAAAAATAGAGAGCCCTATATAGAGAAAAATTATGTTGAAAAGAAAAACTGTAGTACACCTGTTACCAAATTGAACCACTGTTCATTATCTTTGAGTATTTATAATCCACTGGTAGATTGGACTGGACCCTGAATTCTTTTAGTTCTTCCAATTAAATTTTCTCCAATGAAATCATTAAGAACAAGAACAGCTCTGTTCCTGAAGCCATACAAACTAGACAACTCAGTGTAAATTTCATGGGAAAACCCTCGTGTCTGAGGTGTAGGCCACTCAGAGCTCACCAAATGTTGAACACCATCACTTAGAGACACTTAAACTGCAAACCACAACAACAAGTTAATGACTGTACACTGTGGACAGACAGCCTTTCTCAAGATATCAGAACAAGACTGTCAATCATGATGAGACTCTTACCTCTCTTAATTTGTTCTTGCTTATGCCTGTCTCCTTTGCTTCCCAGAATAATGCTGTACTTAGGATTTCACAAGAAGTAGCTTCTGAGAGTAAGTTAACAGTGTCAGATATATCACATCAACCACACTTTTTTTTTTTTTTAAGATGGAGTTTCTCTCTTGTTGCCCACACTGCAGTGCAATGGCACAATCTTGGCCCACTGCAACCTTCGCCTCCTGGGTTCAAGTGATTCTCCTGCTTCAGCATCCCTAGGAGCTGGAATTATAGGCATGTGCAACCATATCAGGCTAACAGTATTTTTAGTAGAGACGGGGTTTCTACATGTTGGTCAGGCTGGTCTCAAATTTCTGACCTCAGGTGATCCACACGCCTTGGCTTCCCACAGTACTGGGATTACAGGTACAAGCCACTGCAAGTGGCTCACACATTTTTACATAACAAGAGATCCTTTAGTCCACCCAAAGGCTGAAGTTAGCTGCATCTTTAACACAACTTTTTCCTCAAATGTATGGAGCTTTTTTAGGCTTCTACTTCTATACTTGCCTATTCTTCTCACTCCCTGTTTTAATTTAACATAGACATGCAATCCTAGAAAATAGAATTGCTCTCTACCAGCTAAACAGGGGGGAGCCTGTGCAGTTTCTGACACTTCTTATTGTACATGGATAAATACACTGGGTATTATAGAGACTCAGTTGTAAAAATCAACAAATGTGCTGCCTGGTTAAAATGATTAGACTCTTTTGGCTTCTTCTTTGACCTATTCTATTGTAGTTGGTTTGCATCTTGCTTAAGGTGAATATTCCAGCCTCACGATATTTTTGTCCTGATAGTCATACTGGTACTCTCCCTCATGTGGTGCAATTTACAAATATTTTTATTTGTGTGCAAATATTTGTGTGCAGCCATCCTTCAAATATCAAATTGTTTCTCTTGGACTGGAATTCAAAAACTCAAAGAAATGTGTGGTTTATGGGCCGGAGGCAGTGGCTCACATCTGTAATCCCAGCACTTTGGGAGGAAAAGGCAGGCAGATCACAAGGTCAGGAGTTGGAGACCAGCCTGGTCAATATGGTGAAACCTTGTCTCTATTAAAATTACAAAAGTTAGCCTAGTGTGGTGCTGCACATCTGTAGTCCTGTAGGGAGACCCCCTGAAACCATTGCTATGGAATAAAAGATGAAATGCTCCTGATTATTGTAAATACAAAATTGCATGCAGGATTGTGTAAAGACAATGCCAGGTTGGGCTGCCACAATGAGCCAACAGTGCGTGATGTGCTTCCCCATGCAGAGAGCCTATTAATGGATGTGTAGTCAGGGAGATTTTACATCACCAAGATTCCTATCCCAGAAAAGCAGATGTTCATAGCTCTGGGAATGGAATGCAACCCTTGTGGAGAGCCTATAAATGGACACACGAGGGGCGCCTGTTCATACGGATAAGATAGGCTTATAAATGCCCTTATCTTGCCACGGCTCTTCTAGGTCTCTTTAGGGTTAAGGCATACTCCCTTCAGAGAATATTTTGGTTTAACTGGTTGTCTAGCTTCACATCCGGTTTCTATTGATTGTTTGCAACCAGCTTTTCTGCAACTGTTACTGCTGATTAATATCTTGCTAATCATAGGTTATGGATAGAATGTGTTTCTGTTTTAAGGCTCCGTTAGAAATTGTTGATGCACACACTAGGTTGCAAATTCTCATCTCTGTATACTGTACTACTGCATACCGATGTTATGTTAAAGAATTACCTTATGCCCATGTGACCATCTAACCTCATAATCAAACTTATGTTAAAGAATTACTTCATCCCCGTGTGACCATCTCACCTCATCATTAAACGACCCTAAATCCCTCACCAACCTACTCCCGCCCTCACTAAACTTAATAATAAATGTTGGTATATCCAGTGCGTTGGCGGCATCACAGGACCAGAAGGCATTGACCCCCGGACCCGGCTATCACTATCTTGTGTATGTCTTATTTCTTGACCTTCCAATCCACCTGGGAACAGAGAAAGAGCCCTGTTGCATTGTGGGCTGCTGGCCAGATCCCACAATATAATCCCAGCTATTTGGGATGCCGAGGCGGGAGAATCGCTTGAACCCGAAGGCGGAGGCTGCAGTGAGCCGAGATCGTGCCACTGCAATCCAGCCTGGGCCACAAAGAGACTCCATCTAAAAATAAAAAAAAGTCGGGAGGGAGGGTGGTGCTGCCCAGATGGCTGAATAGGAATAGCACCAGCCTCCAACTCCCAGCGTGAGCAACACAGAAGACGGGTGATTTCTACATTTGCAACTCAGGTATCTGGTTCATCTCACTGGGGTGTCTTGGACAGTGGGTGCAGGACAGTGGGTGCAGCCAAACGATTCAGAGCGGAAACAGGGTGAGGCATCACCTCACCCAGGAAGTGCAAGAGGGAAGGGAATTCCCTTTCCTAGCCAAGGGAAACCGTGACACACAACATCTGGAAAATCTGGTCACTCCCATGCTAATACTGTGCTTTACCAAGGGTCTTAGCAAAGGACACAGCAGGAGATCATGTCCTGGGCCTGGCTCAGAGCGAACTCCAACAGACCTGCAGCCGAGGGTCCTGACTGTTAGAAGGAAAAACAACAAACAGAAAGGACATCCACAAAAAAACCCCATCTGTACGTCACCATCATCAAAGACCAAAAGTAGATAAAACCTCAAAGATGAGGAAAAAGCAGTGCAGAAAAGCTGAAAATTCTAAAAATCAGAGCGCCTCTCCCACTTCAAAGGAACACAGGTCCTCACCAGCAATGGAACAAAGCTGGACAGAGAATGACTTTGACCAGTTGAGAGAAGAAGACTTCTGACAATCAAACTTCTCCGAGGTAAAGGAGGAAGTACGACCCCAGTGCAAAGAAACTAAAAACCTTGAAAAAAAGATTTGAAAAACAGTTAACTAGAATAATCAATGTAGAGAAGTCCTTAAATGACATGATAGAAATGAAAACCATGAAATGAGAACTACATGACAAATGTACAAGCTTCAGTAACCAACTCGATCAACTGGAAGAAAGGGTATCAGTGATTGAAGATCAAAAGAATGAAATGAAGGGAGAAGAGAAGTTCAGAGAAAAAAGAGTAAAAAGAAGTGAACAAAGCCTCAAGAAAATTTGGGACTATGTGACAAGTCCAAATCTAAGTCTGGTTGGTGTACCTGAAAGTGATGGGGAGAATGGAACCAAGTTGGAAAACACTCTGCAGGATATCATCCAGGAGAAATTCCCCAACCTAGGAAGGCAGGCCAACATTCAAATTCAGGAAATACAAAGAACACCACAAAGATACTCCTCGAGAAGAGCAACTCCAAGATACATATTTGTCAGATTCACCAAAGTTGAAATGAAGGAAAAATTGTTAAGGGCAGTCAGAGAGAAAGGTCGGGTAACCCACAAAGAGAAGTCATCAGACAGAGCGGATCTCTCGGCAGAAACTCTACAAGCCAGAAGAGAGTGGGGGCCAATATTCGACATTCTTAAAGAAAAGAATTTTCATCCCAGAATTTCATATTCAGCCAAACTAAGCTTCATAAGTGAAGGAGAAATAAAATCCTTTACAGATGAGCAAATGCTGAGAGATTTTTTCACCACCAGGCCTGCCCTACAAGAGATCCTGAAGGAAGCACTACACACGGAAAGGAACAACCGGTACCAGTCACTGCAAAAACATGCCAAAATGTAAAGACCATCGATGCTAGGAAGAAACTGCATCAACTAACGAGTAAAATAACCATATAGCATCATAATGACAGGATCAAGTTCACACATAACAATATTAAACATAAATGTAGATGGGCTAAATGGTCCAATTAAAAGACACAGACTGGCAAAATGGAGAAAGAGTCAAGAGTCATCAGACTGCTATATTCAGGAGACCCATCTGACGTACAGAGACACACATAGGCTCAGAAAAAAGGGATGGGGGAAGACCTACAAATCAAATGGAAAACAAAAAAAGGCAGGGGTTGCAATCCTAGTCTCTGATAAAACAGATTTTAACCAACAAAGATCAAAAGAGATAAAGAAGGCCATTACATAATAGTAAAGGGATCAATTCAACAACAAGAGCTAACTATCCTAAATACATATGCACCCAATACAGGAGCACCCAGATGCATACAGCAAGTCCTTAGAGACTTAAAAAGAGACTTAGACTCCCACACAATAATAATGGGAGATTTTAACACCCCACTGTCTACATTAGACAGATCAACGAGACAGAAAGTTAACAAGGATATCCAGGAATTGAACTCAACTCTCCACCAAGCGGACCTAACAGACATCTACAGAACTCTCCAACACAAATCAACAGAATATACATTCTTCTCAGCACCACATCACACTTACTCAAAAATTGACCACATAACTGGAAGTAAAGCACTCCTCAGCAAATGTAAAAGAAGATAAATTATAACAAACTGTCTCTCAAACCACAGTACAATCAAACTAGATCTCCACATTATGAAACTCACTCAAAACCACAACACTACATGGAAACTGAATAATCTGCTCCTGAATGACTACAGGGTACATAATGAAATGAAGACAGAAATAAAGATGTTCTTTGAAACCAGTGAGAACAAAGATACAACATGTCAGAATCTCTGGGACACATTTAAAGAAGTGTGTAGAGGGAAATTTCTAGCACGAAGTGCCCATAAGAGAAAGCAAGAAAGATCTAAAATTGACACCCTAACAACACATCACAATTGAAAGAACTAGAGAAAAAAGAGCAAACACTTTCTTTTTTTGTTTGTTTATTTATTTATTTATATTATACTTTAAGTTCTAGGGTACATGCAGGTTTGTTACATATGTATACTTGTGCCATGTTGGTGTGCTGCACGCATCAACTCGTCAGCACCCATCAACTCGTCATTTACATCAGGTATAACTCCCAATGCAATCCCTCCCCTTTTCCCCCTCCCCATGATAGGCCCCGGTGTGTGATGTTCCCCTTCCAGAGTCCAAGTGATCTCATTGTTCAGAACCCACCTATGAGTGAGAACATGCGGTGTTTGGTTATCTGTTCTTGTGATAGTTTGCTGAGAATGATGGTTTCCAGCTGCATCCATCTCCCCACAAAGGACACAAACTCATCCTTTTTTATGGCTGCATAGTATTCCATGGTGTACATGTGCCACATTTTCTTAATCCAGTCTGTCACTGGTGGACATTTGGGTTGATTCCAAGTCTTTGCCATTGTGAATAGTGCCGCAATCAACATACGTGTGTATGTGTCTTTAGAGCAGCATGATTTATAATCCTTTGGGTATATACCCAGTGATGGGATGGCTGGGTCATATGGTACTTCTAGTTCTAGATCCTTGAGGAATCGCCATACTGTTTTCCATAATGGTTGAACTAGTTTACAATCCCACCAACAGTGTAAAAGTGTTCCTATTTCTCCACATCCTCTCCAGCACCTGTTGTTTCCTGACTTTTTAATGATCGCCATTCTAACTGGTGTGAGATGGTATCTCATTGTGGTTTTGATTTGCATTTCTCTGATGGCCAGTGATGATGAGCAGTTTTTCATGTATCTGTTGGCTGTATGCATGTCTTCTTTTGAGAAATATCTGTTCATATCCTTTGCCCACTTTTTGATGGGGTTGTTGGTCTTTTTCTTGTAAATTTGTTTGAGTTCTTTGTAGGTTCTGGAAATTAGCTCTTTGTCAGATGAGTAGATTGCAAAAATGTTCTCCCATTCTGTAGGTTGCCTGTTCACTCTGATGGTAGTTTCTTTTGCTGTGCAGAAGCTCTTTAGTTTAATGAGATCTCATTTGTCAATTTTGGCTTTTGCTGCCATTGCTTTTGGTGTTTTAGACATGAAGTCTATCCCATGCCTAGTTCCTGAATGGCACTACCTAGGTTTTCTTCTAGGGTTTTTATGGTATTAGGTCTAACATTTAAGTCTCTAATCCATCTTGAATTAATTTTCATATAAGGAGTAAGGAAAGGATCCATTTTCAGCTTTCTACTTATGGCTAGCCAATTTTCCCAGCACCATTTATTAAATAGGGAATCCTTTCCCCATTTCTTGTTTCTCTCAGGTTTGTCAATGATCAGATGGCTGTAGATATGTGGTATTATTTCTGAGGACTTTGTTCTGCTCCATTGGTCTATATCTCTGTTTTGGTACCAGTATCATGTTGTTTTGGTTAGTGTAGCCTTGTAGTATAGTTTGAAGTTAGGTAGTGCGATGCCTCCAGCTTTGTTTTTTTGACTTAGGATTGTCTTGGCAATGCGGGCTCTTTTTTAGTTCCATATGAACTTTAAAGCAGTTTTTTCCAATTCTGCAAAGAAACTCATTGGTAGCTTGATGGGGATGGCATTGAATCTATAAATTACCTTGGGCAAGACCATCTGCTGTATTCAGGAGACCCATCTCACGTGCAGAGACACACAGAGGCTCAAAATAAACGGATGGAGGAAGATCTACCAAGCAAATGGAAAACAAAGAAAAGCAGGGGTTGCAATACTAGTCTCTGATAAAACAGAATTTCAACCATCAAAGATCAAAAGAGACAAAGAAGGCCATTACATAATGGTAAAGGGATCAATTCAACAGGAAGAGCTAACCATCCTAAATATATATGCACCCAATACAGGAGCACGCAGATTCATAAAGCAAGCCCTTAGAGACTTAGACTCCCTTACAATAATAATGGGAGACTTCAACACTCCACTGTCAACATTAGACAGATCAACGAGACAGAAAGTTAACAAGGATATCCAGAAATTGAACTCAGCTCTGCAGCAAGCAGAACTAATAAACATCTATAGAACTCTCCACCCCAAATCAACAGAATATACATTCTTCTCAGCACCACATCGCACTTATTCCAAAATTGACCACATAATTGGAAGTAAAGCAATCCTCAGCAAATGTACAAGAACAGAAATTGTAACAAACTGTCTCTCAGACCACAGTGCAATCAAACTAAAACTCAGGACTAAGAAACTGAATCAAAATCGCTCAACTACATGGAAACAGAACAACCTGCTCCTGAATGACTACTGGGTACATAACGAAATGAAGGCAGAAATAAAGATGTTCTTTGAAACCAATGAGAACAAAGATACAACATAGCAGATTCTCTGGGACACATTTAAACCAGTGTGTACAGGGAAATTTATAGCACTAAATGCCCACAAGAGAAAGCAGGAAAGATCTAAAATTGACACTCTAACATCACAATTAAAAGAACTAGAGAAGCAAGAGCAAACACATTCAAAAGCTAGCAGAAAGCAAGAAATAACTAAGATCAGAGCAGAACTGAAGGAGATAGAGACACAAAAAACCCTCCAAAAAATCAATGAATCCAGGAGTTGGTTTTTTGGAAAGATCAACAAAATTGACAGACCGCTAGCAAGACTAATAAAGAAGAAAAGAGAGAAGAATCAAATCGACGCAATTAAAAATGATAAAGGGGATATCACCACCAACCCCACAGAAATACAAACTACCATCAGAGAATACTATAAACACCTCTACGCAAAGAAACTAGAAAATCTAGAAAAAATGGATAATTTCCTGGACACTTACACTCTTCCAACACTAAACTAGGAAGAAGTTGAATCCCTGAATAGACCAATAGCAGGCTCTGAAATTGAGGCAATAATTAAGAGCCTACCAACGAAAAAAAGTCCAGGACCAGATGGATTCACAGCTGAATTCTACCAGAGGTACAAGGAGGAGCTGGTACCATTCCTTCTGAAACTATTCCAATCAATAGAAAAAGAGGGAATCCTCCCTAACTCATTTTATGAAGCCAACATCATCCTGATACCAAAGCCTGGCAGAGACACAACAAAAAAAGAGAATTTTAGACCAATATCCCTGATGAACATCGATGCAAAAATCCTCAATAAAATACTGGCAAAGCGGATCCAGCAGCACATCAAAAAGCTTATCCACCATGATCAAGTGGGCTTCATCCCTGGGATGCAAGGCTGGTTCAACATTCGCAAATCAATAAACATAATCCAGCATATAAACAGAACCAAAGACAAGAAACACATGATTATCTCAATAGATGCAGAAAAGGCTTTTGACAAAAATTCAACAGCCCTTCATGCTAAAAACGCTCAATAAATTCGGTATTGATGGAACGTACCTCAAAATAATAAGAGCTATTTATGACAAACCCACAGCCAATATCATACTGAATGGGCAAACACTGGAAAAATTCCCTTTGAAAACCGGCAAAAGACAGGGATGCCCTCTCTCACCACTCCTATTCAACATAGTGTTGGAAGTTCTGGCTAGGGCAATCAGGCAAGAGAAAGAAATCAAGGGTATTCAGTTAGGAAAAGAAGAAGTCAAATTGTCCCTGTTTGCAGATGACATGATTGTATATTTAGAAAACCCCATTGTCTCAGCCCAAAATCTCCTTAAGCTGATAAGCAACTTCAGCAAAGTCTCAGGATACAAAATAAATGTGCAAAAATCACAAGCATTCTTATACACCAGTAACAGACAAACAGAGAGCCAAATCATGAATGAACTTCCATTCACAATTGCTTCAAAGAGAATAAAATACCTAGAAATCCAACTTACAAGGGGTGTGAAGGACCTCTTCAAGGAGAACTACAAACCACTGCTCAGTGAAATAAAAGAGGACACAAACAAATGGAAGACCATACCATGCTCATGGATAGGAAGAATCAATATCGAGCAAACACTTTCAAAAGCTAGCAGAAGGCAAGAAATAACTAAGATCAGAGCAGAACTGAAGGAGATAGAGACACAAAAACTCCTTCAAAAAAATCAACAAATCCAGGACCTGGTTTTTTGAAAAGATCAACAAAATTGATACACCACTAGCAAGACTAATAAAGAAGAAAAGAGATAATTATCAAATAGACACAATAAAAATGATAAAGGGGATATCACCACCGACCCCACAGAAATACAAACTACCAGCAGAGAATACTACAAACAACTCTATGCAAATAAACTAGAAAAACTAGAAGAAATAGATAAATTCCTGGATACATACACTCTCCCAAGACTAAACCAGGAAGAAGCTGGATCTCTGAATAGACCAATAACAGGTTCTGAAATTGAGGTAATAATTCATAGCCTACCAACTAAAACAAGTCCAGGACCAGACGGATTCACAGCCAAATTCTACCAGAGTTACAAGGAGGAGCTGGTACCATTCCTTCTGAAACTATCCCAAGCAGTAGAAAAAGAGGGAATCCTCCCTAACTCATTTGGGAGGCCAAAATCATCCTGATACCAAAGCCTGGCAGAGATACAACAAAAAAAGAGAATTTTAGACCAATATCCCTGACGAACATCGATGCAAAAATCCGCAATAAAATACTAGCAAACAGAATCCAACAGCACATCAAAAAGCTTATCCACCATGATCAAGTGGGTTTCATCCCTAGGATGTAAAGCTGGTTCAACATACGCAAATCAATAAATGTAATCCAGCATATAAACAGAACCAAAGAAAAAAACCACATGATTATCTCAATAGATGCAGAAAAGGCCTTTGACAAAATTCAACAGCCCTTCATGCTAAAAAATTCTCAATAAATTCGTTAATGATGGAATGTATCTCAAAATAGTAAGAGCTCTTTATCACAACCCACAGCCAATATCATACTGAATGGGCAAAAACTGGAAGCATTCCCCTTGAAAACTGGAACAACACAGGGATGCCCTGTCTCACCACTCCCATTCAACATAGTGTTGGGAGTTCTGGCCAGGACAATCAGGCAAGAGAAAGAAATAAAGGGTATTCAATCAGGATAAGAAGAATTCAAATTGTCCCTGTTTGCAGATGACATGATTGTATATTTAGAAAACCTCATCGTCTCAGCCCAAAAACTACTTAAGCTGATAAGCAACTTCAGCAGAGTCTCAGGACACAAAATTAATGTGCCAAAATCACAAGCATTCTTCTACACCAATAATAGACAAACAGAGAGCCAAATCATGAATGAACTGTCATTCACAATTGCTTCAAAGACAATAAAATACCTAGGAATCCAACTTTCAGGGATGTGAAGAACCTCTTCAAGGAGAACTACAAACCACTGCTCAGTGAAATAAAAGAGGACACAAACAAATGGAAGAACATTCCATGCTCATGGATAGGAAGAATCAATATCATGAAAATGGCCATTCTGTCCAAGGTAATTGATAGATTCATTGCCATCCCCATTAAGCTATCAATGACTTTCTCCCCAGAATTGGAAAAAACTACTTTAAAGTTCATATGGAACCAAAAAGAAGTCTGCATTGCCAAGACTATCCTAAGCCAAAAAAACAAAGCTGGAGGCATCACGCTACCTGACTTCAGACTATACTACAAGGCTACAGTAACCAAAACAGCATGGTACTGGTATCTAAACAGAGAGATAGACCAATGGAGCAGAACAGAGCCCTCAGAAATAATACCACACATCTACAACCATCTGACCTTTGACAAATCTGACAAAAACAAGAAATGAGGAAAGGATTCCCTATTTAATAAATCGTGCTGGGAAAACTGGCTAGCCATAAGTAGATAGCTGAAACTGGATCCCTTCCTTACACCTTATACAAAAATTAATTCGAGATGGATTAAAGACTTAAATGTTAGATGTAAAACCATAAAAAAACCCTAGAAAAAAACCTAGGCAATACCATTCAGGACATAGGCGTGGGCAAGGACTCTATGTCTGAAACACCAAAAGCAAGGGCGACAAAAGCCAGAATGACAAATGGGACCTAACTAAACTAAAGAGCTTCTGCATAGCAAAAGAAACTACCATCAGAGGCAACAGGCAACCTACAGAATGGGAGAACATTTTTACCATCTACTCATCTGACAAAGGGCAAATATCCAGAATCTACAAAGAACTCAAACAAATTTACAAGGAAAAGCAAACAACCCCATCAAAAAGTGGGCAAAGGATATGAACAGACACTTCTCAAAAGAAGACATTTATGCAGCCAACAGACACATGAAAAAATGCTCATCACCACTGGCCATCAGAGAAATGCAAATCAAAACCACAATGAGATACCATCTCACACCAGTTAAAGTGGTGATCAATAAAAGGTCAGGAAACAACAGGTGCTGGAGAGGGTGTTCAGAAATAGGAACACTTTTACACTGTTGGTAGGACTGTAAACTAGTTCAACCATTGTGGAAGACAGTGCGACGATTCCTCAAGGATCTAGGACTAGAAATACCATTGGACCCAGCCAACCCATTACTTGGGATATACCCAAAGGATTATAAATCATGCTGCTTTAAACACACGTGCACATATATGTTTATTGCAGCACTATTCACAAGAGCAAAGACTTGGAACCAACCCAAATCTCCAATAATGACAGACTGGATTCAGAAAATGTGGCACAAATACACCATGGAATACTATGCAGCCATAAAAAAAGGATGAGTTCATGTCCTTTGTAGGGACATGGATGCAGCTGAAAACCATCATTCTCAGCAAACTATAGCAAAAACAGAAAACCAAACACCGCATGTTATCACTCATAGGTCGGAACTGAACAATGAGAACACTTGGACACAGGACGGGGAACATCACACACTGGGGTCTGTTGTAGGGTGGGTGAAGTGGGGAGAGATAGCATTAGTAGATATACCTAATGTAAATAACGAGTTAACGGGTACAGCACACCAACATGGCACATGTATACATATGTAACAAACCTCCAGGTTGTGCACATGTACCCTAGAATATAAAGTATAAAAAAAATTTTTTAAAGACAAAGGAAATTAAAAAAAGAAAAGAAGAGAAATGATGGAAGCCCAAAACTACAGTTATTGAGACTAATGCTAATTCTTTAAGTTTTAATCATATTCTCACCTAAGTGAGAGTACAGACACTTCAAAATAGAGCCACACACGCTGGATGTTATATACTCCCACTGAAATTTTAAGGAAGCAGATAGCTCTCAAAACAGATCATATTTTTCTGTAAAAAGAAGATTCCAGTCTACCTGAGAGATCATAATAACGAAGTCCCCTCTGCTTTAACTTTTACCAAAATAACTGACCTGAAGTGCTCTGATGTTAACCAATCAATTTATTTCTAGGGCTTTGTTTACTGATTCGCATTTGACAAAACCCGCTGTTTTGTTATTGTATTACCGAGGTGGAGTTATCACTATATCTGTAGAGGGAGAGTTGCCCCAAATCATAAATCACAGATATAAGCCAATTACATCTATAATTAAATTTGTTGAAATTTTGTCTTGTCACACATGTTCACAGAAAGCAATGGCCAGTGGAGTCTCTCAGGCTGCATCGTTCTCACTCTGACACACCTGCCTTTCTCTTTCACTTAAAGGACTTTTATGATGACACTGAGAGAAACCCAGATAATCCAGAATAAGCTTTCCATGTCAAGACACTCAACTGCTTCACTGTTGAACAGTGTTTCGTCTGATCCTACATGACTAGGAAGACTCATTCTGGAGAAGTCACATCCCATGGAAAAGGGGATGAAGTCAAATCAGAAAAGGGCAAAGGGAAATCACAGCAAAAAGGGGACAATATAATCCTGGAACCTTATTAAAGTCACACAACTGCTGCTTCAATTAGAGCAATTTGTTTGGCAAACATCGCTCCAAACCTTTCAGTTGTATGTTGGCTCACCTGTAATGTCTGGAGCAGTCTATAGACTAGTTTTTCTAGAGTTTCTGAAGCGTCTCCCAACTGCAATTGCAATCTGACACAATTCTCTGGATTGCAGTCTGAACCCAGTGTCTATGTGTACCTTTTGTGTAGTCTACACATCAGCAGGCATAAAGGTTGTTTATATATAAGTTGCTATGATTTCTCCAGAAGTTTACATAAGCCATCTAGTTTCAGCTTGTAAGGTTTAATCTATCCATCTGACAAAAGGCTAATATCCAGAATCTACAAGAAACTTAAACGAATTCACAAGAAAAAAACCAAAAACCCCATCAAGAAGTGGGCGAAGCACAAGAACAGACACTTCTCAAAATAAGACATTTGTATGACCAAGAAACATATGAAAAAATGCTCATCATCACTGGTCATTAGAGACATGCCAATCAAAACCACAATGAGATACCATCTCACGCCAGTTAGAATGGTGATCATTAAAAGGTCAGGAAAACACAGATGCTGGAGAGAATGTGGAGAAATATGAACGATTTTACCCTGTTGTGGGAGTGTAAATTAGTTCAACCATTGTGGAAGACAGTGTGGCAATTCCTCAAGGATCTAGAACAAAAAATACCATTTGACCCAGTAATTCCATTACTGGGTATATACCCAAAGGATTATAGAACATTCTACTATAAAGACACACGCACACATATGTTTATTGTGGCACTATTCACAAAGTAAAGACTTGGAACCAATCCAAATGTCTATCAATGACAGACTAGATAAAGAAAATGTGATACATATACATCATGGAATTCGATGCAGCCATAATAAAGGATGAGTTCACGTCATTTGCACGGAAGTGGATGAAGCTGGGAACCACCATTCTCAGCAAACTAACACAGGAACAGAAAACCAAACACTGCATGTTCTCACTCATAAGTGGGAGTTGAACAATGAGAACACATGGACAGAGGGAGTGGAACATCATACACCAGGGCCTGTTGGGGGGTGGGGGGCTAGGGGAAGGATAGCATTAGGAGAAATACCTAATGTAGACAATGGGTTAGTGGGTGCAGCAAAACACCATGGCACGTGTATACCTATGTAACAAACCTGCAGGTTCTGCACATGTGTCCCAGAACTTAAAAGTGTAATTTTAAAAAATGATAAAATATTTAAAAGCACAGTTTTAATTTACAATATACCAAAATGGAAGAGAAATGGAAGAAAATTCTGAAACGATTAGTTTTGAAACTTGTACCCAGGAAAAAATTTAGGATTCAGTCCAAATTGTAGGTAAATAACAAAATTCAAAAAAAAAAAAAAAATGAACACATCTAAAAAAATTTTTTTTTTAGTTAAATACAGGTTTTTTTTTTTTAAATATGTAATTGATGTACATTTGATTTTAAGAAGACACTTTACATCAGGTCACCACAAAGCAGATTTACATACAACCATCAATTGCAGAAAAACAAAGTTTCTTTTTGATCCAAACACAAAAAGCTTTGTGTTTTATTTTTTTATGATCTCTTCCTTGACCATAAAAAAAAAAAAAAGTAAAAAATGCAGTACTTTTTGAAGGTGAAGCTAGTAAGTTTACAGAAGTGCAAAATACCAAAACACTTTAAGCAAAAACTTTTTTTTTTTTTAAGAAAAAGGTATGACTTCTCGTTTTCTGTTCTTGGCATAAATTTTAATTCTTTCCAGTGGAACCAAAACCGCCTGAACCCCTTTCGGTGTCATCCAAAGCTTGAACTTCTTCTATTTCTGCATAAAAAATCCGTTCGCAAATGAGTTGTGCAATTCGATCACCCTTTTTGACTTCAAACTTTTCTTTGCCAAAATTAAACAGTACAACACCAATATTTCCTCTATAATCTTCATCTATGACACCAGCTCCTACATCAATAAAGTGTTTTGCAGCCAAGCCTGACCGTGGAGCTACTCTTCCATAACACCCAGAAGGGAGCGCTATCTGAATGTCCGTTTTCACAAGAGCTTTCTCCATAGGTGGTATTGTATAATCATAGGCACTGTACAGGTCGTAGCCCGCGGCCCGCGCGGAGCCCCGGGTGGGGGCAGTGGCGTGCTTGGAAAGCCGGGCAAAGCGGAGCTGCATGCCGCCCTCCTCTGCAGGCCGGGGCCGCTTACTGGGTGAAATGGCGGGTGTCTCTTCAGAGCAGGGCATGGGAAAGCCAGAAGGCCAGCGAGGAGAGCGCCCGAGGAACAAGAGAGCGCACGAAGAGTTCGAACACACCTAAAATTTAATAACTGTTGTGCTGTTGTTTTCTTCTGCAAAACAGTTTTCCCCTCCTGTTTCCCATTTTTTATGAAATGGAAATCATATGGGACCAACGTAATTGCAAAATAAGCTTTAGTCTTATACCTGAATTCTTTACACAAAGTGCAGCAAGAGTGTAGATTCAAGGCCTCTATGAATACATATATGTTGTGTATATATATATGTATAAATATAAGAATATACACATATTCTATCATGTAGAATGGCACTAAAGTATATTAATGGCAGCAAATCTGTACAAGTCTGCAGCAGCCTCAATTCTTGCTTCTTCAGAAGAACTCAACTAAGGGTCATAAGGCAGAAGAGACTGGGGCCAGTTTCACAACAAGAGTGAAAGTTTATTTAAAAGCTTTAGAGCAGAAATTAAAGAAAGTAAAGTACACTTAAAACAGGGCCAAACAGGTGATGAGATTTCAGGTGTGTGGTTTGACCTATGACTTAGGTGTTTGTATGATGGAACAATTCTGGGGTCTGCATCTCTTCTCCCCTGATTCTTCCCTTAAAGTGGGCTGTCTGCATGTGCAGTGGCCCACGAGCACTTAGGAAGGGAGCCTGTGTAGTGTGTTTCCTGGAGTACAGTTGGAAAACAGAGACCAAAATAAAAGCTATGTATGTAAATAAAATTGGTCTCCTAATAAAATCCTCTTATAAATTTCTATCATTTTTATGTTACCTTGGCATCTATTTTTAATCTCCTTGAACACACCCAAAATCCTTCTCTCTCTTTCTCTCTCTTCTTTGAGATGTAAATTTACTACCTACTTTCTCTAAAACTCGGCAAGGGCTTCCTCAGATAAATTGTAACTTTTTCTATTTACAAAACCACAATTCAAATCCAACAGCTTTTTTTAAAGTGAGTTTTATGGGTTTCATGCATAAAGTTTTAAACTCAAAAATCTAAAGTATTTCTGTCATCCCTCTATCTTTATGTGCACATGTATATGTTCTATGTTGTATCACATATATGTATATGTCCATACCTGTGTTTATATACTGTTTAGACATGGTATCAAATAAATATAAAAATAAATGCATACTAATCAATTAAGTAAATAACCCAAATGCTTTTCAACCCATGTGATTTTAGTAATCTTCAATAATGGAAGAACACCTCAAATGAGCATGCATACCTATCTGCAGCCTCCTTATAAAAATTATCAGCCATGAATTTTATATCCAGCAAAACTAAAGTTCATAAAGGAAAGATAACAGACTTTTTCAGACAAACAAATGCTGAGACAATTTGCCACTACCAAGCCAGCACTACAATAACTGCTCAAAGGAGCTCCAAATCTTGAAACAAATCCTGGAAACACATCAACGCATAACCTACAAAACAAAAATACAATAAATAAATGAATAAAACCAAGGTATCCAGGCAACAAATAGCAGGATGAATGGAACAGTACTTCACATCTCAATACTAACATTGAATGTAAGTGGTCTAAATGCTCCACTTAAAAGATATACAATTTCAGAATTGATAATAATTCACCAAGCAAGTGTCTACTGCCCTCAAGAGATTCCCCTAACCATAAAGTGTCATATAAACTTAAGGTAAAAGGATAGAAGAAGAGACCCCATGGAAATGGCGACAAAAGTGAGCAGGAGTAACTATTCTTATATCAGAAAAAACTAACAGCAGTTAAAAAAGACAAAGAGCGACATTATATAATAATAACCGGACTTGTCCCACAGGAAAATATCACAATCCTAAATATATATGCACCTAACACTGGAATTCCCAAATTTATGTAACTATTACTACTAGACCTAAGAAATGAGATAGACAGTAACACAATAATAGTGAGGCACTTCAGTACTCCACTGACAGAACAAGACAGGTCATCAAGACAGAAAGTCAAGAAACAAACAGTGGATTTAAACTATGCCCTAGAGCAAAGAGACTTAAGATATATTTACAATATATTCGACCCAACAACCCAGAATATACATTCTATTCACCAGTACATGGAACTTTCTTCAAGATAGGCCATATGAAGGCCACAAAACAAGTCTCAATAAATTTAAGAAAACTGAAATTCTATGAAGTACTCTCTCAGACAACAGTAGAATAAAACTGAAAATCAACTCCAAAAGGAACCTTCAAAACCATACAAACACATGCATATTAAATAACTTGATCCTGAATGATCATTGGGCCAAATATGAAACCAATATGGAAATTTGAAAATTCTTTGAACTGAACAATAATGACTCATCCTATCAAAACATCTGGAAATCTGCAGAGTGTGCTAAAAGTTCATACCTTTAAATGCCTATATCAAAAAGACTGAAAGAGCCCAAATAGATAATCTAAGGTTACATTTCTAGAAATTCAAGAAACAAGAACACACCAAACCCAAACCCAGCAGAAGAAAGAAAATAACCAAGATCAGAGCAGAACTAAATGAAGTTGAAACAAAATAATACAAAATATAAATAAAATATAAAGTTGGCTTTTTGGAAAAATAAATAAAATTGATAGACCATTGGCAAGACTAACCAAGAAAAGAAGAGAGAAGAGTCAAATAAGCTCATTTAGAAATGAAATGGGAGCTATTACCACCAACGCCACAGAAATACAAAAGATCATTCAAAGGTAGTATGAACACATTTATGTGCATAAACTAGAAAACCTAGAGGGGATGAATAAATTCCTGGAAATATAAAACCCTCCTAGATTAAATCAGAAAGAATTCAAAACCCTGAACAGACCAACAAAAAGCGGCAAGATTGAAAAGATAATTTAAAAATTAACAACAAAACAAATTCCAGGACCAGATTGTTTCACAGCTGAATTCTACTAGATATTCAAAGAAGAGTTGGTAGCAATTCATTTGACACTATTCCACATGCTAGAAAAAGATGAAATTCTTCCTAAATCATTCCATGAAGCCAGTATCACCCTAATATCAAAACCAGAAAAAAACATAACAAAGAAAACTACAGACCAGTATCCCTGATGCACACAGATGCAGAAATTCTTAACAAAATACTAGCTAACTGAATCCAATAGCAAATCAAAAACATAATCCACCATGATCAAGTAGGTTTCATAATAGGGATGCAGGAATGGTTCTACATACACAAGACAATAAATGTGGAACAGCACATAAACAGAATTTAAACATCACATGATCCTCTCAATAGACACTGAAAAGGTACTTGACAACATCCAGCATCACTTTATGATTAAAACGCTCATCAAAATTGGTACACAAACCCACAACCAACATAATACTGAATGAGAAAAAGTTGAAAGCATCACTCTCCGCAGGGGAACAACACAAGGATGGCCGCTCACTCTCACCATTTTTATTCAACAGAGTACTGAAAGTCCTAGCCAAATCAATCAAACAAGGCGATAATAAAGGGCATCCAAATTGATAAAGAGGAAGTAAAACTGATGCTGCTTGCTGATGATATAATTGTATACCTAGAAGACCCTAAAGACTCCTCCAGAAAGCTGCTAAAATTGATAACTGAATTCAGCAAAGTTTCAGTATACAAAATTAATGTGCACAAATCAGTAGCTCTGCTACACACCAACAGTGACCAAGCAGAGAATCAAATCAAGAACTGAACCCCTTTTACTACAGCAGTTTTAAAGAAATGATAACTCAGCATATATCTAAACAGGGAGGTGAAAGACCTCAAGAAAAACTACAAAACACTGCTGAAAGAAATCATAGATGATGCAAAAAATGAAAATGGACCCCACCCTCATGGATGAATAGAATCATTGTTGTGAAAATGACCACACCGACAGAAGCAATCTACAAATTCAATTCAATTCCCATTAAAATGCCACCATCATTTTTCACAGAACTAGAAAAACAATTCTAAAATTCATATGGAACCAAACAAGAGCCAACACACCCAAAGCGAGACTAAGCAAAAAGAACAAATCTGCTCGTGTCGCATCACCTGACTTCCAACAATACTCTAAGACCAAAGTCACCAAAACAGCTTGGTGCTGGTATAAAAATAGGCACATAGACCAATGGAACAGAATACAAATCCCAGAAATAAACCTAAATACTTACAGCCAACTTATCTTTGACAAAGAACACCAAAACATAAAATAGTAAAGGACACCTTATTCAACAAATGGTGCTGAAATAATTGGCAAGCCAAACCAGGAAAATAAAACTGGATCCTCATCTCTCACCTTATACAAAAATCAACTCAAGATGAAACAAGGACTTAAAACTAAGACCTGAAACTATAAAAATTCTAGAAGATGACATTGGAAAAATCCTTCTGAACATTGGCTTAGGTGAAAAGTTAATGACCAAGAACCCAAAAGCAAACGCAACAAAAGCAAAAATAAATAGGTGAGAATTAAACTAAAGAGCTTCTGCACAGCAAAGCAACAGTCAGCAGACTAAACATATAACCCACAGAGTGAAAGAAAATCTTCACAATCTATACATCTGAAAGATAACCAATATCCAGAATCTACAAGAAACTCAAACAAATTAGTAAACAAACAATCCCATGAAAAGTGGGCTAAGTATGTGAATAAAGAATTCTCAAAAGAAGATATACAAATGGTTATCAAACATATGAAAAAATGCTCAATATCACTAATGATCAGGGAAATGCAAATCAAAACCACAATGTGATACCACCTTACTCCTGCAAGAATGTTCATAATCAAAAAATGAAAAAATAACAGTTGCTGGGCAGGCACAGTGGCTTACACCTGTAATCGCTACACTTTGGGAGTCCAAGATCGGTGGATCACTTAAGGTCAGGGGTTTGACACCAGCGTGCACAGCATGGTGAAACCCTGTCTCTACTAAAAACTCAGATTAGTAAACAAACAATCCTATGAAAAAGTGGATCACTTAAGGTCAGGGGTTTGACACTGGTGTGCACAGCATGGTGAAACCCTGTCTCTACTAAAAATACAAGAAAATTACCCCGGTGAGGTGGTGCATGCCTGTAATCCCAGCTACTCCAGAGGCTGAGGCAGAAGAATGGCTTGAACCTGGGAGGCAGAAGTTACAGTGAGACAAGGTCTTGTCACTGCACTCTAACCTGGGTGAAAGAGCAAGACTCCAACCATCTCAAAAATAAATAAATGAAAGTAATAGATGTCGATGTGGAAGCGGTGAAAAGGGAACACGTCTACACTGCTGGTGGGAACGTAAACTATAAATGAGTGGGTAAAGAAATTGTCATATATACATGATGGAATACTACTCAGCCATAAAAGGAATGAATTAATGGCATTCCCAGCAACCTGGAAGAAACTGGAGACTCTTATTCTAAGTGAAGTAACTCAGGAATGGAAAACCAAACACTGTATGTTCTCACTCATAAGTGGGTGCTAAGCTATGAGGATGCAAAGGTATAAGAATGATACCATAGACTCAGGGAAAAGGGTCGGAAGGGGGTGAACGATAAAAGACTACAAATTGAGTTGAGTGTATACTGCTCTGGTGATGGGTGCACCAAAATCTCACAAATCACCACTAGAGAACTTATGTAATTAAATACCAAATCCCCAAAAATCTATGGAAAATAGATTTAAAAATAAAATAAAATGGCAAAAAATTTAAAAACAGCGTTCCTAAAAAATTCTAAAATTTAAAAAAAAAGAAAAAGAAAAAAAAAAAAAAAAAGGCCCTGAAGGTCACATACCAGAAAACTCTATTATGCTGCCTCTTAGTGCATATGTTTGAGCCCACTGGCTCAACTTCTGAGAACTTATCGGGAAGCTGCTGATCACCCGTTTCCGCTCTTTTCTATCTATTGTGAGACTGTATCTCCCTGGCACTACCTGCAGCCAATTATTACTTTAGAGAGACAGTTAACAAGCAACTGACTTGACCATCACCTGGTGATGATCACTTGCCATTTCTAATATGGGGGTGGTGGAAGGATCTCTCCTGCCTGCTCATGTCTGACCAGCTACCTACTGTAACACTTTCAGATTTTTTGTTGTTGTTGTTGAAGACAGAGTCTCACTCTATCACCTAGGCTGGAGTGCAGTGGCACGGTTTCAGCTCACTGCAACCTCTGCTCCTCGGGTTCACACCATTCTCCTGCCTCAGCCTCCCGAGTAACTGGGATTACAGGCGCACGCCACCATGCCCGGCTAATTTTTTGTATTTTTAGTAGAGTCGGGGTTTCACCGTGTTAGCTAGGATGGTCTCAATCTCCTGACCTCGTGATCCACCCGCCTCGGCCTCCCAAAGTGCTGGGATTACAGGCGTGAACCACAGCATCTGGCCAACTGTGTATTCTTTATGACACAGGCATATAAACTTAAACTTGCTGGCTCTCTTGGAGCTGCCAGTAATATATCATCCATAAAATGAATAATCTTGCTATTACAAAATTCTTTTCCACTGGGGAGCAAGGCTGGTCTACATGTTACTGATACATGACAGGACTATTCAGCATTCCCTGAGGAAGCACTTTCCAATAAAATCGGCAAGCTGACCTTTCATTATTAATAGCTGATAATGTAAACGCAAATTTTTCTCTGTTCTGTTCTGTGAAAGGAATAGTATAAAAACAATCTTTTAAGTCAATCACAATTATAGGCCAGTCTTGACGAATTGCCATGCGGGAAGGGGTCCCATAGGCTGTAGGTTAGCATTAATAGCATATAAGTCATGCAAAAGTTTCCATTTGCCAGACTTTTGGGAATGAGGAAATGGGTGAATTCCAACGACTGTTAGATGGTTCTATATGGTCGGCTTTTAATTGTTCCTCAACTAATTCATGGGCTCTTTGTAATTTCTCTACCTTCAGAGGTCCCTGTTCTACCCAATTAAAATTTTGAGACACACACATCAGGGGTAGTAGAGGAAAAACAGTGGCCATAATTATAATTTAAATTTAACTTAAATTTTAACAGAGAATTATAATTTGAGATGTTCCTTGTATACAAGGAACACATGAAATTTTACCATGAGCCGCCCGTGGAGCTGGAGGGCAGCGAAACAGGTCCTGGGCAGTGGTCGCGCTGTGCTTGCATAGGCGCCACTTTTTGTCTGTGCTGCTTTTTGTCTGCCCCGCTCCCTCCTGCCACCGCTGGGTGGAGGTTGCCATCCTGGGCGGACCTTGTCAGCTTGGACACTACAAGCGTTTTTCTCCTTGAGCCTTTCCTTATACCTGCCGCCCCCTGGGCTGGACTGCTTCGGCTTCTAATGCCTTTTCTTACCTCTTTATAAACATACACCTGATTGCCTTATTGATTTTGCATCACCGAGCAAGCTAAAAGCTCCCCTTCTAATGCTGTTTACTTAAGACAGGGTCCCATAGCTGTAGTGTGTGCCTTCCTTTCTCTTATTTATTGGAGCATGGGACTCAGGCAAAACCTCCCTTTCCTCTTTGTTATTTTGGCCCCGTGATAGTGGGGTTGAGGGACTCAGAGGTGTTAAAGTAGGTGATGGTTCCTTCTCCTTCCCTTTTTTAGGCTCTTCTGTGTATAATGGGACCAGAATTGCCCTCATTAAAGCTCATAGCATTAAAGGTTATACTGGGACCCGCTGCTCTTGCAAATGAGGTCAGGAGATCGAGACAATCCTGGCTAACATGGTGAAACCCAATCTCTACTAAAAATACCATATTGGCCAGATGTGATGATGGGTGCCTGTAGTCCCAGCTATGCAGGAGGCTGAGGCAGGAGAATGGCGTGAACCAAGCAGACGGAGCTTGCAGTGAGCCGAGATTGTGCCACTGCACTCCAGCCTGGGTGACAGAGCAAGACTCTGTCTCACAAAAAAAAAAAAAAAAAAAAAAAAAGAAAGAAAGAAAGAAAAAGGAAAAGAAAAGAAAAAACAACCGCAAAAACAAAAAGATTTCTTCCCACTTGTTCCCAAAGCTCTATGTCTCGCTTACCTTCTTCCAGGAACCACAGGTTAAGTGATACAATTTGCATTAGGTCCCTTAATTGAGCCTGCAAAACCAAGGCTCCAGTGGCTTTAAGCAGCTGCTTGAATACTTTTAGATACTGCTTCTGTTGTGCTGATAACTGTTGTCCCGTGATTAAACCCTACCCTGAACAATTCCCTCGAACTTGGAGATCCCAAGCGGACACCGATGACCTACTGACTTACTGACTTATCGACTTACTGAGTTACCAACCGCATAGTCTTCACCTTAGTTTTCGATAGTTCTGTGGCAATTATTTGCAGCTATACCTCAGACCTGGGAACCAACATGCAAGGTCCTCACACCAGGCACCAACTGTCTGGGTCCGACCAGCAGACCCTGACCCAGCAATGGAGGAACAAATACACTTAGACACAAATATCCAGTGAAAGAGCAGGCTAGGTGGCCAAATCACTCACCAATACCAAGAAGGGTCTGGTAAACAGTTAACAGCCTTGGCGCTGATCAGCCAGGCAAGTTTGCATTTATTTAGTACAGATTAAATGACAAAGGTCTTGAGTAAACACCACTATAAGGTAATTGACATTGCCAACCTCCCCCAGAGTAGTTCCCCTGAGCATAAGATTAAATGTTGGATTTAGGACCACCTGAGTAAACAAGCTATTTAGATAAACTCCTCTACATTCCTATGTACCCAAGCCCTAAGCTTTTAAGATAATTCAGCTGCCTTCAGCCAAACCTTTTACTGAAGCTATGAAAACCCCCAGACTTCCAAGAAGGTTTGTGACTATTTCCTATAAATATCTTTACAATTTTTCCTCTAAAACATTTCCCACCATGAAGTCCCACAGTTGAAAAGACAGGGAAGGGCGTTATACAAGCAAGAAAGAACTAGAACAAGTTTGGCCATAAGAAAGTAAAATGTTGGTCAGGTCTTTCAACACAGATCAAAAAAAAAAAAAAAAAAAAAGGGAGATTGGGGCCATGTTATGAGGACACTGCATGGCAGCCTACATAATGAGAACTTCATCCTACAGATAAGAGAAGTCACTGGAAAGCTTTGAGAAGGTCACAAACGTGACAAACAGCATTTCCAGGAAGATTACCCTGACCAGTATTAGGCAAGATAAGTTGGGAAATGATCTTCAACTTTAGCAACTTAATAGAAATATCTAAAAGATCTATATTTCTTTTCTTTTTTCTCATGTTTAATTTTGAAATAATTTCAGACTTTCTAAAATGTTCCAAAAATAGGCGAAGTCCTCATATGCTTTTCATTCAACTTCCCCAAATATTAACATTATAGATATGCACCTAACAATAAACGTCAATAAATGATTATTAACACTGTAAAATGCATGCCTGTACAGACCTTATCCAAATCCCCTCGATGTTCTGACTAATGTCCTTTTTCTGGACCAGGATCCCATCTAGTATCACACATTGCTCTTCATTGTACTCTTCTCTCAGTCTCCTTTAATCTGGGAAAGTTAGGATTTACCTTGAAGAGCTTCACCTTTTTGAAGCGTATTGGTTACTTATTTTGTAGCATGACCCTCAGTTTGGACATTTCTAATATTTTCTCATGATTAAACTCAGGTTATACACTTTGTACAAGAATGCCACAGGGATGATTCTACACCTTCTCCATCAATTATATTAGAATGCCCCAAGATGTCGTTATCTCTTATTACTGGGGATGTTAACTTTGATCACTGGGTTAAAGTTCCTCCACTGCAAAATGACCCTTTTCCTTGAAAGCATTTTCAAGCAACCAATCCCTGGGCTACACCACACATCAGACAAATCAGATATGCTTGAGGGATAGTACAGGCATTTGTAGGCTTTAATGACCTACAAGTGACTCTAATCAGTATTCGGAGTTGAAAACCTATGGCTTAGACAGTGAAGATTAGAATCGTGAAAATCAGCTATGAGACCATTCCTAAGGTTTCTCTTTAAAAAAAAAAAAACCTAATTCTAAACAAAAGCAAATACATCTGGATTTTGGCATTGACATATGGTAGAGAAATAGAGGAAAAATAGAAATCACCTGATGGGGAAAGAAATGAGTGAGTAGACTGCTGTCCAATTTCAAAAAAAAAAAAAAAAAAAAAAAAAAAAAAGGCAGAATCAGCTGTGGTGACACTTGCTTTTAATTCAAGCATTTTGGGAGTGAAAGTGGGGAGATAACTTGAGCGCAGAAGTATGAGACCAGCCTGGGATTTCTCCAGCCTGGGTGAAACCCCATCTCTACAGAAACAAACACAAAAAATTAGCTAGGCATGGTAGCACGTGCCTGTGATTGCAGCTACTCAGGAGGCTGAGGCAGGAGGATCGCTTCAGCTCACAAGGTTGAGGCTGCAGTCAATTATGATCTCGCCACTGCACTTCGAGCTCGGTATGAGAGTGAGACACTCTCTCTTTAAATTAAAAAAAAAAAAAAAAAAAAAAAACCAGTAAAAATAATGTACTAAGGTCAGATCTACTACAAAAATTGCATCTTATTCTGTGATGTTTAAACGCTACAATTAAAATAGAACAACGAGGTGTTTCCATACGAATAGCTGAAAGATTCTGTACTCTTTATGCAGCTGCATCATATTCTATTGTGTAGATATAAGGTAACCTGTTTAATTAGCATTGTGCTTGTGAAAGTCTAGGTTGTTCCCAATATTTTGCTGTTAAACAAACAATACAGTGAATAACCCTGATTAGGTGTCATTTTTTATGACTGGGACTGTGATAAATTTTTCCTAGTAAAGTTTGGGAGGCAAAAATATATATTTTTAAAATTTTGACATGCATTAAGAAATTTTGCTCTACAAGATTTGTACAAATTTTTATGTTCCAAGAAAAATAGGGGAGAGTAATATCACCTCAGTTGCTCTCACACAAATGTCCTGAGTGACAGGACCTTTAGGGCCATAGGCACACTGCGATATCCCTGGTGCCCAAACAGGGCAGGGGTATCTGGATCCTGGGAAGCTCCAGGAAAGGTGAGGGTTCCCTCTAGAGGACACGCTGCTAAGGATCAGAAAGGGGCCAAGGAAGTCCAGAGATTACAGCAGGTCTTAAACTAAGGGCAAGTTCAAGTGGAGGGCGTTAAGGCTCAAGGAGCAAGCTGAGGTGAGAAAGTGGTAGAGACTGATGGAAGGAGAAGGTAAAAAGCTCCAGGGAAGCTAGGGGAGGCACATCAGGGCTCTCCACTCCTCCTCAACATTGAACTTTCTAGTAGTCATGCTGGTGGGGCTCTGTGAGCTCTAGAATGTTCAGCACTATCTGGGGACTCTTCCTGCTCAAGGCCAGCAGGACTCCCTCTCCCAGCTCTGACAAAGAGCAATGTTTCCAGGCTTTGCAAAATGCTTTTCTGAATGAAAAATTTGCCCCTGGCAGAAGCAATAATCTACACTAATCTATAAAAGCAAATCACCACTAAAACCCATCACCTCTTGGTAAAAGAATTACAAGTGTGAGATGGGTAAAATGGAGGTCTTCAATATCTATTGAAAGGACATTTACTTAATCAGTAATTTGATGTCCCAGAAGGCATGTTTAGAGGTGATGCCGCATGGCTGCCTGTACCTCACAGCAGAAAGGGTGTGGGTTTTCCAAGGGTCTGTAACCGTGAACCGGAAAGGTCTGTAACTGCGAAAGGGAATGACACACACTGGGTTACATTAAAAAGTGGGATGTAGGGAATTCTGTAGATATTGGGAGAAAAAAATACACAAAGTAAACCCAAACACCATTCTGATTCTCTCACCATCTTAGGGCCATCTTGGTTATCTATGAATGGTAGCATAGGGATTTTTGTGTATTTTCAAAATTGTATACTGTTGGACCATTTTTAAAATAGGAATAAATCCCAAATTGGAACAAGAAACTGGACACTGCTGGAGTCTCACTTTTGGCCAGGAGAGCTGACAACATCCTGCTCCTCCTGGCCTGGACACTGTCTGGCTCAGGGGCATAAATGCTCTGTTATTATGGAGAAAGAAGATGTTGTGAACATTCTCACCATTCACCTGTCCACCTCTCACACCCGTCGACCTCTCAAACCTCTTGCCCACTCCTGGATTTCTTTCTTAATTGACTGAGCTCTATTTCTGTCCCTCATCCATTCCAACATGTGGTGGGTCCACGTGGTGGCTTCTACCCATGATTTTGTTTTTTAAAAAAAAGAGACAGTCAAAATTACTTTCCCTGACACCTCCTTAAACTGATCTCCACCTGCAGCCCCATGATCATTACCAGCAGCATCTAGACACTTTTTTTGGTAGTTAGATGCTTTCCATCTCTCATTAGGAAATGTGACTCTCTCCACCCTGCATAAAGATTTCCCAGTAGAAATGAACACAGAGATACTGCCTGTGTGTTCGCAAAGGAAATGGTTTCTAGAAGAACATATGAAAGCTGCAATTATAGAAAAGACCACACAAAACATATATTATGTAGATGACTCTCACAATTTCTTTAAGAGATACATTGTAAAACATCACCTTAATAATTATTCTAGAAGAATAAAGCGTGCATACTGTTTTCTTAAATAAATTTTAATAAAATGGTTCCTTCCATGTGCCCAGGATGGGCCTCTGAACAAAATTCTCCATTTTCAGAGGCAATGCCTGACAGGATGACATGGACTTAGGCCTGATATGCAGCCATTCCTGTCTACCATGACCCTGCTGCAGAACAGTATCAGCCCAGGGCCCAAATCTCCTGCTGAAGAGCTGAGTGAGAAAATTGAATATCTAAAGCCTCTTACCTTTTTCCACTCCACTGCAATGGGTACCAGTGCAGTCCATTTGCCCCTGAGGACATCCACCTGCTGGTCTTTGGCTTCTAAGAGTCAGACCTCTCTGGCTTCTCTGAGTCTCAGCTGTTTTCACTCTACTGAGTGATGTACACAGCTAACCTGACAACATTGTGCCCCAAAGCAATGTTTTCTGTGTCCCTCATTATGGAGCTCACTGTCCCTCACCACATGGGTAAGTGCTTCCAGGGTCTCTCAATTCCTCAACACACATTTTAACACAGTTCCTCAGCAAAGGAAGTGATGATAATTTACCTACTTTGATAAAATTCCTGAAAAGATCCCTAGACTGCAAAATTTCAGTCAAAAGAAGACAGAAAATGCTTTCTAATTGCAAAACATTGGCCTCCTTGCTTTTCAAAAAAGTATCCTTGAAAGAGCCAAAATAATTTTGCAAAAATAAATTGCAGAACTTAAACTTTCTTATTTGAAATCTCACAAAACATTACAACTATTAAAAACAGAGGCTGCTGGCATAAGAATACAAATAGGGACCAAAGGGATACAATTGAGAGTCCAGAAATAAACCCTCACCCTCATAGTTCATTGCTCTTGCATAAGGGTGTCAAGATAATTTAATGGAGGAACAATCATCCTCTCAAATAACGGTGCAGAAACAACTAGATAACCACATGCAAAACAATAAACTTAGAGAACTATGCTTTCAACCATATCAAACAATTATCTAAAAATGGATCAGTGAGTTAATTATAAGATTTATAACCATAAAAACATCTTAGAAAAAGACATAGGGGTAAAACTTAATGACCTCAAATGTGCAATGCATTCTCAAGTATGACCCAAATGCATGAGACACAAAAAGGAAAAACAGATAAACTGGGCTAAAGACGCAAGCCTTTTATGCATCAAAGGATATTATCAAGAAAATAAAAAGACCAAACACAGAATGACACATAACAGTTGCAAATCACTCAGACAATGGTTTCATGCCCAGAATATATAAAGAACGGCTACAACTCAATAACAAAAAGACAAACCCCCCAATTTATATAAATGGGCCAAAGGACTCAAATAGACTTTTCTTCAAAGAAGATATGCAAATCATCAAGAGGAACATGAAAAGAAACTCAACATCATTAGTCATTAGGAACATACAAAGTCAAAGCCACAATGAGATACCACACTACACCTACAAATATGGCTACCGTTCTTTTAAAATGTTAAATAACAAGTGAAAGCCTTATGTAGAATTTGGAATCCTCATGCACTGCTGGTGAGATTATAAAAAGCTACAACCACTAGGAGAAACAGTTGTGCTGCTCCTCAAGAAGATAATCATAGAATTCTCATACGGAATAGCGTCCTTTCCTAGGTATATACCCAAAGAATTGAATCCAGGGACTCAAACAGGTACTTACCTAGGATGTTGATTGCAGCATTATTCACAAAAGATAAAATATGAAAACAATCCAAGTGTTCATCAACACATAAATAAACAAATGTGGTGACACATACAATGGAATGTTAATCTGCCATAAAGAGGAATGAAGCTCTGACATCCACTGGAACATGCAGGGACTTTGGAAACATTATGCTAAGTGACATATGTCAGAAACAAAATAACATATATCTATAATTCCATTTATATGAAACATCAAGAATAGGCAAATTCATAGAGACAGAGTAGAGATGATCAAGGTCTAGGGTGGAAAATACAGGGAGTTATTATTGTTTCAAAGATACAAAGTTTCAGTTTAAAATGATAAAAATTTTCTCAGAAAAATAGTGGTGATGGTAACTGAACACTGTGTATGTGGCTAATTCCACCTGATTGCACATTTTGAAATCGTTAGTATAGCACATTATTCACAGAACTGTGAAAAATTGATTTCCATTATTTAATTCACCCAGGCTAAGGTGTTTGTTACGGCAGCTGAAGCCCATGAATACATCATCTGAACCAGTGTTTTCAATGACATATATCGCTCTTTCAATCAAGTTAGCTGGAAGCTCCTGTCCCCAGAAGAAGCAGAGGTCCCAAAACAAGAGCTCCAGCAGGGGTTCAACCAGCACAGGTCCCATAGGGCAGCCTTGATGTCAGGCCCTGGATGGCACGTGAGGCTATAGTGATACAACCACAACGTGAAAGTGTAAGTGTTTTTACTACTTACAGACACTGGGGAGCACTCAGCACACCTGGAGACCACAGATACAGAGGTCAGTGAGCCCAGGCAGGGAGGAGAGAAGAGACCGGTAAGCCAATGATTTTGGTAAGTTCAGGTGTTATCTGACAGGTTTCCAGCAGGGAGTTTTAATGGATGTGTTTAAAGCAAGCAGCAAACACTGGGACCAGGAGATCATGCTGTGACTGAGAAGCGGTCACTTTAAATGTAAGGGCAAATATCGGATTTATCAGTTTAAAGAAAGCAGCTGGAGAAAGGGGAGCCCAGCACACCAAGCAGAAGAGATGACTCTAAGATTTTATCTCTGGTCAACAACTGGACCCACTTGAACTAGATACAGTATGGAAAACTGCCAGGGTGACCCAGGCCTGCCTCTGATGTGAGGCAAATAAACATACACCTTAAAAAATGAATGCCAAGGTAACATGACACTATGAGCACTCATGACATTCATGGACACCAACAGGGTGTGATACCATGCCCTGGAGTCAGAATCCTGGGTTCTGGTCCCTGGGAATGAGAAAATGAAAATGACTTGTCCCTAATCCCCTGGCTTTGATGCTCCTGCCCTGGTGGACACCAAAGATGGTCAAGAAGAAATGAGAAACCCTGAGCCCCAGCTCAGCCACCAGACCCCAGGGAGCAATAGAGTGACTGAGAACTGTCTCTTTGATCATGGGACTCACAGCCCCTACTGAGCAACCAGCACAGGCCTCTCCTCCCAAGAGGCATGAGAGATTCACCCTGCACACCTCCAGGAAGGACACTTTCCTCTGGGACACTTTCCCAGGTCCTGAATGTCCATCCTTGGAAGCTGCAGCCAAGCTAGACACAATTAGAGAAAGGAAGGGTCCCTGTCACCAGGCGACACAGCTCACGCACAGCACAATGGGGTGTACCTGTGACAGGAACCTGGTGCAGCTCCAGCCTCCTGCACTGAAGGGGAGAGCGAGATGGGGATGAAAGAGGGCAAAGGGCATGAATGTGCACCTCAAACCAGAGCCATTGGGACAGCAGGAGGCTGAGACCCAGGACTGTGCTTGCCCAACCTACAGGGTATGTGTGTGACTGTGTGTGTCTCTTTTGTGTGTGTGTTTGTGTTTCTGCACATAGTGTGCATTGAGGTTTGGTGACAGAATCACTGCTGAAAAAGGCAGAGGCCTCCACAATTCACAGGGACCTGACACACACACAAAAGGTAAAAGAGAAGGAGGGACAAGGAGGCAGGACTGAGAGGGGAGGGGACAGAGAGGTGTCCTGGGCTCAGACTCCACCCATGAGACAGAGAAGTGCTCCTGCCGCGGGAAGAGGCCCAGCACAGAAGGAGGAAGGACAGCACAGCTGACAGCTGTGCTAGGAAAGATTCTGGATCCCAGGCTCATCTCCACACAGGAGAACACACAGGCAGAGCAGGCCATGGGGCCCCTCTCAGCCCCTCGCTGCACACTGCACATCACCTGGAAGGAGCTCCTGCTCACAGGTGAGGAGAGAACTTCCTCGGAGAGGACAGGAGGAGGAAGCAGAATGATTGGATGGATTTTCCTGGAGAGGATGGGGTTCTAAGAAATAACAGAAGAAAGTACTTTGGGAGGCTGAGGTGGGTGGATCATGAAGTCAGGAGTTCAAGACCAGTCTGGTCAACACAGTGAAGCCCCATCTCTACTAAAAATACAAAAAATTAACCAGGTGTGGTGATGTGCTCCTGTAATCCTAGCTACTTGGGAGGCTGAGGCAGGAGATTTACATGAACCTGGGAGGCAGAGGTTGCAGTGAGCCAAAATCATGACACTTCACAACAGACTAGGTGACAGTATGAGACTGTCTCAAAAAAAAAAAAAAAAGAAAAAAAGAAAAGAAAGGAAAGGAAAAGAAGAAACAAAAACAGAAAAGAAGGCTCTGTTGGAGCCTGGATAGGGGAAAATACACCAGAGAGGGACAGGGGTCAAAACAGGAAAATCACATTGAACTGGAATTGGTAAGAAGTAGGAAAATCTCAAGTGTTCTGTTCTCCTGGTTAATCAACACTGGACACCACATTTTGAAAAATGATAATAATAACGATTATCAGATGACACTTCAAATGAAAACATAAGCATTGCATGAAACACTGTCCTCAACAAAAAACCTCAACAATTGGTGAAAGAAAAAAAACATCCCAGGCATGGAGGGACCTGGGAACTTTCGCATCTACAGGAGTCTGAAGCCTGTTCCAGGCACTGGGGTGCAACCAAGATCCTAAAAGTCTCTGTCCTCAGGGAGCTCACGCTGTCATGGGAAGGAAGACAGACATGCAAAGAGATCTAGAATGTGAGGTCAGGTGTTGACAAGAGCTCCGGAGGGAGCAGAGCAGGGAAAGGTCAGAAATAGAAGATCCAGGGTCTCTGAAGGAGGTGTCAGGAAAGAAGTCTAAGGATGCCCTGATGTGAGCAGGACCTGAGGGTGGTGTGGAGGGAGGCATGAAGATCCCTGGGGAAGAGGATTCCAAACAGAAATATGACAAGGTAAGAAGGGTTGAAGAAATGGGGGTCGTGCTGCTGACTTTGACCAAGTAGGACAGTAGTTCACACACACACACACACACAAAAGGGGTGTATGTGTGTGTCCTACTGTCATACTGGGGTGTTGTGTGTGTTTGCATGTGTGTGTGTGTGTCTTCAAGACTGAAGATTGAAGAGATCTTCTCAGGACCCAGAGTCCCATTTTTCACACCCATACATACGTCACAATATTGACTGATGCTCTCTCCACGTCCTAGCATCACTTTTAATCTTCGGGAACCCACCCACCACTGCTCAAGTCACAATTGAAGCCCAGCCAGCCAAACTTTCCGAGGGGAAGGATGTTCTTCTACTTGTCCAGAATTTGCCCCAGAATCTTATTGCCTACATCTGGTACAAAGGGCAAAAAACGGACTTCCACCATTACATTACATCATATGTAATAGATGCTGAAACAATTATAGTTGGGCCTGCATACAGTGGACGAGAAACAGTATATTCCAATGCATCCCTGCTGATCCAGAATGTCACCAAGAATGACACAGGATCCTACACCATTCAAATGATAAAGCAAGGTGATAAGACTAAAGGAGTAATTGGACATTTCACCTTATACCGTGAGTGATTCCACATGATCCCTGGGTGTTGGGGGGCGGGGTCACTTCTACTTTACACCAACAGGATGGTCAGGCCTAGACGGTGCCTGTGTCCCTCTCTGCATTATGTCGCATGTTGGTGTTTTGGCATTTAGTGGAGGACACACACAGAGGAGACAAACTATAACAGATCAGAATTCCTTTCCTGCCTCCAAACCCTGCAGACACTTGCTGCACAGGAAGGACAGTCTGAAGGGAGGGTGCTCAGCAAGAGATGAATCTCAGCCAAGCACCTCATGCCCTCTTCATAAACTAGATCCTGAGAAAGACCCTGGAGAACTGAGTAGGGCTTTGCCTAAGAGGCCCCCAGAGATACTCTCAGAAAAGCTCAGCCCTGGAGGCCTCAACCCCAGACCCGTCCCTAAATCCTTACTCCAGATAAAGCTGAGGAGGCTGTACCAAGGCTGGGTTGTGGCAGGGCTTACTGGGACCAAGGATTCACCAGGCGTCTGAGGACTGTGTCTCCTGGAGCTGCTCACTGCCAGGGCTCAGTCCTCAGATCCTCATCTGGGCAGGACAGAGCTTTCTTCACCTGACACTCAGAGTGGAGAGGACAGAAAGACAAGCTTTATAGGCCAACTGCTTTGCGAGTCTAATGTCCCCAGAAGCAGAAACAGAAGACAGAAAATGTACCTGGCAGCAGCTTATCCACAGTGATCTGACCTAAAGGTGCTCTCTCATGGAAGTGAATAATAATAAATGCTGTTTGTGTGAACACCTCCACTGTGCCAAGCATTAGGTCAGGTGACTGTGAATAATTCACAATTTATTCACAGATAGCATGAAAAGCCACAGTCCATTTGCAGTTTACCTTATTTGACTGAGAGAAAACTGAGACACAGGAAGGCACAGTCACTGAACCAGAGTCACACAAACACAAATGGCAGATCAGGGTCACATGAGGTCTGTCTGCAGCCAGAGGCCCATCCTCTCCTCCACCAGAAGTGAGGGCTTTTTGGGTTCCAAGGACCCCATAGTCATTCATTGGCTCAAATCCTCTCTTCTTAGGCGTCCAAACATCAGAGGAGTGAGAGCAAATGGTCAGCTGATTAGTCTGCACTCCAGAACTAAATCACCTGCCTCAACTGTCAGAGTCAGTGCAAAACATGTCCGGGTCTCCCACTCAGATCTTAACCCCTATCACTGAACCTGTAATCCTGTTTCCCAAAGTGTCCATGTCACTGCCATGACAGGATAAAAGAGAGGACCTTGTTTTCATTCCCCACTCACACACTGCACCAGCACAGGCCCAGTGAGAGACACACACTGAGGAGCTCTCACATAACAAATGAAGGAATTGAATGAAGAAATGAATGATCCATAACTTCTTTAGACTGGATCTTGGATGCAGGATCCTAGGAGGTCTAGCCACACCTGTCCCTTGTCATTCAGAGGCTGACACCCATGTTTCATCCCCCACTAACTCTTGCCCCTAAAGCCAACCCATCTCATGTAACTCTGAAGCCCTTTGGTCACTGGAGGGTTTTCAGGCCTGATCCTGGCCTGTGGAACTGGGGACACCTGGTCCCTGGGGTCTCTGAAGTCACTGTAGGCCCCACTGTTCACTGCCATGCTGTCTCTGCCTCTCTCTGCTTCTCTGTGTACGTCACCTTCCTCCCACTTCATTCTACCTGGCAAGCCCTGTCCTGCACAGCTTCTTCCTCCACCCCTAGCCCTTCCCCAGACACTCCCTCTAACTAGGTTAATTGTTCTGTTCCCTTCCTGCTAACACTGTGGCCTGGCCCACCTCCCAGGAAACAGGAAAGGCACAGAAATCACCTGGAGTTTCCACTCCTGCCAAGTTTCATCTTGAGCCAATGTCCCCAGGTCACTAAAAGAATAAGCTTCCACTGTATCCCCATTCAGGGCTCTGTCCTTTTGTGAGGCTGATCTGTGGACAAGACCATGGGACAGGGATAGTCAGCTCCTCCATCCACTCTTATAATTTCCAGACAAGTTCTTCTGGCCTCCTGCACAAACAAAACCAATTTATCCAGATAGTGATTTGCAGTAAAGAAATATTTTAATGACTCCAAGTGTGCCAAACAGGAGGGTGGAGGTTTATTATTACTTAAATCAGACTCCCTAGTGGATCAGGGGTTAGAGATTTTCAAGGATAGTTTCAGGGGCACAGGACTAAAAAATGGGTACTGCTGACTGTTTGGGGATGGAATCATGAGGGCGGAGGGAAATGATCTGTTTGTGCTTGAATTCACCTCTAGGTGGGGACCATGTGACTGGCTGAGCCATTAGTCATGGGTATGGATGAGGTCAGCGGGTTTCCAGAATGCAAAGAATGAGAAACATCTCAAAAGACCAATCTCAGGTTCTACAATAGTGATGTTATCTATAGGAGCAAATAGATACAAATTTTGTAAACTCTGGGCAAATGACATTTGAGCAGTAAGGGATTATAGAAACTGTGCCTCCATTTTAGCAGAATTCAGTTCCCTCCTACAATCTTATTCTCATGGTCTTTCACCAGTTTTACAAAGGCAATCCCTGGGCAAAAGAAGGGTATTAGTGTTATGGAGGAACTATTATCATTCTTGCTTCAAAGTTAAACCATAAATTAAATTCCTCCCATGGTTAGCCTGGCCTATGTCCAGGAATGAGTGAGGACAGCCAGCCTGAGACTCGATGCCAGATGGAGTCAGCCATGCTAGTTTGCTGTCACTGTTGTAATCTTTGCACTGACTGACCAGGGTGTCAGAGGCTGGGCAGGCCTGCAGTCTCCAAAGCCCATGGGCTGATTTCACCCATTTCACTCACGATTCCATCCACAACCTACTATGGAGCTCACATTCTCCAGTCACTTCCTAGAGACTTCTGGTTTCCTGTCAGCCATATAACAGGCTTGAAATTTGTCACTCGGTTGTAACAGTAAGTAAACAACGGAAAACTCAAAAGTCAACAACTCGTTAAAATCCCTCAGAGATGGCCGGCACAGTGGCTAACAACTGTAATCCCAGCACTTTGGGAAGCCAAGGCGAGCGGATCACGAAGTCAGGAGATCGAGACCATCCTGGCAAACACAGTGAAACGCCATCTCTACTAAAAATACAAACAAATTAGCCAGGTGTGCTGGCGAGCGCCTGTAGTCCTAGCTACTGAGGAGGCTGAGGCAGGAGAATGGCATGAACCCGGGAGGTGGAGCTTGCAGTGAGCCAAGATCTTGCCACTGCATTGCAGCCTGGACAACAGAGTGAGACTCCATCTCAGAAAAAAAAGGAAAACGAAAAACTTGCTGTTAGAGAAATGAAGAATGTTTTTGATGCCTAGTGGTAGAATGCACACAGCTGAGAAAAGAATCCCTAACTTGAGGATGTGTCAATAGAAACTTCCAAAACTGAAAAAGGAAAATTCAAAAGGAGTGGGGGAAAAAAATGGAACAATATATCCCACTTCATATTTAACATTTTGTATTGACAATAGCAATTTTTAAATTTTGTAGTTGTGGTACAACCTCCAAGGCTGTAACTTACACATAATGGGAATACTGGTGGTTTCGGGGACCTGTTGGAGGTGGCCAGGGCGTGCTATCTGATGGTTTTACAGCCTGTGCCACATACGATTGTTTCCTCCTGATGATGCCATTTTCATAAGTTGGGGTTCTTTGTGTGGGGGACACATGAGCCACTGGCATCTCACTTAGACTCTTCCTGATTCACACAAACTTAAACTCTAGTTGTATTTCCTGAGGTTAAGAGAAAATGAAGAAAGCTTTTCACATACCTGTTTTGGGCTCTTCCCCATTTTTCCTAACTCTGCACAGAAATTAGAAACAGGGATTTCTTACTATATTTACTAACATAACACATATCACTTCTTTTAATTCGGCATCATTCCTCCCTTTATGTAATTGACACACTGACCAGTTCTGTCTCTTTAACGGGACTCTCTCTACTTAAGGAGTTGCTAATTTCAAATCACTTTTGGCATCTTTCTTTGAGCATAATGTGATCCTGTTGGAATTCACCCCACACCTAAACCTTAATTTGGTATCAAGATAAATATTACTAATAGCAATCCATCTCAGATGTTTGGACCATCAGTAAAAATTTCCACTTATGACAACATTTTAATGTTTCCTCCAAATCTTTTTTTGTTTCGTTACTAGAGTCACAACGTAACATGAGGTCTAAACTCATGACAACTTTTTATGGGAAAATTACAGTACTACAAATTGAACATCCCAAATCCAGAAATCTAAAATCTGAAATGCTCCAGAATCCAACACTTCTGACCACTGATGTGATGCTAAAAAGAAGTGCTCACAGGAGCATTTTGGATTTAAAATTTTTCACATTTGGGATGCTAACCCAGTACATCTACCATAAATATTCCAAAATAAATAAAAAAGTTAGAATCCAAAAACCTTGGTTTTAAGCTTTCTGCATAAGGAACACTTTATCTGTATGAACTATAGGCATGAAACTGTACAGGAGATCTCTAGAACCTCCTCATCCTGTATAACTGAACAGCACAGCCATGGAACAATGCCCTATTCCCCCGACCACAGCTCCTGGAAACTACTATTCTACTCTATGATTCACTCTGGAATCCACTGAGATAAGCTACATAGAGTAGTCTAACTCCTAGAATTAGAGAGTAGAATGTCTAATGAGAGAAAGTATCTGCAAGACTTCTTCCCACATATTGCTCTAATAGCCAGCAAACACATATGGTCCATGAGGGCCAGACTTCTGTCATCAGTTCATGTCCGCCCTTTCTACCATTCAGTTCTGCGTTTGCAAACATCTACGTGTATTTCTAGAAAGATATACATGGTCCTCACCTGCCCTCTACAGGGGGAAGGGAATATCATGGATGCAGAACAGCGAACATGGTCTTGGTCCAAAGCTCTCAGCTCTTGCCTGTCCCCTTCACTCTTTGTAGGTTATTCCTTGGACTCTGCTCTATCTTTAGTGGTCACTGGCTCAAGTCACTTACTATGAGACAGCTGGGAAAACCGCCCCACCTTGTGGCTCCACTGCCTGGTGACTGAACTGACCTCCAGGCTTGACTCTGGTCTCCCCTGTGTTATTTCTGCTCAAGTACCCAGTCCCAGGCCAGGCTTCCCAGTACTCAAAGGGTTTAAGGACAATGGGAACTTTCATCATCCATCCCTAAGATCCCCTTGGAAAGGGAAGTTGCAGAGAAAACATACCTTGGGGGCAAAGTAAGACTGAAACTAAGAAGATTCCAGCAATGCATGCTCCAGGTGAGGACCGCAAGGTGGGCCAGGCAGGCAGTTGGAGAGGGAGGGACTCAGAGAGGCACCTGAGGCTGTGACTGCTGGTCCCATGTTTTTCCATGACTCAATGCTGCTACTCAATTCACACTTGAGAAAGTCTGTGCTTCTTCCACATACAGAAGGCAGCCTCACAATCCCTGAACCCTCAGATTGCCATGCATCTGTCTTGTAACACACACATCTGCCATGGGCTTTTTAGGACTTGAGTGGGCTGAGAAGTGGGAAAGACCATCTCTGATTGAAAAATGTCTTAGGAGGAATCAAAGGTGCCACACAGGGCAATCTTCTCTCTGTTATCTGCACAGTGGAGACTCCCAAGCCCTACATCTCCAGCAGCAACTTAAACCCCAGAGAGGCCGTGGAGACTGTGATCTTATCCTGTGATCCTGACACTCAGGATGTAAGCTACCTGTGGTGGATAAACGGTCAGAGCCTCCCTATCAGTCGCAAGTGGCAGCTGTCTGGAAACAACAGGACCCTCGTTCTATTTGGTGTCACAAAGGATACTGCAGGACCCTATGAATGTGAAATGAAGAACCCAGTGAGTTCCAGCCGCAGTGACCCAGTCACCCTGAATCTCCTTTGTGAGTATCTTCTGTTCCTCTGTGAGCCAGGCTGCCATCCCAAATACACATGGCCAGAGGCCAGGCCTCTCACTCCCTCTCAGGTCCAAGAACAGAGACCTTTAAACCTAGACATCAAAGCTGGCCATGATGACTAAGAGTAGGCTTAGGCTTGATCGACAATGGGAGAGAAGAGGCTGCTCCTGTCATGGGAGATTCAGGGTCCACAGGTTATGATGGGAGAAACAGGTGAATGTCTCAAGCTCCAGATCAGTGAACACAGCAGGGATTTGGCTGGGACTTCAGTGTAGTGACTTAGTTCACAGGGTCACCGTGGCTCCTCCACAGGCCAGGATTTTCCCTTCCCTCTGACAACATCAGCTGTGACTTTATTTTCTGCTCAAGATGGCCTAGATACCCCCACCATTTCTTCTTCATACACCTATTACTATCCAGTGGAAGTCCCCAAGCTCTCCTGCCTCACAGACTCTCACCCACTGGCAGAGCAATCTTGGCTGATTGATGGGAAGTTCCAGCAATCAGCAAAAGTGTTCTTTATCCCCCACATCACTAAAACATATAGAATGGCTTATGTCTGTTTCATCCATAACTCAGCTACTGGTGGAACAATCTCATCATTAAGAATATCATAGTTCCTGGTAAGTGGATCCAGGGAGCATTGGCCATATGTTTTCCCGTGAAGTCTATCTGGCTATCAAGGAAGAACCACCTGCCCTCTGCAGAGGGAGAAGGAAATAAAAAACCCAGGACAGGGAATATGTTTCTGCTCCAAAACGACCAGCTTTTGCCTGTCCCCTTCACTCTTTCTAGATCATTCCTTACATTCTGTTCTATCTTTGGAGGTCACTGGCTCAAGTAAGTCATCATGAAACACCTGCAAAAAACTACCCCACCTTGTACCTCCACTGCCTCAGGACTGAACTGACCTCCAGGTTTGACTCTGGTCTCCCATGTCTTATTTCTGCTGAAACATTCAGTCCCAGGCCAGGCTGTTCAGTATCTTAGGGTTTCAGGACAATGGGAAGTCCCGTTATTACTCATCTCTAGAATGTCCTTGGAAATGGAAGCTGCAGAGAAATCACATCTAGGGGGGCAAAGTAGGATGGAATTTGGAAGGGACCCAGCAGTTGCACATTCCAGGTAAGGAATCCAAGGTGAGCCAGCCAGTCAGTGGATTAGAGAGGGACTGGGAGGTGTACCAGGGCCTGTGACTCCCACTGACATGTTTGTCCATGACCCAACACTGCTGCTAAATTCACACTTCAGAAAGTCTGTGCTTCCCTAAGACAGAGCAGGCAGCCTCATAGTCTTTGAGCCCTTAGATCATCATACATCTGTCTTGTGACACACGCACCAGCTATTGACTTTCAAGGACTCGGGTGGGCTGAGAGGTGGGAGATGCCAACTCTGATTGAAGGATGTCTGTGGAGGAATCAAAGGTGCCACACAGGACAATCTTCTCTCTGTTATCCACCCAGCGGAGTTGCCCAAGCCCTACATCACCAGCAATTATTTCAACTCCATGGAGAACAAGAATGATGTATCCTTAACTTGTGTACCTAAGACTCAGGGCTACACCTACGTGTGGTGGGTAAATGGTCAGAGCCTCCCGGTCAGTCCCAGGCTAAAGCAACCCGGTAAAAACAGGATCCTCATTCTAGCCAATGTCACAAGAAATGACACAGGACCCTATGAATGTGAAATACGGGACCGAGTTGGTAGCATCTGCAGTGACCCAGTCATCCTGGATGTCCTTTTTATCTGGTTCCTCTGTGGACCAGGCCACCAGCAAAAATCCAAGCCACCAGAGGCCAGGCATCTCAGTCTCTCTCAGGTTCAAATACAGATACTTTTATTTCTGGACACCAGGGCTGGTCATGACTCCCTGCCCTGGGAAAACTTGGCTAGGCACAGCCTTAAGCAAGAATATAAAGGGAGGGGCTGCTCTTGTCATGGGAGACTTGGGGTCTACAGCCTGTGATGGGAGAAACACGTGAATACCTCATGCCTCTGTTCAGTGAACACAGAAGGGGTTTGGCTGGGCCTTGAGGGTGTGTCTTGGCTCAGAGGGACACTGTGTCCCTTTGAGAGACCAGGCGCATCCCCTTCCCTTGGACGACATCACCTGTGGTTTTATTCTCTTTACTCCAGATGGTCCAGACTTCCCCAGGATTTTCCCTTCATTCACGGATTACCGTTCAGGAGATAACCTCTACTTGTCCTGCCTCGCGAACTCTAACCCACCGGCAGAGTATTCTTGGACGATTAATGGGAAGTTTGTGCAATCAGGACAAGAGCTCTTTATCCCCCAAATTAGTACAAAGCATAACGGGATCTATGGTTGCTCTGCTCGTAACTCAGCCACTGGCAGGGAATGTTCCACATTCAAGATGGTCATAGTCTCTGGTAAGTGGATCCCGGCATCATTGGCAATAGGGTTTTAGGTGGAGTCTATCTGGCTTTCAGAGAAGAGTCAGGAAAACATTTTTATTCCCAGCCTGTGTCCCATGGGCAGAAGCAAATCCTAAATTCTCCTTCTGAACCCTCTCAATTTCTCTCTACAGACTTTCTTCTTGTTTCTCTGTTTTCTCATGGCTGACCTTGTGTCCAGTCTGAGAAGGGTAGGGAGGGGGCTTTGTCAGTCCTGAGCCCTATGTGGTGGAAGAGGCTTCATAGAGGGACAAGAAGGAGAGTCCTCAAGATCAAGTTGCTTCTCGCTGTCTCCAACACATCCCTTTCTGCCACATCTTTGTTTTCTTTTACTTACTCCATGTGCTACAAAGAACATCTGAGGCTTTGAAACAAGCTCACATTTTTCCCCCAAATGAGAGGAGGAAGCCCCTTGGATGAGAGAGGAGCAGCTCAGATTGCTGCATCCTCTGCTCCAGGCTTCTCCAGTGTCTGGCCCTTCCTGACTCCACTGGGGTGGGTCCCACTGGGGTGGGAACAGCATGTATGGAGAAAGACCCCTGATGGCCTGTCCTGAATTCGGCTAAATTGAGCTGCCGGTTGAAATGAAGCCTAGGCTGCAGGGAAATAAGAAGAGAGGGAGCCTCGGGGCAGACTCTGGAGTTGTATCCTGGCTCTGAAGTCACCAGCCATATAAGGCTGTGGGCACAGCACGTGGGACACAGCACAGAGGACAATGAGTGATGCACACTTGGAGAAATAGGGAGATTCACCTCTGGGGCTCTGCATGGCAGGAAAGGGGCCATGCCAGAAAGTGTATATTTATAGAGTATAAGACTACCAGAACACTTATATATATCTATTATAAGACTTATCATTAAGTATTTCTAAGTGTGCAATTTAGTGTTGTGTAACCATCACACTATCCATTTCCAGAACTTTTTCCTCTTACCATATTAAACCTCTGTACCCAATAAACAGTAACCCTCACTCCTTCTCCCCCTAAGTCTTAGCACCCACCATTCTACTTTCTGTCTCTATGTAACTGGCTATTCTATCTTTTATAAATGGAATTATAAAATAATTATCCTTTTGTGTCTGGCTTATTTCAGTTAGCATAATGTCTTCAAGGTTCATCCATTTTGCACGATGTATTGGAATTTTATTCCTTGTTAAGGTTGAATAACATTTTGATGTATAGATATACCTCATTTGCCTACCCACTTATCTTTCAATGGACTTTCCGTTGTTTCCTTTTTTTTCCTATTGTGAGTAATGCTTCTCTGAACATCAATGTGCAAACATTTGTTCAAATTTCTTTTAATTCTATAGGGAGTATGTCTAGAAGCGGAATTGCTGGATCAAATGGTAATTTATTGTTTACATTTTTTGAGAAACAGCCACACCACTTTTTACAGTGGCTGTAACATTTCCCATTCCCATCAGCAATGCACTAGAGCTCCAATTTTTCCAACTGTTTGAAAACACTTGTTGTTTTATGTTGCTTATCAAAAAACAAACACTTGTTGTTTTATGTTGTTTATCAAAGCCATCCTAAAGTGTGTGAGATGGTGTCACATTGTGGTTTTGATTTGCATATCACTAAGTATTCGTGACGCTGAGGAAATTTGCGTGGACTTATGGGATATTTGTATATCTTCCCTGGTGAAAACTCTGCTTTAATCCTTTGTTCATTTTTTAATTGGGTTTTTGGATGTTTGCTGTTGTTGACTTCCGCTTTTTCATGTATTCTAGAAATTAATTAGGTATCACACATATAATTTGCAAATATTTTTCTCATTTCATGGGTTCCTTTTTTACTTTCTTGATAATGTTCTTAGATATATAAAAGGTTTTGGTTTTTATGAAGTCCAATTTATCCATTTTATTTGTTGCCTATTCTTTTGTTGTTACAACCAAGGAATCATTGTGAAATCCAATATCATAAAGATTTTCTTCTACCTTTTCTTCTAGGAGTGGTATAGTTTTTGCTCTTACATTTAGATCGTTGATCTATTGTGGGTTAATTTTTGTATATGGTGTTAGGTAAAGGTTCCACTCATTCTTGCCCTTGGATATCCAGCTTTCCCAATGTCATTTGGTGAGAATACTGTCCTTTCCCCATTGAACGATCTACGCACACTCGATGAAAATCATTTGGTCATATATGCAAGGATTTCTTTCTGGGCTCTCTCTTCAATTTCATTAATTTCTATGTCCTCCTTTATGCCAGTACCACAATGTATTGGTTACTGGGGCTTTGTAGTAAATGCTGAAATCAGGAAGAGTGAGTCCTCCAGCTTCATTTTTACTCTTCAGAGTTGTTTGTCTATTTAGAGTCATGAGATTCAATATAAATTTTAGGACAGATTTTTCTTTTTCTGCAAAACTGTCACTGAGATTCTGATAGGAAGTGTATTGAATCTGGAGCTCACTTTGGGTAGCATTGTCCTCCTCACAATATTGAGTCTTCTAATTTATGAACACAAAATGTTTTTCAATTTATTGATGTCATCATTAAGCAATATTTTATGGATTTCAGTTATAATCATTTCACCTCTTTGGTTAAACTTATTCCTAAAATATTTTATTCTTTGTGATATTAATACAAATTAAAAATATTTTCTTAATTTCCCTTCAGATTGTTCATGGTTAGTGTATTGAAATATGACTGATGTTTGAATGATGATTTTGTATTGTGCAACATTACTGAATTCATTTATTAATTCTAATAAGTTTGTTCCATCTTTAGGATTTTCTACATGTAAGTTCAAGTTATCTGTGAACAGAAATAATTTTACTTCTTTCTTCCAATTTGAATGTCTTTTTTAAAATTCTCGCCTAATTTTTCTGACTCGATTTTTCAATACTACATTGAATAGAAGTGTCAAAAGCAGCATCCTTGTCTTGTGCCTGCTCATACAGGGAAAACTTTCAGTCTTTCTCCATTGAGTATGATGTTAGTATTGGGTTTCTCACATATTGCCTTTATGTTGAGGTGGTTTCCTTCCATTCTTAGTTAGAATGTTGTTACTGTGAGAAAACATTGAATTTAATCAAATGCTTTCATTGATTCAATCTTATTACTGATTATAGCTCTATTCATATTTTTGTGTTTTTCTAGGAATTTGTCTATTTCATCTAGGTTATCCAATTTATTGGCATACAATTATTTCCAGCAATTTCATAATCATTTTATTAGAATTGGTAGTAATCACTTCATTTTCTTCTTTCTTTCTTTCTTTCTTTCTTTCTTTCTTTCTTTCTTTCTTTCTTTCTTTCTTTCTTTCTTTCTCTTTCTTTCTTTCTTTCTTTCTTTCTTTCTTTCTTTCTTTCTTTCTTTCTTTCTTTCTTTCGAGAGAGAGAGAGAGAGAGACAGGCTCTCACTCTGTAGGCTAGCCCAGGCTGAAATACAGTGGTATGATTATGGCTTACCATAGCCTCAACCTTCAGGGCTCAAGCAATTCTACTTCTTCAGCCTCCCAAGATACTAGGAATACAGATACATGCCAATATGCCCAGCTAATTGATTTTTATTTCTTTTTTTGTAGAGACTGGGTCTCCCCAGGTTACCTATGCTGGTTCAAACACCTGGCCTCAAGAAATCCTCCCATTGTGACCTTCCAAAGTGCTAGGATTAAACTATGACCTGTCATATTCAGACTCCATTTTCATTTCTCATTTTAGTAATTTTAATCTCTCTTTTTTCTTAGTCAGTCTACTTAATGGTCGTCAATTTTGTTGATTTTAACTTGAAGAATCAACTTTTGGTTTCATTAATTTACTCTATTCTTTTACCATTCTCCATTTTATTTTTATCCACTCTAATCCTTATTGTTTCCTTCATTCACTGTGCTTGGGTTTAGTTTGTTCTTCTTTCAAATCCTGAAGTATGAGGGAGCTTGCTTCATACCATTCTTTTAAAGGTTTCATGCAGTCAATGAAACAAGATGCCACACACAGGCGAACCAATGTCAGCTGCTATATTACTACCATCATCATTAGCCTTGAGGTCAAATAGTCCCAGCATCAAATCTCAGATCCACCTATTACTAGCCATACGACACCAGGAAAGATTTTACACTACTCTAAGTTTCTGTCTTTTCATCGGCAAAATGGAAATACTATCCACTTGACAGGGTTACTGTGTGAATTAAATGAAGTACAGGTAAAGCATTTAGCAAAGGGCCTGGCACATAGGATGTGCCCCTCAACAGTACCTGTTTCCATATATATGTAGAAAAAGAGGTAACACATAAAACACTAGGACATGGTTCCTGACTACTTGTGAGAGAGAAAGCAAACAAACTAAGTGCAAAGAATCAAACCTGGTATGTTAGTTTTTACCAACTGAGATGCATCCAGGATGGGATTAGACATATAAGATAATTTATCAGGGAAGACACCTCTGAGGGAATGTGGGGCAGGCATGAAGGTAGTATGGGAGAACTCACAGACCCCTATGCAAAGCAGACTCCTGTGAAAAAGAAAGAGAAAGAAGTTTTAGGTATTAATACAGTTCTAAGAGAGTTTTTGCATGGCTGATGGGGAGTCCTCCAACCAGTTTCCCATTAAAGTTAAACAGAGCCTCAGAGAACTAGGCTTGCTTTCACACCCTTGCTGGGAGCCTGTGGGAAGGAAGCTTTCTGTGCAAAGGACTTGGTGAATTTGAAATGCACTGACCTGGGCCTTCTGTCAATCATGTCCCTGCCATGAAGACCCGGCAGGGTCTCATTCATGGCTACCACCACAGAGACACTGAGAAAAAGATGCAACCATGAAAAGGTGGGAAAGTGGAAAGTTCTAACGACATAGAAAATAGCAATCAGCCTTTCTCCCATCTGAAACCCTTCTGAAATATCGTGTGCTGTTGAGAATTGACAGAGGACTGATCACCAACTTAGAAACATGGTGAGAGGGGAAAAAATCTGCAAGAATATAACCATCTCCCATCAACTTTACAACAGAAATAATATATTATTTGAAGAAACAATTATAGAGTACCTCGTGTTACATGCTTGTTCCTGAGGCTTCCCCCAGTAAAATAACATCACCTCCATTCCTTGTTTTCTTTCTTTCCATGACAGCTCCTTTAGGAAGAGGATATCTATCTTGGGTTATTCCGAAACAACAACCATGATGTCATTTCTGTATTTCAGGAAGACTGGCAGGTATGATGGCCTTTTCTCTTGTCCTGTTTCCTGCAGGGCTGACTGCCATGCTTGGGAAAGGGAAAATACTTATTTGCCTGTATCTGGGACTGGATCTCCTCCTTCCTCCACCAAACTCCTGTTTCTCAGCATTAATTCCTGCAGTTCCCTTTCTCCCTGACCTTTATGCTCCCTGTACCCCACTATCTTTTAGACATAATTATCTCCAGCCTCTGCTCATTTGTTTCTCAGATTCAAACGAGAAACACAATTTCACATTGTGAAACCCTCTTCATTATTTTTCACATCTCTCAATAGTGTAATTCTCTCCATTCCCATAAAGACCAACCACTTCTCAAAGTGTTGCTTGACTTCTTGTCGCCAGACTTTGAAACCTTCCTTGCATATGACTGCCTCATAACCTTTCTAAAATCTAGTTAATTCACTTAAACAAGAATCTCCAAGGGTCTACTCTAGCCTCTTTGTAAGTTCACATTTCTTCTATTTGCTAATCCTTCTCACTTCCTTTACCTCTACTTCCTAGTATAATTCCTCCATCTTAATCAGAACTGTCTTCCTACACATCCCTGCCCCTTCACCCATATAGACATAAAATTCTTAGTCCCAATGCTAAGCCTGAAAACAAGGTGAACTCCCCTCCACCATCTGCACTACAGACTTAACCACACCCTTCATCACAAGCAATCTCTGACTTCGTGGAGAACAAAGACTTTAGGATTAGCCTGTGAACCTGAGACTCAGAACAAAACCTATGTGTGCTTGAGACCTTTTCCTGATGGCCAATTCATGTGTTCAAAAAAGATACAGAGATGAAGATGGCAAGGTCGCTACCCCAGGGGATATAAAGCCTAAGACAGGAAATGAGACCTGAAAATAATCATGATACCAAAATAGAAAAAAAGTGAAGGCCACAAGAAATCAGAGAAATCTGATGGAAAATATAGCTAGACATTGGAATCACTGGAAAACATTTTTAAAAGTGGATGCTCAAGCCCCACTCATGAGTTCCAGTTTAAAGGTCTGGAGAGGGACCCAGGCACTGGTAATTTTTAAGTCTTCCCTGACACTACTAACATGTAACAAGGATGGAGAACTCTTGTTGTAATAGGTAGAACTTAAAACTAAATCAATGATTTTCAGCTAGAAGTACCGGAATGACCTAAGGACCTTTTTCAACATACATAAGACTATACTTTTTTGGCCCTAATTATTAAGGGGTTACATCAAGAACTCAGTAATGCAGTTAGGAAACAGAAGCTGAATGGAAAAGCCACCTTATTTTATATGTTAAAATATATATACAAAGTGTTTTCAAATGAGTGATAAGTGATGCTAATAAACCGAATATAAATCTCATTAGATTTTTCACCAGAGTCATTTTAAATCTTTGTCATTCCCAGACAGTTGCTTTGATTCTTCCTCAAAGTATTCATATTCAGCTACAGTCCAAAATTGCTTTTTCTTCAACGAGATGTATGGAAAAGACTCTGACAACAACTCTTGAATACAAGTTTCTGATAACTTCAAGATCATACCACTGGACTCTCTGAGAACTTTCAAAATTTTAATGAACAGGCTGATACCTTCAAGAAATTCAAGACAAAGAAGAAAAAAACCTCAGTTTTATTGTACTAAATAATCAAAACAATAACGTTTTCATAATTTTTTATTTGAAAATGTGCTGATTCTTTGAATCTTTTCTTCTCCAGATTTATGAACTTTCTCTTTTAAGCTCTTTATACTTCACAGCAATTTACTAAAGTATACTTTTGTGAACAAAAATTGAAACATTTGCTTTTGCTCCCAATATGAGTGCCCCAGAATTGGGAAACTATTCATGAGGATTCATATGCTTATAGTAATAAAGTTATCTGCACAAGTTCAATAAGAATCTTCTCTCTTTATAACAGGACACATTCAAAAACATTGGTTATGTTACCAAGGCTTTGACTGGGATGTTCTATTTGACAATATACATAGAATAAACCCATAGGGAATGCAGGGAAAGTCTGAAGATGGCCTTGATTTGGCTTCCTAGTCTCAAAAGGTTTTTGAAAGTTTAATCTGAGAGTTTTATAAAACTTCTAGCAATGCAAAGTTTAAAAAGGGTGTCTATGGTCCATTGCTACACTTGCTGCACTTAGGTAAAAAATCTAGGCAAGTTCGGTGAGACTCAACCTATTTTGCAAACTAATTCATCCTACTGGAATTATCTTTCATAAAAATAGAGACTCCTATGTAGATAAAAATTATGTTAAAAAGAAAAACTGTAGTACACCTGTTACCAAATTGAACCACTGTTCATTATCTTTGAGTATTTCTAATCCACTGGTAGACTGGACTGGACCCTGAATTCTTTTACTTTTTCCAATGCAATTTTCTCCACTGAAATCATTAAGAACAAGAACAGCTCTGTTGCTGAAGCTCTATAAGCTTGGACAGTGGACGCAGGACAGTGGGTGCAGCCCAACAAGTGAGAGCGGAAGCAGGGTGCGGCATCTCCTCACCCAGGAAGTGTAAGGGGGAAGGGAATTCTCTTTCCTAGCCAAGGGAAACCATGAAAAACACCTGGAAAATCAGTTGACTCCCAGCCTAGTACGACGCTTTACCAAGGGTCTTAGCAAATGGAACAACAGGAGATCATATCCTGGGCCATGATCAGAGGATCGCTGACCCACAGAGCATCCCTCATTGCTAGCACAGCAGTCTGAGTTCTAACTGCAAGGCAGCAGCGAGGCTGGGGGAGGGGCACCTGCCATTGCTGAGGTTTAAGTAGGTAAACAAAGTGACCAGGAAACTTGAACTGGGTAGAGCCCACCGCAGCTCAAGGAGGCCTGCCTGCCTCCATAGACTGCACCTCTGGGGACAGGGCATAGCCAAACAAAAGGCAGCAGAAACCTCTGTCGATGCAAATGTCCCTGTCTGACAGCTTTGAAGAGAGTAGTTCTCCCAGCACAGACTTTTGGATCTGAGAACAGACAGACTGCCTGCTCAAGTGGGTCCCTGGACCCTGAGTAGCCTAACTGGGAGACATCCCCACTAGGGGCAGACTGATACCCCACACCTCACAGGGCCGGGTACACCTCTGAGATGAAGCTTCCAGAGGAACGATCAGACAGCAACATTGGCTGTTCAGCAATATTCACTCTTCTGCAGCTTCTGTTGCTGATACCCAGGCAAACAGGGTCTGGAGTGGACCTCAAGCAAACTCTAACAGACCTGCAGCTGAGGGTCCTGAACGTTAGAAGGAAAACTAACAAACAGAAAGGACATCCACACCAAAACCCCATCTGTATGTCACCATCAAAGATCAAAGGTAGATAAAACCACAAAGATTGGGAAAAAGCAGTGCAGAAAAGCTGAAAATTCTAAAAACCAGAGTGCCCTCCCCCTCCAAAGGAACGCAACTCCTTGAGAGCAATGGAACAAAGCTGGACAAAGAATAACTTTCACAAGTTGAGAGAAGAAGGCTTCAGACAATCAAATTTCTCAGAGCTAAAGGAGGAAGTACGAACCCAGCGCAAAGAAATTAAAAACCTTGAAAAGAGATTTGACAAATGGCTAACTAGAATAACAAATACAGAAAAGTCCTTAAATGACCTGATAGAAATGAAAACCATGAGAGGAGAACTACGTGACAAATTCACAAGCTTCAGTAACCAACTCGATCAACTGGAAGAAAAGATATCAGTGAGTGAAGATCAAATGAATGAAATGAAGCGAGAAGAGAAGTTCAGAGAAAAAAGAGTAAAAGGAAATGAAAAAAGCCTCCTGGAAATTTGGGACTATGTGACAAGTCCAAATCTACATCTGATTAGTGTACCTGAAAGTGACTAGGAGAATGGAACAACTTGGAAACACTCTGCAGCATATTATCCAGGAGAACTTCCCCAATGTAGCACGGCAGGCCAACATTCAAATTCAGGAAATACAGAGAATGCCACAAAGATACTCCTCGAGAAGAGCAACTCCAAGACACATAATTGACAGATTCACCAAAGTTGAAATGAAGGAAAAAATCTTAAGGGTAGCCAGAGAGAAAGGTCAGGTTACCCACAAAGGGAAGCCATCAGACTAAGAGCAGATCTCTCGGCAGAAACTCTACAAGTCAGAAGAGAGTGGGGGCCAATATTCAACATTCTTAAAGGAAAGAATTTTCATCCCAGAATTTCATATCCAGGTAAACTAAACTTCATAAGTGAAGGAGACATAAAATCCTTTACAGACAAGCAAATGCTGAGAGATTTTGTCACCAACAGGCCTGCCTTACAAGAGATCCTGAAGGAAGCACTAAACATAGAAAGGAACAACTGGTACCAGTCACTGCAAAAACATGGCAAATTGTAAAGACCATCAATGCTAGGAAGAAACTGCATCAATTAATGAGGAAAACAACCAGCTAACATCGTAATGAAAGGATCAAGTTCCCACATAACAATATTAACCTTAAATGTAAATGGACTAAATGCTCCAATTACAAGACAAAGACTGACAAATTGGATAAAGAGTCAACACCCATCAGCATGCTGTATTCAGGAGACCCAGCTCACATACAGAGACACACATAGGCTCAAAATAAAGGGATGGAGGAAGATCTACCAAGCAAATGGAGAACAAAAAAAAGCAAGAGTTGCAATCCTAGTCTCTGATAAAACAGACTTTAAACCATCAAAGATCAAAAGAGACAAAGAAAGCCATTACATAATGGTAAAGGGATCAATTCAACAGGAAGAGCTAACTATCCTAAATATATATGCACCCAATACAGGAGCACGCAGATGCATAAAGCAAGTCCTTAGAGATGAACAAAGAGACTTACACTCCCACACAATAATAATGGGAGATTTTAACGCCCCACTTTCAGCACTAGACAGATCAACTAGACAGAAAGTTAACAAGGATATCCAGGAATTGAACTCAAACTCTGAACCAAGCGGACCTAGTAGATATCGACAGAACTCTCTACTCCAAATCAACAACGTATACATTCTTCTCAGCACCACATCACACTTATTCCAAAATTGACCACAGAGTTGGAAGTAAAGCACTCCTCAGCAAATGTACAAGAACAGAAATTATAACAAACTGTCTCACAGACCACAGTGCAATCAAACTAGAACTCAGGATGAAGACGCTCACTCAAAACCACAAAACTACATGGAAACTGAATGACCTGCTCCTGAATGACTACTGGGTACATAACGAAATGAAGACAGAAATAAAGATGTTCTTTGAAACCAATGAGAACAAAGACACAACATACCAGAATCTCTGAGACACATGGAAAGCAGTTTGTAGAGGAAAATTTAGAGCACTAAATGCCCACAAGAGAAAGTAGAAAAGCTCCAAAACTGACACCCTAATGTCACATCACAATTACAAGAACTAGAGAAACAAGAGCAAACACATTCAAAAGCTAGCAGAAGGCCAGAAATAACTAAGATCAGAGCAGAACTGAAGGAGATACAGACACAAAAAAAAACCTTCAAAAAATCAAAGAATCCAGGACCTGGTTTCTTGAAAAGATCAACAAAATTGATAGACCGCTAACAAGACTAATAAGGAAGAAAAGAGAGAAGAATCAAATAGACACAATAAAAAATTATAAATGGGATATCACCATTGACTCCACAGAAATACAAACCACCATCACAGAATACTATAAACACCTTTACGAAAATAAACTAGAAAACCTGGAATAAATGGATAAATTCCTGGACACATACACTCTCCCAAGACTAAACCGGGAAGAAGTTGAATCCCTCAATAGACCAATAACAGGCTCTGAAATTGAAGCAATAATTAATAGCCTACCAACCAAAACAAGTCCAGGACCAGACGGATTCACAGCCGAATTCTACCAGAGGTACGAGGAGGAGCTGGTAAAATTCCGTCTGAAACTATTCCAATCAATAGAAAAAGAGGGAATCCCCCGTAACTCATTTTATGAGGCCAACATCATCCTGATACCAAAGCCTGGCAGAGACACAATGAAAAAAAGAGAATTTTAGACCAATATCCCTTACGAACACTGATGAAAAAATCTTCAATAAAATACTGGCAAACCGAATCGAACAGCACATCATAAAGCTTATCCACCATGGTCAAGTGGGCTTCATCCCTGGGATGCAAGGCTGGCTCAACAGATGAAAATCAATAAATATAATCCAGCATATAAACAGACCCAAAGACAAAAACCACATGATTATCTCAATAGATGCAGAAAAGGCCTTTGACAAAATTCAACAGCCCTTCTTGCTAAAAACTCTCAATAAATTCGGTATTGATGGAATGTATCGCAAAATAATAAGAGCTATTTATGACAAACCCACAGCCAATATCATACTGAATGGGCAGAAACTGGAAGCATTCCCCTTGAAAACTGGAACAAGACAGGGATGCGCTCTCTCGCCAATCCTATTCAACATACTGTTGGAAGTTCTGGTCAGGGCAATCAGGCAAGAGAAAGAAAAAAAGGGTTTTCAATTAGGAGAAGAGGAAGTCAAATTGTCCCTGTTTCCAGATGACATGATTGTATATTTAGAACACCCCATCGTCTCAGCCCACAATCTACTGAAGCTGATAAGCATCTTCAGCAGAGTCTCAGGATACAAAATCAATGTGCAAAAATCACAAGGATTCTTATACACCAGTAACAGACAAACAGAGGGTGAAATCATGAATGAACTGGCATTTACAATTGCTTCAAAGAGAATAAAATACCTGGAAATCCAACTTACAAGGGATGTGAAGGACCTCTTCAAGGAGAACTAAAAACGACTGCTCAATGAAATAAAAGTGGAAACAAACAAATGGAAGAACATTCCATGCTCACGGATAGGAAGAATCAATATTGTGAAAATGCCCATACTTCCCAAGGTAATTTAGAGATTCAATGCGTTCCCCATTTAGCTACCAATTACTTTCTTCACACAATTGGAGAAAACTACTTTAAAGTTCATATGGAACCACAAAAAAGCCCGCATTGCCAAGACTATCCTAAGTCAAAAGAACAGAGGTGGAGGCATCAGGCTACCTGACTTCAAACTGTATTACAATGCTACAGTAACCAAAACAGCATGATACTGGTACCAAAACAGAGATATAGACCAATGGAACAGAACAGAGTCCTCAGAAATAATACCACAAATCTACAACCACCTGATCTTTGACAAACCTGATAAAAACAAGAAATGGGGAAAGGATTTCCTATTTAATAAATGGTGCTGGGAAAACCGGCTAGCCATAAGTAGAAAGCTGAAACTGGATCACTTCCTTACACCTTAAACAAATATTAATTCAAGATGGATTAAACACATAAATGTTAGACCTAAAACCATAAAAACCCAAGAAGAAAACCTAGGCAATACCATTCAGGACATAGGCATGGGCAAGGACTACATGTCTAAAAAACCAAAAGCAAGAGCAACAAAAGCCAAAATTGACAAATGGGATCTAATTAAACTAAAGAGCTTCTGCACAGCAAAACAAACTACCATCAGAGTGAACAGACAACCTACAGAATGGGAGAACATTTTTGCAATCTACTCATCTGACAAAGGGCTAATATCCAGAACCTACAAGGAACTCAAACAAATTTACAAGAAAAAGACAAACAACCCCATCAAAAAGTGGGCAAAATATATGAACAGACACTTCTCAAAAGAAGGCATTTATGCTGCCAACAGACACATGAAAAAATGCTCATCATCACTGGCCAGCAGAGAAATGCAAATCAAAACCACAATGAGATACCATCTCACACCAGTTAGAATGGCGATCATGAGAAAGTCAGGAAACAACAGGTGCTGGGGAGGATGTGGAGAAATAGGAACACTTTTACACTGTTGGTGGGATTGTAAACTAGTTCAACCATTGTGGAAGACAGTGTGGCAATTCCTCGACTATCTAGAACTAGAAATACCATTTGATGCAGCCATCCCATTACTGGGTATATATCCAAAGGATTATAAATCATGCTGCTATAAAGACACATGCACACGGACGTTTATTGCGGCACTATTCACAATAACAAAGACTTGGAACCAACCCGAATGTCCATCAATGACAGACTGGATTAAGAAAATGTGGCACATATACACCATGGAATACTATGCAGCCATAATAAAGGATGAGTTCATGTCCTTCATGAGGACATGGATGCAGTTGGAAACCATCATTCTCAGCAAACTGTCACAAGAACAGAAAATCAAACACCTTATGTTCTCACTCACAGGTGGTAATTGTACAATGAGAACACTTGGACACAGGAAGGGGAATATAACACACCGGGGTCTGTTGTGGGGTGCTGGGGAGGGGGGAGGGATAGCATTAGTAGATTACCTAATGTAAATGATGAGTTAACGGGTGCAGCACACTAACATGGCACATGTATACACATGTAACAAACCTGCACGTTGTGCACATGTACCCTAGAACATAAAATATAAAAAAAAATGTTTAAGACAAAGGAAATTGAAAAAAGAGAAAAGAAAAGAATTGATGGAAGCCTAAAATTACGGTTATTGAGATCAATGTTAATGCTTTAAATTTTGGTTATATCCTCACCTAAGTGAGAATACATACACTCCAAAATAGAGCCACACATGATAAATGTTATATACTCCCACGGAAATTTTAAGGAAGCAGATAGCTCTCAAAACAGATCATATTTTTCTGTAAAAAGATGATTCCAGTCTACCTGAGTGAGCATAATAATGAAGTCACCTCTGCTTTAACTTTTACCAAAAAAAAAAAGTGACCTGAAGTACCCTGATATTAACCAATCAATTTATTTCTAGGGCCTTGTTTATTGATTCGCATTTGACAAAACCCACTGTTTTGTAATTGTATTGCCGAGGAGGAGTTATCACTGTATCTACAGAGGGAGAGCTGCCCCAACTCATAAAACACAAGTAAAAGCCAATTACATCTAAAATTAAATTAGTTGTAATTTTGTCTTGTCACACATGTTCACAGCAAGCAATGTCCAGTGGAGTCTCTGAGGCTGCATCATTCTCACCCTGACCCTCCTGCCTTTCTCTTTGACTTACAAGGACCTTTATGATGACACTGGGAGCCACCCAGATAATCCAAAATAAGTTTTCCATCTCAAGATACTCAACTTCATCACCATTGAACATAGTTTTTGCTAAGAAAAGTAAAGGCACGTGGTCCAAGAGTTAGGATGTGGATTTTATTTATTTATTTTATTTTTTGCGACAGAGTTTCACTGATGCCGTCCCGGCTGGAGTGCAGTGGGGTTACTTCGGCTCACTGCAACTTCCACTTCCCAGGTTAAAATTATTCTCCTTCCTCAGCCTCCCAAGTAGCTGGGATTACAGGCATCCACCGCCATGCCCAGCTAATTTTTGCATTTTCAGTAGAAACAGGGTTTCACCATATTGATCAGGCTGCTCTCGAACTCCTGACATCTTGATTTGCCCGTCTCGGCCTCCCAAAGTGCTGGGATTATACGCGTGAGCCACCGCACACAGCCCGGCTGTGGACACTTTTAAGAGGCCACTAATCTGCCCCATACAGGTCACTTTCATAAATATCACCCACAACAAAAATATGTTTTGCCTTCTTTCCATGTCTCACTTTTCTGTCTGCACAAACCACAGTGAAACATACTAGCTCTGCTATGAAGTGGCTGGATGACCCTAGGACACTCCTTTGACCTCCCTCAGCCTCTTTCCTCATCTGCAGTGTAAGGCTGACTCTTACTGCGTCAGAAAATGACAGTGGAAGAGTTAATTAACATGTGTAAGACATTAGTCACACAGCCTGGTGCCTGAGGAGCCCTGGGTAAACATTCCTTTCAGTCCTTTCCTTTCACCATCCCATTTTTCTTGCCTTCACCCATCTCCTCCTTCAACTCCTTTCTCTTCAATAGCTTTCTCAGTCTAACCTGCCAATTAAAGAAGCCACACTATCCATTCTCTCATGACTCTGATGGTGTGTTCTTGTGATGGAGCCTGCTATCCACTCCAGGCAATGGGTATTATTTATATGGAGAGGTCTGTTTGCAACAAGAAATCCTTCTTTTGTTCACACAAAATTTATACGTGATTTCTCTTAACTTACACATACCAGTCTCAATTCTACCCTGTTATTTCATACATGCACTTCATTATTTTATTCTTCAGTCTTTCTCCTTACACTTTAAAACTTAGGATAGTACAAAAACAAAAATAATGGCCTGGGCCAGAAGAGGGTATTCCTTTAGCAAGAGGAATGCTTTCCTTTTTCAAGATGAATGCTGTCGGCAAGGCAGCCATGAAGCCTATTTCTGGGTTTGGCTTACATCAAAGCCTTTCAACTCTAGGACACATTCTTAGATTCCCAGGAGATAATGATTGTCATGGAAGCCATACCACTCTAAGTATTCCTACTGTTGGGTAATGGAATGTTTACAGAATATTGTGCATGACTTACTCCACCTAAATTCTTCTACTCCTGGAAGTTAACTTTCCCCACTAACCAGCTTCATCTCCAGCTGGCCTGCCTGGACCCTGACTAGAAAGTACCTCCACACTCTGCATGGCCAGGGTGGCACTTTTGCCTATTCCCATAATTATAATAGCTCACACACTAACGCAGCACTCACTATGCAACAGGCACATCCTAAGTGCTTTTCATGTAGCTACAGTCATGACAAAAAATTCCTAATTACCACCATCCTAATTTTTACAGATTTAAAAAAAAAAACTGTGGCAGAGAAGTATGCGCCCACTGTCACCTAACTCCATAATTTAACCTCATCCTCCACTTCATCTGGTAAAAGGACATTCTGAGATTTACAAGGTCTCCTGAATGACATCCACCTTCAAAAATGATTTTTGTCCCATTTCCTTTCAGGATTTGACAGCCAGCATTTTGTTTTCTGTCTCATCCTTCACTTGTGCACCTGTTCCCTGACACTATACTCACAACTGCACAGCCCTGCATAAAAGGTTTTAGAAACCTCAATCTTTTTTGGAAAAAAGAAAGACCAGGTTCCATGTCTCACAAAAAGTCATTTTTTATTCTATTGTCAACAATTTGCATAGCCATTCTCTGGATAGAAACAAGTGCACTAGAAACACAAAGTGTAATGAGAAGAAAGTAGGAGGAAGGTGAGTTTCTAGATAGACACACAGGGAAAAGATTCCAAATCCAGAAAAATTCATAAAATGCACCCAGGGAGTGTAGCTTTGAGCGACGACAGCCCCACTTGCCACATCCCACGGCTGTTGGCCTCTTACTTCCTTCTCAACCTGCCCTTCCTGGTCTTGCTTTCTTAGACCAGTACAAACAACCTGGGAGCTGGGGTCGGATCAGAGCACTCAGCACTGGGTGGTATGGTTGGGAAAGGCAGAAAAGGAAGAAGAGTGTTTGACTCACGAAGACATGACTTACCGAGGCACACATCAACTAGGCAGGCAATAGATTACTAAAGGGCTTTGCAGGACTCATGCTGGTTATCCAGAATGAAAGACTGAGGCAAGAATCTTGACCAACTGAGTTTTATTGAGCCAGAGCTTGACGGAGCAACCTGGAAAAACAAGAGTTTCAAAAAACTGCTGTGGCTTGTGTTCTCTCTGAAGAGGTTTCTGGAGGCTTAGTATGTATACACTTGATTAAAGGAGAGAAGGCAGGTAGGAAGAGATGGAGTGGGTAGAAAAACAATAGATCTAATCTTGTCTTTATTGTGTCCCTTAGAAAATAAGTATTATCAGAATGAGACTTAAAACAGTGTTAAAATAGAGAATGAGAGTTTTAGGAGCTAGATTTTGATTACTCACCTAAAGTTACAAATGGCATGTCTTTCTTTTACAAAGAAATAAACATCTTGAAAGGTTTTGAAGCAAGGAAAAAATAATTTGTTCAGACAATCATCCAGAGATGCCTGAGATCTTTGGATTTCCTGTTTACCCCGCTCTTTTTCTCTTCTTTCTTTCTTTTTTAATTTTATGTATTGTTTTTAAGAGACACAATCTTGCCCTATCACCCAGACTAGAGTGTACTCACTGAAGCCTTGAACTCCTGGGCTGAAGCGCTCCTCCCACCTTAGCCTCCCAAGTGTCTGAGACTACAGGCATGCATCGCTGCACCTGGCTAATTTGATTTATTTTGTATAGTAAGGATGTGGTCTGCCTTTGTTGCTTAGGCTGGTCTTAAACTCCTGGTTTCAAGTGATCCTCCTGCCTTGGACTCCCAAAGGGCTGGGATTACAGGCCTGTGCCAGCACACCTGGCCCCACAATTCTTCAAAAGCTCTCAGAGAAAGCATTGTAGAAGACCCCTGAGGCTGTATGTTTCATCTGATCCTACATGACTAGGAAGGCTCATTCTTAACAAGTCACGTCCCATGGAAAAGGGCATGAAGACAAATCAGAAAAGGGCAAAGGGAAGTCACAGCAACAAAGGGACAGTATAATCCTGGAACCTTATTAAAGTCACACAAATGCTGCTTCAATTAGAGCAATGTGTTTGGCAAACATCGTTCTAACCCTTTCAGTTGTATGTTGGTTCACCTGTAATGTCTGCAGCAGTCTATAGACTAGCTTTTCTAGAGTTTCTGAAGCATCTTTCAATTGCAATGGCAATCTGACACAATTCTCTGAATTACAGTCTGAATCCAGTGTTCATGTGTACATTTTGTGTAGTCTACTCATCAGCAGGCATAAAGGTTATTTATATATAAGTTACTATGATTTCTCCAGAAGTTTATATAAGTCTTCTACTTTCAGCTCGCAAGTTTTAATCTACCCATCTGACAAAAGGCTAATACCCAGAATCTACAGGAAACTTAAGCAAATTTACAAAAAAAAAAAAACAAAAAACCATCAAACAGTGGGCAAAGCACATCAACAGACACTTCTCAAAAGAAGACATTTATGTGACCAAAAAACATGAAAAAAAACCTCATTATCACTGGTAATTAGGGACATGCAAATCAAAACCACAATGAAATACCATCTCATGCCAGTTAGAATGGTGATCATTAAAAGGTCAGGAAACAACAGATGCTGGAGAGGATATGGAGAAATAGGAATGCTTTTACACTGTTGGTGGGAGTGTAAATTAGTTCAACCATTGTGGAAGACAGTGTGGCGATTCCTCATGGATCTAGAACAAGAAATACCATTTGACCCAGGAATCCCATTACTGGGTATATACCCAAATGATTATAGATCATTCTACTATAAAGACACATGCACACGCATGTTTATTGTGGCACTATTCACAATAGCAAAGACTTGGAACCAACGCAAATGCCTATCAATGATAGACTACATAAAGAAAATGTGGTACATATACATCATGGAATTCCATGCAGCCATAATAAATGATGAGTTCATGTCCTTTGCAGGGACATGGATGAAGCTGGAAACCACCATTCTCAGCAAACTAACACAGGAACAGGAAACAAAACACTGCGTGTTCTCAGTCATAAGTGGGAGTTGGATATGAGAACACATGGACACAGGGAGAGGAACATCATACACTGGGGCCTGTTGGGGGGTGGGAGGCTAGGGGAGGAATAGCATTAGGAGAAATACCTAATGTAGATGATGGGTTAATTGCTGCAGAAAAACACTATGGCACGTGTATACCTATGTAACAAACCTGCAGGTTCTGCACATGTATCCCAGAACTTAAACGTGTAATTTTAAAAAATGATAAAATATTGAAAAGCACAGTTTAAATTTATAATACACCAATTTGGAGGGAAAATTGAAGAAATATCTGAAACCATTAGTTATGAAACTTCTGGACAGGAAAAGATTTAGGATTCAGTCAAAATTGTAGGTAAATAACAAAATTCAAAAAAAAGAATGAACAAATATAAAATGTAATAATTGTTGTTCTGTTGTTTTCCTCTGAAAAATAATTTTCCCCCTCCTGTTTCCCATTTTATGAAATAGAAATCATTTGGGACCAATTTATTTCCAAAATAAGTTTTAGTGTGATACCTGAATTGTTTACATAAAGTGCAACAAGAATGTAGATTCGAGGTCTCTATGAATACATACATGTTTATACATATATATGAATATATATATTTTTTATCATGTAGAATGGCACTAAGGTATATTAATGGCAGCAAATCTGTACATGTCTGCAGCAGTCTCAATTCTTGTTTCTTCAGAAGAAAGAATTCAACTAAGGGTCATAAGGCAGAAGAAGAGACTGAGGCAAGTTTTACAGCAAGAGTGAAAGTTCATTTAAAAGCTTTAGAGCAGAAATTATAGAAAGTAAAGTACACTGAAAATAGGGCCAAACAGGCGATGAGATTTCACGTCTGTGGTTTGACCTTTGACTTAGGCTTTGGTATGTTGGCATAATTCTGCAATCTGCATCTCTTTTCCCCTGATTCTTCCCTTAAAGTGGTCTGTCTGCATGTGCAGTGGCCCACCAGCACTTAAGAAGGGAGCCTGTGTAGTGTGTTTCCTGGAGTACAGTTGGAAAACAGAGACTAAAATAAAAGCTATGTATGTCAATAAAATTTGTCTCCTAATAAAATCCTGTTATAAATTTCTATCATTGTTGTGTTACCCTGGCATCTATTTTTAATCTTCCTTGAACACACCCAAATTCTCTCTCTCTTTCTTTCTATCTCACTCTCTCTCTGCATTGAGATGTAAATTTACTACCCAATTTCTCTAAAACTCATCAAGGGCTTCCTCAGACAAACGTTAACTTTTTCTATTTACAAAAGCACAATTTAAATACAACTTTTTCTTTAAATAGTGAGTTTTATGGGTTCCACGCATAAAGTTTTAAAGTCAAAAATCTAAAGTATTTCTGTCTCCCTCTATCTTTATGTGCACATGTATATGTTGTATGTTGTATCACATATATGTATATGTCCATATCTATGTTTATATAGTGTTTATACATGGTATCAAATTAATATAAAAATAAATGAGTACTCAATTAAGTAAATAATCCCAAATGCTTTTCAACCCATGTGATTTTAGTAATCTTCGATAACAGAAGAACACCTCAAATGAGCATGCATACCTATCTGCAGCCTCCTTAAAAAAAATTATCAGCCAAGAATTTTATATCCAGCAAAACTAAAGTCCATAAATCAAGGAAAGATAACAGTCTTTTTCAGACAAACAAATGCTAAGACAATTTGCCACTACCAAGCCAACACTACAAGAACTGTGCAAAGGAGTTCTGAATATTGAAACAAATCCTGGAAACACATCAACACAGAACCTCTTTAAGCATGAATCTCACAGAACCTATAAAACAAAAATACAATAAATAACTGAATAAAACCAAGGTATCCAGGCAACAAATAGCAGGATGAATGGAACAGTACCTCACATTTCAATACTAACATTGAATGTAAGTGGCCTAAATGCTCCACTTAAAAGATACAGAATTGCAGAATTGATAATAATTCACCAAGCAAGTAGCTACCACCCTCAAGAGATTCCCCTAACCATAAAGGGTCATATAAACTTAAGGCAAAAGGGTAGAAGAAGACACCCCATGCAAATGGCCACAAAAGTGAGCAGGACTAACTATTCTTATATCAGAAAAAACTAACTTTAAAGCAACAGCAGTTAAAAAAAGACAAAGACGGACATTATATAATAATAAAAGGACTTGTCCAACAGAAAAATATCACAATCCTACATATATATGCACCTAACACTGGAACTCCCAAATTTATATAACTATTACTACTAGACCTAAGAAATGAGGTAGACAGTAACACAATAATACTGAGGGACTTCAATACTCCATTGACAGCACTAGATAGGTCATCAAGACAGAAAGTCAAGAAACAAACAATGGGAGGGGTGCGGAGCAAGACGGCCAAATAGGAACACTCCAGTCTCCAACTCCCAGTGCGAGCCACACACAAGACAGGTGATTTCTGCATTTTCAACTGAGGTACTGGGTTCATCTCACTAGGGAGTGCAGGACAATCGGTGCTGGTCAGCTGCTGCAGCCCGACCAGCGAGAGCTGAAGCAGGGCGAGGCACCGCCTCACCTGGGAAGCGCAAGGGGGAAGGGAATGCTTTTTCCTTGCCAGGGGAACTGAGACACACAACACCTGGAAAATCGGGTAACTCCCACCCCAATACTGTGCTTTACCAAGGATCTTAGAAAACGGGCACACAAGGAGATTATATCCCACACCTGGCCGGGAGGGTCCCACGCCCACGGAGCCTCCCTCATTGCTAGCACAGCAGTCTGTGATCTCGCGGAAAGGCAGCAGCGAGGCTTGGGGAGGGTTGCCCGCCATTGCTGAGGCTTAAGTAGGTAAACAAAGCCACTGGCAAGCTAGAACTAGGTGGAACTCACAGCAGCTCAAGGAGGCCTACCTGTCTCTGTAGACTCCACCTATGGGGACAGGGCACAGCTAAACAACAACAACAACAACAAAGCAGCAGAAACCTCTGCAGATGCAAACGACTCTGTCTGACAGCTTTGAAGAGAGCAGTGGATCTCCCAACATGGAGGTTGAGATCTGAGAATGGACAGATTGCCTGCTCAAGTGGGTCCCTGACCCCTGACTAGCCTAACTGGGAGATATCCCCAATAAGGGCAGACCGACACCCCACACCTCACACTGTGGAGTACACCCCTGAGAGGAAGCTTCCAAAGCAAGAATCAGACAGGTACACTCGCTGTTCAGCAATATTCTATCTTCTGCAGCCTCTGTTGCTGATACCCAGGCAAACAGGGTCTGGAGTGGACCTCAAGCAATCTCCAACAGACCTACAGCTGAGGGTCCTGACGGTTAGAAGGAAAACTATCAAACAGGAAGGACACCCACATCAAAACCCCATCAGTACATCACCATCATCAAAGACCAGAGGCAGATAAAACCACAAAGATGGGGAAAAAGCAGGGCAGAAAAGCTGGAAATTCAAAAAATGAGAGTGCATCTCCCCCTGCAAAGGAACGCAGCTCATTGCCAGCAAGTGATCAAAGCTGGACGGAGAATGACTTTGACGAGATGAGAGAAGAAGGCTCCAGTCCATCAAACTTCTCAAAGCTAAAGGAGGAATTATGTACCCAGCGCAAAGAAACTAAAAATCTTGAAAAAAGAGTGGAAGAATTGATAACTAGAATAATTAATGCAGAGAAGGCCATAAACGAACTGACAGAGATGAAAACCATGACACGAGAAATACGTGACAAATGCACAAGCTTCAGTAACCGACTCAATCAACTGGAAGAAAGAGTATCAGCAATCAAGGATCAAATGAATGAAATGAAGTGAGAAGAGAAATCTGAAGAAAAAAGTAGAAAGAGAAATGAACAAAGCCTGCAAGAAGTATGGGATTATGTAAAACGACCCAATCTACGTCTGATTGGGGTGCCAGAGTGACGGGGAAAATGGAACCAAGTTGGAAAACACTCTGCAGCATATTATCCAGAACTTCCCCAACCTAGTAGGGCAGGCCAACATTCAAATTCAGGAAATACAGAGAACGCCACAAAGATACTCCCCGAGAAGAGCAACTCCAAGACACATAATTGCCAGCTTCACCAAAGTTGAAATGAAGGGAAAAATCTTAAGGGCAGCCAGAGAGAAAGGTCGGGTTACCCACAAAGGGAAGCCCATCAACAGCAGATCTCTCAGCAGTAACTCTACAAGCCAGAAGAGAGTGGGGGCCAATATTCAACATTCTTAAAGAAAAGAATTTTAAACCGAGAATTTCATATACAGCCAAACTAAGTTTCATAAGTGAAGGAGAAATAAAATCCTTTACAGATAAGCAAATGCTTAGAGAATTTGTCACCACCAGGCCTGCCTTACAAGAGACCCTGAAGGAAGCACTAAACATGGAAAGGAACAACCGGTACCAGCCATTGCAAAAACATGCCAAAATGTAAAGACCATCGAGGCTAGGAAGAAATTGCATCAATTAAGGAACAAAATAACGAGTTAATATCACAATGGCAGGACCAAATTCACACATAACAATATTAACCTTCAACATAAATGGACTAAATATTCCAATTAAAAGATGCAGACTGGCAAACTGAATAAAGAGTCAAGACCCATCAGTTTGCTGTATTCAGGAGGCCCATCTCACATACAGAGACATACATAGGCTCAAAATAAAGGGATAGAGGAAGATCTACCAAGCAAATGGAGAACAAAAAAAAGCAGGGCTTGCAATACTAGTCTCTGATAAAACAGACTTTCAACCATCAAAGATCAAAAGAGACAAAGAAGGCCATTACATAATGGTAAAGGGATCAATTCAACAGGAAGAGCAAACTATCCTAAAGATATATGCACCCAATACAGAGCACTCAGATTCATAAAGCAAGTCCATAGAGACGTACAAAGAGACTTAGACTCCCATACAATAATAATGGGAGACTTCAACACCCCACTGTCAACATTAGACAGATCAATGAGACAGAAAGTTAACAAGGATATCGAGGAATTGAACTCAGCTCTGCAACAAATAGACCTAATAGACATCTACAGAACTCTCCACCCCAAATCAACAGAATATACATTCTTCTCAGCACCACATCACACTTATTCCAAAATTGACCACATAATTGGAAGTAAAGCACTCCTCAGCAAATGTACAAGAACAGAAATTATAACAAACTGTCTCTCAGACCACAGTGCAATCAAACTAGAACTCAGGACTGAGAAACTCAATCAAAACCGCTCAACTACATGGAAACTGAATAACCTGCTTCTGAATGACTACTGGGTATATAACAAAATGAAGGCAGAAATAAAGATGTTCTTTAAAACCAATGAGAACAAAGATACAACATAGCAGAATCTCTGGGACACATTTAAAGCAGTATGTACAGGGAAATTTATAGCACTAAATGCCCACAAGAGAAAGCTGGAAAGATCTAAAATTGACACTCTAACATCACAATTAAAAGAACTAGAGAAGCAAGAGCAAACACATTCAAAAGCTAGCAGAAAGCAAGAAATAACTAAGATCAGAGCAGAACTGAAGGAGATAGAGACACAAAAAACCCTCCAAAAAAATCAGTGAATCCAGAAGTTGGTTTTCTGAAAAGATCAACAAAATTGATAGACTGCTAGCAAGACTAACAAAAAAGAAAAGAGAGAAGAATCAAATACATGCAATAAAAAATGATAAAGGGGATATCACCACCGACCCCACAGAAATACAAACTACCATCAGAGAATACTATAAACACCTCTATGCAAATAAACTAGAAAATCTAGAAGAAATGGATAATTTCCTGGACACTTCCACTCTCCCAAGACTAAACCAGGAAGAAGCTGAATTCCTGAATAGACCAATAGCAGGCTCTGAAATTGAGGCAATAATTAATAGCCTACCAACCAAAAAAAGTCCAGGACCAGATGGACTCACAGCAGAATTCTACCAGAGGTACAAGGAGGAGCTGGTACCATTCCTTCTGAAACTATTCCAATCAATAGAAAAAGAGGAAATCCTCCCTACCTCATTTGATGAGGCCAACATCATCGCGATATCAAAGCCTGGCGGGGACACAACAAAAAAAGAGAATTTTAGACAAATATCCCTGATGAATATTGATGCAAAAATCCTCAATAAAATACTGGCAAACTGGATCCAGCAGCACCTCAAAAAGCTTATCCACCATGATCAAGTGGGCTTCATCCCTGGGATGAAAGGCTGGTTCAACATACGCAAATCAATAAACGTAATCCAGCACATAAATAGCACTAAAGACAAAAACCACATGATTATCTCAATAGTTTCAGAAAAGGCCTTTGACAAAATTCAAAAGCCCTTCATGCAAAAAACGCTCAAAAAAATTGGTATTGATGGAACGTCTCTCAAAATAATAAGAGCTATTTATGACAAACCCACAGCCAATATCATACTGAATGGGTAAAAACTGGAAAAAAATGGGCACAAGACAGGGATGCCCTCTCTCCCCACTCCTATTCAACATAGTGTTGGAAGTTCTGGCTAGGGCAATCAGGCAAGAGAAAGAAATAAAGCGTATTCAGTTAGGACAAGAAGTCAAATTGTCCCTGTTTGCAGATGACATGATTGTATATTTAGAAAACCCCATTGTCTCAGCCCAAAATCTCCTTAAGCTGATAGGAAACTTCAGCAAAGTCTCAGGATACAAAATAAATGTGCAAAAATCACAAACTTTCTTATACACCAGTAACAGACAAACAGAGAGCCAAATCATGAATGAACTTCCATTCACAATTGCTTCAAAGAAAATGAAATACCTAGGAATCCAACTTACAAGGGATGTAAAGAACCTCTTCAAGGAGAACTACAAACCACTGCTCAGTGAAATAAAAGGGGACACAAACAAATGGAAGAACATACCATGTTCATGGACAGGAAGAATCAATATCGTGAAAATAGCCATACTACCTAAAGTAATTTATAGATTTAGTGCCATCCCCATCAACCTACCAATGAGTTTCTTCACAGAATTGGAAAAACTGCTTTAAAGTTCTTATGGAACCAAAAAAGAGCCCGCATTGCCAAGACAATCCTAAGTCAAAAGAACAAAGCTGGAGGCATCACGTTACCTGACTTCAAACTATACTACAAGGCTACAGTAACCAAGACAGCATGGTACTGGTACCAAAACAGAGATATAGACCAATGGAATAGAACAGAGTCCTCAGAAATAATACCGCACATCTACAGCCATCTAAACCTGAGAAAAACAAGAAATGGGGAAAGGATTTCCTATTTAATAAATGGTGCTGGGAAAACCGGCTAGCCATAAGTAGAAAGCTGAAACTGGAACCTTTTCTTACTCCTTATACGAAAATTAATTCAAGATGGATTAGAGACTTAAATGTTAAACCTAAAACCATAAAAACCCTAGAAGAAAACCTAGCTAATACCATTCAGGACATAGACATGGGCAAGCACTTCATGTCTAAAACACCAAAAGCAATGGCAACAAAAGCCAAAATTAACAAATGGGATCTAATTAAACTAAAGAGCTTCTGCACAGCAAAACAAACTACCATCAGAGTGAACAGGCAACCTACAGAATGGGAGAAAATTTTTGCAATCTACTCATCTGACAAAGGGCTAATAGCCAGAACCTACAAAGAAGTCAAACAAATTTACAAGAAAAAAACAAACAACCCCATCAAAAAGTGGGCAAAGGATATGAACAGACAGTTCTTAAAAGAAGAGAAGACATTCATACAGCCAACAGACACATGAAAAAATGCTCGTCATCACTGGCCATCAGAGAAATGCAAATCAAAACAGCAATGAGATACCATCTCTCACTGGTTAGAATGGCAATCATTAAAATGTCAGGAAACAGGTGCTGGGGAGGATGTGGAAAAATAGGAACACTTTTACACTGTTGGTGGGATTGTAAACTAATTCAACCATTATGGAAAACAGTATGGCGATTCCTCAAGGATCTAGAACAGAAGTACCATATGACCCAGCCATCCCATTACTGGGTATATACCCAAAGGATTATAAATCATACTGCTATAAAGACACATGCACACATATGTTTATTGTGGCACTATTCACAATAGCAAAGACTTGGAATCAACCCAAATGTCCATCAGTGACAGACTGGATTAAGAAAATGTGGCACATACACACCATGGAATACTATGCAGCCATAAAAAAGGATGAGTTTGTGTCCTTTGTAGGGACATGGATGCAGCTGGAAACCATCATTCTCAGCAAAGTATCGCAAGAACAGAAAACCAAACACCGCATGTTCTCACTCATAGGTGGGAACTGAACAATGAGATTCATTGGACTCGGGAAGGAGAACATCACACACTGGGGCCTATCATGGGGGGCAGAGGGGGACGGATTGCATTGGGAGTTATACCTGATGTAAATGACGAGTTGATGGGTGCAGCACACCAACATGGCACAAGTATACGTATGTAAAAAAACCTGCACATTATGCACATGTACCCTAGAACTTACAGTATAATAATAATTTAAAAAAAAAACAAACAATGGATTAAAACTATGCCCTAGGGCAAATAGACTTAAGACATATTTACAGAATATCCTACCCAACAACCCAGAATATACATTCTATTCATCAGCAAATGGAACTTCCTTCAAGATAGGTCATATGATATGCCACAAAACAAGTCTCAAAAAATTTCAGAAAATTGAAATTATATGAAGTACTCTCTCAGACAACAGTAGAATAAAACTGGACATCAACTCCAAAAGGAACCTTCAAAACCATGCAAACACATGGAAATTAATAACTTGTTCCTGAATGATCATTGGGTCAAATATGAAATCAAGAAAATTAAAACTTCTTTGAACTGAACAATAGTGATGCATCCTATCAAAACATCTGGAATTCTGCAGAGAGTGCTAAAAGTTCATAGCCTTAAATGCTTACATCAAAAAGACTGAAAGAGCACAAGTAGACAATCTAAGGTTGCACTTCTAGAAATTCAAGAAAGAAGAACACACCAAAACCAAACCCAGCAGAAGAAAGAAAATAACCAAGATCAAAGCACAACTAAATGCAGTTGAAATAAATAGTAGAAACTATAAATAAAACATAAAGCTGGATTTTTGGAATACCAAATAAAATTGATACACCATTGGCAAGATTAAATAAGAAAAGAACAGAGAAGAGCCAAATGAGCTCAATTAGAAATGAAATGGGAGCTATTACCACCAACGCCACAGAAATACAAAAGATCATTCAAAGGTACTATGAACACATTAATGTGCATAAACTAGAAAACTTAGAGGGGATGAATACATTCCTGGAAATATGAAACCCTCCTAGATTAAATCAGAAAGAATTAGAAACCCCGAACAGGCCAATACAAAGCGGCAAGATTGAAAAGATAATTTAAAAATTAACAACAAAACAAAACAAATTCAAGGACAATTCCACATGCTAGAGAAAGATGGAATTCTCCCTAAATCATTCTATGAAGCCAGCATCACCCTAATACCAAAACCAGAAAAGGACATAACAAAGGTAACTATAGACCAAAATCCCTGATGCACACAGATGCAGAAATTCTTAACAAAATACTAGCTAACCGAATCCAACAACGCATCAAAAACATAATCCACCATGATCAAGTAGGTTTCACATTAGGGATGCAGGAATGGTTCCACATACACAAGTCAATAAATGTGGTACGCCACATGAACAAAATTTAAAAATCACATGATCCTCTCAATAGACCCTGAAAAGGTACTTGACAACATCCAGCATCGTTTTATGATTAAAACTCTCAGCAAAATTGGCACACAAACCCACAGCCAACATAATACTGAATGAGAAAAAGTTGAAAGCATTCACTCTCAGCAGGGGAACAAGACAAGGAAGGCCACTGGTTCTCACCACTTTTATTCAACAGATTTGGCTGAAAGTCCTAGCCAAATCAATCAAACAAGGGAAATAAATAAAGGGCATCCAAAGCGGTAAAGAGGAAGTAAAACTGTCGCTGTTTGCAATTGATATAATCGTATACCTAGAAGACCCTAAAGACTCCAAAAAGCTGCTAGAACAGATAAATAAATTCAGCAAAGTTTCAGTATACAAAATTAATGTGCACAAATCAGTAGCTCTGCTATACACCAACAGTGACCAAGCAGAGAATCAAATCAAGAACTGAACCCCTTTTACAACAGCAGTTATAAGTGAGAGTTAAGCTATGAGGATGCAAAGGCATAAGAATGATAAAATAGACTTGGGGAAAGGGGTGGGAAGGGGGTGAGGGATAAAAGACTACAAATTGAGTTCATTGTATACTGCTCGGTGATGGGTGCACCAAAATCTCACAAATCACCACTAGAGAACTTATGTAATTAAATACCAAATCCCCAAAAACCTTCGGAAAGGAAAGATTTTAAAATAAAATAAAATAATAAAAAATTTAAAAACATAGTTCCTACAAAATGCTTCTCAAATGAAAAAAAAAAAAAAAAAAAAAGTCCCCAAAGGTCATATACCGGAAACTCTGTTATGTTACCTCTTAATGCATATATATCAGCCCAGTTGCTCAGTATCTGACAACTTTTCCGGAAGCTGCTGATCACCTGTTGCAGGTGTATTCTATCTATTGTGAGACTGTATCTCCCTGGCACTACCTGCAACCAATTACTACTTTAGAGAGACGGTTAACAACCACCTGACTTGACCATCACCTGGTGATGTTCACTTGACATTTCTAGTATGTGGAGGTGGAAAGATCTCTCCTGCCCTGCTCACATCTGACCAGCTATCTACTGTTAACACTTTCAGATTTTTTTTCTTTTTCTTTTCTTTTTCTTTTTTTCTTTCTTTTTTTTTTTTTTTGAGACAGTCTTGCTCTGTCACCTACCCTGGAGTGCAGTGGCGTGATCTCAACTCACTGCAAACTCCATCTCCCAGGTTCACACCATTCTCCTGCCTCAGCCTCCCGAGCAGATGGGATTACAGGCACCCGCCACCATGCCCGGCTAATTTTTTGTATTTTTAGTAGAGATGGGGTTTCACTGTGTTACCCAGGATGGTTTTGATCTCCTGACCTCATGATCTGCCCACCTCGGCCTCCCAAAGTGCTGGGATTACAGGCATGAGCAACTGCACCTGGCCACAGATTTCTTATTATCAGATTTTAGGTAGGACAAACACCTGATATTTCTGGCATTTGATTTGTTTTTTTTAACCAAAAGTGTCCTCCCAAATGAAATTAATAAGCCTTAACCAAGATTTTGGCTTAGCCAAGCATGCATGAGGCATCTTCAAAGAGATGAAGGAGCAACTAAAAAACTCAAAACTCACACAAATATCAAAACAACGCTGGTTCCCTCATCCAAAATTAAATCCAGGATGCAGCAGTAGAAGCATAAAATTTTTAAGTCTTCAGTGACAAGGCAAAGTGGTTTTTATTCTTATTTTCTCAGAGGATCTAAGGCAAGCAGTTTGAGTTTACAAAAAAAAAAAAATAGCTTTGTTTTAAGTCAGATTTTTGCTCTGTAATTTAGTCAAAAGAAATTTTAAGGCTAGCCGTAACACTATTAGTTGTCTTTCTTTGAAATTCAATCCTCTGATCAACCGTTTGGCATAAGAGTGCTCTAAAATATATTTTTAAATTAGAAGTCCCAATTTAAAGAATCCATCTTCTGGCCATGGACTATTAGAATTTCCAGTGGTGTATTGATTTTAAGTGACTCGATCCAACAGCTTCTTCAGTGAAAAACCAATCCCAGTGATCTTTTCCCCAACCCAACAGAATAAAATATGTACTCTCAGGAATAGGCTTAGGAAAGCAAAAGACTCGTGTTGCCACTGCCCTATCTAAGCAAAAAGACTTGGGATGACAAAAGTCCAAGATGGATGGGATTTCTTATGACAAGCCCTCCCGGGAGCTTAACACATTTGGAAAACAAAAGAAAAAGTAAAAAACCTCAGGTTCTCAGCCATGTTAAGGCTGGTCACCTAATAATGACTCAAAAATGTTTCCTCCCCCTGATAGCGGAGATCAAGAGTGAGTGCTCTGACATGGTCACAAATCACAACCTCAATGACATATGACAACATGAGAAAACTTTATCCAGTACCTCCGTTTATGAACAACACTAAAGGAAAGAGATAAAAGAAAAGACTATTTCCGGTAGGAAATGGATTAAACAATCAAAATATTCACACCCCAACATCACTAAAAAGTACACAAGAATTACTACACTAGGACTAGTACAACACAAATCTTCTCCCATTAATAAAAATTTGGTGGAGGAAACAGTGATTTTTACCATCCAATTGGAAAGAATGCACAGAGAGAAGCCAGGAAACTTGAGATTAATACATTTTTATCCTTTAGCTGACTTACTATTTTTCTGCATTTCTGCACATCCAAAACAAGGTTATGGCAGTAAATCAGGTTTCAGTGGTAATACAGGTCATGGAAGAAAGAAAAGAAGTTCACTTAGCAAAGCTGGTCTTGTGTCAGTGAAACGTTGCTGGTAGCAGCCCTCAGAGAAAAATCAAGGCTAAATGTTTTATCTTCAAGGTATCAGATTCAGTCCACTTCTCCCAGATCCAGATAAGGGACGACATGCCTGCATTAATAATGATTCTCTATGATATACTTTTTCTCCCCAAAAGGCAACTGTGCAGGGACACTTCTATTTGCTGGCCCTCTGACAGGCACGTCAAAATTTGTCAAAAAACTATGCCGTGGGTTAAAAATATTTTTATTTTCTTCAACTAACAGGTGTTTCTAGAGGTGGAATTGGATGTTCTGCAGTTACAGAACTTTAGCCAATGTCAAGGCTTGCTTCACCATAATTTAGAGCTCCTGTTAGATTTGGACTTGACCAAGTGAAAGGGTTTTGGACATTAGACAGGGTGAAGAGTTGGCCAAATCCAAAGGAAGAATTATTTAAAAACACACACACACACAAATAGTGATTGCACTATTTACATACTATTGAAAACTCTAAGCATAAGGAGAGGTTACAATGAAGTAGTAATAAGTCTTATCTTGCAGCTATCAAATTCTAAAACAAAACCACAAACCAGCTCCTTAGTTGAGCAGGGACCAAGCTACAGTCTGCTCTCCATTGTCACAGGAGCAGGAAACTCCTGTTCCTTTTTGGAAGTGAGCAAAGCTCCATGAGGAGAGGAGTTCCATGAAAAAACAAAACTCAGATCTCAAACAAAAAAAAAAATCTGAGAAAGCAGGGACCTCAAGAGAAAGTAGGAGTCAATTCTCAGAAAGTCACACGATTGGTCAAAACTAAAGCTCTATAATTGGTACTGAGCATGAACAAAAAAAGAAGCCCTGCAGGTCAAAGTTTCTAAACTCCATTAACAGAACCCCTTCATGGTTGGCAAAATGTTAACCAAATTGAGTGCCTGATTCAAGTTTCTGAATCAATTGAGGTTTATTTGACCAGAGCCTGAGGGCATGCCCTAGAAAAACACAAGTTGTAGAAACCCTCTGTGGCTTGTTATGTCTTTGAGGAGGTTTTCAGGAGGTCTGGCATTTATACATCATCTTAAAGGGGAAGGCAGGTAGGAAGAGACAAGTAGGGGGAAGAATATTGGGTCTCATCTTGTCTTTATTCTGTACATAGAAAAAAAAAGTATTATCAGTGTAAAGTCTAACAGACTTTAGTTTTAGGAGCTAGACTTAGATTGCACACTTAAAGTTACAATTGATGTGACCTTGCTTTATGAGAGAATATACACGTTAAGATGAAAACGAAGAGGAAAAAATCTGCTATGCACTGGAGACCTTTATGTTTGCACCTCATATAATGCTCCCAATGACCCTTTAATTAGTTACTATTATCCATCTATCCCAAAACATCAATGAACTTCTTCCTTATCTCAGAGCCCATTAAAGGCAGAAGCAGGACTCAGACTCACATATCTAAATCTAAAACTCATGCTTCCAGCAAAAGAAACTATCAACCGAGGGAACAGACAAGATAAGAAATCAGATAAAATATTTAGAAACTATGCATTTGACAAAGGTCTGATACCCAGAATCTATACGAAACTTAAATAAATTTACACAAGAAAAAACCATTAAAAAGTGGGCAAAGGACATGGAGAGACACTTTTTAAAAGAAGTTTTACATGTGGCCTACAGCACATGAAACAGCTCAATATCACTGATCATTACAGAAATATAAATCAAACCACAACCAGACACCATTTCACACCAATCAGAATGGCTAGTTTCAAAAAATAAAAAGATAACCTGCTGGCAAAGTTGCAGAAAAAAAGGGAATGCTTATACACTGTTGGTGGCAGTGTCAATTAGTTCAATCATTGTGGAAAGCAGTGTGATAATTCCTCAAAGAGCTAAAAGCAGAACTACCACTTGACCCTGCAATCTCATTACAGGTTATATACCCAGAGGAATACAAATCATTCTACCATAAAGACACAAGCACACAAATTTTCATTGCAGCACTATTTGCTACAGAAAAGACATGGAATCAACCTATCCATTAAAAAAAAATTGTGATCTTGTCTATTGCAGGAACATAAATGATGCTAGAGAATAATATCCTTAGCAAACTAATGCAGGAACCAGAAAATGAAATATTGCATGTGTAAGTGGGCACTAAATAAAGAGAATACATGGACGCGATGGGAACGACACACACCAGGACCTACTTGAGGGTGGAGGGTGGGAGGCAAAACAACAGAAGAAAAAATAATTATTATTAGCCTTAGTACCTAATTGATGATATAATCTGGACATCAAACCCCCGTGACATGGGTTTACCTACATAAAAGACCTACAGGTGTACCCTTGAAACTACAACAAGCATTTTTTTTAACAACCACAATGAATTTCAAACATCAACAATTTAATCTCTAATCCTTCTCCATTCAAAATTTTAAAATTTGTTTTAAAAAGGAAACTTTTAATGAGCAGAATAAATTAGCTTCTTTTTTCTAAAATAATAATAAAATATAACTCGCATTTCACTCTGCACAATTGTACCTACCAGAATTCAAAGAAAGGAAAGTTGGTTGCATCTAACAGAAATAACCATACAGACGTCATTGAAGAGATGGGGTCTGAAATGGGCCTTAGGACAAAAAACAATTAAGGAGGTTGAGTGCCTGAGTCGGACCGGCAGACCCTGAAACAGCGACGGATGAACAAATATACTCAGACACAAATATCCCACGAAAGATGGGGCTGGGCTGCCTAGCCACTCACACATGCCAAGAAAGTTCCAGAAAAGAGTTAGCAGCAGTGGTCCCAATCAGCCAGCTAAGTTTGCATTTATTTAGTACAGATTAAATTACAAGCATCTTGAGTAAACATCACTACAGGGTAATTGACATTACCAACCTCCCAAGTAAAGAGCAATCAGGAACCTGCAGATAATCAAAGGGTGTTCTTAAGACCACCTGAGTAAACTCCTCTACAATCCTATGTATCTACACCTTTTAAGAGAATTCAGCTGCCTTCAGCCAACTCATTTACTGAAGCTATGCAAACCCCCCCGGCCTTCCAAAAAGGTTTGTGACTATTTCCTATAACTATCTTTATAATTTTTCCTCTAAAATCTTTTCCGCCACCCTGACTAAACTCCCACATCTCTACCTTTTCTGTTTCTCGTATCTGTCTTAAAAAAAAAGAAAGAAAGAAAGAAAGAAAGAAAGAAAGAAAGAAAGAAAGAAAGAAAGAAAGAAAGAAAGAAAAGAAAGAAAGAAAGAAAGATTTCTTCCTACTTGTTCCCAAAGCTCTATGTCTAGCTTACCTTCTTTCGGGAACCATGGGTTAAGTGATACAATTTGCATTAGGTCCCTTAATCGAGCCTGCAAAACCGAGGCTCCAGTGGCTTTAAGCAGTTGTTTGAATACTTTTAGATACTGCTCCTATTGTGCTGATAACTGTTGTCCCGTGATAAAACTCTACCCTGAACAACCCCTCAAAATTGGAGATGCTAAGTAGGCACCGATGACCAACTGACTTACTGACTTATTGACTTACTGGTTTACCAACTGCAGAGCCTTCACCTTAGTTTTCGAAGGTTCTGCCGTGATTATTTGCAGCTATACCTCAGGCCTGAGGACCAACTGTGTGGGTCCAACTGGCAGACACTGACCCAGCAATGGATGAACAAATACACTCAGACACTAATATCCAGTGAAAGAGCAGGCTAGGTGGCCAAGTCCCTCCCAGACAACTAGAAGCACTTGGTAAAGAGTTAGCAGCAGGGGTCCTGATCAGCCAGTGAAGTTTGCATTTATTTAATACAGATTAAATGACAAATGTCTTGAGTAAACACCACTAGAAGGTAATTGACATTGCTGACCTCCCCCAGAGTAGTTCCCTCAGCATAAGATTAAATGTTGGTTTTAGGATGGCCTGAGTAAACAAGATATTTAGATAAACTCCTCTACATTCCTGTATATCTATGCCCTAAGCTTTTAAGATAATTCAGCTGCCTTCAGCCAAACCTTTTACAGAAGCTATGCAAACCCCCAGACTTCCAAGAAGGTTTGTGACTATTTCCTATAACTAACTTTATAAATTTTCTTCTAAAACATTTCCCACCACCTTGACTGAAGTCCCACAGTTGAGAAGACAGGGAAGGGCATCAGACAAGCAGGAAAAAATTAGAACAAGTTAGGCCATAAGAAATTAAAATGTTGATCAGGTCTTTCAACACAGATTTAAAAAAAGGGAGATTAGGGCCATGCTATGAGGACACTGAATGGCAGCCTACGTAATGAGAACTTCATCCTACAGATAAGAGAAGTCACTGGAAAGCTTTGAGAAGGTCACAAACATGACAAACTGCATTTCCAGGAAGATTACTCTGACCAGTATTAGGCAAGATAAGTTGGGAAATGATCTTCAACTTTGGAAACTTAATAGAAATATCTAAAAGATCTATATTTCTTTTCTTTTCATGTTAAATTTTGAAATCATTTCAGACTTTCTAAAATGTTCCAAAAATAGGCAAAGTCCTCATATGCTTTTCATTCAACTTCCCCAAATATTAACATTAAAGATATGCACCTAATAATCAAAATCAATAAATGATTATTAACACTGTAAAATGAAAGCCTGTACAGACCTTATCCAAATCCCCTCTATCTTCTGACTAATGTCCTTTTTCTGGACCAGAATCCAATCTACTATCACATATTGCTCTTTGTTGTACTGTTCTTTCAGTCTCCTTTAATCTGGGAAAGTTAGGATTTACCTTTAAGAGCTTCACATTTTTGAAAAGCATTGGTTACTTATTTTGTAGAATGAACCTCAGTTTGGACTTTGCTGTTACTTTCTCATGATTAAACTCAGGTTATACACTTTGTACAAGAACACTACAGGGATGATGCTGCACCTTCTCCATCCATTATATTATAAGGCCCTAAGATGTCATTAACACTGACTACTGGGGATGTTAACTTTGATCACTGGGCTAAAGTTCCTTCACTGCAAAATGACCCTTTTCCTTGAAACTATTTTTAAACAACCAATCCCTGGGCCACACTACACATCAGCCAAATTAGATACACTGAGGGATGGTACAGGTATTGGTAGGCTTTAAATGCCCTACAATTGACTCTAATCAGTATCCAGAAACGCAAAAACATGGTTTAGACAGTGAAGATTAGAATCCTGAAAATCAGCTAGGAGACCATTCCTAAAGCTACTCTTAAAATATATATATATATATAATTCTAAACAAAAGACAATACATCTGGATTTTGGCATGGACATATGGTAGAGAAATAGAGGAAAAACAGAAATCACCTAATGGGGAAAGAGGTGAGTAGACTGCGGTCCAAATTAAAAAAAAAAAAAAAAAAGGCAGAATCAGGTGTCATGACACTTGCTTGTAATTCCAACATTTTGGGAGTGAAAGTGGGCAGATCACTTGAGCCCAGAAGTTTGAAACCAGCCTGGGGTTTCACCAGCCTGGGTGAAACACCATCTCTACAGAAACAAACACAAAAAATTAGCTAGGCATGGTGGCACATGCCTGTGATTCCAGCTACTCAGGAGGCTGAGGCAGGAGGATCACTTGAGCTCACAAGTTTGAGGCTGCCATCAATTATGATCTCACCACTGCACTTCAGCCTGGGTAAGAGTGAGACACTCTCTTTAAAAAAAAAAAAAAAAACGGTAAAAATAATGTTCTAAGGTCAGATCTAGTACAAAAACTGCATCTTATTCTGTGATGTTTAGATGCTATAATTAAAACAGAACATGGAGGTGTTTCCGTAAGAATAGCTGAAAGAGTCTATACTTTTTATGCAGCTGCACCATATTCTGTTGTGTAGATATAAGGTAGCCTGTTTAATTAGCATTGTGCCGGTGAAAGTCTAGGTTGTTCCCAATATTTTGCTGTTAAACAAACAATACAGTGAATAACCCTGATTATGTGTCATTTTTCATGACCGAGACTGTGATAAATTTTTCCCAGTAAAGTTTGGGAGGCAAAAATATATGTATTTTTAAATTTTGACATGCACTAAGAAAGTTTACTCTACAAGGTTTGTACATATTTTTATGTTCCAAGAAAAGTAGGGGAGGGTAATATCACCTCAGTTGCTCTCACAGAAAGCTCCTGAGTGACAGGACCTTTAGGGACAGAGGCACAAGGCCATATCCCTGGTGCCCAAACAGGGCAGGGGCCTCTGGATCCTGGGAAGCTCCAGGAAATGTGAGGGTGCCCTCTAGAGGACACCCTGCTAAGGATCAGAAAGGAGCCAAGGAAGTTGAGAAATTACAGCAGCTCTTAAACTAAGGGAAAGTTCAAGTGGAGGACATTAAGGTTCAAGGAGTAAGCTGAAGTGAGAAAGTGGTAGAGACTGATGGAAGGAGAAGGTAAAAAGCTCCAGGGAAGCTAGGGGAGGCACATCAGGGCTCTCCACTCCTCCTCAGCATTGAACTTTGTAGTGGTCATGCTGGTGGGGCTCTGTGAGCTCTAGAATGTTCAGCACTATCTGGGGACTCTACCCACTCAAGGCCAGCAGGACTCCCTCCCCCAGCTCTGACAACCAGCAATGTCTCCAGACTTTGCCAAATGCTTTTCCCAGTGAAAAAACTGCCCCTGGCAGAAGCATTAATCTTCACTAATCTATAAAAGCAAATCACCACTAAAATCCATCACCTCTTGGTAGAAGAATTACAAGTGTGAGACAGGTAAAATGGAGGTCTTCAATAGCTACTGAAATGACCTTTACTTAATCAGCAATTTGATGTCCCAGAAGGCATGTTTAGGGATAATGCCACTTGGCGGCCTGTACCTCACAGCAGAAAGGATATGGGTTTTCCAAGGGTCTGTAACCATGAACCGGAAAGGTCTGGAACTGAGAAAGGTAATGACACCCACTGGGTTACTTTAAAAAGTGGGATGTAGGGAATTCTGTAGATATTGGGAGAAAAAAATACACAATGTAACCCCAACCCCATTCTGATTCTCTCACCATCTTAGGGCCATCTTGGCTATCTATGAATGGTAGCATTTAGGTTCCTGGCCTGTACACTGTCTGGCTCAGGGACCTCAAATGTTCTCTTATTGTGGAGAAAGAAGACGTTTTGATCATTCTCATCCTTCACTCATTCACCTCTCACACCTGTCGACCTCTCAAACCTCTTGCCACTCCTGGATTTCATTCTCAATATTCTGAGCTCCATTTCTGTCCCTCATCAATTCCAACATGTGGTGGGTCCAGATGGTGGCTTCTACCCATGATTTTGTAAAAAAAAAAAAAAAAAAAAAAAAAAAGACTTTCAAAATTACTTTGCCTGACACCTCCTTAAACTGACCTTCACCTGCAGCCCCATGATCATACCAGCAGCATTTGGACATGTTTTCTGGTAGCCAGATGCTTTCCATCTCTCATTAGGAAATGTGACTCTCTCTACGCTGCATAAAGATTTCCCAGTAGAAATGAACACAGAGACACTGCCCGTGTGTTCCCAAAGAAAATGGTCTCTATAAGAATATGTGAAAGCTGCAATTATAGAACGGACAACCTAAAACATACATTATGTAGATGATTCTCACCATTCCTTTAAGAGATACATTGTAAAACATGACATTAATAATTATTCGAGAAGAAAAAAGCATGTATACTCTTTTCTTAAATTAATTTTAATAAGGTGGTTCCTCCCATGTGCCAAGGCTAGGCCTCTGAACAAAATTCTCCATCTGCAGTGCCAATGCCTGAGAGGATGACATGGACTTAGGCCTGATATGCAGCCATTACTGTCTATCCTGCCCCTGATGCAGGACAGTACCAGCCCAGGGCCCAAATCTGCTGAAGAGCTGAGAGAGAAAATGGAATCTCCAAAGCCTCTTACCTTTTTCCAACCCACGGCAATGGGTACCAGTGTAGTCCATTTGCCCCTGAGGACACCCACCTGCTGGTCTTTGGCTTCTAAGAGTCAGACCTCCCTGGCTTCTCTGGGTCTCAGCTGCTTTCACTCTGCTGAGTCTTGCTCTTTCACATGGGGGTCACTCCCCTGCCAGGCATGCCTTCCAGCTCCAGCTGACAGGTCAGCTAAACCAGAACCAAGAGAATGAACAAAGATTTCAATATCTAGTACATCTAGCTGAGATGCAATCTGTACAAAAAAATAAAGAGGTAGAGATGCACACTCCTTCCCTGACAACATTGTGTCCCAAAGCCATGTCTTCTGTGCCCCTCATGAAGGAGCTCACTGTCCCTCACCACATGGGTAAGTGCTTCCAGGGTCTCTCAATTCCTCAAAGGGAGGCAACACACATTTTAACACAGTACCTCAGCAATGGAAGTGGTGATAATTTACCTACTTTGATAAAGTTCCTGAAAAGATCCCTAGACTGCAAAATTCCCCTTTGAAAGAAGACAGAAACGGCTTTCCAACTGCACAACATTGGCCTCCCTGCTTTTAAAAAAAGTACCCTTGAAAGAGCCAAAACAATTTTGCCAAAAAAAATGCAGAAATTGAACTTTCTTATTTCATATCTCACAAAACATTACAACTATTAAAAACAGAGGCTGCTGGCATAAGAATACAAATAGGGGTCAAAAGGATAGAATTGAGAGTCCAGAAATAAACACTCACCCTTATAGTTCATTGCTCTTGCATAAGGGTGTCAAGATAATTTAATGGAGGAACAGTCATCCTCTCAAATAATGGTGCAGAAACAACTAGGTAAAAACATGCAAAACAATAAACTTAGAGAACTATACTTCCAACCGTATCAAACAATTATCTGAAAATGGATCAGTGAGTTAATTATAAGATCTATAACCATAAAAACATCTTAGAAAAAGACATGGGGTAAAATTTAATGACCTCAAATGTGCCATGGATTCTCAGGTATGACCCAAATGCATGAGAAACAAAAAGGAAAAATAGATAAATTGACCTAAGATGCAAGCCTTTTGTGCATCAAAGGATATTATCAAGAAAATAAAAAGACCAAACACAGAATGACACATAATAGTTGCAAATCACGTAGACAATGGTTTCATGCCCAGAATATATAAAGAACTGCTCCAAATCGACAACAAAAAGACAAACTACCCAATTTACATAAATGGGCAAAGAACTCAAATAGACATTTCTTCAAAGAAGATATGCAAATCATCAAGAGACACCTGAAAAGAAACTCAACGTCATTAGTCATTAGGAAAATACAAAGTCAAAACTACAAGGAGATATCACACTACACCTACAAATATGGCTACTATTCTTTTCACATGTTAAATAACAAGTGAAAGCCTTATGTAGAATTTGGAATCCTCATACATTGCTGGTGAGGTTATAAAAAGGTACAGCCACTAGGAGAAACAGTTGTGCTGTTCCTCAAGAAGCTAATCATAGAATTCTCATATGAAACAGCATCCATTCCTAGGTATATATCCAAAGAATTGAATCCAGGGACTCAAACAGGTACTCGCATGGGAATGTTGATTGCAGCATTACTCACAAAAGATAAAATATGAAAACAATCCAAGTGTTCATCAACATATGAATAAACAAATGTGGTCACACATACAACAGAATGTTAATCTGTCTTAAAGAGGAATGAAGCTCTGACATCCGCTGGAACATGCATGGTTTTTGGAAAATTATATTAAGTGAAATATGTCAGAAACAAAATAACAAATATGTATAATTCCATTTATATGAAACACCAAGAATAGGCAAATTCATAGAGAGATAGTAGAGATGATCAAGGTCTAGGGTGGAAAATATAGGGAGTTATTATTGTTTAAAAGATGCAAAGCTTCAGTTTAAAATGATAAAAATTTTCTAGGAAAAATAGTGGTGATGGTAACTGAACACCGTGTATGTGGTTATTTCCACTTGATTGCACATTTTAAAGTGGTTATGTTTGTATTTTAGTAGAGACAGGGTTTCACCATGTTGGCCAGGATGGTCTCGGGCTCCTGGCCTCGTTATCCACCCGCCTTGGCCTCCCAAAGTGCTGGGATTACAGGCGTAAGCCACTGCACCCAGCCAACTGTGTATTCTTTATAACAGAGGCATATAAATTTAAAGGTGCTGGTTCTCTTGGGGCTGCCAGTAATATATCACCCATAAAATGAATAATCTTGCTATTAGAAAATTCTTTTCTACTGGGAACTAAAGCCTGATCTACATGTTACTGATACATGATAGTACTATTCAGCATTCCCTGAGGAAGCACTTCCCAACGAAATCAGGAAGTTGGCCTTTCATTATTAATAGCTGGTAATGTAAACGCAAATTTTTCTCTGTTCTGTTCTGTGAGAGGAATAGAATAAAAACAGTCCTTTAAGTCAATCACAATTATAGGCCAATCTTGAGCAATCGCCACGGGGGAAGGGGTCCCGTAGGCTGTAGATTAGCGTTAATAGCAGGGAAGTCATGCAAAAGTTTCCATTTGCCAAACTTTTGGGAATGAGGAAATGGCCGAATTCCAAGGACTGTTAGATGGGTCTATATGGCCGGATTTTAATTGTTCCTCAAATAATTCATGGGCTCTTTGTAATTTCTCTCCCTTCAGAGGTCACTGTTCTCTACCCAACTAAGATTTTGAGAGAGCCACATCAGGGGCAGTGGAGGTAAAACAGTGGCCATAATTATAATTTAAATGTAACTTAAATTTTAACAGAGAATTATAATTTGCGATATTCCTAGTATACAAGGAACACATGAAATTTTACCATGGGCCGCCCGTGGAGCCGGAGAGCAGCGACGCAGGTCCTGGTCAGCGGTCCCACTGCGCTTGCATAGGCACCTCTTTTTGTCTGCATGCCTCCCTCCTCCTACCGCTGGGCAGAGGCTGCTGGCCTGGAGGACCCTGTCAGATTGGGCACTGCTGGCTTTTTTCCCGCTGAGCCTTTCCTAACGCACACCGCCTGCTTGGCTGCACAGCTTCGGTTTCTAATGCCTTTTCTTATCTCTTTCTAAACATACACCTGACTGCCTTATTGATTTTGCATCACTGGGCAGGCTAAAAGCTCCCCTTCAAATGTCGCTTGCTTAAGAAAGGGTCCCATAGCTGTAGTGTATGCCTTGTCTTTTTTCTTATTTATTGGAGGAGGGGGCTCAGGCAAAACCTCCCTTTCCTCTTTGTTATTTTTGCCAGGTGATATTGGGGCTAAGGAACTCAGGGGTGGTAAAGTAGGTGACGGTTCTTTCTCCTTCCCCTTTTTAGGCTCTTCTGTGTATAATGGGAGCAGAGTCGCCCTCACTAAAGCCCATAGCAATAAAGATTATACTGGGACCCGTTGCTCTTGTGCATGAGGCCAGGAGATTTAGACCATCCTGGCTAACATGGTGAAACCCTGTCTCTACTAAAAATACAAAAAAATTAGCCAGGCGTGGTGGCAGGCGCCTGTAGTCTCAGCTACTCAGGGGGCTGAGGCAGGAGAATGGTGTGAACCCAGGAGAGGGAGATTGCAGTGAGCTGAGATCGTGCCACTGCACTCTAGCCTGGATGACAGAGTAAGACTCTGTCTCTAAAAAAGAATAATTTTAAAAAACAGAAAAAACAAACAACAGCAAAACAAAAAACAACAACAACAACAGAAATTTTTCTTCCCTCTTGTTCCCAAAGCTCTATGTCTAGCTTACCTTCTTTCAGGAACCATGGGTTAAATGATACAATTTGCATTAGGTCCCTTAATTGATCCTGCAAAACTGAGGCTCCAGTGACTTTAAGCAGCTGTTTGAATACTTTTTGAATACTGCTTCTGCTATGCTGATAACTGTTGTCCCCTGATAAAAACCCTACCCTGAACAATTCCCTCGAAATTGGAGATCCCAAGCAGGCACTGATGACCTACTGACTTACTGACTTATCGACTTACTGGCTTACCAACTGCACAGTCTTCACCTTCTTTGTCAAGGGTTCTGTCGTGATTATTTGCAGCTATACCTCAGACCTGGGAACCAACATGCCAGGTCCTCACACGGGACACCAACTGTCTGGGTCCAACCGGCAGACTCTGACCCAGCAATGGATGAACAAATACATTCAGACACAATTATCCAGTGAAAGAGCAGGCTAGGTGGCCAAGTCACTCACGGATACCTAGAAAGGTCCGGTAAAGAGTTAACAGCAGAGGCCCTGATCAGCCAGTGAAGTTTGCATTTATTTAGTACAGATTAAATGACAAATGTCTTGAGTAAACACCACTAGAAGGTAACTGACATTGCAGACCTCCCAGAAAATAGTTTCCCTGAGCATAAGATTAAATGTTGGTTTTAGGATGGCCTGAGTAAACAAGATATTTAGATAAACTCCTCTACATTCCTGTGTATCTATGCCCTAAGCATTTAAGATAATTCAGCTGCCTTCAGCCAAACCTTTTACTGAAGCTATGTAAACTACCAGACTTCCAAGAAGGTTTGTGACTATTTCCTATAGCTATATTTATAATTTTTCTTCTAAAACATTTCCCACCACCTTGACTGAAGTCCCACAGTTGAGAAGACAGGGAAAGGCATCATTAAGCAAGAAAAAGTTAGAACAAGTTTGGCCATAAGAAAATAAAATGTTGGTCAGGTTTTTCAGTACAGATCAAAAAAAAGGGAGATTAGGGCCATGCTATGAGGACACTGAATGGCAGCCTACGTAATGGGAACTTCATCCTACAGATAAGAGAAGTCACTGGAAAGCTTTGAGAAGGTCACAAACATGACAAACTGCATTTCCAGGAAGATTACTCTGACCAGTATTAGGCAAGATAAGTTGGGAAATGATCTTCAACTTTGGAAACTTAATAGAAATATCTAAAAGATCTATATTTCTTTTCTTTTCTTTTCATGTTTAATTTTGAAACCATTTCAGACTTTCAAAAATGTTCCAAAATTAGGCGAAGTCCTCATATGCTTTTCATTCAACTTCCCCAAATATTAACTTTAAGATATGCACCTAATAATCAAAATCAATAAATGATCATTAACATTGTAAAATGAATGCCTGTAGCGACCTTATCCAAATCCCCTGTATGTTCTGACTAATGTTCTTCCTCTGCACCAGGATCCAATCTAGTATCACATATTGCTCTTCATTGTACTGTTCTCTCAGTCTCCTTTAATCTGGGAAAGTTAAGATTTATCTTTAAGTGCTTCACATTTTTGAAGAGTATTGGTTACTTATTTTGTAGAATGACCTTCAGTTTGGACTTCTCTAATATTTTCTCATGATTAAACACATGTTATACACTTTGTACAAGAACACCACAGGTATGATGCTGCACCTTCTCCATCCACTATATTAGAATGCCCTAAGATGTCGTTGTAGCAGTACAAGGGGCAGACAAAACTCCTCAGACACCGAGTTACAGAAGGAAGAGTTTTATTCAGCTGGGGACATCAGCAAGACTTCAGTCTCAAGAGCTGAGCTCCCTGAGTAACCAATTCCTGTCCCTTTTAAGGGCACACAACTCTAAGGGGGTACATGTGAGAGGGTGGTGATTGATTGAGCAAGCAGGGGGTATGTGACTGGGGCTGTTTACACCAGTAATTAGATCAGAACAAAACAAGATAGGGATTTTCACAGTGCATTTCTATACAATGTCTGTAATCTATAAGATAACAGAACCAATTAGGTCAGGGGTCGATCTTTAACTACCAGGCCCAGGGTGCGATACCAGGCTGTCTGCTTGTGGATTTCATTTCTGCCTTTTAGTTTTTACTTCTTCTTTCTTTGGAGGCAGAAGTTGGGCATAAGACAATATGAGGGGTGGTCTGCTCCCTTATTCCTCCCTTTTGAGACTCTCACTCATTTTATTAGTGGGAGTTCTCACTTTCATTTTCACTACCTATGTCTTCTTGCAAGACAGATCGATAATGATTTATATAGTATATTTGTGCTGAGGCATTTTGGTGAACTAAGGTAGCAATGAAGCTTTTTATCATTCAAAGAAGTACAGGTATCAAACAGGGGAGCAGTAGACAGGTACCTATTATTATTATAACTCCTATTATAAGAGTTTTAAATCCTCCTAGCACTGGGAACCATTTTCCAAACATGGCCCCAGGGTCAAATCCATGCCACACTTGCATGGGCATATGTGCCAGTTTTGTCATATCTCTAACTATGTCTTCAACTACTTGCCCTTGATTATCTATGTGTAGGCAGCAATTAGTAAGGTTAAATTTCCTGCAGATCTCTCCTTCAGTCGCTAGCAAGTAGTCCAGAACTAATCTATTTTGATAGATAGCATTTCTCATCAGAGTTTCTTGCCAGAACAGAATAGTCAAGGCTCTGCCGCTTATATTAGTGATTATTTCTAAGACAGCTTGTAACCATATGATTTTGTTGATTATGTAAATGGGGGTCCGGTATCCCCATGAGCTGTCTCGTGCCCAAGTAGCAGGCCCATAATATTGTATGATTCTCTCAGGGGATCATTCATCATCTTTCCAATTTCCTATAGCTATGCTTCTCTTTCCACGGGAAGCATAGACAGGGAAGCCCAGGAGTTTGCCTGTTTTTATGGGCAGTAGGAAGAAAGATGGTTTAATTGTGCCAATAACACAACTATCTGCCCACTGGTCAGGTAATTTGGCATAAGCTCGATGCCCACATATCCAATACAATCTAGTGGGGGCTGTCCAGTCCCGGTGGGACTCCAGGTGGGTCCACATGGTTTGCAACTTTGGGAATTTGCTAAACGGATTCCTCTCTGTTTGATTTGAACTCCACCAAGTGACTGTTTTTGTGGTACCATGATACAGTTTCTGTCCCAGACAACTAAGTCGTCCTACAGGGTGAGTGAATTCTTTTCCTTCTCTAGCTATCCAATAATTGAGGATTTTAGGACTCAGAAATTATCAGGGTGATTCTTTTGAGCTGGAAATTCATCAGGAAATGGGTCTGTAGGCACCAATTCTTGGGCTTCCCATGGTCATTGATTTCCCATTACAGTTCCTCCACATACATAACATGAAGTGACATTCAGAGACTGGGCTACATGCCTTGGCTAATTGCAAAAACAAATTTCTTGTTTTTTTCTGGAATTTCTGGTACTGGTACATTTGGTTCATCATAGAAAATTTGAAACAGTGGCTCAGGAAAGTGTTTGTAAACTTCTTCTCGAACCAAGATATTTACTCGGGGATCCAGTCTGGCCCCGTCAATTCCTAAAGTCACACACTCTTCTTTTTTCCAGCAAGGATCAATAGTATTGGTTATTACTAGCTCTAACGGGTTACATTGTCCCTTAGTACAGGAAGGGCCATTTTTTCCTTTCTGAAGGTGGATTGGATCCTTTTCATCATTATTTTTTTCTTTTATCCAAGTGGCCTAAACGACACAAGACCAGAATTTACATTTATTTCCACACAGTTCTAATTTATGACAGATGTACTTATTTTCTGCCATATAGCCTCTTTTCTAATTAAGACAACCACACCTTATTCCGAACTTATTACTATTAATGATAGCACAGGTATCAAATTTTAAGGTGACTTGTTTGGGCACCCTTTTTTTTCTTCTGTTTTGGCTAACACTTTACTCATATCGTTTAAGAGCCCCCACCAGTCCTCAGTCCTTAATCTAATTTTAAAAACTGTGGTCATGGGAGGTTCAGATGGGTCATAACACACACCAGGTTGGTCATTTCCTGGGCTACATACTTTGTATAGAATAACATTATACAAACAAGTTCTTTTTAGAGTTCCAGTACACTTACAATAAGTGTAAAATAATAGGACCTTAGCAACCTTTTGTCCTACCTCAGTGCTTTGATGTATACACTGGGAACAGCCCTCAGTCTGAGGAAAGTCAGTGGAAGTCTTTACTGTACAAGTCCAAATTTGAAGGAAAATGAGTACCGCGATGAGTTGTCTCATGCTTCAGTTGTGCGTGGACCAGTCAGCTTCTGGGTGTGACTGGAGCAGGGCTTGTCGTCTTCTTCAGAGTCACTTTGCAGGGGTTGGCGAAGCTGCTCCCGTCCACATACCACTTGCAGTCTTCTGATGCTTAAGGATGGTCTCAGAGTTTGGGCCTGCTAGAATAAACTGAGTCCAATACCTCTACACAGTTATGTTCAACTGGGCTCTCTGATACAGGGAAAAAGGTGGTGGGGTTTAGGGTGTTGCAAACTTCAACAGATATGTGGAGATTTTCACATAGCAAGCTTTGGTACTTGGTTAATCTAGCATTTTTTAACCAATGATGTCCTTTGGTATTTGTTAAAGTTACCACAGCATGGGGGGTTTTATATTCCGGTTTTGCCTAAGGGTTAGTTTATCTGCTTCTTGTGCTAACAGGACCTTTGCTGCTAGGGCCCTTAGACCTGGGGGCCAGCCTTTGTTAACTCTGTCTAGTTGTTTTGAGAGATAGGCCACTGGCCTTGGCCAGGCCCCACAGTCTGGGTTAAAACTCCAACTGCCATTTTTTCTCTTTCTGACACCTAGAGTGTAAAGAGTTTTGTCAGGTCAGGTAGTATCAGGGCTGGGGCCAACATGAGTTTTTCTTTTAACTCTTGAAAAGCTCGTTGCTATTGGTTGTAATAGATGTAGTTTATCTAATCTACATTTTTATTAACTGTCACCTACTAAAATATTGACTCAAATTCTGCAGCTACTTGATTTCAAACTTTAAATTGATCTGGTATTCCTTGTAGGACTCCAATTGTGTCTAAATAGACATGAGAGTTGAAAGACCCATAAGGGGCTTCTCTCACTTTATGATGTCTTATTAGTATTATTTTTCCTTCTGGTTGATGAAATGCCAGGGTGAAAGGGATAGCCAATTGGACTAAAGTACAAGTGCCACTCCAGTTATTCAGCAGAGTGCCTAGTAAAGCTCCACCACAATACCACCACACATCCACTCAGGGATGAAAAAGGGCTGACTGATTGATAAGCTCTTGAAAATTCTTAAGCTCACTGCATCCTTTCAAGTCTCCAAGGAATGCTAAGTTTCCTCCTTGTCGTGAGAGACACGAAGTGAACTTAGTGCTGGGAGACAGAAGCTGGATGGCCCTCGGGGGCTGACCCACAGGGTCTTTGGGATATAGCAGAGAGAGCTGGGCATGACTTATTACTCCAGGCTGTAGAATCCTGGAAAAGAGCTATCAGGCAGCCTACGCCTAGTCAACTGGAGGACCACCTTAGTGGCAGGGGACAATCTGGGCCTCTGGCCTGCCATGTGCACAAGCATAACAATTGCCTTTGTTTAATGTGCAAATGGAATATTTGATCAATTTTAACCAGGCATTTGCATCTTGATATCCTGTCTTAATTGCTAAAGTTTGTTTTAAGTCTTTAACTTCTATGATCCTCCAGTAAAATGAATGTGTGGTTTTAGGGAAATTACAAAAAGCAGTTGGGGCAGTCCATCCTTGCTCTTTAGTGGTCCACAGAACATTGGATCAACTATGGCATGAAAGCTGTACATCGGGGTGCAACACTCCTGGTTGGCACTGGGGTCTTTATCGAAATCTCCCTGGATTAAATGGTCCTAGTTTACTAATGTCTAGTCTGAGGGGAGTCAGGAGGGACAGAAGTACTTTTCTGAAGTAGAAAGCTGTCTTTGACTTGGCAAGTCCTCACAGGGTGTAACAAAGCAAGCATTAAATGCAATAGTTTGAGGTGAAATTGACTTGGTTATATTAATAACTAGATGGTCAGTAATAGAACAAGGAAAGAAGAAAGAGTAATGGAATAGATTAAAAGAGTTAAATTTTTCTTAGCTTTAGTTTTGTAGGGTTTTCATCAGGCCTCTGAGCCCAAGCCAAGCCATCGCATCCCCTGTGACTTGCACTTATAAGCCCAGATGGCCTGAAGTAACTGAAGAATCAATCACAAAAGAAGTGAAAATGTCCTGCCCTGCCTTAACTGGTGACATTCTACCACAAAAGAAGTGAAAATGTCCGGTCCTTGTCTTTAGTGATGACATTATCTTGTGAAATTCCTTTTCTTGGCTCATCCTGTCTCAAAAAGCTCCCCAAATGGGCACCTTGTGACTCCCACTCCTGCCCACCAGAGAACAACCCCCTTTGGTTGTAATTTTCCTTTACCTACCCATTTCACATAAAACAGCCCCACCCTTATCTCCCTTCGCTGACTCTCTTTTCAGACTCAGCCCGTCTGCACCCAGGTGAAATAAACAGCTTTTTTGCTCACACAAAGCCTATTTGGTGGCCTCTTCACATGGACGGACGCGCATGACAGTTTTCCCCTGGGACTATGGCCCACGACTCTGGAGGGGTTGGCGCTTTCTTGACTTGGCTGTGGTGAATCCATTTTTTTTTTTTTTTTTTTTTTTTTTTTTTTTTTTGCTGTATGAACAGCAGTCTTGGTGGTTAGCAGCACAAGGTAGGGTCCTTCCCAGGCTGGCTCAAGTGTTTTTTCTTTCCACCTTTCGATGAGAATGTGATCTTCAGGTAGGTGTTGGTTTACTGGAAATTCTAGGGGTGGTAGATGTGCTAAAAGACTTTTAGGTTGTTTTTTTTGTGTGTGTGAGAAAGGAAAGTGGAAGATAAACCAAGCATATAATTTTTAAGAAATTGACCTTTTGTTTTAAATGTGGGGACCTTGGCAGCGAACTTTATAGTCCTTAGTGCCTTTTTACTGAGAAATTTCCTTTAGCACCTATTTTTATTAGTTTTTAAACCAAAGAAAACCAAATACCATTTTACATTCAACAATGCTTCTTGTATAATTTTTACACCAGATAAGCTAAATTTTATCTTTATATTAGTGTGTTATTAATGTTAAACCTAATTTTAATAAAACCTTATAGACATATTTATTTAATTTTTATGTTTGACCATAAGGTAAGATTTTACAGGCTCTTTTTAATCTTTTATAATTTTTGCTAAAGAGCAGGCTGGTGCTTTAAGAAAAGCTGCTATGCTTTTACTTTAATGTCCAGTTCACAGAAAAACTGGATGATACTTCTTTAACTTTAGCTAATATGTTTACACAATGTTCTTTACAATTAACATTTTAAAACTTGCTTAAACTTTCAAAATAATAATTTTTAACTTTTTAATGTAGGTAAAAATGTACATTCTTATGCCTCCTTATAATCCTTTTACCAAAGATATATTTTGCTTTTCTTATATACCTTGCACGTAAACTACTTTTTTTTTTTTTCAATAGTTTTACATTCAGGAGGTCTAGTTACTTTTAAATTATACAATATTTTTGCATAAATTCTTTTTTCATACATTTTTTTATAACCTTTCTTTCCAACCCCCTCCCCCACGACTTTTACCAGCAATTTCTTTTTTGACATGCCTTCATTTTCAGACTTATTACAAACATTTCTTTCTTTAAACAACCAGTTTATTTGAGAACAAGAATTTACCATATAACACTCTTTTTATATAAATTCCGCCCCCCCTTTTTTCTTTTTTTATCCGAAGATGATAACCTTTCTTTTCCAAAGTGAACCTTTTTTTTTATGTCTGTGGACTAGACTGTCTAAGGCCACAGATTAGAAGTTACTACAATACATGTCACACTGTTAACTTTTAGCAAACTTTACTTTTGTTGAAAACCTGGTAAGTTTGGGATTTTAATTATCCGTTGCTATTAACAACACCTTGTTTTGTCCAAATTAGAATTGCTACAATGGCTTTTAAAGGAACAGGGTACGCTTTTTTTTTTAACTACTTATATATCTCTCTCTTTCTTTCTTTCTTTCTCTCATTGACTTCCCTTTTGCCTCTGTCTCTTCCTCTCTCTGCCTCTGTCTTTCTCTTTCTCTCTCTCCTTGACTCCTTTTTTGTCTGTCTCTTCCTCTCCATCTCTTCCTCTCTCTCTCGCTTTGCCTCTTTTCCTCTCTGTCTCTTTCCTTTCTCTCTCTCTGCTGGTCTTTCCTTGCCTCTGTCAGCCACTTATGCTGCTGTTCTCTCAACCACTGTGTGTTGGGGGCGGGGGATCTAAAACAAGCTGGTCTGGGTTCCCTGGCTTACAGGTTACCTTCTGCCATACCTTTGAAACAAGGGACCTGTCCATGCTTCCTTCTAATGGCCGACCTACCTCTAATGCTGGCCAGTCTATCTTATACAAAGTTTTAAGTTTTTCTGGTGTCATAGTACTCCATAGTCTCCCATAAATCCTTTTTTTGAAATTTTTCAACATGGTTCCTAGTGCGGTGGGCTTACTTTGTACCTCACCCATGTTTCCTCTAGACAAAACACCACGCTCACAACACATGCACACCACAAAACAAAAAACGGGTAAAAACAGCACACACACACTTTTGTAGTTTACACCAAACCAAAATCTGGGTATCCAGAAACCCAAGCCAGGTCAAAACCAAAACCAAAGTGTCAAGCAATCCAAGTCAAGTCAAAAACAAAAACCAAAGTGCCGATACAGGCACACCGTGGGTGATCAGGCCACGCTCCCACTCAAATGTAGTAGGCAAGTTCCCAAGACCAGTCCTGTCAAGCAATTCAAACCAAGTCAAAACCAAAACCAAAGTGCCAATAAAGGTACACCATGGGTGATCAGGCCACACTTCCACTCAAACGGAGTGGGCAAGTTTCAAAGACTAGTCTTACCAAGTTTCAGATGCTCAGACTCCAAGTCCCCATTCCTTCCCGGTGTTCAGCGACTGCGTTGATCCTGCTTGGGGGCCTGCCACACACTGCTCTGGCGAGGAGTCCCACAGGGGCAAATGCCTACCCGGGAGCCCTCTCAGGATCCGCGTGGATTGGGCTGGTCGGAGTCCTCCACAGGGATGTTCCACAGGGCAGGCTTAAGCCGCCTAAGGAGCTGCCTACACCATCCACCATTCACCTCGCTTCCCGGTCAGGGAACAAAGAAATGTAACAGGAGGAGCGGCAGACAAAACTCCTCAGACACCAATTTACAGAAGGAAGGGGTTTATTCGGCTGGGGGCATTGGCAAGACTTCAGTCTCAAGACCCTAGCTCCCCAAGGAACATAAAAAGGGCAATTCCTGTCCCTTTTACGGGCTCATAACTCTAAGGGGGTGCATGTGAGAGGGTCGTGATTGATTGAGCAAACAGAGGGTACATGACTGGGAGTTGTTTTCACCGGTAATTAGATCACAATGAAACAAGATAGGGATTTTCACAGTACATTTCTATACAATGTCTGCAATCTATAAGAAAACAGAACCAATTAGGTCAGCGGTCCATATTTAACTACCAGGCCCAGGGTGCGGAGCCGGGCTGTCTGCCTGTGGATTTCATTTCCGCCTTTTAGTTTTTACTTCTTTCTTTGGAGGCAGAAATTGGGCATAAGACAATATGAGGGGTGGTCTCCTACCTTATCGTTATCTCTGATTACTGGGGATGTTAACTTTGATCACTGGGCTAAAGTTCCTCCACTGCAAAACGACACTTTTCCTTGAAAGCATTTTTAAACAACCAATCCTTGGACGACACCGCACATCAGCCAAATCAGATACACTTGAGGGATGGTACAGGCATTGGTAGGCTTTAAACGCCCTATAAGTGACTGTAATCAGTATCCAGAATTGTAAACCTATGGCTTAGACAGTGAAGATTAGAATCCTGAAAATCAGCTAGGAGACCATTCCTAAGGCTTCTCTTTAAAAAAAATCTAATTCTAAACAAAAGCAAATACATGTGGATTTTGGCATGGACATATGGTAGAGAAATAGAGGAAAAATAGAAATCACCTGATGGGGAAAGAGATGAGTGAGTAGACTGCAGTCCAATTTGAAGAGAAAAAAAAAAAAAAAAGGCACAATCAGGTGTGATGACACTTGCTTGTAATTCCAGGATTTTGGGAGGGAAAGTGGGTAGATCACTTGAGCCCAGAAGTTGGAGACCAGCCTGGGATATCACCAGCCTGGGTGAAACCCCATCTCTAGAGAAACAAACACAAAAAATTAGCTAGGCATGGTGGCACGTGCCTGTGATTCCAGCTGCTCAGGAGGCTGAGACAAGAGTATTGCTTGAGTTCACAAGGTTGAGGCTACAGTCAATTATGATCTCGCCACTGCACTTCAACCTGGGTATGAGAGTGACACACTCTCTCTTTAAAAAAAAAAAAAAAAAACAGTAAAAATAATGTTCTAAGGTCACATCTAGTACAAAAACTGTACCTTCTTCTGTGATGTTTAGATGCCATACTTAAAATACAACATGGAGGTGTTTCCATATGAATAGCTGAAAGATTCTCTACTTTTAATGCAACTGCATCATATTCTATTGTGTAGATACAAGGTAATCTGTTTAGTAAGCATCGTGCTGGAAAAAGTATAGGTTGTTCCCAATATTTTGCTGTTAGACAAACAATACAGTGAATAACCCTGATTAGGCATCATTTTTCATGACTGGTAGTGTGATAAATTTTTCCCAGTAAAGGTTGGAAGGCAAAAATATATAATTTTAAAATTTTGACATGCATCGAGAAATTTTACTCTATAAGGTTTGTACATATTTTTATGTTCCAAGAAAAGTAAGGGAGGGTAATATCACCTCAGTTGCTCTCACACAAATGTCCTGAGTGACAGGACTTGTAGGGACACAGGCATACAGCCATATCCCTGGTGCCCACACAGGGCAGGGGCATCTGGATCCTGGGAAGCTCCAGGAAAGGTGAGAATCCCCTCTAGAGGACACCCTGCTGAGGATCAGAAAGGGGTTAAGGAAGTCCAGAGTTTACAGCAGGTCTTAAACTAAGGGAAAGTTCAAACGGAGGGCACAAAGGTTCAAGGAGGTGAGAAAGTGGTAGAGACTGATGGAAGGGGAAGGTAAAAAGCTCCAGGGAAGCTAGGGGAAGCACATCAGGGCTCTCCACTCAACTTCAGCATTGAACTTTGTAGTGGTCGTGCTGTTGGGGCTCTGTGAACTCTAGAATGTTCAGCACTATCTGGGGACTCTACCCCCTCAAGGCCAGCAGGACTCCCTCCCGCAGCTCTGACAACCAGCAATGTCTCCAGACTTTGCCAATTACTTTTCCGAACGCAAAAATTGCCCCTGGCAGATGCATTAATCTACACTAATCTATAAAAGCAAATCACCACTAAAATCCATCACCTCCTGGTAGAAGAATTACAAGTGTGAGAGGGGTAAAATGGAGGTCTTCAATATCTATTGAAATGACTTTTACTTAATCAGCAATTTGATGTCCCAGAAGGCATGTTTAGAGGTGATGTCGCACGGCTGCCTGTACCTCACAGCAGAAAGGGTGTGGGTTATCCAAGGGTCTGTAACCATGAACTGGAAATGTCTGTAACTGTGAAAGGGAATGACACACACTGGGTTATGTTAAAAAATTGATGTAGGGAATTCTGTAGATATTGGGAGAAAAAAATACACAATGTAAACCCAAACCCCATTCTGATTCTCTCACCATCTTAGGGCCATCTTGTCTGTCTTTGAATGGTAGCATAGGGATTTTTGTATATTTTCAAAACTGTATACTGTTGGATCATTTTTAAACTATGAATAAATCCCAAACTGGATCAAGTAACTGGACACTGCTGGAGTCTCACTTTTGACCAGGAGAGCTGACAACATCCTGCTCCCCCTGGCCTGGACACTGTCTGGCTCAGGGGACTAAATGCTCTCTTATTATGGAGAAAGAAGATGTTTTGAACATTCATCATTCACTCATTCACCTCTCACACCCGTTGACCTCTCAAACCTCTTCCCCACTCGTGGATTTCATTCTCAATTTACTGAGCTCCATTTCTGTCCCTCATCCATTTCAACATGTGGTGGGTCCAGGTGGTGGCTTCTGCCCATGGTTTTGTAAAAAACAAAAAAAAACAAAAATAAAAATAAAAAAGACTTTCAAAACTGCTTTGCCAGACACCGCCCTTCAACTGACCTCCACCTGCAGCACCATGATCATACCAGCAGAATTTCAACACTTTTTCTGGTAGTCAAATGCTTTCCATCTCTCATTAGGAAACGTGACTCTCTCCACGCTGGATAAACATTTCCCAGTAGAAATGAACACAGAGATACTGCCTGTGTGATCCCAAAGGAAATGGTTTCTATAAGAACATGTGAAAGCTGCAATTATAGAAAAGACCACCTAAAACATACATTATGTAGATGATTCTCACCATTCCTTTAAGAGATACATTGTAAAACATGACATTAATACTTATTCTAGAAGAATAAAGCATGCATACTGTTTTCTTAAATTAATTTTAATAAGGTGGTTCCTCCCACGTGCCCAGGCTGGGCCTCTGAACAAAATTCTCCATCTTCAGGGGCAATGCCTGAGAGCATGATATGGACTTAGGCCTGATATGCAGCCATCCCTGTCCACCCTGTCCCTGCTGCAGGACAGTACCAGCCCAGGGCCCAAATCTCCTACTGAAGAGCTGAGAGAGAAAATGGAATATCCAAAGCCTCTTAGCTTTCCCCAGTCCACTGGAATGGGTACCAGTGCAGTCCATTTGCCCCTGAGGACACCCACCTATTGGTCTTTGGCTTCTAAGAGTCACACCTCACTGGCTTCTCTGGGTCTCAGCTGCTTTCACTCTGCTGAGCCCTGCTCTTTCACATGGGGGTCACTCCCCTGCAAGGCATGTCCTCCAGCTCCAGCTGACAGGTCAGCCAAACCAGAACCAAGAGAATGAACAAAGACTTCTATATCTAGTATGTCCAGCAGAGAACCAAACTGTACAAAAAATAAAGAAGTAGAGATGAACACAACTCCCCTGACAACATTGTGTCCCAAAGCAATGTCTTCTGTGCTCCTCATTAAGGAGCTCACTGTCCCTCAAATAAAGGTGCAGAAACAACTAGGTAACCACATGCGAGACAATAAACTTAGAGAACTGTATTTCCAACCATATCAAACAATTATCTAAAAATGGATCAGTGAGTTAATTATAAGATCTATAACCATAAAAACATCTTAGAAAAAGACATAGGGGTAAAACTTAATGACCTCAAATGTGCCATGGATTCTCAGGTATGACCCAAATACATGAGAAAGAAAAAGGAAAAATAGATAAATTGGGCTAAAGACGCAAGCCTTTTGTGCATCAAAGATATTATCAAGAAAATAAAAAGACCAAACACAGAATGACACATAAAAGTTGCAAATCACATAGACAATGATTTCATGCCCAGAATAGATAAAGAACTGCTACAACTGGATAACAAAAAGACAAACCACCAATTTATACAAATGGGCAAAGGACGCAAATAGACATTTCCTCAAAGAAGATATGTAAATCATCAAGAGGGATATGAAAAGAAACTCAACATCATAGTCATTAGGAAAATACAAAGTGAAAGCCACAAGGAGATACCACACTACACCTACAAATATGGCTACCATTCTTTTCACATGTTAAATAACAAGTGAAAGCCTTATGCAGAATTTGGAATCCTCATACATTGCTGGTGAGAGTATAAAAAGGTACAGCCACTAGGAGAAACAGATGTGCTATTCCTCAAGAAGATAATCATAGAATTCTCATATAAAAGAGCATCCATTCCTAGGTATGTACCCAAAGAATTGAATGGAGGAACTCAAATAGATACTCGCATGGGACTGTTGATTGCAGCATTACTCATAAAAGATAAAATATGAAAACAATCCAAGTGTTCATCAACACATCAATAAACAAATGTGGTGACACATACAACAGGATGTAAATCCGCCATAAAAAGGAAGGAAGCTCTGACATCCGCTGGAATATACATGGACTTTGGAAACACTATGCTAAGTGAAATATGTCAGAAACGAAATAACATATATATATATATATAAAATTCCATTTACATGAACCATCTAGAATAGGCAAATTCATAGAGATAGAGTAGAGATGATCAAGGTCTAGGGTGGAAAATACACGGAGTTATTATTGTTTCAATGATACAAAGTTTCACTTTAAAATGACAAAAATTTTCTATGAAAAACAGTGTTGATGGGAACTTAACACTGTGTATGTGGTTAATTCCACTTGATTGCACATTTTAAAGTGGTTAAAATAGCACGTAATTCACAGAACTGTGAAAAATCGATTTCTATTATTTAATTCACCGAGGCTAAGTTGTTTGTTATAGCAGCTAAAGCCCGTGAATACATCATCTGACCCAGTGTTTTCCATGAAACGTATCACTTTTTCAATCAAGTTAGCTGGAAGCTCCCAAGCCCATGTGCAGTGCTCAGCTCCAGACATCACTGTCCCCAGGGTATACACAGTGCCGCCTACTGCACACACACACAAACTCACAGAAGGTGACAAAAATCTGCATTCGGGACATCCGATTGTGAAAGAGGGAGAACAGTGAACGTGGAGCCACAGAGAATGGGACTCACTGGGCTGGAAGGTGATGGAGCTATAATATAACATATGTGTGACCTCGAGTGAAATGTGCAGATCCTTGTGGAATAAAACACACAGCCTGGCAGGGACTTCGGCCACCCACACTTCCCTTCCAGTCCACCAGAGGGCGGCAGAGTCCCTCCAGCCTGGAGCCTTCCCAGGGGAGGCCGACGTCCCTCAGCAGAACCCATAGCCAAGCAGGGTCCACCCTCACCAGGGTCACCTCGGCCCAAGACCTCAACGTCCTCCATGCTCCCCACATGGACTCTGTCAGCTCCTCCCAGACCTGGCGGCCGCCAATCTAATACCACTCCCTCTGCTGGCAGCTCCTGCCCCACAGGCTTGCTCCTTCCCTGGGCTCAGCTAAAAAGACATCTCCCAGGGCAGCGATGGTGCACACGAAGCCACATTGCGCGCTTTCCCCTCGGGACCTCCCTCCATCCTCATCAACTCTTTCTGTCACTGCTCCCTAAATGCCCGCCCGTGCTCCATCTGTCCTGTTCTGTGGGGCATCCCAGGCCAAGCCTAGCGCTGACACAGAACAGCGGCTGCCTGAGGGCCCACAGCCTCCCCGGGAATCAGACAGGCACCCCGTGACCTGTCTACCCGCTGCACCCCGTGGGGCTCAAAGCGTGTGTGATGGTCACACACAGGCACCGTCCAGGATGTGGCCGCCTACCCCCATCTGTCCCTTGGGAAGACAGACCTCTCCTGTGTCCCTGCCAGGAGAAGGGGATATTATTGCTCTTTGCTCCCAGAACACAACTCACCCTCACCTGCCCTCTCAGGGGTGACCAACGTCCCTCCAAACAGAATCTCTGGTGACTGCCTGTTCCTCCTCTACAGAGAGCAGCTTGGCCAATTCAAAACCCTCAGGATAGACCCCTGGTTATGTCAGCACAGGCAGGGCTGAGCCCATCATGACCACAGAGTAAGTCGGGATGAATCTCTCCAGCTCTAAACCCCTGCTCTGTCCCAGGCTCCCCTTCCTGTGTCTCAAGGAGCCATGTTCCACGGGGTTCCTGGGTAACTCCCCACTTCCTCCTGCAGCACCATGGGGAAGTGTACTGTGCTGACCACAGTACAGTCAGCTGGGCACAGAAGAGAGGACACAAAAGATGGTCAGGAAGAAATGAGAAACCCTGAGTCCTAGCTCAGCCACCAGTCCCCAGGGAGCAATGGAGTGACTGAGAACTGTCCTTTGACCATGGGACTCACAGCCCCCACTGAGCAACCAGCACAGGCCTCTCCTCCCAACAGGCATGAGAGATTCACCCTGCACACCTCCAGGAAGGACAGTTTCCTGTGGGACACCCAGGTCCTGAATGTCCATCCTTGGAAGCTGCAGTCAAGCTAGAAACAATTAGAGAAAGGAATGGTCCCTGTCACTAGGCAACACACAGCTCACCCACAGCACAATGGGATATCCCTGTGACAGGAACCTGGTGCAGCTCCAGCCTCCTGCACTGAAGGGGAGAGCTAGATGGGGATGAAAGAGGGCAAAGGGCACAAATGTGCACCCCGACCCAGACCCATGGGGAAAGCAGGAGGCTGAGACCCAGGACTGTGCTTGCCCAACCTACAGGGTATGTGTGTGACCGTGTGTGTCTGTGTGTGTCTCTTTTGTGTGTGTGTTTGTGTTTCTGCACATAGTGTGTATCGAGGTTTGTTGACAGAATCACTGCTGAAAAAGGCAGAGGCCTCCACAATTCCCAAGGACCTGACACACACACAAAAGGTAAAAGAGAAGGAGGGACAAGGAGGCAGGACTGAGAGGGGCGGGGACAGAGAGGTGCCCTGGGAACAGACCCCACCCATGAACCAGAGAAGTGCTCCTGCCACGGGAAGAGGCTCAGCACAGAGGGAGGAAGGACAGCACAGCTGACAGTCGTGCTCAGGAAGATTCTGGATCCCAGGCTCATCTCCACGGAGAACACACAGGCAGCACAGACCATGGGGGCCCCCTCAGCCCCTCCCTGCACACTGCACATCACCTGGAAGGAGCTCCTGCTCACAGGTGAGGAGAGAACTTCCTGGGAGAGGACAGGAGGAGCAAGCAGAATGATTGGATGGGGTCTCCTGGAGAGTAGGGGGTTCTTAAAAATGAAAGTCAGCACTTTGGGAGGCTGAGTTGGGTGGATCATGAGGTCAGGAGTTCAAGACCAGTCTGTTCAACACACTGAAGCCCCGTCTCTACTAAAAATACAAAAAAATTAACCAGGTGTGGTGGTGTGCTCCTGTAATCCTAGCTACTTGAGAGGCTGAGGCAGGAGAATTGCATCAACCCAAGAGGCAGAGGTTGCAGTGAGCGGAGATTGTGCCACTGCACGCCAACCTGGCTGACAGTAAGAGACTCTGTCTCAAAAAAAAAAAAAAAAAATACAGGAAAGAAGGCTCTGTTGGAGCCTGGAGAGGGAAAAATATACGCAAGAGGGACAGGGGTCAAAACAGGAAAATCACATTGAACCAGAATTGGTAAGAGGAAGGAAAATCTCAAGTGTTCTTGTTTCCTGGTTAATCATCACTGGACACCACATTTTGAAAAATGATAATAATAACTATTATCAGATTGCACTTCAAATGAAAATATAAGCAGGGCATGAAACATTGTCCTCAGCAAAAACCTCAACAATTGAGGAAAGAAAAAAAAAAATAGCCCTGGCATGGAGGGCCCTTGGAACCCTCACATCTGCAAGAGTCTGCAGCCTGTCCCAGGCACTGAGGTGCAACCAAGATCATAAAAGTCCCTGTCCTCAGGGAGCTCATGCTCTCATAGGGAGGAAGACAGACATGCAAAGAGATCTGGAATGTGAGGTCAGGTGTTGACAAGAGCTCCGGAGGTAGCAGAGCAGGGAAATGTCAGAAAGGGAAAACCCAGAGTCTCTGAAGGAGGTGTCAGGAAAGAAGTCTAAGGATGCCCTGATGTGAGCAGGACCTGAGGGCAGTGTGGAGGGAGCCGTGCAGACCTCTGGGGAAGAGAATTCCAAACAGAAAAATACGGAGGTCAGAACTGTTGAAGGAATGGGGTCATGCCACTGACCTTCACCCAGTAGGACAGTAGGACAGTAGGACACAAACACACAATCACACACACACACAAAAAGAGGTATGTGTGGATTTTGTGTGTGTGTGTGCGTGTGTGTCTTCAAGGCTGATGACTGAAGAGATCTTCTCAGGACGCATGGCCCCATCTTTTCACCCCAATACATAGGTCTCAATATTGACTGATGCTCTCTCCACCTACTAGCATCACTTTTAATCTTCTGGAACTCGTCGACCACTGCCCAAGTCACAATTGAAGCTGAGCCAACCAATATTTATGAGGGGAATGATGTTCTTCTACTTGTGCACAATTTAACCAAGAATCCTGCTGCCTTCATCTGGTACAAAGGGCAAATAATGGACCGCCGCCATTACATTACAGCATATATAATAGCCACTGAAAGTATTATATTTGGGCCTGCATACAGTGGACGAGAAAGAGTATATTCCAATGCATCCCTGCTGATCCAGAGTGTGAACCAGAAGGACGCAGGATCCTACACCGTAAAAATCTTAAAGCGAGGTTACAAGACTGAAGGAGTAACTGGACATTTCACCTTATATGGTGAGTGATTCCACATGATCCCTGGGTGTTGGGGGGCGGGGTCACTTCTACTTTGCACACACAGGATGGTCACGCCTGGACTGTGCCTGTGTCCCTCTCTGCATTATGTCCCATGTTTGGGTTTTGGCATTTAGTGTAGGACACACACAGAGGAGACAAACCTCAACAGATCAGCATTCCTTTCCTGTCTCCAGACCCTGCAGACACTTGCTGCACAGGAAGGACAGTCTGATGGGGGGGGGGGTGCTCAGCAGGAGGAGATCAGCCTCAGCCAAGCACCTCATGCCCTCTTCATAAACTTGACCCTGAGAAAGACCCTGGAGAAGTGAGTAGGGCTTTGCCAAAGAGGACCCCTGAGATACTCTCAGAGCAGCTCAGCCCAAGAAGCCTCAACCCCAGACCCCATCCCTAAATCATTACTCCAGATAAAGCTGAGGAGCTTGTGTCACTTCTGGGTTGTGGCAGGGCTTACTGGGGCAAAGGATTCACCAGCTGTCTGACGACTGTGTCTCCTGGAGCTACTCACCAGCCAGGGCTCAGCCCTCAGAACCTCATCTGGTCAAGGACAGAGCATTCTTCACCTGACACTCAGAGTGGAGAGGACAGAAAGACAAGCTTTGTAGGCCATCAGCCAACTGCCTTGTGGGGCTTAGGACACTCCATAGGTAGTCTAATGTCCCCAGAAGCAGAAACAGAAGACAGAAAATGTACCTGGCAGCAGCTTGTCCACAGAGATCTGACCTAAAGGTGCTCTCTCATGGAAGTGAATAACAATAAATGCTGTTTGTGTGAACACCTCCACTGTGCCAAGCATTAGGTCAGGTGACTGTGAAGAATTTACAATTTATTCACAGATAGCATGAAAAGCCACAGTCCATTTGCCATTTAGCTTATTTGACTGAGAGATAACTGAGGCACAGGAAGGCACAGTCACTGAACCAGAGTCACACAAACACAAAAGGCAGATCAGGGTCACATGAGGTCTGTCTGCAGCCACAGGCCCATCCTCTCCTCCACCAGAAGTGAGGGCTTATTGGATTCCAATGACCCTGTAGTAATTTATTGGCTCAAATCCTCTCTTCTTAGGCATCCAAACCTCAGAGGAGTGAGAGCAAATGGTCAGCTGAATAGTCTGCACTCCAGAACTAAACCACCAGTCTCAACCATCAGAGTCAGTACAAAAAATGTCCAGGCGTCCCCCTCAGATCTTAACCCCTATCACTGAACCTGAAATCCTATGTTTCCCATAGTGTCCATGTCACTGGCATGACAGGATAAAAGAGAGGACCTTGTTTTCATTCCCCACTCACACCCTGCACCAGCTCAAGTCCAGTGAGAGACACACTCTCAGGTGCTCTCACATAACAAATGAAGGAATTGAATGAAGGAATGAATGATCCATAACCTCTTTAGAGACTGGATCTTGGATGCAGAATCCTAGGAAATTCTCGCCACACCTGTCCCTTGTCCTTCAGAGGCTGACACCCACGTTTCATCCCCCCACTTCCTCTTGCCCCTAAAGCCATCCCACTTCATGTGTTACTCTGAAGCTCTTTGGCCACTGGAGGGTTTTCAGGGCTCCCTGGTCCTGGACTGTCGGGAGCACATGGTCCCTGGGGTCACTGAAGTCACTGTATGCCCCACTGTTCACTGTCATGCTGTCTCTGCCTCTCTCGGCTTCTCTCTGTCCCTCATCTTCCTCCCACTTCATTCTATCTGGCAAGCCCTGTCCTGCACAGCTTCTTCCTCCATCCCTAGGCCTTCCCCAGACACTCCCTCTAACTACTCTGACTGTTCTGTTCCCTTCCTGCTAACACTGTGACCTGGCCCACCTCCCAGGAAATAGGAAAGGCACAGAAATCAACTGGAGTTGCCACTCCTGAAAAGCTTCATCTCAAGCCAATGTCCCCAGGTCACTAAGAGAATGATCTTCCACTGTATCCCCATCCAGGTATCTTTCCCTTTGTGAGGCTGATCTGTGGACAAGACCGTGGGACAGGGATAGGCAGCTCCTCCATCCACTCTTATAATTCCCAAACAAGTTCTTCTGGCCTCCTGCACAAAAAAAACACAATTTATCCCGATGGTGATTTGCAGTAAAGAAAGATTTTAACGAGTCCAAGTCTGCCAAACAGGAGGACAGAGGTTTATTATTACTTAAATCAGCCTCGCTAGTGGATCACGGGTTAGAGATTTTCAAGGATAGTTTCAGGGACACAGGACGGAAAAATGGGTAGTGCTGATTGTTTGATGATGGAATCATGCGGGCGGAGGGAAATGATCCGTTTGTGCTTGAATCCGCCTCTAGGTGGGGACCACGTGACTGACTGAGCCATTAGTCATGGGTATGGATGAGGTCAGCAGGTTGCCAGAATGCAAAGAATAAGAAACATCTCAAAAGACCAACCTCAGGTTCTACAATAGTGATGTTATCTATTGGAACAATTACTTACAAATTTTGTACACTCTGACCAAATGACATTTGAGCAGTAAGAGATTGTGGAAACTGTGCCTGCACTTTAGCAGAATTCAGTTCCCTCCTATAATCTTACTCTCATGGTTTTTCACCAGTTTTACAAAGGCAATCCCTGGGCAAAATAAGGGTATTAGTTTTATCGAGGAACTATTATCATTGTTTCTTCAAAGTTAAACCATAAACTACATTCCTCCCATGGTGAGCCTGGCCTATGTCCAGGAATGAGTGAGGGCAGCCAACCTGAGACTAGATGCCAGATGGAGTCAACCGTGCTAATTTTGTGTCACTGTTGGAATCGTTGCACTGACTCACCAGGGAGTCAGAGGCTGGACAGGCCTGCAGTCTCCAAAGCCAATGGGCTTATTTCACCCATTTCACTTGTGACTCCATCCTCAGCCTACTATGGAGCTCACATTCTCCAGTCACTTCCTGGAGACTTCTGGTTTCCCATCAGGCATACGACAAGCTTGAAATTTGTCACTCTGTTCTAACAGTAAGTAAACAGCTGAACAAACTCAAAAGTCAACAACCCATTGAAATCCCTCAGAGATGGCCTGGCACAGTGGCTCAAGCCTGCAATCCCAGCACTTTGGGAAGGTGAGGCAGGTGGATCACGAGGTCAGGAGACCGAGACCATACTGGCAAACACGGTGAAACCCCAACTCTACTAAAAATACAAACAAATAGCCAGACGTGGTGGCAGGCGCGTGTAGTCCCAGCTACACGGGAGGCTGAGGTAGGAAAATGGTGTGAACCCCGAAAGTGGAGCTTGCAGTAAGCCAAGACCGTACCACTGCACTCTAGCCTGGGCAACAGAACGAGGCTCCGTCTCAGAAATTAAAAAAAAAAAAAAAAAGTGCTGTTAGAGAAATGAAGAACGCTTTTGATGCTTACTGGTAGAATGCACACAGCTGAGGAAGAAATGCCTAGCTTGAGGATGTGTCAATAGAAACTTCCAAAACTGAAACAGGAAAGTTCAAAAAGAGTGGGGGAAAAAAAGTGGGACAACATATTCTACTTCATATTTAACATTTTGTATTGACAATAGCAATTTTTAAATTTTGTAGTTGTGGGACAACTACCAAGGCTGTAACATACACGTAATGGGAATACTGGTGGTGTCGGGGACCTGTTGGAGGTGGCCAGAGGTTGCTATCTGATGGTTTTACTGCCTGTGCCACATATGATTGTTTCCTTCTGATGATGCCATTTTCATAAGTTGGTGTTGTTCGTGTGGGGGACACATGAACCATTGGCGACTCACTTAGAGTCTTCCTAATTCACACAAACTTAAACTCTAGTTGTACTTCCTGAGGTTAAGAGAAAATGAAGAAAGAAAGCGTTTCACATACCTGTTTTGGGCTCCTCCCCATTTTTCCTAACTCTGCACAGAAATTAGAAACAGGGAGTTCTTTCTATATTTACTAACATAACACACATCACTTCTTTTAATTCGGCATCATTCCTCCCTTTATGTAATTGACACACTGGCCAGTTCTGTCCCTTTAACGGGACTCTTTCTACTTAAGGACTTGCTAATTTCAAATCACCTTTGGCATCTTTCTTTGAGCATAATTTGATCCTGCTGGAATTCACCCCACACCTAAACCTTAATTGGGTATCAAGAGAAATACTACTACCAGCAATTGATCTTAGATGTTTGAAACATCAGTTAAAATTTCCACTTATGACAACATTTTAAAGTTTCCTCCAAAATTTTTTTTGGGTCTTGTTACTAGAGTCAGAATATAACATGAGGTCTAAACTCCTGACAACTTTTTAATGGGAAAATTACAGTATTACAAATTGAGCATCCCACATCTAGAAATCCAAAATCTGAAATGCTCCAGAATCCAATGCTTCTGACCACTGATGTGATGCTGAAAAGATGTTCTTCAAAATAAAAAAAGAAGCTAGAAATCCAAAACACTTGGTTTTAAACTTTCTGCATAAGGAACACTTTATCTGTATGAACTATAGGCATGAAGCTGTACGGGAGATCTCTAGAACCTCCTCAACCTGCCTAACTGAAACCACACAGCTATGGAACAATGCCCTATTCCCCCGACCCAGCTCCTGGAAACTACTGTTCTACTCTCTGATTCCCTCTGGAATCCACTGAGATGAGGTACATCGAGTAGTCAAACTCATAGAATCAGAGAGTAGAATGTCTAATGACAGAAAGTTTCTGCAAGACTTCTTCCCAAACATTGTTCTAATAGCCACCAAACACATATCGTCCGTGAAGGCCAGACTTCCATCATCAGTTCATGTTCGCCCTTTCCACCAGTCAGTTCTCCATTTTCACACATCCACATGTATTTCTAGAAACAACCAGATGGTCCTCACCTTCCCTCTACAGGGGGAAGGGAACATCATGGACACAAAACAGGGAACATGGTCCTGGTCCAAAGCTATCAGCTCTTGCCTGTCCCCATCACTCTTTGTAGGTCATTCCCTGGACTCTACTCTATCTTTAGAGGTCACTGGCTCAAGTCAGTCACTATGAGACAGCTGGGAAAACTGCCCCACCTTGTGGCGCCACTGCCTGATGACTGCACTGACCCCCAGGCTTGACTCTGGTCTCCCCTGTGTTTTTTCTGCTGAAGTACCCAGTCCCAGGCCAGGCTTCCCAGTACCCAAAGGGTTTAAGGACAATGGGAAGTTCTATCATCCATCTCTAGGATGTTCTTGAAAGGGAAGCTGCAGATAAAACATATCCTGGGGGGTAAAGTAATACTGAAACTAAGAAGATTCCAGCACTGCATGCTCCAGGTGAGGACGACAGGGTGGCCAGGCAGGCAGTTGGAGAGGGAGGGACTCAGAGGGGCACTAGGGGCTGTGACTGCTGGTCCCATGCCTTTCCATGACCCAATACTGCTGCTCAATTCACACATGAGAACGTCTGTGCTTCTCTCATATAAAGCAGGCAGCCTCACAATCTCTGAGCCCTCAGATTGCCATGCGTCTGTCTTGTAACACACACACCTGATATGGGCTTTTAAGGACTTGGGTGGGCTGAAAGGTGGGAAATGCCATCTCTGATTGAAAAATGTCTTTGGAGGAATCAAAGGTGCCACACAGGGCAATCTTCTCTCTGTTATCTGCACAGTGGAGACTCCCAAGCCCTACATCTCCAGCAGCAACTTAAACCCCAGGGAGGGCACGGAGACTGTGACCTTATCCTGTTATCCTGACACTCCGAACGCAAGCTACCTGTGGTGGATAAATGGTCAGATCCTCCCTATCAGTCCCAGGTTGCAGCTGTCCGAAAACAACAGGATCCTCATTCTATTTGGTGTCACAAAGCGTACTGCAGGACCCTATGAATGTGAAATGAAGAGCCCAGTGAGTTCCAGCCGCAGTGACCCAGTCACCCTGAATCCTGTCTGTGAGTATCTTCTGTTCCTCTGTGAGCCAGGCTGCCATCCCAAATACACATGGCCAGAGGCCAGGCCTCCCAGTCCCTCTCGGGTGCAAGTACAGAGACCTTTACCCCTGGACATCAAAGTTGGCCATGACCACAAAGAGTAGCCTTAGGCTTGACCAACAATGGGAGAGAAGAGGCTGCTCCTGTCATGGGAGATTCAGGGTCCACAGGTTATGATGGGAGAAACAGGGGAATGTCTCACGCTCCAGATCAGTGAACACAGCAGGGATTTGGCTGGGACTTCAGTGTTGTGACTTAGCTCACAGGGTCACTGTGGCCCTTCCACAGACCAGGATTTTCCCTTCCCTCTGACAACATCATCTGTGACTTTATTCTCTTTGCTCCAGATGGCTTGGATGATCCCACCATTTCTTTTTCGTGCACCTGTTAGCACACAGGGGAAGTCCTCAAGCTCTCCTGCCTCACAGACTCTCACCCACTGGCAGAGCTTTCTTGGCTGATTGATGGGAAGTTCCAGCAATCAGCACAAGTGTTCTTTATCCCCAAATCACTAAAACATGCAGAGGAGTCTATGTCTGTTTCATACATAACTCAGCCACTTTTGGAACAAATCTCATAATCCAGAGGATCATAGTCCCTGGTAAGTGGGTCCCTGGGGCACTGGCAATATGTTTTCCAGTGAAGCCTATCTGGCTATCAGGGAAGAGTCACCTGCCCTCTGCAAAGGGAGAGGGAAAATCTAAAACCCAGGACAGGGAATATGTTTCTGCCTGAAAACCACCAGCTTTTGCCTGTCCCCTTCACTCTTTCTATATCATTCTTTAGACTATACACTAACAATGAACAATGTGAAAGGAAATTAAGAAAAGAATTTCCATTCACATTAACATCAAAAGGATTAAAATATTTTGGAATAAGTTTAACCAAAACTGTCTAAGGGTTATACCTTGAAAACTACAGAGCGTTACTGAAAGACATTAAAGACAACATCAGTACATGGAAAGACATTTCATTTTCACAGATTGGAAGAATCCACATTGTTAGGAAGACAATACTACCCAAAGTGAGCTGCAGTTTCAAAGCAACCCCTACCAGAATCCCAGTAACATTTTTTCCAGAATTACATAAACCTGTCCTAAATCTGACCTGACAGGCTCTTATTAATGACTGCCACAACACAGAAACTGAGGAAAAGATGCAATCATGGAAACGTGGAAAGATTTGATGACGTAGAAAATAGCAAACATTATTTCTCACATCCCAAAGCCTTCAAGAATATACAAGTGCCGCATGACCACTACGGAATCGACCAAAAACTAATCACCAAGCTAGAAACGTGGTGAGAGAAAAAAAGTAAAAGAAAAAAAAAGGCAGGAAAGTATCTGGCCTATCACTTCCCACTTTTGCATACTTAACTGATGCTGAAAAGAAATATGAGCATTTTAGGTTTTGAATCTTTCCGATTTGGGATGCTACCCCAGCAAGTATGTGACAAACGTTTCAGAATCAAAAAATGTCAGAAATCCAAAACACTTTTTGTCCTAAGTCTTATGCATAAGAAACACTCAATCTGTGTGAACTATAGGCATCGAGCTGTACAGCAGATCTCTAGATCTTCCTCATCTTGCATAACAGAAACTGCACGCCCACAAAAAACTTCTGATTCTCCCCACTCCCAGCATCTCTCTTCTCAAATTCACTCTGGAATTCACTTACATGAGGTCCCTAGAGTAGTGAAACCCATGGAATCAGAGAGGAGAGTGTCCAATGGAAGAAAATGTTAGCAAAACTTCTCCCCAAATTTGTCTCATATACATCAAACACACATAGTACATGAGGACCAGATTTCCAGAAGTTCATTCCCACCCTTTCCACCAGTCAGTTCTGCATTTGCAAAGGTCCACATGTGTTTCTGGAAAGATCCACATAGTCCTCACCTGTCCTCTGCAGAAGGAGAGGAAACTTAAAGAATCCAGAATAGGGAACATAGTTCCGCTCCTAAGCCACCAGCTATTGCCTGTCCCCTTCACTCTTTCTAGATCATTCCTTGCACTCTGCTCTGTCTTTGGAGGTCACTGGCTCAAGTAAGTCATCATGAAACACCTGCAGAAAACTGCCCCACCTTGTACCTCCACTGCCTGATGACTGAACTGACCTCCAGGCTTGACTCTGGTCTCCCCTGTCTTATTTCTGCTGAAACATCCAGTCCCAGGCCAGGCTGCTCAGTATCTTCAGGATTTCAGGACAATGGGAAGTCCCATTATTACTCATCTCTAGAATGTCCTTGGAAGTGGAAACTGCAGAGAAATCATATCTGGGGGGGCAAAGTAAGATGGAATTTGGAAGGGGCCCAGCAGTTGCACATTCCAGGTAATGAACCCAAGGTGAGCCAGCAAGACAGTTGATTAGAGAGGGACTGGGAGGGGTACCAGGGGCTGTGGGTCCCACTGACCTGTCTGTCCATGACCCAACACTGCTGCTCAATTCACACTTGAGAAAGTCTGTGCTTCCCTAAGACAGAGCAGGAGGCCTCAGAGTCTTTCAGCCCTTAGATCATCATGCATCTGTCTTGTGACACACGCACCAGCTACTGACTTTCAAGGACTTGAGTGGGCTGAGAGGTGGGAGATGCCAACTCTGATTGAAGGATGACTATGGAGGCATCAAAGGTGCCACACAGGACAATCTTCTCTCTGTTATCCACACAGCGGAGCTGCCCAAGTCCTACATCACCAGCAACAACTTCAACCCCATGGAGAATAAGAATGTTGTAGCATTAACTGTGAACCTAAGACTCAGGGCTACACCTATGTGTGATGGGTAAATGGTCAGAGCCTCCGGGTCAGTTCCCAGGTTAAAGCAACCCGGTAAAAACAGTATCCTCATTCTAGCAAATGTCACAAGAAATGACACAAGACCCTATGAATGTAAAATACGGGATCGAGTTGGTAGCATCCCCAGTGACCCAGTCACCCTGGAGGTCCTTTGTATCTTTGGTTCCTCTGTGGACCAGGCCACCAGCTAAAATCCAAACGACCAGAGGACAAGCATCTCAGTCTCTCTCACGTCCAAGTACAGACACTTTTATTTCTGGACACCCGAGCTGGCCATGACTCCCTGCCCTGGGAAAACCTGGGTAGGCACAGCCTTAACCAAGAATATAAGGTGAGGAGATACTCTCATCATGGGAGACTTGGGGTCTGCATCCTGTGATGGGAGAAACAGGTGAATACCTCAGGCCTCGACTCAGTGAACACAGGAGCGGTTTGGCTGGGCCTTAAGGGTGTGTCTTGGCTCAGAGGGACACTGGTGCCTTTAAGAGACCAGGAGCATCTCCTTCCCTCAGACGACATCACCTGTGGCTTTATTCTCTTTACTCCAGATGGTCCAGACAAACCCAGCGTTTTGTCTCCAGTCAAGTATTACTACTATAGAGGAGAAAACATTAACTTGTACTGCTTCGCGGACTCTAACCCACCGGCAGAGTATTCTTGGACGATTAATGGGAAGTTTCTGCAATCAGGACAAGAGCTCTATATCCGCAATATTACTACAGAGCATAGTGGGATCTATGGTTGCTCTGCTCGTAACTCAGTCACTGGCAGCGAACGTTCCACATCCAAGATGATAAACGTCTCTGGTAAGTGGATCCTGCATCATTGGCAATAGGGTTTTAGGTAGAGTCTCTATGGCTTTCTGAGAAGAGTCAGGAAAACATTTTTTATTCCCAGCTTGTGTCCCATGGGCAGAAGCAAATCCTAAATTCTCCTCTTGAACCCTCCCAATTTGTCTCTACAGACTCTCTTCTCCTTGTGTTTCTGTTTTCTCATGGCTGAACTTCAGTCCAGGCTGAGAAAGGTTGGGAGGGGGCTTTGTCAGTCCTGAGCCCGATGTGGTAGAAAAGGCTTCACAGAGGGACAAGAAGGAGAGTCCTCAAGGTCAAGATTTTTCTCACTGTCTTTGTTTTCACCACGTCTTTGTTTTCTTTTACTACTCCATGAACTTCAAGGAACATCTAAGGTTTGAAACAAGCTCACATTTTTCCTCCAAATGGGAGGAGGAAGTCCCCCGGATGAGAGAGGAGCAGCTCAGACCGCTCCCTGCTCTGCTCCAGGCTTCTCTGGTTTCTGGCCCTGCCTGACTCCACCTGGGGTGGGACCAGCTTGTGTGGAGAAAGAGCCCTGGTGGCCTGTCCTGAATTCGGCTAAATGGAGCTGCCAGTTGAAGTGAAGCCTAGGTTGCAGGGAAATAAGCAGAGAGGGAACCTCGGGGCCGACTCTTGAGCTGTTTCCTGGCTCTGAAGTCATCGGCTGTGTGAGGCTGTGGACACAGCACTAGGACACAGCACAGAGGAGAGTGAGTGATGCACACTTGGAGAAATAGGGAGATTCACCTCTGGGACTCTGCATGGCAGGACACGGGCAATACCAAAAAGTGTGTATTTATAGAGTATAAGACTACCAGGACACTATTTATATATCTAATATAAGGCTTATCCTTAACTATTTCTAAGTGTGCCATTTAGTGTTGTGTAACCATCACACTATCCATTTCCAGAACTTTTTCCTCCTACCATTAAACTTCTGTACCCTATAAACAGTAACTCTTACTCCTTCTCCCCCTAACCCGTAGCATTCACCATTCTACTTTCTGTCTCTATGTAACTGGCTATTATATCTTTTATAAATGGAAGTATGTAATAATTACCCTTTTGTATCTGGCTTATTTCAGTTAGCATAATGTCTTCAAGGTTCATCCATTTTGCACGATGTATTGGAATTTTATTCCTTGTTAAGCTTGACTAACATTTCTTTTTTTTTTATTATTACTATACTTTAAGTTCCAGGGTACATGTGCATAACGTGCAGGTTTGTTACATATGTATACTTGTGCCATGTTGGTGTGCTGCACCCATCAACTTGTCATTTACATCAGGTATAACTCCCAATGCCATCCCTCTGCCCTGCCCCCTCCCCATGATAGGCCACGGTGTGTGATGTTCCCCTTCCCGAGTCCAAGTGATCTCATTGTTCAATTTCCACCTGTGAGTGAGAACATGCGGTGTTTGGTTTTCTGTTCTTGCCATAGTTTGCTGAGAATGATGGTTTCCAGCTGCATCCATGTCCCTACAAAGGACACAAACTCATCCTTTTTTATGGCTGCATAGTATTCTGTGGTGTATATGTGCCACATTTTCTTCATCCAGTCTGTTACTGATGAACATTTGGGTTGATTCCAAGTCTTTGCTATTGTGAATAGTGCCTCAATAAATATACATGTGCATGTGACTTTAGAGCAGCATGATTTATAATCCTTTGGGTACATACCCAGTAATGGGATGGCTGGGTCATATGGTACTTCTAGTTCTAGATCCTTGAGGAATTGCCATACTGTTTTCCATAATGGTTGAACTAGCTTACAATCCCACCAACAGCGTAAAAGTGTTCCTATTTCTCCACATCCTCTCCAGCATCTGTTGCTTCCTGACTTTTTAATGATTGCCATTCTAACTGGTGTAAGATGGTATCTCATTGTGGTTTTGATTTGCATTTCTCTGATGGCCAGTGGTGATGAGCATTTTTTCATGTATCTGTTGGCTGTACGAATGTCTTCTTTTGAGAAATGTCTGTTCATATCCTTTGCCCACTTTTTGATGGGGTGTTTGTGTTTTTCATCCACAGCCATCTGATCTTTGACAAACCTGACAAAAACAAGAAATGGGGAAAGGATTCCCTATTTAATAAATGGTGCTGGGAAAATTGGCTAGCCATAAGTAGAAAGCTGAAACTGGATCCTTTCCTTACTCCTTATACGAAAATTAATTCAAGATGGATTAGAGACTTAAATGTTAGACCTAATACCATAAAAACCCTCGAAGAAAACCTAGGTAATACCATTCAGGACATCGGCATGGGCAAGGACTTCACTAAAAGCAACAGCAACAAAATCCAAAATTGACAAATGGGATCTCATTAAACTAAAGAGCTTCTGCACAGCAAAAGAAACTACCATCAGCGTGAACAGGCAACCTACAGAATGGGAGAAAATTTTTGCAATCTACTCACCTGACAAAGGGCTAATATCCAGAACCTACAAAGAACTCAAATAAATTTACAAGAAATGATCTGTTTCTGCTTGAATCTGCCTCTAGGTGGGGACCACGTGACTGGCTCAACCATTAGTCATGGGTATGGATGAGGTCAGCCGGTTGCCAGAATGCAAAGAATGAGAAACATCTCAAAAGACCAATCTCAGGTTCTACAATAGTGATGTTATTTATAGGAGTAATTAGTTACAAATTTTGAAAACTCTGGCCAAATGACATTTGAGCAGTAAGGGATTATAAAAACTGTGCCTACATTTTAGCAGAATTCACTTCCCTCCTATAATCTTACTCTCATGGTCTTTCACCAGTTTTACAAAGGCAATCCCTGGGCAAAAGAAGGGTATTAGTGTTATGGAGGAACTATTATCATTCTTGCTTCAAAGTTAAACCATAAACTAAATTCCTCCCATGGTTAGCCTGGCCTATGTCCAGGAATGAGTGAGGACAGCCAGCCTGAGACTGGATGCCACGTGTATTCAGCCATGCTAGTTTGCTGTCACTGTTGTAAACTTTGCACTGACTCACCAGGGTGTCATAGGCTGGACAGGCCTGCGGTGCCCAAAGCCCATGGGCTCATTTCACCCATTTCACTCGTGACTCCATCCTCAACCTACTATGGAGTTCACATTCTCCAGTCATTTCCTAGAGATTTCTGGTTTCCTTTCAGGCCTATAACATGCCTGAAATTTGTCACTCGGTTCTAATAGTAAGTAAAAAGCTACCAAACTCGAAAGTCAACAACTCGTTAAAATCCCTAAGAGATGGCCGGGCACAGTGGCTCATGACAGTAATCCCAGCACTTTGGGAGGCCGAGGCGGGCGGATCATGAGATCAGGATATCAAGACCATCCTGTCTAATACTGTGAAACCCCGTCTCTACTAAAAATACAAAAAATTAGCCGGGCGTGGTGGCGGACGACTGTAGTCTCAGCTACTGGGGAGGATGAGGCAGGAGAATGGGGTGAACCCGGGAGGCGGAGCTTACAGTGAGCTAAGATCGTGCCAGTGCACTCCAGCCTCAGCAACAGAGCGAGACTCCGTCTCAGAAAAAAAAAAAAATGGGCTGTTAGAGAAATGAAGAATGCTTTTGATGCTTACTGGTAGACTGCACACAACTCAGGAAGGAATCCCTAGCTTGAGGATGTGTCAATAGAAACTTCCAAAACTGAAACAGGAAAGTTCAAAAAGAGTGGGGGAAAAAAAAGTGGAACAACATATTAAACTTCATATTTAATATTTTGTGTTGACAATCGCAATTTTTCAATTTTGTAGTTGTGGGACAACTACCAAGGCTGTAACTACCAAGGCACGCAATGGGAATACTGGTGGTTTCGGGGACCTCTTGGAGGTAGCCAGGTGGCTGCTACCTGATGGTTTTACTGCCTGTGCTACAAACCATTATTTCATCATTATAATGCCATTTTCATAAGTTGGGGTTCTTCGTGTGGGGGACACATGAGCCACTGGCTTCTCACTTAGACTCTTCCTAATTCACACAATCTTAAACACTAGTTGTATTTTCTGAGGTTAACAGAAAATGAAGAAAGCATTTCAAATACCTGTTTTGGGCTCCTCCAAATTTTTCCTAACTCTGCACAGAAATTAGAAGCAGGGAATTCTTTCTATATTTACTAACATAACACACATCACTTCTTTTAATTCAGCATCATTCCTCCTTTTATGTAATTGACACACTGACCAGTTCTGCCCTTTTAATGGGACTCTCTCTACTTAAGGAGTTGCTAATTTCAAATCACCTTTGATATCTTTCTTTGAGCATAATGTGATCCTGCAGGAATTCACGGCACACCTAAAACTTAATTTGTAATCAGGAGAAATACTACTACCAGCAATTGATCTTAGATATTTGGACCATCAGTAAAAATTTCCACTTATGACAACATTTAATGTTTCCTCCAAATTTTGCTATTGTTGTTGTTACTGGAGTCAGAATGTAGCATGAGGTCTAAATTCCTGACAACTTTTTATGGGAAAATTACAGTATTACAAATTGAGCATCCCAAATCCAGAAATCCAAAATCTGAAATGCTCCAAAATCCAACACTTCTGAAAACTGATGTGATGCTAAAAAGAAGTGCTCACTGGAGCATTTTGGATTTTAAATTTTTCAGATTTGGGATGCTAAACCAGTACATCTACTGCAAATATTCCACAATTGAAAAGAAGTTAGAAATCCAAAACACTTGGTTTTAAGCTTTCTGCATAAGGAACACTTTATCTGTATGAACTACAGGCATGAAGCTGTACAGGAAATCTCTAGGTCCTCCTCATCCTGCATAAGTGAAACTGCACACTCACAGAACAATGCCCTATTTCCCAGACCCCAGCTCCTGGAAACTACTGTTCTACTCTCTGATTCACTCTGGAATCCACTGAGATGAGGTACATAGAGTAGTCAAACTCATAGAATCAGAGAGTAGAATGTCTAACGAGAGAAAGTATCTGCAACACTTCTTCCCAAATATTGGTCTATATCCACCAAACATATACGGACCATGAGGGCCAGACTTCTGTCATCAGTTCATGTTCGCCCTTTCCACCTGTCAGTTCTCCATTTTCAAACTTCCCCATGTATTTCTAGAAAGATCCACATAGTCCTCACCTGCCCTCTACAGGGAGAAGGGAACATCATGGACAGAGAACAGGGAACATGGTCTTGTTCCAAAGCTATCAGAGCTTGCGTGTCCCCTTCACTCCTTGTACATCATTCCTTGGACTCTGCTCTATCTTTAGAGGTCACTGGCTCAAGTCAGTTCACTATGAGACAGCTGGGCAAGTGCCACAACTTGTAGCTCCACTCCCTGATGACTGAACTGACCTCCAGGCTTGACTCTGGTCTCCCCTGTGTTATTTCTGCTGAAGTACTCAGTCCCAGGCCAGGCTTCCCAGTACCCAAAGGGTTTAAGGACATTGGGAAGTTCCATCATCCATCTCTAGGATATCCTTGGAAGGGGAAGCTGAAGAGAAAACATACCCTAGGGGGCAAAGTAAGACTGAAACTAAAAAGATTCCAGCACTACATGCTCCAGGTGAGGATCACAGAGTGGGCCAGGCAGGCAGTTGGAGAGGGAGAGACTCAGAGAGGCACCAGGTGCTGTGACTGCTGGTCCCATATTTTTCCATGACCCAATGCCGCTGCTCAATTCACATTTGGGAAAGTCTGTGCTTCTCCCACATACAGAAGGCAGCCTCACAATCTCTGAGCCCTCAGATTGCCATGCATCTGCCTTGTAACACATACACCTGCCATGGACTTTTAGGGACATGGGTGTGCTGAGAGATAGGAAATGCCAACTCTGATTGAAAAATGTCTTAGGAGGAATCAAACGTGCCGCACAGTACAATCTTCTCTCTGTTATCTCCACAGTGGAGACTTCCAAGCCCTCCATCTCCAGCAGTAATTTAAACCCCAAGGAGGCCACGGAGACTGTGGTCTTATCCTGTGATCCTGACACTCCGAACGCAAGCTACCTGTGGTGGATAAATGGTCAGAGCCTCCCTATCAGTCCCAGGTTGCAGCTGTCTTAAAACAACAGGACCCTCATTCTACTTGGTGTCACACAGTATACTGCAGGACCCTATGAATGTGAAATGAAGAGCCCAGTGAGTTCCAGCCGCAGTGACCCAGTCACCCTGAATCCCGTCTGTGAGTATCTTCTGTTCCTCTGTGAGCCAGGCTGCCATCTCAAATACATATGGCCAGAGGCCAGGCCTCCCAGTCCCTCTCAGGGGCAAGTACAAAGACCTTTACCCCTGCACATCAAAGCTGGCCATGACTACAAAGAGTAGGCTTCAGCTTGATCAACAATGGGAGAGAAGAGGCTGCTCCTGTCACAGGAGACTCAGGGTCCACAGCTTATGATGGGAGAAACAGGGGAATGTCTCAGGCTCCAGAACAGTGAACACAGCAAGGATTTGGCTGGGATTTCAGTGTTGTGACTAGGCTCACAGGGTCACTGTGGCCTTTCCACAGACCAGGATTTTCCCTTCCCTCTGACAACATCAGCTGTGACTTTATTCTCTTTGCTCCAGATGGCCTAGATACCCCCACCATTTCTTCTTCATACACCTATTACCATCCAGGGGAAGTCCCCAAGCTATCCTGCCTCACAGACTCTCACCCACTGCCAGAGCTTTCTTGGCTGATTGATGGGAAATTCCAGTAATCCAGATAAAGAACAAAGTGTTCTTTATCCCCCAAATCACTAAAACATATGGAGGGGTCTATGTCTGTTTCATGCATAACTCAGCCACTAGTGGAACGAATGTCATAATCAAGAGGATCATAGTCCCTGGTAAGTGGATCCCTGGAGCATTGCCAATATGTTTTCCAGTGAAGTCTCTCTGGCTATTAGGGAAGAGCCAACTGCCCTCTGCAAAGGGAGAGGGAAAATCTAAAACCCAGGACAGGGAATATGTTTCTGCTCCAAAACCACCAGCTTTTGCCTGTACCCTTCACTCCTTCTACATCATTCTTTAGACTATACAGTAACAATGAACAATCTGAAAGAAAATTAAGAAAAGAATTTCCATTCACATTAACATCAAAAGGAATAAAATATTTTGGAATAAGTTTAACCTAAAAGGTCTACGGGTTATACCTTGAAAACTACAAAACATTACCGTAAGAAATTAAAGACAACATCAATATATGCAAAGACAATTCATTCTCACTGATTGGAAGAATCAATATTGTTAGGAAGACAATATTACTCAAAGTGAGCTGCAGATTGAACGCAAACCCTACCAGAATCCCAGTAACATTTTTTGCAGAATTACAAAAATCTGTCCAAAATTTGACCTGACTGGCTCTTATTGATGACTGCCACAACAGAGACACTGAGGAAAAGATGCAACCATGAAAAGGTGGAAAATTTTGATGACATAGAAAGTAGCAATCATTATTTCTCACATCCCAAAGCCTTCAAAAATATACAAGTGCAGCATGGCCTGTATGCAACTGACCAAAAACTAATCACCAAACAAGAAATATAGTGAGAGAAAAAAAAAAAAAAAAGAGCAAGAATGTATTTGGCCTATCACCTCCCACTTTTGCATACTAATCTGATGCTGAAAAGAAATGCTCACTGGAGCAGTTTAGATTTTGAATCTGTCAGATTTGGGATGCTAAATCAGTAAGTATGTGACAAATATTTCAGAATCAAAAAATGTCAGAAATTCAAGACACTTATTGCCCTAAGTCTTATGCATAAGAAATACTCAATCTGTGTGAACTGTAGGCATCAAGCTGTACAGCGGATCTCTAGAACCTCCCCGTCTTGCATAACTGAAACTGCACACACATGAACAACTTCTGATTCTCCCCACTCCCAGCTCCTGGCAACCACCAGTCTCTTCTCAGATTCACTCTGGAATCCACTTCCATGTGGTCCCTAGATTAGTCAAACCCATGGAATCGGAGCGTAGAGTGTACAATGAAAGAAAATATTTGCAAAACTTCTCCCAAAATTTGTCTCATATCCATCAAACACACACGGTCCATGAGGACCAGATATCCAGGAGTTAACTCCCACCCTTTCCCCCAGTCAGTTATGCATTTGCAAATGTCCACATGTATTTCTGGAAGGATCCACATAGTCCTCACCTGTCCTCTGCAGAAGGAGAGGAAACATAAAGGACCCAGAACATGGAATGTGGTTCTGCTCCAAAGCCACCAGCTCTTGCCTGTCCCCTTCACTCTTTCTAGATCATTCCTTGCACTCTGCTCTATCTTTGGAGGTCACTGGCTCAGGAAAGTCATTATGAAACACCTGTAGAAAACTGCCCCACCTTGTGCCTCCACTGCCTGATGACTGAACTGACCTCCAGGCTTGACTCTGGTCTCCCCTGTCTTATTTCTGCTGAAACATCCAGTCCCAGGCCAGGCTGCTCAGTATCTTCAGGGTTTCAGGGCAATCGGAAGTGCCATTATTACTCATCTCTAGAATGTCCTTGGAAATGGAAGCTGCAGAGAAATCACATCTAGGAGGGCAAAGTAGGATGGAATTTGGAAGGGGCCCAGCAGTTGCACATTCCAGGTAAGGAACCCAAGGTGATCCAGTCAGTCAACTGATTAGGGAGAGACTGGGAGGTGTAACAGGGGCTGTGGCTCCCACTGATGTGTCTGTCCATGACCCAACACTGCTGCTCAATTCACACTTGAGAAAGTCTATGCTCCCTAAGACAGAGCAGGCGGCCGCACAGTCTTTGAGCGCTTAGATCATCATGCATCTGTCTTGTGACACACACACCAGCTATTGACTTTCAAGGACTCGGGTGGGCTGAGAGGTGGGAGATGCTAACTCTGATTGAAGGATGCCTGTGGAGGAATCAAAGGTGCCACACAGGACAATCTTCTCTCTGTTATCTGCCCAGGGGAGCTTCCCAAGCCTACATCACCAGCAACAACTTCAGCCCCATGGAGAATAAGAATGTTGTAGCCTTAACCTGTGAACCTAAGACTCAGGGCTACATCTACATGTGGTAGTTAAATAGTCAGAGACTCCCGGTCAGTCCCAGGCTAGAGCCACCCGGTAAAAACAGGATCCTCATTCTAGCCAATGTCACGAGAAATGACACAGGTCCCTATGAATGTGAAATATGGGACCGAGTTGGTAGCATCTGCAGTGACCCAGTCACCCTGGATGTCCTTTGTATCTTTGGTTCCTCTGTGGACCAGGCCACCAGCAAAAATCCAAATGACCAGAGGCCAGGCATCTCAATCTCTCTCACGTCCAAGTACAGATACTTTTATTTCTGGACACCAGGGCTGGCCATGGCTCCCTGCCCTGGGAAAACTTGGCTAGGCACAGCCTTAAGCAAGAATATAAAGGGAGGGGCTGCTCTTGTCATGGGAGACTTGGGGTCTACAGCCTGTGATGGGAGAAACACGTGAATACCTCATGCCTCGGCTCAGTGAACACAGAAGGGGTTTGGCTGGGCCTTGAGGGTGTGTCTTGGCTCAGAGGGACACTGGAGTCCCTTTAAGAGATCAGGAGCATCCCCTTTCCTCAGACGACATCACCTGTGGCTTTATTCTCTTTACACCAGATGGTCCACACGACCCCAGCATTTTCTCTCCATTCACCAATTACCGTTCAGGAGAAAACCTCTTCTTGTCCTGCTTCGCGGACTCTAACCCACCGGCAGAGTATACTTGGACGATTAATGGGAAGTTTCTGCAATCAGGACAAGAGCTCTCTATCCCCAAAATTACTACAAAGTATAGCGGGATCTATGGTTGCTCTGCTCGTAACTCAGTCACTGACAGCGAACGTTCCACATTCCAGAAGATCAAAGTTTCTCGTAAGTGGATCCCTGCATCATCGGCAATAGGGTTTTAGGTTTTACTAGTCATATGACACCAGGAAAGTTGTTACACTACTCTAAGCTTCTGTCTTTTCATCGGCAAAATGGAAATAATGTCTACCTGACAGGATTATTTTGTGAATTAAATAAGGTACAGGGAAAGTATTTAGCACAGGGCCTGGCACATAGGACGTGCCCCTCAATAGTACCTATTTCCATATATATATATATTTAGAAAAAGAGGTAACACATAAAACACTAGGACATGGTTACTGACTACTTGTGGGAGAGAAAGAAAAAAATACTAAGTGCAAACAATCAATCCTGGTATGTTAGTTTTTACCAACTGAGACGCATCCAGGATGGGATTAGACATATAATTAATCAGGGAAGACACATGTGAGGGAATGTGGGGCAGGCATGAAGGTAGTATGGGAGAACCCACAGACCCCTTTGCAAAGCTGACTCTTGTGAAAAAGAAAGAGAAAGAGGTTTTAGGTATCAATGCAGTTCTAAAAGAGTTTTTGCAAGGCTGATGTGGAGTCCTCCAACCAGTCACCCATTGAAGTTAAAGAGAGCCTGAGAGAACTAGGCTTGCTTTCATGCCCTTGCTGGGAGCCTGTGGGAAGGAAGCTTTCTGTGCAAAGGAGGTGGTGAATTTGAAGTGCACTGACCTGGGTCTTCTGTCAATCAGGTCCCTGACACAGAGACCTAACAGGGTCTCATTCATTGTTGCCACCACAGAGACACTGAGAAAAAGATGCAACCATGAAAAGGTGGAAAGGTGGAAAGCTCTACTGACATAGAAAATAGTGACTAGCCTTTCTCCCATCTGAAAGCTTTTGGAAATATCTGAGTGCAGTAGAGAATTGACAGAGGACTGATCAAAAACCTAGAAATATGGTGAGAGGGGATAAAAACTGCAAGAATATAATCATCTCCCATCAACTTTCCAACAGAAATAATACATTTCTTGAAGAAACATTTATAGAGTACCTCATGTCACATGCTGGTTCCTGAGGTTCACCCCTGTAAAATAACATCATCTCCATTCCTTCTTTTCTTTTCTTTCCATGACAGCTCCTTTAAGAAGAGGACATCTATCCTGGCATTATTCGACATAGCAGCCGTGATGTCATTTCTGTATTTCAGGAAGTCTGGCAGGTATGATGGCCTTTTCTCTTGTCCTGTATCCTGCAGGGCTGACTGCCATGCTTGGGAGAGGGAAAAGACTTATTTGCCTGTATCTGGACCGGATCTCCTCCTTCCTCCACCGAACTCCTGCTTCTCAGCACTAATTCCTGCAGTTCCCTTTCTCCTTGGCCTTTATGCTGCCTGTACCCCAATGCCTTTCATACTTAATTATCTCCAGCTTCTGCTTTTTTGTTGCTCAGATTCAAATGAGAAACACAATTTCATATTGTGAAACCCTTTTCATTATGTTTAACATCTCTCAACAGTGTAATTCTTTCCATTCCCATAAAGCTCAACCACTTCTCAAAGTATTGCTTGACTTCTTATCTCCAGACTTTGAAACCTTCCTTGCATATGACTCTCTCATTACCTTTCTAAAATCTACTTAATTCACTTAATCAAGAATCTCCACTGTCTACTCTAGTCTATTTGGTAAGCTCAAATTGCTCCTATTTACCAATTCTTCTCACTTCCTTTACCTCTACTTCCTAGTATAATTCCTCCGTCCTAATTAGAACTGTCTTCCTACCCATCCCTGCCACTTCACCTACATAGACATAAAATTCTTAGTTTCAAAGCTATGTCTAAAAACAGGGTGAACTCCCCTCCACCATCTTCACTACAGATGTAACCACACCCTTCATCACAAGCAATCTCTGACCTCCTGGAGAACAAAGACTTTAGAATTAGCCTGTGAACCTGAGACTCAGAACAAAACCTATGTGTGCTTGAGACCTTTTCCTGATGACCAATTCCCAAGTTCAGAAAAGATACAGAAATGAAGAAGGCAACGTCCCTACCCCAGGGGACATAAAGCCTAAGACAGAAAGTGACACCTGAAAATAATCATGATACCAAAATAGAAAAAAAGTGAAGGCCACAAGAAATCAGAGAAATCTGATGGGAAATATAGCTACACATTGGAATCAATGGAAAACATTTTTAAATGTGAATGCTCAAGCCCCACCCATGAGTTCCAGTTTAAAGGTCTGGAGAGGGACCCAGGCATTGGTAATTTTTAAGTCTTCCCTGACACTACTAACATGTAATGAGGATGGAGAACTCTTGTTGTCATAGGTAGAATTTAAAACTAAATCAATGATTTTCAGCTAGAAGAACTAGAATTACATAAGGACCTTTTTGAACATACATGAGACTATATGTTTTTGGCCCTAACTATTAATGGGCTACACCAAGAACTCAGTAATCCTGTTGGGAAACAGAAGATGAATGGACAAGTCACCTTATTTGATATATTAAAATATATATAAAGCATTTTCAAATGAGTGATAAGTCATGCTAAACCTTCTCTAAGTAATATTTATGGGAATGCAAATAATATGAGTATTCTAGGCTGGGCGCAATGGCTCAGGTCTGTAATCCCAGCACTTTGGGAGGCCGAGGCCGGCAGATCATGAGGTCAGGAGATCGAGACGATCCTGGCCAACACGGTGAAACACCGTCTCTACTAAAAACACAAAAACAAAATTAGCGGGGTGTGATGGGAGGCGCCTGAAGTCCCAGGTACTCCGGAGACTGAGGTAGGAGAATGGCGTGAAGGTGGAAGTTGGAGCTTGTAGTGAGCAGAGATTCTGCCACTGCACTCCAGTCTGGTCGACAGAGCGAGATTCCATCTCAAAAAAAAAATTAAAATATTTTTTAAAAAATGAGTTTTAAAAACTGTATGAAATCTCTGGAAATCGAATATGTTAGCAGTCATAGTGTCATATGCCACAGAAGTAACTAGATTTCTCTGTGAGCTGTGTCTTTACCATAATAAACCTAATAAAATTCTCAGATTTTTAACCATGGTCCTTTTAAATCTTTGTCATTCCCAGACAGTTGCTTTGGTTCTTCCTCGAGGTATTTACAGTCAGCTACAGTCCAAAATTGCTTTTTTTCAAGGAGATATATGGAAAAGACTCTGACAACGACTCTTGAGTACAAGTTTCTGATAACTTCAAGATCATACCCCTGGACTCTCTGAGAACTTTCAAAATTTTAACGAACAGGCTGATACTTTCATGAAATTCAAGACAAAGAAGAAAAAACACCTCAGTTTTATTGCACTAAATAATCGAAAGGAAAATGGTTTCATAATTTTTTATTTGAAAATGTGCTGATTCTTTGAATGTTTTATTCTCCAGATTTATGAACTTTCTCTTTTAAGCTATTTATACCTTACAGCAATTTGGTAAAGTATACTTTTGTAAACAAAAATGGAAACATTTGTTTTTACTCCCAGTCTGAGTGCCTCAGAATTGGGAAACTACTCATAAGTATTCATACGCTTAGGGTAATAAAGTTATTTGCATAAGTTCAGTAAGAATCTACTCTCTTTATAACAGGACACATTTGAAAACATTGGTTATGTTACCAAGGCTTTGACTGGGATGTTCTATTTGACAATATACATAGAATAAACCCATAGGGAATGCAGGCAAAGTCTGAAGTTGGCCTTGGTTTGGCTTCCTAGTCTCAAGAGGTTTTTGAAAGTTTAATCTGAGAGTCTTATAAAACTTCTAACAAAGCAAAGTTTAAAAAGATCCTCTATGGTCGATTGCTACTCTTGCTGCACTTAGGTAAAAAATCTAGGCACGTTCGGTGAGACTCAACCTATTTTGCAAACAAATTCATCCTACTGGAATTATCATTGACAAAAATAGAGAGCCCTATATAGAGAAAAATTATGTTGAAAAGAAAAACTGTAGTACACCTGTTACCACATTGAACCACTGTTCATTATCTTTGAGTATTTATAATCCACTGGTAGACTGGACTGGACCCTGAATTCTTTTAGTTCTTCCAATTAAATTTTCTCCAATGAAATCATTAAGAACAAGAACAGCTCTGTTCCTGAAGCCATATAAACTAGACAACTCAGTGTAAATTTCATGGGAAAACCCTCGTGTCTGAGGTGTAGGCCACTCAGAGCTCACCAAATGTTGAACACCATCACTTAGAGACACTTAAACTGCAAACCACAACAACAAGTTAATGACTGTACACTGTGGACAGACAGCTTTTCTCAAGATGTCAGAACAAGACCGTCAATCATGATGAGACTCTTACCTCTCTTAATTTGTTCTTGCTTATGCCTGTCTCCTTTGCTTCCCAGAATAATGCTGTATTTAGGATTTCACAAGAAGTAACTTCTGAGAGTAAGTTAACAGTGTCAGATATATCACATCAACCACACTTTTTTTTTTTTTTTAAGATGGAGTTTCTCTCATGTTGCCCACACTGCAGTGCAATGGCACAATCTTGGCCCACTACAACCTTCGCCTCCTGGGTTCAAGTGATTCTCCTGCTACAGCATCCCTAGGAGCTGGAATTATAGGCATGTGCAACCATATCAGGCTAACAGTATTTTTAGTAGAGACGGGGTTTCTACATGTTGGTCAGGCTGGTCTCAAATTTCTGACTTCAGGTGATCCACACGCCTTGGCTTCCCACAGTACTGGGATTACAGGTACAAGCCACTGCAAGTGGCTCACACATTTTTACATAACAAGAGATCCTTTAGTCCACCCAAAGGCTGAAGTTAGCTGCATCTTTAACACAACTTTTTCCTCAAATGTATGGAGCTTTTTTAGGCTTCTACTTCTATACTTGCCTATTCTTCTCACTCCCTGTTTTAATTTAACATAGACATGCAATCCTAGAAAATAGAATTGCTCTCTACCAGCTAAACAGGGGGGAGCCTGTGCAGTTTCTGACACTTCTTATTGTACATGGATAAATACATTGGGTATTATAGAGACTCAGTTGTAAAAATCAACAAATGTGCTGCCTGGTTAAAATAAGGTAATTCTTTAACATAACATCGGTATGCAGTAGTACAGTATACAGAGATGAGAATTTGCAACCTAGTGTGTGCATCAACAATTTCTAACGGAGCCTTAAAACAGAAACACATTCTATCCATAACCTATGATTAGCAAGATATTAATCAGCAGTAACAGTTGCAGAAAAGCTGGTTGCAAACAATCAATAGAAACAGGATGTGAAGCTAGACAACCAGTTAAACCAAAATATTCTCTGAAGGGAGTATGCCTTAACCCTATTAGACTCTTTTGGCTTCTTCTTTGACCTATTCTATTGTAGTTGGTTTGCATCTTGCTTAAGGTGAATATTCCAGCCTCATGATATTTTTGTCCTGATAGTCATACTGGTACTCTCCCTCATGTGGTGCAATTTACAAATATTTTTATTTGTGTGCAAATATTTGTGTGCAGCCATCCTTCAAATATCAAATTGTTTCTCTTGGACTGGAATTCAAAAACTCAAAGAAATGTGTGGTTTATGGGCCGGAGGCAGTGGCTCACATCTGTAATCCCAGCACTTTGGGAGGAAAAGGCAGGCAGATCACAAGGTCAGGAGTTGGAGACCAGCCTGGTCAATATGGTGAAACCTTGTCTCTATTAAAATTACAAAAATTAGCCTAGTGTGGTGCTGCACATCTGTAGTCCTGTAGGGAGACCCCCTGAAACCATTGCTATGGAATAAAAGATGAAATGCTCCTGATTATTGTAAATACAAAATTGCATGCAGGATTGTGTAAAGACAATGCCAGGTTGGGCTGCCACAATGAGCCAACAGTGCGTGATGTGCTTCCCCATGCAGAGAGCCTATTAATGGATGTGTAGTCAGGGAGATTTTACATCACCAAGATTCCTATCCCAGAAAAGCAGATGTTCATAGCTCTGGGAATGGAATGCAACCCTTGTGGAGAGCCTATAAATGGACACACGAGGGGCGCCTGTTCATACGGATAAGATAGGCTTATAAATGCCCTTATCTTGCCACGGCTCTTCTAGGTCTCTTTAGGGTTAAGGCATACTCCCTTCAGAGAATATTTTGGTTTAACTGGTTGTCTAGCTTCACATCCTGTTTCTATTGATTGTTTGCAACCAGCTTTTCTGCAACTGTTACTGCTGATTAATATCTTGCTAATCATAGGTTATGGATAGAATGTGTTTCTGTTTTAAGGCTCCGTTAGAAATTGTTGATGCACACACTAGGTTGCAAATTCTCATCTCTGTATACTGTACTACTGCATACCGATGTTATGTTAAAGAATTACCTTATGCCCATGTGACCATCTAACCTCATAATCAAACTTATGTTAAAGAATTACTTCATCCCCGTGTGACCATCTCACCTCATCATTAAACGACCCTAAATCCCTCACCAACCTACTCCCGCCCTCACTAAACTTAATAATAAATGCTGGTATATCCAGTGCGTTGGCGGCATCACAGGACCAGAAGGCATTGACCCCCGGACCCGGCTATCACTATCTTGTGTATGTCTTATTTCTTGACCTGCCAATCCACCTGGGAACAGAGAAAGAGCCCTGTTGCATTGTGGGCTGCTGGCCAGATCCCACAATATAATCCCAGCTACTTGGGATGCTGAGACGGGAGAATCGCTTGAACCCGAAGGCGGAGGCCGCAGTGAGCCGAGATCGTGCCACTGCAATCCAGCCTGGGCCACAGAGAGACTCCATCTAAAAATAAAAAAAAGTCGGGGGGGAAGGTGGTGGTGCCCAGATGGCTGAATAGGAATAGCACCAGCCTCCAACTCCCAGCGTGAGCAACACAGAAGACGGGTGATTTCTACATTTGCAACTCAGGTATCTGGTTCATCTCACTGGGGTGTCTTGGACAGTGGGTGCAGGACAGTGGGTGCAGCCAAACGATTCAGAGCGGAAACAGGGTGAGGCATCACCTCACCCAGGAAGTGCAAGAGGGAAGGGAATTCCCTTTCCTAGCCAAGGGAAACCGTGACACACAACATCTGGAAAATCTGGTCACTCCCACGCTAATACTGTGCTTTACCAAGGGTCTTAGCAAAGGACACAGCAGGAGATCATGTCCCGCGCCTGGCTCAGAGCGAACTCCAACAGACCTGCAGCCGAGGGTCCTGACTGTTAGAAGGAAAAACAACAAACAGAAAGGACATCCACAAAAAAACCCCATCTGTACGTCACCATCATCAAAGACCAAAAGTAGATAAAACCTCAAAGATGAGGAAAAAGCAGTGCAGAAAAGCTGAAAATTTTAAAAATCAAAGCGCCTCTCCCCCTTCAAAGGAACACTGGTCCTCACCAGCAATGGAACAAAGCTGGACAGAGAATGAGTTTGACCAGTTGAGAGAAGAAGACTTCTGACAATCGAACTTCTCCGAGGTAAAGGAGGAAGTACGAACCCAGTGCAAAGAAACTAAAAACCTTGAAAAAAAGATTTGAAAAACAGCTAACTAGAATAATCAATGTAGAGAAGTCCTTAAATGACATGATAGAAATGAAAACCATGAAATGAGAACTACATGACAAATGTACAAGCTTCAGTAACCAACTCGATCAACTGGAAGAAAGGGTATCAGTGATTGAAGATCAAAAGAATGAAATGAAGGGAGAAGAGAAGTTCAGAGAAAAAAGAGTAAAAAGAAGTGAACAAAGCCTCAAGAAAATTTGGGACTATGTGACAAGTCCAAATCTAAGTCTGATTGGTGTACCTGAAAGTGATGGGGAGAATGGAACCAAGTTGGAAAACACTCTGCAGGATATCATCCAGGAGAAATTCCCCAACCTAGGAAGGCAGGCCAACATTCAAATTCAGGAAATACAAAGAACACCACAAAGATACTCCTCGAGAAGAGCAACTCCAAGATACATATTTGTCAGATTCACCAAAGTTGAAATGAAGGAAAAATTGTTAAGGGCAGTCAGAGAGAAAGGTCGGGTAACCCACAAAGAGAAGTCATCAGACAGAGCGGATCTCTCGGCAGAAACTCTACAAGCCAGAAGAGAGTGGGGGCCAATATTCGACATTCTTAAAGAAAAGAATTTTCATCCCAGAATTTCATATTCAGCCAAACTAAGCTTCATAAGTGAAGGAGAAATAAAATCCTTTACAGATGAGCAAATGCTGAGAGATTTTTTCACCACCAGGCCTGCCCTACAAGAGCTCCTGAAGGAAGCACTACACACGGAAAGGAACAACCGGTACCAGCCACTGCAAAAACATGCCAAAATGTAAAGACCATCGATGCTAGGAAGAAACTGCATCAACTAACGAGTAAAATAACCATATAGCATCATAATGACAGGATCAAGTTCACACATAACAATATTAAACATAAATGTAGATGGGCTAAATGGTCCAATTAAAAGACACAGACTGGCAAAATGGAGAAAGAGTCAAGAGTCATCAGACTGCTATATTCAGGAGACCCATCTGACGTACAGAGACACACATAGGCTCAGAAAAAAGGGATGGGGGAAGACCTACAAATCAAATGGAAAACAAAAAAAGGCAGGGGTTGCAATCCTAGTCTCTGATAAAACAGACTTTAACCAACAAAGATCAAAAGAGATAAAGAAGGCCATTACATAATAGTAAAGGGATCAATTCAACAACAAGAGCTAACTATCCTAAATACATATGCACCCAATACAGGAGCACCCAGATGCATACAGCAAGTCCTTAGAGACTTAAAAAGAGACTTAGACTCCCACACAATAATAATGGGAGATTTTAACACCCCACTGTCTACATTAGACAGATCAACGAGACAGAAAGTTAACAAGGATATCCAGGAATTGAACTCAACTCTCCACCAAGCGGACCTAACAGACATCTACAGAACTCTCCAACACAAATCAACAGAATATACATTCTTCTCAGCACCACATCACACTTACTCAAAAATTGACCACATAATTGGAAGTAAAGCACTCCTCAGCAAATGTAAAAGAAGATAAATTATAACAACCTGTCTCTCAAACCACAGTACAATCAAACTAGATCTCCACATTATGAAACTCACTCAAAACCACAACACTACATGGAAACTGAATAACCTGCTCCGGAATGAATACAGGGTACATAATGAAATGAAGACAGAAATAAAGATGTTCTTTGAAACCAGTGAGAACAAAGATACAACATGCCAGAATCTCTGGGACACATTTAAAGAAGTGTGTAGAGGGAAATTTAGAGCACGAAGTGCCCATAAGAGAAAGCAAGAAAGATCTAAAATTGACACCCTAACAACACATCACAATTGAAAGAACTAGAGAAAAAAGGCAAACACTTTCTTTTTTTGTTTGTTTGTTTGTTTATTTATTTATATTATACTTTAAGTTCTAGGGTACATGCAGGTTTGTTACATATGTATACTTGTGCCATGTTGGTGTGCTGCACGCATCAACTCGTCAGCACCCATCAACTCATTTACATCAGGTATAACTCCCAATGCAATCCCTCCCCTTTTCCCCCTCCCCATGATAGGCCCCAGTGTGTGATGTTCCCCTTCCTGAGTCCAAGTGATCTCATTGTTCAGTTCCCACCTATGAGTGAGAACATGCGCTGTTTGGTTTTCTGTTCTTGTGATAGTTTGCTGAGAATGATGGTTTCCAGCTGCATCCATGTCCCTACAAAGGACACAAACTCATCCTTTTTTATGGCTGCATCGTATTCCATGGTGTATATGTGCCACATTTTCTTTTTTTTTCTTTTTTATTTATTATTATTATACTTTAAGTTGTAGGGTACATGTGCATAACGTGCAGGTTTGTTACATATGTATACTTGTGCCATGTTGGTGTGCTGCACCCATCAACTCGTCATTTACATCAGGTATAACTCCCAATGCAATCCATCCGCCCTCCCCCCTCCCCATGATAGGCCCTGGTGTGTGATGTTCCCCTTACTGAGTCCAAGTGATCTCATTGTTCAGTTCCCACCTATGAGTGAGAACATGCGGTGTTTGGTTTTCTGTTCTTGTGATAGTTTGCTAAGAATGATGGTTTCCAGCTGCCTCCATGTCCCTACAAAGGATGCAAACTCATCCTTTTTGATGGCTGCATAGTATTCCATGGTGTATATGTGCCACATTTTCTTAATCCAATCTGTCACTGATGGACATTTGGGTTGATTCAAAGCCTTTGCTATTGTGAATAGTGCTGCAATAAACATACGTGTGTATGTGTCTTTATAGCAGCATGATTTATAATCCTTTGGGTATATACCCAGTAATGGGATGGCTGGGTCATATGGTACTTCTAGTTCTAGATCCTTGAGGAATCGCCATACTGTTTTCCATAATGGTTGAACTAGTTTACAATCCCACCAACAGTGTAAAAGTGTTCCTATTTCTCCACATCCTCTCCAGCACCTGTTGTTTCCTGACTTTTTAATGATCGCCATTCTAACTGGTGTGAGATGGTATCTCATTGTGGTTTTGATTTGCATTTCTCTGATGGCCAGTGATGATGAGCAGTTTTTCATGTATCTGTTGGCTGTATGCATGTCTTCTTTTGAGAAATGTCTGTTCATATCTTTTGCCCACTTTTTGATGGGGTTGTTTGTCTTTTTCTTGTAAATTTGTTTGAGTTCTTTGAAGGTTCTGGATATTAGCCCTTTGTCAGATGAGTAGATTGCAAAAATGTTCTCCCATTCTGTAGGTTGCCTGTTCACTCTGATGGTAGTTTCTTTTGCTGTGCAGAAGCTCTTTAGTTTAATTAGATCCCATTTGTCAATTTTGGCTTTTGCTGCCATTGTTTTTGGTGTTTTAGACATGAAGTCTATCCCATGCCTATGTCCTGAATGGTACTACCTAGGTTTTCTTCTATGGTTTTTATGGTATTAGGTCTAACATTTAAGTCTCTAATCCATCTTGAATTAATTTTCGTATAAGGAGTAAGGAAAGGATCCATTTTCAGCTTTCTACTTATGGCTAGCCAATTTTCCCAGCACCATTTATTAAATAGGGAATCCTTTCCCCATTTCTTGTTTCTCTCAGGTTTGTCAATGATCAGATGGCTGTAGATATGTGGTATTATTTCTGAGGACTTTGTTCTCCTCCATTGGTCTATATCTCTGTTTTGGTACCAGTACCATGTTGTTTTGGTTAGTGTAGCCTTGTAGTACAGTTTGAAGTTAGGTAGTGCGATGCCTCCAGCTTTGTTCTTTTGACTTAGGATTGTCTTGGCAATGGGGGCTCTTTTTTAGTTCCATATGAACTTTAAAGCAGTTTTTTCCAATTCTGCAAAGAAACTCATTGATAGCTTGATGGGGATGGCATTGAATCTATAAATTATCTTGGGCAAGACCCATCAGTCTGCTGTATTCAGGAGACCCATCTCAAGTGCAGAGACACACATAGGCTCAAAATAAACGGATGGAGGAAGATCTACCAAGCAAATGGAAAACAAAGAAAAGCAGGGGTTGCAATACTAGTCTCTGATAAAACAGACTTTCAACCAACAAAGATCAAAAGAGACAAAGAAGGCCATTACATAATGGTAAAGGGATCAATTCAACAGGAAGTGCTAACCATCCTAAATATATATGCACCCAATACAGGAGCATGCAGATTCATAAAGCAAGCCCTTAGAGACTTACAAAGAGACTTAGACTCCCATACAGTAATAATGGGAGACTTCAACACCCCACTGTCGACATTAGACAGATCAACGAGACAGAAAGTTAACAAGGATATCCAGGAATTGAACTCAGCTCTGCAGCAAGCAGACCTAATAAACATCTATAGAACACTCCACCCCAAATCAACAGAATATACTTTCTTCTCAGCACCACATCGCACTTATTCCAAAATTGACCACATAATTGGAAGTAAAGCACTCTTCAGCAAATGTACAAGAACAGAAATTATAACAAACTGTCTCTCAGACCACAGTGCAAACAAACTAAAACTCAGGATAAGAAACTGAATCAAAATCGCTCAACTACATGGAAACAGAACAACCTGCTCCTGAATGACTACTGGGTACATAACGAAATGAAGGCAGAAATAAAGATGTTCTTTGAAACCAATGAGAACAAAGATACAACATACCAGAATCTCTGGGACACATTTAAAGCAGTGTGTACAAGGAAATTTATAGCACTAAATGCCCACAAGAGAAAGCTGGAAAGATCTAAAGTTGACACTCTAACATCACAATTAAAAGAACTAGAGAAGCAAGAGCAAACACATTCAAAAGCTAGCAGAAAGCAAGAAATAACTAAGATCAGAGCAGAACTGAAGGAGATAGAGACACAAAAAACCCTCCAAAAAATCAATGAATCCAGGAGTTGGTTTTTTGAAAAGATCAACAAAATTGACAGACCGCTAGCAAGACTAATAAAGAAGAAAAGAGAGAAGAATCAAATCGACGCAATAAAAAATGATAAAGGGGATATCACCACCGACCCCACAGAAATACAAACTACCATCAGAGAATACTATAAACACCTCTATGCAAATAAACTAGAAAATCTAGAAGAAATGGATAATTTCCTGGACACTTACACTCTTCCAACACTAAACTAGGAAGAAGTTGAATCCCTGAATAGACCAATAGCAGGCTCTGAAATTGAGGCAATAATTAAGAGCCTACCAACGAAAGAAAGTCCAGGACCAGATGGATTCACAGCTGAATTCTACCAGAGGTACAAGGAGGAGCTGGTACCATTCCTTCTGAAACTATTGCAATCAATAGAAAAAGAGGGAATCCTCCCTATCTCATTTGATGAGGCTAACATCATCCTGATACCAAAGCCTGGCAGAGACACAATAAAAAAAGAGAATTTTAGACCAATATCTCTGATGAACATCGATGCAAAAATCCTCAATAAAATACTGGCAAACCGGATCCAGCAGCACATCAAAAAGCTTATCCACCATGATCAAGTGGGCTTCATCCCTGGGATGCAAGGCTGGTTCAACATACGCAAATCAATAAACATAATCCAGCATATAAACAGAACCAAAGACAAGAAACACATGATTATCTCAATAGATGCAGAAACGGCTTTTGACAAAAATTCAACAGCTCTTCATGCTAAAAACGCTCAATAAATTCGGTATTGATGGAACGTACCTCAAAATAATAAGAGCTATTTATGACAAACCCACAGCCAATATCATACTGAATGGGCAAACACTGGAAAAAATTCCCTTTGAAAACCGGCAAAAGACAGGGATGCCCTCTCTCACCACTCCTATTCAACATAGTGTTGGAAGTTCTGGCTAGGGCAATCAGGCAAGAGAAAGAAATCAAGGGTATTCAGTTAGGAAAAGAAGAAGTCAAATTGTCCCTGTTTGCAGATGACATGATTGTATATTTAGAAAACCCCATTGTCTGAGCCCAAAATCTCCTTAAGCTGATAGGAAACTTCAGCAAAGTCTCAGGATACAAAATAAATGTGCAAAAATCACAAGCATTCTTATACACCAGTAACAGACAAACAGAGAGCCAAATCATGAATGAACTTCCATTCACAATTGTTTCAAAGAGAATAAAATACCTAGGAATCCAACTTACAAGGGATGTGAAGGACCTCTTCAAGGAGAACTACAAACCACTGCTCAGTGAAATAAAAGAGGACACAAACAAATGGAAGAACATACCATGCTCATGGATAGGAAGAATCAATATCGAGCAAACACTTTCAAAAGCTAGCAGAAGGCAAGAAATAACTAAGATCAGAGCAGAACTGAAGGAGATAGAGACACAAAAACTCCTTCAAAAAAATCAACGAATCCAGGACCTGGGTTTTTGAAAAGATCAACAAAATTGATACACCACTAGCAAGACTAATAAAGAAGAAAAGAGATAATTATCAAATAGACACAATAAAAATGATAAAGGGGATATCACCACCGACCCCACAGAAATACAAACTACCATCAGAGAATACTACAAACAACTCTTGCAAATAAACTAGAAAAACTAGAAGAAATAGATAAATTCCTGGATACATACACTCTCCCAAGACTAAACCAGGAAGAAGCTGGATCTCTGAATAGACCAATAACAGGTTCTGAAATTGAGGTAATAATTCATAGCCTACCAACTAAAACAAGTCCAGGACCAGACGGATTCACAGCCAAATTCTACCAGAGTTACAAGGAGGAGCTGGTACCATTCCTTCTGAAACTATCCCAAGCAGTAGAAAAAGAGGGAATCCTCCCTAACTCATTTGGGAGGCCAAAATCATCCTGATACCAAAGCCTGGCAGAGATACAACAAAAAAAGAGAATTTTAGACCAATATCCCTGACGAACATCGATGCAAAAATCCGCAATAAAATACTAGCAAACAGAATCCAACAGCACATCAAAAAGCTTATCCATCATGATCAAGTGGGTTTCATCCCTAGGATGTAAAGCTGGTTCAACATATGCAAATCAATAAATGTAATCCAGCATATAAACAGAACCAAAGAAAAAAACCACATGATTATCTCAATAGATGCAGAAAAGGCCTTTGACAAAATTCAACAGCCCTTCATGCTAAAAAATTCTCAGTAAATTTGTTAATGATGGAATGTATCTCAAAATAGTAAGAGCTCTTTATCACAACCCACAGCCAATATCATACTGAATGGGCAAAAACTGGAAGCATTCCCCTTGAAAACTGGAACAACACAGGGATGCCCTGTCTCACCACTCCCATTCAACATAGTGTTGGGAGTTCTGGCCAGGACAATCAGGCAAGAGAAAGAAATAAAGGGTATTCAATCAGGATAAGAAGAATTCAAATTGTCCCTGTTTGCAGATGACATGATTGTATATTTAGAAAACCTCATCGTCTCAGCCCAAAATCTACTTAAGCTGATAAGCAACTTCAGCAGAGTCTCAGGATACAAAATTCATGTGCCAAAATCACAAGCATTCTTCTACACCAATAATAGACAAACAGAGAGCCAAATCATGAATGAACTGTCATTCACAATTGCTTCAAAGACAATAAAATACCTAGGAATCCAACTTTCAGGGACGTGAAGAACCTCTTCAAGGAGAACTACAAACCACTGCTCAGTGAAATAAAAGAGGACACAAACAAATGGAAGAACATTCCATGCTCATGGATAGGAAGAATCAATATCATGAAAATGGCCATTCTGTCCAAGGTAATTGATAGATTCATTGCCATCCCCATTAAGCTATCAATGACTTTCTCCCCAGAATTGGAAAAAACTACTTTAAAGTTCATATGGAACCAAAAAGAAGTCTGCATTGCCAAGACAATCCTAAGCCAAAAAAACAAAGCTGGAGGCATCACGCTACCTGACTTCAAACTATACTACAAGTCTACAGTAACCAAAACAGCATGGTACTGGTTTCTAAGCAGAGAGATAGACCAATGGAGCAGAACAGAGCCCTCAGAAATAATACCACACATCTACAACCATCTGACCTTTGACAAATCTGACAAAAAACAAGAAATGAGGAAAGGATTCCCTATTTAATAAATCGTGCTGGGAAAACTGGCTAGCCATAAGTAGATAGCTGAAACTGGATCCCTTCCTTACACCTTATACAAAAATTAATTCGAGATGGATTAAAGACTTAAATGTTAGATGTAAAACCATGAAAAAACCCTAGAAGAAAACCTAGGCAATACCATTCAGGACATAGGCGTGGGCAAGGACTCCATGTCTAAAACACCAAAAGCAAGGGCGACAAAAGCCAGAATGACAAATGGGACCTAACTAAACTAAAGAGCTTCTGCATAGCAAAAGAAACTACCATCAGAGGCAACAGGCAACCTACAGAATGGGAGAACATTTTTGCAATCTACTCATCTGACAAAGGGCAAATATCCAGAATCTACAAAGAACTCAAACAAATTTACAAGGAAAAGCAAACAACCCCATCAAAACGTGGGCAAAGGATATGAACAGACACTTCTCAAAAGAAGACATTTATGCAGCCAACAGACACATGAAAAAATGCTCATCACCACTGGCCATCAGAGAAATGCAAATCAAAACCACAATGAGATACCATCTCACACCAGTTAAAGTGGTGATCAATAAAAGGTCAGGAAACAACAGGTGCTGGAGAGGATGTGGAGAAATAGGAACACTTTTACACTGTTGGTAGGACTGTAAACTAGTTCAACCATTGTGGAAGACAGTGCAGCGATTCCTCAAGGATCTAGAACTAGAAATACCATTGGACCCAGCCAACCCATTACTTGGGATATACCCAAAGGATTATAAATCATGCTGCTATAAACACACGTGCACATGTATGTTTATTGTAGCACTATTCACAAGAGCAAAGACTTGGAACCAACCCAATTCTCCAATAATGACAGACTGGATTCAGAAAATGTGGCACAAATACACCATGGAATACTATGCAGCCATAAAAAAGGATGAGTTCATGTCCTTTGTAGGGACATGGATGCAGCTGAAAACCATCATTCTCAGCAAACTATCGCAAAAACAGAAAACCAAACACTGCATGTTATCACTCATAGGTCGGAACTGAACAATGAGAACACTTGGACACAGGACGGGGAACATCACACACTGGGGTCTGTTGTAGGGTGGGTGAAGTGGGGAGAGATAGCATTAGTAGATATACCTAATGTAAATAGCGAGTTAACGGGTACAGCACACCAACATGGCACATGTATACATATGTAACAAACCTCCAGGTTGTGCACATGTACCCTAGAATATAAAGTATAAAAAAATTTTTTTAAGACAAAGGAAATTAAAAAAAGAAAAGAAGAGAAATGATGGAAGCCCAAAACTACAGTTATTGAGACTAATGCTAATTCTTTAAGTTTTAATCATATTCTCACCTAAGTGAGAGTACAGACACTTCAAAATAGAGCCACACACGCTGGATGTTATATACTCCCACTGAAATTTTAAGGAAGCAGATAGCTCTCAAAACAGATCATATTTTTCTGTAAAAAGAAGATTCCAGTCTACCTGAGAGATCATAATAAGGACGTGCCCTCTGCTTTAACTTTTACCAAAATAACTGACCTGAAGTGCTCTGATGTTAACCAATCAATTTATTTCTAGGGCTTTGTTTACTGATTCGCATTTGACAAAACCCACTGTTTTGTCATTGTATTGCCGAGGTGGAGTTATCACTATATCTGTAGAGGGAGAGTTGCCCCAAATCATAAATCACAGATAAAAGCCAATTACATCTATAATTAAATTTGTTGAAATTTTGTCTTGTCACACATGTTCACAGAAAGCAATGGCCAGTGGAGTCTCTCAGGCTGCATCATTCTCACTCTGACTCTCCTGCCTTTCTCTTTCACTTAAAGGACTTTTATGATGACACTGAGAGAAACCCAGATAATCCAGAATAAGCTTTCCATGTCAAGACACTCAACTGCTTCACTGTTGAACAGTGTTTTTTCCAAGAAAAGTAAATGCATGTGTTCCAAGGCTTAGGATGGGATTTTTTTTTTTTTTTGAGACAGTTTCACTCATGTGTCCCCATCTGGAATGCAGTGGGGTGATCTCAGCTCACTGTAACCTCCACCTCCCAGGTGCAAATGATTTTCCTGCCTCAGAATCCAAGCAGCTGGGATTACAGGTGCCTGCCACCACACCCAGTTAATGTTTGGATTTTCAGTAGAAACAGTGTTTCACCATGTTGGCAAGGCTGGTCTTGAACTCCTGACCTCGTGATTTGCCCGTCTCGGCCTCCCAAAGTGCTGGGATTACAGACATGAGCCACTGCACCCAGCCCAGATGTGGACATTTTTAAGAGGCCATTATTCTGCCTCATACAGGTCACTTTCATAAACATTACCCACAACAAAAATATGTTTTGCCTTCCTACCATGTCTCACTTTTCTGTCTGCACAAACCGTCGTGAAACATAGTAGCTCTGCTACGAAGTGGCTGCATGACCTTAGGCCCCTCATTTGACCTCCCTCAGCATCCTTCCTCATCTGCAGTGTAAGGCTGACTCTTACTACATCAGAAAATGACAGTGGAAGAGTAAATGGACATGTGTAAGACATTAGTCACAGAGCCTGGTACCTGATGAGCCCTGGGTAAACATTCCTTTCAGTCCTTTCCTTTCACCATCCCATTTTTCTTGCCCTCAACCATCTTCTCCTTCAACTCCTTTCTCTTCAGGAACTTTATCAGTCTAATCTGTCAATTAAGAAAGCCACAGTACCCATTCTCTCATGACTCTGATGGTATGTTCTTGTGATAGAGTCTGCTATCCACTCAAGGCAGTGGTATCATGTATATGGAGAGGTCTGTTTGCAACAAGAAATCCTGTTTATGTTCACACAAAATTTATACACGATTTCTCTTAACTTACACATACCAGTCTCAATTCTACCCTGTTATTTCATACATGCACTTCATTATTTTATTCTTCAGTCTTTCTCCTTACACCTTAAAAATTAGGATAGCACAAAAACAAAAATAATGGCCTGGGCCAGAAGAGGGTATTCCTTTAGCAAGATGAATGCTTTCCTTTTTTAAGATGAATGCTATCTGCAAGGCAGCCCTGAAGCCCGTTTCTGGGTTTGGCTTACATCAAAGCCATTCCACTCTAGGACACACTCTTAGATTCCCAGGAGATAATGATTGTCACAGATGCCAACCCACGTGAGTATTCCTACTGTTGGGTAAAGGAATGTTTACAGAATGTTGTGTATGAGTTTCTTCTCCTAAATTCTTCTACTCCTGGAAGTCAAGCTTCCCAACTAACCAGTTTTATCTCCAGCTGGCCTGCCTGGGCCCTGACTGGAAAGTACCTCCACACTCTGGATGGCCAGGGTGGCACTTTTGCCTATTCCCAAAATTATAAGAGCTCACAAACTGATGTAGCACTCACTATGCACCAGGCACTATCCTAAGAGCTTTTCATGTAGCTACAGTCCTGACAAAAAAATCCTAAGTGCCACCATCCCCATTTTTACAGATTAAAAAAAAACTATGGCAGAGAAGTATGTGCCCACTGTCACCTAACTCTATAAGTTAACCTCATCCTCCACTTCATCTGGTGAGAGGGCACTCTAAGATTTACAAAGTCTCCTGAATGACATCCACCTTCAAAAATGATTTTTGTCCCATTTGCTTTCAGGATTTGACAGCCAGCATTTTGTTTTCTGTCTCATCCTTCACTTATGCACCTGTTCCCTAACACTACACTCACAACTGCACAGCCCTGCATAAAAGCTAGCTTTTAGAAACTTCAATCTTTTTTCGAAAAAAGAAAGGCCAGGTTCCAAGTCTCAAAAAAGTCAATTTTTATTCGATTGTCAACTATTTGCATGACCATTCTCTGGCCATAAACAAGTGCACTAGAAACAGAAAGTGTAATGAGAAGAAAGTAGAAGGAGGGTGAGTTTCTAGATAGACACACCAGGAAAAGATTCCAAATCCAGAAAAATTCACAAAATGCACCCAGGGAGTGTGGCTTTGAGCAATGGCAGCCTCACCTGCCACGTTCCATGGGTGTTGGCCTCTTACTTCCTTCTCAACCTGCCCTTCCTGGTCTTGCTTTCTTAGACCAATACAAACAACATGGGAGCTGGTGTCAGATGACAGCACACAGCAGTGAGTTGTAGTATTGGGAAAGGCAGAAAAGGAAGAAGAGTGTTTGACTCATGAACACCTCACTCACCTAGGTACACATCACATAGACAGACAATAGATTACTGAAGGGCTTTGCAGGACTTATGGAGGTTATCCAGAATGACTGACTGAGGCAAGGGTCTTGAAAAAATTGAATTTTATTGAGCCATAGCTTGAAGGTGCACCCTGGAAAAACATGAGTTGCAAAAAACCTCGGTGGCTTGTGTTCTCTCTGAAGATGTTTCAGGAGGCTTAGCATTTATACATTTGATTAAAGGATAGAAGGCAGGTAGGAAGAGATGTAGTGGGCAGAAAAGCAATTGATCTAATCTTCTCTTTCTTCTGTGCCTCAGAAAATAATAAAGTTACAATTGGCGTGTCTTTCTCTTGCAAAGAAATATACATCTTGAAATGTTCTGAAGCCAAGAAAATACAATCTCTTCAGGCAATCATCTGGAGATGACTGAGATCTTTGGCTTTCCTGTTTACGCCGTTCGTTTTCTTTTCTTTTTTTTTTTTTTTTCTTTTTTTTTTTTTTAAGAGACACACTCTTGTTCTGTCACCTAGACTAGAGTGTACTCACTGCAGCCTTGAACTCCTGGGCTAAAGCGGTCCTTCTACCTTAGCCCCCCAAGTATCTGAGACTATAAGCATGCACCACTGCACCTAGCTAATTTGATTTATTTTGTTTAGTAAAGATGTGATCTCCCTTTGTTGCTTAGGCTGGTCTTAAACTCCTGGTTTCAAGTGATCCTCCTGCCTTGGACTCTCAAAATGCTGGGATTACAGGCCTGTGACAGCACACGTGGCACCCCAATTCTTCAAAAGCTCTCAGAGAAAGCATTGTAGAAGACCTTTGTGGCTGTATGTTTCATCTGATCCTACATGACTAGGAAGACTCATTCTGGAGAAGTCACATCCCATGGAAAAGGGGATGAAGTCAAATCAGAAAAGGGCAAAGGGAAATCACAGCAAAAAGGGGACAGTATAATCCTGGAACCTTATTAAAGTCACACAACTGCTGCTTCAATTAGAGCAATTTGTTTGGCAAACATCGCTCCAAACCTTTCAGTTGTATGTTGGCTCACCTGTAATGTCTGGAGCAGTCTATAGACTAGTTTTTCTAGAGTTTCTGAAGCGTCTCCCAACTGCAATTGCAATCTGACACAATTCTCTGGATTGCAGTCTGAACCCAGTGTCTATGTGTACCTTTTGTGTAGTCTACACATCAGCAGGCATAAAGGTTGTTTATATATAAGTTGCTATGATTTCTCCAGAAGTTTACATAAGCCATCTAGTTTCAGCTTGTAAGGTTTAATCTATCCATCTGACAAAAGGCTAATATCCAGAATCTACAAGAAACTTAAACGAATTCACAAGAAAAAAACCAAAAACCCCATCAAAAAGTGGGCGAAGCACATGAACAGACACTTCTCAAAATAAGACATTTGTGTGACCAAGAAACATATGAAAAAATGCTCATCATCACTGGTCATTAGAGACATGCCAATCAAAACCACAATGAGATACCATCTCACGCCAGTTAGAATGGTGATCATTAAAAGGTCAGGAAAACACAGATGCTGGAGAGAATGTGGAGAAATATGAACGATTTTACCCTGTTGTGGGAGTGTAAATTAGTTCAACCATTGTGGAAGACAGTGTGGCAATTCCTCAAGGATCTAGAACAAAAAATACCATTTGACCCAGTAATTCCATTACTGGGTATATACCCAAAGGATTATAGAACATTCTACTATAAAGACACACGCACACATATGTTTATTGTGGCACTATTCACAAAGTAAAGACTTGGAACCAATCCAAATGCCTATCAATGACAGACTAGATAAAGAAAATGTGATACATATACATCATGGAATTCGATGCAGCCATAATAAAGGATGAGTTCACGTCGTTTGCACGGAAATGGATGAAGCTGGAAACCACCATTCTCAGCAAACTAACACAGGAACAGAAAACCAAACACTGCATGTTCTCACTCATAAGTGGGAGTTGAACAATGAGAACACATGGACAGAGGGAGTGGAACATCATACACCAGGGCCTGTTGGGGGGTGGGGGGCTAGGGGAAGGATAGCATTAGGAGAAATACCTAATGTAGACAATGGGTTAGTGGGTGCAGCAAAACACCATGGCACGTCTATACCTATGTAACAAACCTGCAGGTTCTGCACATGTATCCCAGAACTTAAAAGTGTAATTTTAAAAAATGATAAAAAATTTAAAAGCACAGTTTTAATTTACAATATACCAAAATGGAAGAGAAATGGAAGAAAATTCTGAAACGATTAGTTTTGAAACTTGTACCCAGGAAAAAATTTAGGATTCAGTCCAAATTGTAGGTAAATAACAAAATTCAAAAAAAAAAAAAAAATGAACACATCTAAAATTTTTTTTTTGAGTTAAATACAGGTTGTTTTTTTTTTTAATCTGTAATTGATGTACATTTGATTTTAAGAAGACACTTTACATCAGGTCACCACAAAGCAGATTTACATACAACCATCAATTGCAGAAAAACAAAGTTTCTTTTTGATCCAAACACAAAAAGCTTTGTGTTTTATTTTTTTATGATCTCTTCCTTGACCATAAAAAAAAAAAAAGTAAAAAATGCAGTACTTTTTGAAGGTGAAGCTAGTAAGTTTACAGAAGTGCAAAATACCAAAACACTTTAAGCAAAAACTTTTTTTTTTTTAAGAAAAAGGTATGACTTCTCGTTTTCTGTTCTTGGCATAAATTTTAATTCTTTCCAGTGGAACCAAAACCGCCTGAACCCCTTTCGGTGTCATCCAAAGCTTGAACTTCTTCTATTTCTGGATAAAAAATCCGTTCGCAAATGAGTTGGGCAATTCGATCACCCTTTTTGACTTCAAACTTTTCTTTGCCAAAATTAAACAGTACAACACCAATATTTCCTCTATAATCTTCATCTATGACACCAGCTCCTACATCAATAAAGTGTTTTGCAGCCAAGCCTGACCTTGGAGCTACTCTTCCATAATACCCAGAAGGGAGCGCTATCTGAATGTCCGTTTTCACAAGAGCTTTCTCCATAGGTGGTATTGTATAATCATAGGCACTGTACAGGTCGTAGCCCGCGGCCCGCGCGGAGCCCCGGGTGGGGGCAGTGGCGTGCTTGGAATGCCTGGCAAAGCGGAGCTGCATGCCGCCCTCCTCTGCAGGCCGAGGCCGCTTACTGAGTGAAATGGCGGGTGTCTCTTCAGAGCAGGGCATGGGAAAGCCAGAAGGCCAGCGAGGAGAGCGCCCGAGGAACAAGAGAGCGCACGAAGAGTTCGAACACACCTAAAATTTAATAACTGTTGTGCTGTTGTTTTCTTCTGCAAAACAGTTTTCCCCTCCTGTTTCCCATTTTTATGAAATGGAAATCATATGGGACCAACGTAATTGCAAAATAAGCTTTAGTCTTATACCTGAATTCTTTACACAAAGTGCAGCAAGAGTGTAGATTCAAGGCCTCTATGAATACATATATGTTGTGTGTATATATATATATGTATAAATATAAGAATATACACATATTCTATCATGTAGAATGGCACTAAAGTATATTAATGGCAGCAAATCTGTACAAGTCTGCAGCAGCCTCAATTCTTGCTTCTTCAGAAGAAAGAACTCAACTAAGGGTCATAAGGCAGAAGAAGAGACTGGGGCCAGTTTTACAACAAGAGTGAAAGTTTATTTAAAATCTTTAGAGCAGAAATTAAAGAAAGTAAAGTACACTTAAAACAGGGCCAAACAGGTGATGAGATTTCAGGTGTGTGGTTTGACCTGTGACTTAGGTGTTTGTATGATGGAATAATTCTGGGGTCTGCATCTCTTCTCCCCTGATTCTTCCCTTAAAGTGGGCTGTCTGCATGTGCAGTGGCCCACGAGCACTTAGGAAGGGAGCCTGTGTAGTGTGTTTCCTGGAGTACAGTTGGAAAACAGAGACCAAAATAAAAGCTGTGTATGTAAATAAAATTGGTCTCCTAATAAAATCCTCTTATAAATTTCTATCATTTTTATGTTACCTTGGCATCTATTTTTAATCTCCTTGAACACACCCAAAATCCTTCTCTCTCTTTCTCTCTCTTCTTTGAGATGTAAATTTACTACCTACTTTCTCTAAAACTCGGCAAGTGCTTCCTCAGATAAATTGTAACTTTTTCTATTTACAAAACCACAATTCAAATCCAACAGCTTTTTTTAAAGTGAGTTTTATGGGTTTCATGCATAAAGTTTTAAACTCAAAAATCTAAAGTATTTCTGTCATCCCTCTATCTTTATGTGCACATGTATATGTTCTATGTTGTATCACATATATGAATATGTCCATACCTGTGTTTATATACTGTTTAGACATGGTATCAAATAAATATAAAAATAAATGCATACTAATCAATTAAGTAAATAACACAAATGCTTTTCAACCAATGTGATTTTAGTAATCTTCAATAATGGAAGAACACCTCAAATGAGCATGCATACCTATCTGCAGCCTCCTTATAAAAATTATCAGTCATGAATTTTATATCCAGCAAAACTAAAGTTCATAAAGGAAAGATAACAGACTTTTTCAGACAAACAAATGCTGAGACAATTTGCCACTACCAAGCCAGCACTACAATAACTGCTCAAAGGAGCTCCAAATCTTGAAACAAATCCTGGAAACACATCAACGCATAACCTATAAAACAAAAATACAATAAATAAATGAATAAAACCAAGGTATCCAGGCAACAAATAGCAGGATGAATGGAACAGTACCTCACATCTCAATACTAACATTGAATGTAAGTGGTCTAAATGCTCCACTTAAAAGATATACAATTTCAGAATTGATAATAATTCACCAAGCAAGTGTCTACTGCCCTCAAGAGATTCCCCTAACCATAAAGGGTCATATAAACTTAAGGTAAAAGGATAGAAAAAGATACCCCATGGAAATGGCGACAAAAGTGAGCAGGAGTAACTATTCTTATATCAGAAAAAACTAACAGCAGTTAAAAAAGACAAAGAGCGACATTATATAATAATAACCGGACTTGTCCCACAGGAAAATATCACAATCCTAAATATATATGTACCTAACACTGGAATTCCCAAATTTATGTAACTATTACTACTAGACCTAAGAAATGAGATAGACAGTAACACAATAATAGTGAGTCACTTCAGTACTCCACTGACAGAACAAGACAGGTCATCAAGACAGAAAGTCAAGAAACAAACAGTGGATTTAAACTATGCCCTAGAGCAAAGAGACTTAAGATATATTTAAAAATATTCGACCCAACAACCCAGAATATACATTCTATTCACCAGTACATGGAACTTTCTTCAAGATAGGCCATATGAAGGCCACAAAACAAGTCTCAATAAATTTAAGAAAACTGAAATTCTATGAAGTACTCTCTCAGACAACAGTAGAATAAAACTGAAAATCAACTCCAAAAGGAACCTTCAAAACCATGCAAACACATGCATATTAAATAACTTGATCCTGAATGATCATTGGGCCAAATATGAAACCAATATGGAAATTTGAAAATTCTTTGAACTGAACAATAATGACTCATCCTATCAAAACATCTGGAAATCTGCAGAGTGTGCTAAAAGTTCATAGCTTTAAATGCCTACATCAAAAAGACTGAAAGAGCCCAAATAGATAATCTAAGGTTACATTTCTAGAAATTCAAGAAACAAGAACACACCAAACCCAAACCCAGCAGAAGAAAGAAAATAACCAAGATCAGAGCAGAACTAAATGAAGTTGAAACAAAATAATACAAAATATAAATAAAATATAAAGTTGGCTTTTTGGAAAAATAAATAAAATTGATAGACCATTGGCAAGACTAACCAAGAAAAGAAGAGAGAAGAGTCAAATAAGCTCATTTAGAAATGAAATGGGAGCTATTACCACCAACGCCACAGAAATACAAAAGATCATTCAAAGGTAGTATGAACACATTTATGTGCATAAACTAGAAAACCTAGAGGGGATGAATAAATTCCTGGAAATATAAAACCCTCCTAGATTAAATCAGAAAGAATTCAAAACCCTGAACAGACCAACAAAAAGCGGCAAGATTGAAAAGATAATTTAAAAATTAACAACAAAACAAATTCCAGGACCAGATTGTTTCACAGCTGAATTCTACTAGATATTCAAAGAAGAGTTGGTAGCAATTCATTTGACACTATTCCACATGCTAGAAAAAGATGAAATTCTTCCTAAATCATTCCATGAAGCCAGTATCACCCTAATATCAAAACCAGAAAAAAACATAACAAAGAAAACTACAGACCAGTATCCCTGATGCACACAGATGCAGAAATTCTTAACAAAATACTAGCTAACTGAATCCAACAGCATATCAAAAACATAATCCACCATGATCAAGTAGGTTTCATAATAGGGATGCAGGAATGGTTCTACATACACAAGACAATAAATGTGGAACAGCACATAAACAGAATTTAAAAATCACATGATCCTCTCAATAGACACTGAAAAGGTACTTGACAACATCCAGCATCGTTTTATGATTAAAACGCTCATCAAAATTGGCACACAAACCCACAGCCAACATAATACTGAATGAGAAAAAGTTGAAAGCATCACTCTCCGCAGGGGAACAACACAAGGATGGCCGCTCACTCTCACCATTTTTATTCAACAGAGTACTGAAAGTCCTAGCCAAATCAATCAAACAAGGGGATAATAAAGGGCATCCAAATTGATAAAGAGGAAGTAAAACTGATGCTGCTTGCTGATGATATAATTGTATACCTAGAAGACCCTAAAGACTCCTCCAGAAAGCTGCTAAAATTGATAACTGAATTCAGCAAAGTTTCAGTATACAAAATTAATGTGCACAAATCAGTAGCTCTGCTACACACCAACAGTGACCAAGCAGAGAATCAAATCAAGAACTGAACCCCTTTTACGACAGCAGTTTTAAAGAAATAATAACTCAGCATATATCTAAACAAGGAGGTGAAAGACCTCAAGAAAAACTACAAAACACTGCCGAAAGAAATCATAGATGATGCAAAAAATGAAAATGGACCCCATCCTCATGGATGAATAGAATCATTGTTGTGAAAATGACCACACCGACAGAAGCAATCTACAAATTCAATTCAATTCCCATTAAAATGCCACCATCATTTTTCACAGAACTAGAAAAACAATTCTAAAATTCATATGGAACCAAACAAGAGCCAACACACCCAAAGCGAGACTAAGCAAAAAGAACAAATCTGCTCGTGTCGCATCACCTGACTTGAAAAATACCCTAAGACCAAAGTCACCAAAACAGCTTGGTGCTGGTATAAAAATAGGCACATAGACCAGTGGAACAGAATACAAATCCCAGAAATAAACCTAAATACTTACAGCCAACTTATCTTTGACAAAGAACACCAAAACATAAAATAGTAAAGGACACCTTATTCAACAAATGGTGCTGAAATAATTGGCAAGCCAAAGCAGGAAAATAAAACTGGGTCCTCATCTCTCACCTTATACAAAAATCAACTCAAGATGAAACAAGGACTTAAAACTAAGACCTGAAACTATAAAAATTCTTGAAGATGACACTGGAAAAATCCTTCTGAACATTGGCTTAGGCGAAAAGTTAATGACCAAGAACCCAAAAGCAAACGCAACAAAAGCAAAAATAAATAGGTGAGAATTAAACTAAAGAGCTTCTGCACAGCAAAGCAACAGTCAGCAGACTAAACATATAACCCACAGAGTGAAAGAAAATCTTCACAATCTATACATCTGAAAGATAACCAATATCCAGAATCTACAAGAAACTCAAACAAATTAGTAAACAAACAATCCCATGAAAAAGTGGGCTAAGTATGTGAATAAAGAATTCTCAAAAGAAGATATACAAATGGTTATCAAACATATGAAAAAATGCTCAATATCACTAATGATCAGGGAAATAAAGGGCAAATCAAAACCACAATGTGATACCACCTTACTCCTGCAAGAATGTTCATAATCAAAAAATGAAAAAATAACAGTTGCTGGGCAGGCACAGTGGCTGACACCTGTAATCCCAACACTTTGGGAGTCCAAGACCGGTGGATCACTTAAGGTCAGGGATTTGACACCAGCGTGCACAGCATGGTGAAACCCTGTCTCTACTAAAAACTCAAACAGATTAGTAAACAAACAATCCTATGAAAAAGTGGATCACTTAAGGTCAGGGGTTTGACACCGGTGTGCACAGCATGGTGAAACCCTGTCTCTACTAAAAATACAAGAAAATTACCCAGGTGAGGTGGTGCATGCCTGTAATCCCAGCTACTCCAGAGGCTGAGGCAGAAGAATGGCTTGAACCTGGGAGGCAGAAGTTACAGTGAGACAAGGTCTTGTCACTGCACTCTAACCTGGGTGAAAGAGCAAGACTCCATCCATCTCAAAAATAAATAAATGAAAGTAATAGATGTCGATGTGGAAGCGGTGAAAAGGGAACACGTCTACACTGCTGGTGGGAACGTAAACTATAAATGAGTGGGTAAAGAAATTGTCATATATACATGATGGAATACTACTCAGCCATAAAAGGAATGAATTAATGGCATTCCTAGCAACCTGGAAGAAACTGGAGACTCTTATTCTAAGTGAAGTAACTCAGGAATGGAAAACCAAACACTGTATGTTCTCACTCATAAGTGGGTGCTAAGCTACGAGGATGCAAAGGTGTAAGAATGATACCATAGACTCAGAGAAAAGGGTGGGAAGGGGGTGAACGATAAAAGACTACAAATTGAGTTGAGTGTATACTGCTCTGGTGATGGGTGCACCAAAATCTCACAAATCACCACTAGAGAACTTATGTAATTAAATACCAAATCTCCAAAAATCTATGGAAAAATAGATTTAAAAATAAAATAAAATGGCAAAAAATTTAAAAACAGCCTTCCTAAAAAATTCTAAAATTTAAAAAAAAAGAAAAAAAAAAAGGCCCTGAAGGTCACATACCAGAAAACTCTATTATGCTGCCTCTTAGTGCATATGTTTGAGCCCACTGGCTCAACTTCTGAGAACTTATCGGGAAGCTGCTGATCACCTGTTTCCGCTCTTTTCTATCTATTGTGAGATTGTATCTCCCTGGCACTACCTGCAGCCAATTATTACTTTAGAGAGACAGTTAACAAGCAACTGACTTGACCATCACCTGGTGATGATCACTTGCCATTTCTAATATGGGGGTGGTGGAAGGATCTCTCCTGCCTGCTCATGTCTGACCAGCTACCTACTGTAACACTTTCAGATTTTTTGTTGTTGTTGTTGAAGACAGAGTCTCACTCTATCACCTAGGCTGGAGTGCAGTGGCACGGTCTCAGCTCACTGCAACCTCTGCCCCTCGGGTTCACACCATTCTCCTGCCTCAGCCTCCCGAGTAACTGGGATTACAGGCGCACGCCACCATGCCCGGCTACTTTTTTGTATTTTTAATAGAGTCGGGGTTTCACCGTGTTAGCTAGGATGGTCTCGATCTCCTGACCTGGTGATCCACCCGCCTCGGCCTCCCAAAGTGCTGGGATTACAGGCGTGAACCACAGCAACCGGCCAACTGTGTATTCTTTGTGACACAGGCATATAAACTTAAACTTGCTGGCTCTCTTGGGGCTGCCAGTAATATATCATCCATAAAATGAATAATCTTGCCATTACAAAATTCTTTTCCACTGGGGAGCAAGGCTGATCTACATGTTACTGATACATGACAGGCTATTCAGCATTCCCTGAGGAAGCACTTTCCAATAAAATCGGCAAGCTGACCTTTCGTTATTAATAGCTGATAATGCAAACGCAAATTTTTCTCTGTTCTGTTCTGTGAAAGGAATAGTATAAAAACAATTTTTTAAGTCAATCACAATTATAGGCCAGTCTTGACGAATTGCCATGTGGGAAGGGGTCCCATAGGCTGTAGGTTAGTATTAATAGCACATAAGTCATGCAAAAGTTTCCATTTGCCAGACTTTTGGGAATGAGGAAATGGGTGAATTCCAACGACTGTTAGATGGTTCTATATGGTCGGCTTTTAATTGTTCCTCAACTAATTCATGGGCTCTTTGTAATTTCTCTACCTTCAGAGGTCCCTGTTCTACCCAATTAAAATTTTGAGAGACACACATCAGGGGTAGTAGAGGAAAAACAGTGGCCATAATTATAATTTAAATTTAACTTAAATTTTAACAGAGAATTATAATTTGAGATGTTCCTTGTATACAAGGAACACATGAAATTTTACCATGAGCCGCCCGTGGAGCTGGAGGGCAGCGAAACAGATCCTGGGCAGTGGTCGCACTGTGCTTGCATAGGCGCCACTTTTTGTCTGTGCTGCTTTTTGTCTGCCCCGCTCCCTCCTGCCACCGCTGGGCGGAGGTTGCCATCCTGGGCGGACCTTGTCAGCTTGGACACTATAAGCGTTTTTCTCCTTGAGCCTTTCCTTATACCTGCCGCCCCCTGGGCTGGACTGCTTCCGCTTCTAATGCCTTTTCTTACCTCTTTATAAACATACACCTGATTGCCTTATTGATTTTGCATCACCGAGCAAGCTAAAAGCTCCCCTTCTAATGCTGCTTACTTAAGACAGGGTCCCATAGCTGTAGTGTATGCCTTCTTTTCTCTTATTTATTGGAGCAGGGGACTCAGGCAAAACCTCTCTTTCCTCTTTGTTATTTTGGCCCTGTGATAGTGGGGTTGAGGGACTCAGAGGTGGTAAAGTAGGTGATGGTTCCTTCTCCTTCCCTTTTTTAGGCTCTTCTGTGTATAATGGGACCAGAATCGCCCTCATTAAAGCCCATAGCATTAAAGATTATACTGGGACCCGCTGCTCTTGCACATGAGGTAAGGAGATCGAGACAATCCTGGCTAACATGGTGAAACCCAATCTCTACTAAAAATACCATAAAATTGGCCAGATGTGATGATGGGTGCCTGTAGTCCCAGCTATGCAGGAGGCTGAGGCAGGAGAACGGCGTGAACCAAGCAGACGGAGATTGCAGTGAGCCGAGATTGTGCCACTGCACTCCAGCCTGGGTGACAGAGCAGGACTCTGTCTCACAAAAAAAAAAAAAAAAAAAAAAAAAAAAAAAAAAAAAAGAAAGAAAGAAAGAAAAAAGAAAAGAAAAGAAAAAACAACTGCAACAACAAAAAGATTTCTTCCCACTTGTTCCCAAAGCTCTATGTCTCTCTTACCTTCTTCCAGGAACCATGGGTTAAGTGATACAGTTTGCATTAGGTCCCTTAATTGAGCCTGCAAAACCAAGGCTCCAGTGGCTTTAAGCACCTGTTTGAATACTTTTAGATACTGCTTCTGTTGTGCTGATAACTGTTGTCTCGTGATAAAACCCTACCCTGAACAATTCCCTCGAACTTGGAGATCCCAAGCGGGCACCGATGACCTACTGACTTACTGACTTATCGACTTACTGACTTACCAACCGCATAGTCTTCACCTTAGTTTTCGAGAGTTCTGTGACAATTATTTGCAGCTATACCTCAGACCTGGGAACCAACATGCAAGGTCCTCACACCAGGCACCAACTGTCTGGGTCCGACCAGCAGACCCTGACCCAGCAATGGAGGAACAAATACACTTAGACACAAATATCCAGTGAAAGAGCAGGCTAGGTGGCCAAATCACTCACCAATACCAAGAAGGGTCTGGTAAAGAGTTAACAGCCTTGGCCCTGATCAGTCAGGCAAGTTTGCATTTATTTAGTACAGATTAAATGACAAAGGTCTTGAGTAAACACCACTATAAGGTAATTGACATTGCCAACCTCCCCCAGAATAGTTCCCCTGAGTATAAGATTAAATGTTGGATTTAGGACCACCTGAGTAAACAAGCTATTTAGATAAACTCCTCTACATTCCTATGTACCCAAGCCCTAAGCTTTTAAGATAATTCAGCTGCCTTCAGCCAAACCTTTCACTGAAGCTATGAAAACCCCCAGACTTCCAAGAAGGTTTGTGACTATTTCCTATAAATATCTTTACAATTTTTCCTCTAAAACATTTCCCACCATGAAGTCCCACAGTTGAAAAGACAGGGAAGGGCGTTATACAAGCAAGAAAGAACTAGAACAAGTTTGGCCATAAGAAAGTAAAATGTTGGTCAGGTCTTTCAACACAGATCAAAAAAAAAAAAAAAAAAAGGGAGATTGGGGCCACTTTATGAGGACACTGCATGGCAGCCTACATAATGAGAACTTCATCCTACAGATAAGAGAAGTCACTGGAAAGCTTTGAGAAGGTCACAAACGTGACAAACAGCATTTCCAGGAAGATTACCCTGACCTGTATTAGGCAAGATTAGTTGGGAAATGATCTTCAACTTTAGCAACTTAATAGAAATATCTAAAAGATCTATATTTCTTTTCTTCTCATGTTTAATTTTGAAATCATTTCAGACTTTCTAAAATGTTCCAAAAATAGGCAAAGTCCTCATATGCTTTTCATTCAACTTCCCCAAATATTAACATTATAGATATGCACCTAACAATAAACATCAATAAATGATTATTAACACTGTAAAATGCATGCCTGTACAGACCTTATCCAAATCCCCTCGATGTTCTGACTAATGTCCTTTTTCTGGACCAGGATCCCATCTAGTATCACACATTGCTCTTCATTGTACTCTTCTCTCAGTCTCCTTTAATCTGGGAAAGTTAGGATTTACCTTTAAGAGCTTCACCTTTTTGAAGCGTATTGGTTACTTATTTTGTAGCATGACCCTCAGTTTGGACATTTCTAATATTTTCTCATGATTAAACTCAGGTTATACACTTTGTACAAGAATATCACAGGGATGATTCTACACCTTCTCCATCAATTATATTAGAATGCCCTAAGATGTCGTTATCTCTTATTACTGGGGATGTTAACTTTGATCACTGGGTTAAAGTTCCTCCACTGCAAAATGACCCTTTTCCTTGAAAGCATTTTTAAGCAACCAATCCCTGGGCTACACCACACATCAGACAAATCAGATATGCTTGAGGGATAGTACAGGCATTTGTAGGCTTTAATGACCTACAAGTGACTCTAATCAGTATTCGGAGTTGAAAACCTATGGCTTAGACAGTGAAGATTAGAATCGTGAAAATCAGCTATGAGACCATCCCTAAGGTTTCTCTTCTAAAAAAAAAAAAAAATCGAATTCTAAACAAAAGCAAATACATCTGGATTTTGGCATTGACATATGGTAGAGAAATAGAGGAAAAATAGAAATCACCTGATGGGGAAAGAAATGAGTGAGTAGACTGCAGTCCAATTTCAAAAAAAAAAAGGCAGAATCAGCTGTGGTGACACTTGCTTTTAATTCAAGCATTTTGGGAGTGAAAGTGGGCAGATAACTTGAGCGCAGAAGTATGAGAACAGCCTGGGATTTCTCCAGCCTGGGTGAAACCCCATCTCTACAGAAACAAACAAAAAATTAGCTAGGCATGGTAGCACGTGCCTGTGATTGCAGCTACTCAGGAGGCTGAGGCAGGAGGATCTCTTGAGCTCACAAGGTTGAGGCTGCAGTCAATTATGATCTCGCCACTGCACTTCGAGCTCGGGATGAGAGTGAGACACTCTCTCTTTAAATTTAAAAAAAAAAAAACAGTAAAAATAATGTACTAAGGTCAGATCTACTACAAAAATTGCATCTTATTCTGTGATGTTTAAACCCTATAATTAAAATAGAACAACGAGGTGTTTCCATACGAATAGCTGAAAGATTCTGTACTCTTTATGCAGCTGCATCATATTCTGTTGTGTAGACATAAGGTAATCTGTTTAATTAGCATTGTGCTGGTGAAAGTCTAGGTTGTTCCCAATATTTTGCTGTTAAACAAACAATACAGTGAATAACCCTGATTACGTGTCATTTTTTATGACTGGGACTATGATAAATTTTTCCTAGTAAAGTTTGGGAGGCAAAAATATATATTTTTTAAATTTTGACATGCATTAAGAAATTTTGCTCTACAAGATTTGTACAAATTTTTATGTTCCAAGAAAAGTAGGGGAGAGTAATATCACCTCAGTTGCTCTCACACAAATGTCCTGAGTGACAGGACCTTTAGGGACACAGGCACACGGCCATATCCCTGGTGCCCAAACAGGGCAGGGGCCTCTGGATCCTGGGAAGCTCCAGGAAAGGTGAGGGTTCCCTCTAGAGGACACGCTGCTAAGGATCAGAAAGGGGCCAAGGAAGTCCAGAGATTACAGCAGGTCTTAAACTAAGGGCAAGTTCAAGTGGAGGGCGTTAAGGCTCAAGGAGCAAGCTGAGGTGAGAAAGTGGTAGAGACTGATGGAAGGAGAAGGTAAAAAGCTCCAGGGAAGCTAGGGGAGGCACATCAGGGCTCTCCACCTCTCCTCAGCATTGAACTTTGTAGTGGTCATGCTGGTGGGGCTCTGTGAGCTCTAGAATGTTCAGCACTATCTGGGGACTCTTCCTGCTCAAGGCCAGCAGGACTCCCTCTCCCAGCTCTGACAAAGAGCAATGTTTCCAGGCTTTGCAAAATGCTTTTCTGAATGAAAAATTTGCCCCTGGCAGAAGCAATAATCTACACTAATCTATAAAAGCAAATCACCACTAAAACCCATCACCTCTTGGTAAAAGAATTACAAGTGTGAGATGGGTAAAATGGAGGTCTTCAATATCTATTGAAAGGACATTTACTTATTCAGTAATTTGATGTCCCAGAAGGCATGTTTAGAGGTGATGCCGCATGGCTGCCTGTACCTCACAGCAGAAAGGGTGTGGGTTTTCCAAGGGTCTGTAACCGTGAACCGGAAAGGTCTGTAACTGCGAAAGGGAATGACACACACTGGGTTACATTAAAAAGTGGGATGTAGGGAATTCTGTAGATATTGGGAGAAAAAAATACACAAAGTAAACCCAAACACCATTCTGATTCTCTCACCATCTTAGGGCCATCTTGGTTATCTATGAATGGTAGCATAGGGATTTTTGTGTATTTTCAAAATTGTATACTGTTGGACCATTTTTAAAATAGGAATAAATCCCAAATTGGAACAAGAAACTGGACACTGCTGGAGTCTCACTTTTGGCCAGGAGAGCTGACAACATCCTGCTCCTCCTGGCCTGGACACTGTCTGGCTCAGGGGCATAAATGTTCTCTTATTATGGAGAAAGAAGATGTTTTGAACATTCTAACCATTCACCTATCCACCTCTCACACCCGTCGACCTCTCAAACCTCTTGCCCACTCCTGGATTTCTTTCTTAATTGACTGAGCTCTATTTCTGTCCCTCATCCATTTCAACATGTGGTGGGTCCAGGTGGTGGCTTCTACCCATGATTTTGTTGAAAAAAAAAAAGAGAGACAGTCAAAATTACTTTCCCTGACACCTCCTTAAACTGATCTCCACCTGCAGCCCCACGATCATTACCAGCAGCATCTAGACACTTTTTTTGGTAGTTAGATGCTTTCCATCTCTCATTAGGAAATGTGACTCTCTCCACCCTGCATAAAGATTTCCCAGTAGAAATGAACACAGAGATACTGCCTGTGTGTTCGCAAAGGAAATGGTTTCTAGAAGAACATATGAAAGCTGCAATTATAGAAAAGACAACACAAAACAAATATTATGTAGATGACTCTCACAATTTCTTTAAGAGATACATTGTAAAACATCACCTTAATAATTATTCTAGAAGAATAAAGCGTGCATACTGTTTTCTTAAATAAATTTTAATAAAATGGTTCCTTCCATTTGCCCAGGATGGGCCTCTGAACAAAATTCTCCATTTTCAGAGGCAATGCCTGACAGGATGACATGGACTTAGGCCTGATATGCAGCCATTCCTGTCTACCATGACCCTGCTGCAGAACAGTATCAGCCCAGGGCCCAAATCTCCTGCTGAAGAGCTGAGTGAGAAAATTGAATATCTAAAGCTTCTTACCTTTTTCCACTCCACTGCAATGGGTACCAGTGCAGTCCATTTGCCCCTGAGGACATCCACCTGCTGGTCTTTGGCTTCTAAGAGTCAGACCTCACTGGCTTCTCTGAGTCTCAGCTGTTTTCATTCTACTGAGTGATGTACACAGCTAACCTGACAACATTGTGCCCCAAAGCAATGTTTTCTGTGTCCCTCATTATGGAGCTCACTTTCCCTCACCACATGGGTAAGTGCTTCCAGGGTCTCTCAATTCCTCAACTCACATTTTAACACAGTTCCTCAGCAAAGGAAGTGATGATAATTTACCTACTTTGATAAAATTCCTGAAAAGATCCCTAGACTGCAAAATTTCAGTCAAAAGAAGACAGAAAATGCTTTCTAATTGCAAAACATTGGCCTCCTTGCTTTTCAAAAAAGTATCCTTGAAAGAGCCAAAATAATTTTGCAAAAATAAATTGCAGAACTTAAACTTTCTTATTTGAAATCTCACAAAACATTACAACTATTAAAAACAGAGGCTCCTGACATAAGAATACAAATAGGGACCAAAGGGATACAATTGAGAGTCCAGAAATAAACCCTCACCCTCATAGTTCATTGCTCTTGCATAAGGGTGTCAAAATAATTTAATGGAGGAACAATCATCCTCTCAAATAACGGTGCAGAAACAACTAGATAACCACATGCAAAACAATAAACTTAGAGAACTATACTTCCAACCATATCAAACAATTATCTAAAAATGGATCAGCGAGTTAATTATAAGATTTATAACCATAAAAACATCTTAGAAAAAGACATAGGGGTAAAACTTAATGACCTCAAATGTGCAATGCATTCTCAAGTATGACCCAAATGCATGAGACACAAAAAGGAAAAACAGATAAACTGGGCTAAAGACGCAAGCCTTTATGCATCAAAGGATATTATCAAGAAAATAAAAAGACCAAACACAGAATGACACATAACAGTTGCAAATCACATAGACAATGGTTTCATGCCCAGAATATATAAAGAACTGCTACAACTCAAAAACACAAAGACAAACCACCCAATTTATATAAATGGGCCAAAGGACTCAAATGGACTTTTCTTCAAAGAAGATATGCAAATCATCAAGAGGAACATGAAAAGAAACTCAACATCATTAGTCATTAGGAACACACAAAGTCAAAGCCACAATGAGATACCACATTACACCTATAAATATGGCTACCGTTCTTTCAAAATGTTAAATAACAAGTGAAAGCCTTATGTAGAATTTGGAATCCTCATGCGCTGCTGGTGAGATTATAAAAAGGTACAACCACTAGGAGAAACAGTTGTGCTGCTCCTCAAGAAGATAATCATAGAATTCTCATACAGAATAACATCCATTCCTAGGTATACACCCAAAGAATTGAATCCAGGGACTCAAACAGGTACTTACCTAGGATGTTGATTGCAGCATTATTCACAAAAGATAAAATATGAAAACAATCCAAGTGTTCATCAACACATGAATAAACAGATGTGGTCACACATACAACTGAATGTTAATCTGCCATAAAGAGGAATGAAGCTCTGACATCCACTGGAACATGCATGGACTTTGGAAACCTTATGCTAAGTGACATATGTCAGAAACAAAATAGCATATATGTATAATTCCATTTATATGAAACATCAAGAATAGGCAAATTCATAGAGACAGAGTAGAGATGATCAAGGTCTAGGGTGGAAAATACAGGGAGTTATTATTGTTTCAAAGATACAAAGTTTCAGTTTAAAATGATAAAAATTTTCTCAGAAAAATAGTGGTGATGGTAACTGAACACTGTGTATGTGGCTAATTCCACCTGATTACACATTTTGAAATGGTTAGTATAGCACATTATTCACAGAACTGTGAAAAATTGATTTCCATTATTTAATTCACCCAGGCTAAGGTGTTTGTTACGGCAGCTGAAGCCCATGAATACATCATCTGAACCAGTGTTTTCAATGACATATATCACTCTTTCAATCAAGTTAGCTGGAAGCTCCTGTGCCCAGAAGAAGCAGAGGTTCCAAAACAAGAGCTCCAGCAAGGGTTCAACCAGCACAGGTCCCATAGGGCAGCCTTGATGTCAGGCCCTGGATGGCACGTGAGGCTATAGTGATACAACCACAACGTGAAAGTGTAAGTGTTTTTACTACTTACAGACACTGGGGAGCACTCAGCACACCTGGAGACCACAGATACAGAGGTCAGTGAGCCCAGGCAGGGAGGAGAGAAGAGACCGGTAAGCCAATGTCTTTAGTAAGTTCAGGTGTTATCTGACAGGTTTCCAGCAGGGAGTTTTAATGGATGTGTTTAAAGCAAGCAGCAAACACTGGGACCAGGAGATCATGCTGTGACTGAGAAGCGGTCACTTTAAATGTGAGGGCAAATATCGGATTTATCAGTTTAAAGAAAGCAGCTGGAGAGAGGGGATCCCAGCACAACAAGCAGAAGAGATGACTCTAAGATTTTATCTCTGGTCAACAACTGGACCCACTTGAACCAGATACAGTATGGAAAACTGCCATGGTGACCCAGGCCTGCCTCTGATGTGAGGCAAATAAACATACACCTTAAAAAATGAATGCCAAGGCAACATGACACTATGAGCACTCATGACATTCATGGACACCAGCAGGGTGTGATACCATGCCCTGGAGTCAGAATCCTGGGTTCTGGTCCCTGGGAATGAGAAAATGAAAATGACTTGTCCCTAATCCCCTGGCTTTGATGCTACTGCCCTGGTGGACACCAAAGATGGTCAAGAAGAAATGAGAAACCCTGAGCCCCAGCTCAGCCACCAGACCCCAGGGAGCAATAGAGTGACTGAGAACTGTCTCTTTGATCATGGGACTCACAGCCCCTACTGAGCAACCAGCACAGGCCTCTCCTCCCAAGAGGCATGAGAGATTCACCCTGCACACCTCCAGGAAGGACACTTTCCTCTGGGACACCCAGGTCCTGAATGTCCATCCTTGGAAGCTGCAGCCAAGCTAGACACAATTAGAGAAAGGAAAGGTCCCTCTCACCAGGCGACACACAGCTCACCCACAGCACAATGGGGTGTACCTGTGACAGGAACCTGGTGCAGCTCCAGCCTCCTGCACTGAAGGGGAGAGCCAGATGAGGATGAAAGAGGGCAAAGGGCATGAATGTGCACCTCAAACCAGAGCCATTGGGACAGCAGGAGGCTGAGACCCAGGACTGTGCTTGCCCAACCTACAGGGTATGTGTGTGACTGTGTGTGTCTCTTTTGTGTGTGTGTTTGTGTTTCTGCACATAGTGTGTGTTGAGGTTTGGTGACAGAATCACTGCTGAAAAAGACAGAGGCCTCCACTATTCCCAGGGACCTGACACACAGAGAAAAGGAAAGAGAGGAGGGACAAGGAGGCAGGACTGAGAGGGGAGGGGACAGAGAGGTGTCCTGGGCTCAGACTCCACCCATGAGCCAGAGAAGTGCTCCTGCCCCGGAAAGAGGCCCAGCACAGAAGGAGGAAGGACAGCACAGCTGACAGCTGTGCTAGGAAAGATTCTGGATCCCAGGCTCATCTCCATACAGGAGAACACACAGGCAGCACAGGCCATGGGGCCCCTCTCAGCCCCTCGCTGCACACTGCATATCACCTGGAAGGAGCTCCTGCTCACAGGTGAGGAGAGAACTTCCTCGGAGAGGACAGGAGGAGGAAGCAGAATGATTGGATGGATTTTCCTGGAGAGGATGGGGTTCTAAGAAATAACAGAAGAAAGTACTTTGGGAGGCTGAGGTGGGTGGATCATGAAGTCAGGAGTTCAAGACCAGTCTGGTCAACACAGTGAAGCCCCATCTCTACTAAAAATACAAAAAATTAACCAGGTGTGGAGATGTGCTCCTGTAATCCTAGCTACTTGGGAGGCTGAGGCAGGAGATTTACATGAACCTGGGAGGCAGAGGTTGCAGTGAGCCAAAATCATGACACTTCACAACAGACTAGGTGACAGTATGAGACTGTCTCAAAAAAAAAAAAAAAAAAAAAAAAAAGAAAGGAAAGGAAAAGAAGAAACAAAAACAGAAAAGAAGGCTCTGTTGGAGTCTGGATAGGGGAAAATACACCAGAGAGGGACAGGGGTCAAAACAGGAAAATCACATTGAACTGGAATTGGTAAGAGGTAGGAAAATCCCAAGTGTTCTGTTTTCCTGGTTAATCAACACTGGACACCACATTTTGAAAAATGATAATAATAACGATTATCAGATGACCCTTCAAATGAAAATATAAGCATTGCATGAAACACTGTCCTCAGCCAAAAAACCTCAACAATTGGTGAAAGAAAAAAAACATCCCAGGCATGGAGGGACCTGGGAACTTTCTCATCTACAGGAGTCTGCAGCCTGTTCCAGGCACTGGGGTGCAACCAAGATCCTAAAAGTCCCTGTCCTCAGGGAGCTCACGCTGTCATGGGAAGGAAGACAGACATGCAAAGAGATCTAGAATGTGAGGTCAGGTGTTGACAAGAGCTCCGGAGGGAGCAGAGCAGGGAAAGGTCAGAAATAGGAGACCCAGGGTCTCTGAAGGAGGTGTCAGGAAAGAAATCTAAAGATGCCCTGATGTGAGTAGGACCTGAGGGTGGTGTGGAGGGAGGCATGAAGATCCCTGGGGAAGAGGATTCCAAACAGAAATATGACAAGGTAAGAAGGGTTGAAGAAATGGGGGTCATGCTGCTGACCTTGACCCAGTAGGACAGTAGTTCACACACACACACACACACAAAAGGGGTGTATGTGTGTGTCCTACTGTCATACTGGGGTGCGTGTGTGTGTTTGTATGTGTGTGTGTGTCTTCAAGACTGAAGATTGAAGAGAGCTTCTCAGGACCCACAGTCCCATTTTTCACCCCCATACATACGTCGCAATATTGACTGATGCTCTCTCCACATCCTAGCATCACTTTTAATCTTCTGGAACACACCCACCACTGCCCAAGTCACGATTGAAGCTCAGCCAACCAAAGTTTCCGAGGGGAAGGATGTTCTTCTACTTGTCCACAATTTGCCCCAGAATCTTATCGCCTACATCTGGTACAAAGGGCAAAAAACGGACTTCCGCCATTACATTACATCATATGTAATAGATGCTGAAACAATTATAGTTGGGCCTGCATACAGTGGACGAGAAACAGTATATTCCAATGCATCCCTGCTGATCCAGAATGTCACCCAGAATGACACAGGATCCTACACCATTCAAATGATAAAGCAAGGTGATAAGACTAAAGGAGTAATTGGACATTTCACCTTATACCGTGAGTGATTCCACATGATCCCTGGGTGTTGGGGGTCGGGAGTCCGTTCTACTTTACACCAACAGGATGGTCAGGCCTAGACGGTGCCTGTGTCCCTCTCTGCATTATGTCGCATGTTGGTGTTTTGGCATTTAGTGGAGGACACACACAGAGGAGACAAACTATAACAGATCAGAATTCCTTTCCTGCCTCCAAACCCTGCAGACACTTGCTGCACAGGAAGGACAATCTGAAGGGAGGGTGCTCAGCAAGAGATGAATCTCAGCCAAGCACCTCATGCCCTCTTCATAAACTAGATCCTGAGAAAGACCCTGGAGAACTGAGTAGGGCTTTGCCTAAGAGGCCCCCAGAGATACTCTCAGAAAAGCTCAGCCCTGGAGGCCTCAACCCCAGACCCGTCCCTAAATCCTTACTCCAGATAAAGCTGAGGAGGCTGTACCAAGGCTGGGTTGTGGCAGGGCTTACTGGGACCAAGGATTCACCAGGCGTCTGAGGACTGTGTCTCCAGGAGCTGCTCACTGCCAGGGCTCAGTCCTCAGATCCTCATCTGGGCAGGACAGAGCTTTCTTCACCTGACACTCAGAGTGGAGAGGACAGAAAGACAAGCTTTATAGGCCATCAGCCAACTGCTTTGCGAGTCTAATGTCCCCAGAAGCAGAAACAGAAGACAGAAAATGTACCTGGCAGCAGCTTATCCACAGGGATCTGACCTAAAGGTGCTCTCTCATGGAAGTGAGTAATAATAAATGCTGTTTGTGTGAACATCTCCACTGCACCAAGCATTAGGTCAGGTGACTGTGAAGAATTTACAATTTATTCACATATGGCATGAAAAGCCACAGTCCATTTGCAATTTACCATATTTGACTGAGGGAAAACTAAGACACAGGAAGGCACAGTCACTGAACCAGAGTCACACAAACACAAAAGGCAGATCAGGGTCACATGAGGTCTGTCTGCAGCCAGAGGCCCATCCTCTCCTCCACCAGAAGTGAGGGCTTTTTGGGTTCCAAGGACCCCATAGTCATTCATTGGCTCAAATCCTCTCTTCTTAGGCGTCCAAACATCAGAGGAGTGAGAGCAAATGGTCAGCTGATTAGTCTGTACTCCAGAACTAAATCACCTGCCTCAACTGTCAGAGTCAGTGCAAAACATGTCCGGATCTCCCACTCAGATCTTAACCCCTATCACTGAACCTGAAATCCTGTGTTTCCCAAAGTGTCCATGTCACTGGCATGACAGGATAAAAGAGAGGACCTTGTTTTCATTCCCCACTCACACCCCGCACCAGCACAGGCCCAGTGAGAGACACACACTCAGGAGCTCTCACATAACAAATGAAGGAATTGAATGAAGAAATGAATGATCCATAACTTCTTTAGACTGGATCTTGGATGCAGGATCCTAGGAGGTCTAGCCACATCTGTCCCTTGTCATTCAGAGGCTGACACCCATGTTTCATCCCCCACTAACTCTTGCCCCTAAAGCCAACCCATCTCATGTAACTCTGAAGCCCTTTGTTCACTGGAGGGTTTTCAGGCCTGATCCTGGCCTGTGGAACTGGGGACACCTGGTCCCTGGGGTCTCTGAAGTCACTGTAGGCCCCACTGTTCACTGCCATGCTGTCTCTGCCTCTCTCTGCTTCTCTGTGTACGTCACCTTCCTCCCACTTCATTCTACCTGGCAAGCCCTGTCCTGCACAGCTTCTTCCTCCACCCCTAGGCCTTCCCCAGACACTCCCTCTAACTAGGTTAATTGTTCTGTTCCCTTCCTACTAACACTGTGGCCTGGCCCACCTCCCAGGAAACAGGAAAGGCACAGAAATCACCTGGAGTTGCCACTCCTGCCAAGTTTCATCTTGAGCCAATGTCCCCAGGTCACTAAGAGAATAAGCTTCCACTGTATCCCCATTCAGGGCTCTGTCCTTTTGTGAGGCTGTTCTGTGGACAAGACCATGGGACAGGGATAGTCAGCTCCTCCATCCACTCTTATAATTTCCAGACAAGTTCTTCTGGCCTCCTGCACAAACAAAACCAATTTATCCAGATAGTGATTTGCAGTAAAGAAATATTTTAATGACTCCAAGTGTGCCAAACAGGAGGATGGAGGTTTATTATTACTTAAATCAGACTCCCTAGTGGATCAGGGGTTAGAGATTTTCAAGGATAGTTTCAGGGGCACAGGACCAAAAAATGGGTACTGCTGACTGTTTGGGGATGGAATCATGAGGGCGGAGGGAAATGATCTGTTTGTGCTTGAATCCACCTCTAGGTGGGGACCATGTGACTGGCTGAGCCATTAGTCATGGGTATGGATGAGGTCAGCGGGTTTCCAGAATGCAAAGAATGAGAAACATCTCAAAAGACCAATCTCAGGTTCTACAATAGTGATGTTATCTATAGGAGCAAATAGATACAAATTTTGTAAACTCTGGGCAAATGACATTTGAGCAGTAAGGGATTATAGAAACTGTGCCTCCATTTTAGCAGAATTCAGTTCCCTCCTACAATCTTATTCTCATGGTCTTTCACCAGTTTTACAAAGGCAATCCCTGGGCAAAAGAAGGGTATTAGTGTTATGGAGGAACTATTATCATTCTTGCTTCAAAGTTAAACCATAAATTAAATTCCTCCCATGGTTAGCCTGGCCTATGTCCAGGAATGAGTGAGGACAGCCAGCCTGAGACTAGATGCCAGATGGAGTCAGCCATGCTAGTTTGCTGTCACTGTTGTAATCTTTGCACTGACTGACCAGGGTGTCAGAGGCTGGACAGGTCTGCAGTCTCCAAAGCCCATGGGCTGATTTCACCCATTTCACTCACGACTCCATCCACAACCTACTATGGAGCTCACATTCTCCAGTCACTTCCTAGAGACTTCTGGTTTCCTGTCAGCCATATAACAGGCTTGAAATTTGTCACTCGGTTCTAACAGTAAGTAAACAACGGAAAACTCAAAAGTCAACAACTCGTTAAAATCCCTCAGAGATGGCCGGCACAGTGGCTAACAACTGTAATTCCAGCACTATGGGAAGCCAAGGCGAGCGGATCACGAGGTCAGGAGATCGAGACCATCCTGGCAAACACAGTGTAACGCCATCTCTACTAAAAATACAAACAAATTAGCCAGGTGTGGTGGCGGGCGCCTGTAGTCCTAGCTACTAAGGAGGCTGAGGCAGGAGAATGGCATGAACCCAGGAGGTGGAGCTTGCAGTGAGCCAAGATCTTGCCACTGCATTGCAGCCTGGACAACAGAGTGAGACTCCATCTCAGAAAAAAAAGGAAAACGAAAAACTTGCTGTTAGAAAAATGAAGAATGTTTTTGATGCCTAGTGGTAGAATGCACACAGCTGAGAAAACAATCCCTAACTTGAGGATGTGTCAATAGAAACTTCCAAAACTGAAAAAGGAAAGTTCAAAAGGAGTGGGGGAAAAAATGGAACAATATATCCCACTTCATATTTAACATTTTGTATTGACAATAGCAATTTTTAAAATTTGTAGTTGTGGTACAACCTCCAAGGCTGTAACTTACACATAATGGGAATACTGGTGGTTTCCGGGACCTGTTGGGGGTGGCCAGGGGGTGCTATCTGATGGTTTTACAGCCTGTGCCACATACGATTGTTTCCTCCTGATGATGCCATTTTCATAAGTTGGGGTTCTTTGTGTGGAGGACACATGAGCCACTGGCATCTCACTTAGACCCTTCCTGATTCACACAAACTTAAACTCTAGTTGTATTTCCTGAGGTTAAGAGAAAATGAAGAAAGCTTTTCACATACCTGTTTTGGGCTCTTCCCCATTTTTCCTAACTCTGCACAGAAATTAGAAACAGGGATTTTTTACTGTATTTACTAACATAACACATATCACTTCTTTTAATTCGGCATCATTCCTCCCTTTATGTAATTGACACACTGACCAGTTCTGTCCCTTTAATGGGACTCTCTCTACTTAAGGAGTTGCTAATTTCAAATCACTTTTGGCATCTTTCTTTGAGCATAATGTGATCCTGTTGGAATTCACCCCACACCTAAACCTTAATTTGGTATCAAGATAAATACTACTAATAGCAATCGATCTTAGATGTTTGGACCATCAGTAAAAATTTCCACTTATGACAACATTTTAATGTTTCCTCCAAATCTTTTTTTGTTTCGTTACTAGAGTCACAACATAACATGAGGTCTAAACTCTTGACAACTTTTTATGGGAAAATTACAGTACTACAAATTGAGCATCCCAAATCCAGAAATCCAAAATCTGAAATGCTCCAGAATCCAACACTTCTGACCACTGATGTGATGCTAAAAAGAAGTGCTCACAGGAGCATTTTGGATTTAAAATTTTTCACATTTGGGATGCTAACCCAGTACATCTACCATAAATATTCCAAAATAAATAAAAAAGTTAGAATCCAAAAACCTTGGTTTTAAGCTTTCTGCATAAGGAACACTTTATCTGTATGAACTATAGGCATGAAACTGTACAGGAGATCTCTAGAACCTCCTCATCCTGTATAACTGAACAGCACAGCCATGGAACAATGCCCTATTCCCCCGACCACAGCTCCTGGAAACTACTATTCTACTCTATGATTCACTCTGGAATTCACTGAGATAAGGTACATAGAGTAGTCTGACTCCTAGAATTAGAGAGTAGAATGTCTAATGAGAGAAAGTATCTGCAAGACTTCTTCCCACATATTGCTCTAATAGCCACCAAACACATATGGTCCATGAGGGCCAGACTTCTGTCATCAGTTCATGTCCGCCCTTTCCACCAGTCAGTTCTGCGTTTGCAAACATCTACATGTATTTCTAGAAAGATATACATGGTCCTCACCTGTCCTCTACAGTGGGTAGGGGATATCATCGATGCAGAACAGCGAACATGGTCTTGGTCCAAAGCTCTCAGCTCTTGCCTGTCCCCTTCACTCTTTGTAGGTTATTCCTTGGACTCTGCTCTATCTTTAGTGGTCACTGGCTCAAGTCACTTACTATGAGACAGCTGGGAAAACCGCCCCACCTTGTGGCTCCACTGCCTGGTGACTGAACTGACCTCCAGGCTTGACTCTGGTCTCCCCTGTGTTATTTCTGCTCAAGTACCCAGTCCCAGGCCAGGCTTCCCAGTACTCAAAGGGTTTAAGGACAATGGGAACTTTCATCATCCATCTCTAAGATCCCCTTGGAAAGGGAAGCTGCAGAGAAAACATACCTTGGGGGCAAAGTAAGACTGAAACCAAGAAGATTCCAGCAATGCATGCTCCAGGTGAGGACCGCAAGGTGGGCCAGGCAGGCAGTTGGAGAGGGAGGGACTCAGAGAGGCACCTGGGGCTGTGACTGCTCGTCCCATGTTTTTCCATGACTCAATGCTGCTGCTCAATTCACACTTGAGAAAGTCTGTGCTTCTTCCACATACAGAAGGCAGCCTCACAATCCCTGAACCCTCAGATTGCCATGCAGCTGTCCTGTAACACACACATCTGCCATGGGCTTTTTAGGACTTGAGTGGGCTGAGAGGTGGGGAAGACCATCTCTGATTGAAAAATGTCTTAGGAGGAATCAAAGGTGCCACACAGGGCAATCTTCTCTCTGTTATCTGCACAGTGGAGACTCCCAAGCCCTACATCTCCAGCAGCAACTTAAACCCCAGGGAGGTCGTGGAGACTGTGATCTTATCCTGTGATCCTGACACTCAGGATGTAAGCTACCTGTGGTGGATAAACGGTCAGAGCCTCCCTATCAGTCGCAAGTGGCAGCTGTCTGGAAACAACAGGACCCTCGTTCTATTTGGTGTCACAAAGGATACTGCAGGACCCTATGAATGTGAAATGAAGAACCCAGTGAGTTCCAGCCGCAGTGACCCAGTCACCCTGAATCTCCTTTGTGAGTATCTTCTGTTCCTCTGTGAGGCAGGCTGCCATCCCAAATACACATGACCAGAGGCCAGGCCTCTCACTCCCTCTCAGGTCCAAGAACAGAGACCTTTAAACCTGGACATCAAAGCTGGCCATGATGACTAAGAGTAGGCTTAGGCTTGATCGACAATGGGAGAGAAGAGGCTGCTCCTGTCATGGGAGACTCAGGGTCCACAGGTTATATGGGAGAAACAGGTGAATGTCTCAAGCTCCAGATCAGTGAACACAGCAGGGATTTGGCTGAGACTTCAGTGTAGTGACTTAGTTCACAGGGTCACCATGGCCCTTCCACAGTCCAGGATTTTCCCTTCCCTCTGACAACATCGGCTGTGACTTTATTTTCTGCTCAAGATGGCCTAGATACCCCCACCATTTCTTCTTCATACACCTATTACCATCCAGTGGAAGTCCCCAAGCTCTCCTGCCTCACAGACTCTCACCCACTGGCAGAGCATTCTTGGCTGATTAATGGGAAGTTGCAGCAATCAGCAAAAGTGTTCTTTATCCCCCAAATCACTAAAACATATAGAATGGCCTATGTCTGTTTCATCCATAACTCAGTTACTGATGGAACAAATCTCATCATTAAGAGCATCATAGTTCCTGGTAAGTGGATCCATGGAGCATTGGCCATATGTTTTCCAGTGAAGTCTATCTGGCTATCAAGGAAGAACCACCTGCCCTCTGCAGAGGGAGAAGGAAATAAATAACCCAGGACAGGGAATATGTTTCTGCTCCAAAACGACCAGCTTTTGCCTGTCCCCTTCACTCTTTCTAGATCATTCCTTACACTCTGTTCTATCTTTGGAGGTCACTGGCTCAAGTAAGTCATCATGAAACACCTGCAAAAAACTACCCCACCTTGTACCTCCACTGCCTCAGGACTGAACTGACCTCCAGGTTTGACTCTGGTCTCCCATGTCTTATTTCTGCTGAAACATTCAGTCCCAGGCCAGGCTGTTCAGTATCTTAGGGTTTCAGGACAATGGGAAGTCCCATTATTACTCATCTCTAGAATGTCCTTGGAAATGGAAGCTGCAGAGAAATCACATCTAGGGGGGCAAAGTAGGATGGAATTTGGAAGGGATCCAGCAGTTGCACATTCCAGATAAGGAATCCAAGGTGAGCCAGCCAGTCAGTGGATTAGAGAGGGACTGGGACGTGTACCAGGGGCTGTGACTCCCACTGACATGTTTGTCCATGACCCAACACTGCTGCTAAATTCACACTTCAGAAAGTCTGTGCTACCCTAAGACAGAGCAGGCAGCTTCATAGTCTTTGAGCCCTTAGATCATCATACGTCTGTCTTGTGACACACACACCAGCTATTGACTTTCAAGGACTCGGGTGGGCTGAGAGGTGGGAGATGCCAACTCTGATTGAAGGATGTCTGTGGAGGAATCAAAGGTGCCACACAGGACAATCTTCTCTCTGTTATCCACCCAGCGGAGTTGCCCAAGCCCTACATCACCAGCAACAATTTCAACCCCATGGAGAACAAGAATGATGTATCCTTAACTTGTGTACCTAAGACTCAGGGCTACACCTACGTGTGGTGGGTAAATGGTCAGAGCCTCCCGGTCAGTCCCAGGCTAAAGCAACCCGGTAAAAACAGGATCCTCATTCTAGCCAATGTCACAAGAAATGAACAGGACCCTATGAATGTGAAATACGGGACCGAGTTGGTAGCATCTGCAGTGACCCAATCATCCTGGATGTCCTTTTTATCTTTGGTTCCTCTGTGGACCAGGCCACCAGCAAAACTCCAGGCAACCAGAGGCCAGGCATCTCAGTCTCTCTCAGGTTCAAGTACAGACACTTTTATTTCTGGACACCAGGGCTGGCCATGACTCCCTGCCCTGGGAAAACTTGGCTAGGCACAGCCTTAAGCAAGAATATAAAGGGAGGGGCTGCTCTTGTCATGGGAGACTTGGGGTCTACAGCCTGTGATGGGAGAAACACGTGAATACCTCATGCCTCGGCTCAGTGAAGACAGAAGGGGTTTGGCTGGGCCTTGAGGGTGTGTCTTGGCTCAGAGGGACACTGTGTCCCTTTGAGAGACCAGGTGCCTCCGCTTCCCTTGGACGACATCACCTGTGGTTTTATTCTCTTTACTCCAGATGGTCCTGACTTCCCCAGGATTTTCCCTTCATTCACGGATTACCATTCAGGAGATAACCTCTACTTGTCCTGCTTCGCGAACTCTAACCCACCGGCAGAGTATTCTTGGACGATTAATGGGAAGTTTGTGCAATCAGGACAAGAGCTCTTTATCCCCCAAATTAGTACAAAGCATAACGGGATCTATGGTTGCTCTGCTCGTAACTCAGCCACTGGCAGGGAATGTTCCACATTCAAGATGGTCATAGTCTCTGGTAAGTGGATCCCGGCATCATTGGCAATAGGGTTTTAGGTGGAGTCTATCTGGCTTTCAGAGAAAAGTCAGGAAAACATTTTTATTCCCAGCCTGTGTCCCATGGGCAGAAGCAAATCCTAAATTCTCCTCCTGAACCCTCTCAATTTGTCTCTACAGACTCTCTTCTTCTTGTTTCTCTGTTTTCTCATGGCTGACCTTGTGTCCAGTCTGAGAAGGGTAGGGAGGGGGCTTTGTCAGTCCTGAGCCCTATGTGGTGGAAGAGGCTTCATAGAGGGACAAGAAGGAGAGTCCTCAAGATCAAGTTGCTTCTCGCTGTCTCCAACACATCCCTTTCAGTGACGTCTTTGTTTTCTTTTACTTACTCCATGTGCTACAAAGAACATCTGAGGCTTTGAAACAAGCTCACATTTTTCCCCCAAATAAGAGGAGGAAGCCCCTTGGATGAGAGAGGAGCAGCTCACATTGCTGCATCCTCTGCTCCAGGCTTCTCCAGTGACTGGCCCTTCCTGACTCCACTGGGGTGGGTCTCACTGGGGTGGGAACAGCATGTGTGGAGAAAGAGCCCTGATGGCCTGTCCTGAATTCGGCTAAATTGAGCTGCCGGTTGAAATGAAGCCTAGGCTGCAGGGAAATAAGAAGAGAGGGAGCCTCGGGGCAGACTCTGGAGTTGTATCCTGGCTCTGAAGTCACCAGCCATATAAGGCTGTGGGCACAGCACGTGGGACACAGCACAGAGGACAATGAGTGATGCACACTTGGAGAAATAGGGAGATTCACCTCTGGGGCTCTGCATGGCAGGAAAGGGGCAATGCCAGAAAGTGTATATTTATAGAGTATAAGACTACCAGGACACTTATATATATCTATTATAAGACATACCATTAAGTATTTCTAAGTGTGCAATTCAGTGTTGTGTAAACATCACACTATCCATTTCCAGAACTTTTTCCTTTTACCATATTAAACCTCTGTACCCAATAAACAGTAACTCTCACTCCTTCTCCCCCTAAGCCTTAGCACCCACCATTCTACTTTCTGTCTCTATGTAACTGGCTATTCTATCTTTTATAAATGGAATTATAAAATAATTATCCTTTTGTGTCTGGCTTATTTCAGTTAGCATAATGTCTTCAAGGTTCATCCATTTTGCACGATGTATTGGAATTTTATTCCTTGTTAAGGTTGAATAACATTTTGATGTATAGATATACCTCATTTGCCTACCGACTTATCTTTCAATGGACTTTCCGTTGTTTCCATTTTTTTGCTATTGTGAGTAATGCTTCTCTGAACATCAATGTGCAAACATTTGTTCAAATTTCTTTTAATTCTATAGGGAGTATGTCTAGAAGTGGAATTGCTGGATCAAATGGTAACTTATTGTTTACATTTTTTGAAAAACAACCACACCACTTTTTACAGTGGCTGTAACATTTCCCATTCCCATCAGCAATGCACTAGAGCTCCAATTTTTCCATCTATTTGAAAACACTTGTTGTTTTATGTTGCTGTGATTATTGTTGTTTATCAAAGCCATCCTAAAGTGTGTGAGATGGTGTCACATTGTGGTTTTGATTTGCATATCTCTAAGTATTCGTGACGCTGAGGAACTTTGCGTGGACGTATGGGATATTTGTATATCTTCCCTGGTGAAAACTCTATTTTAATCCTTTGTTCTTTTTTTAATTGGGTTTTTGGATGTTTGCTGTTGTTGACTTCTGGTTTTTCATGTATTCTAGAAATTAATTAGGTATCACACATATAATTTGCAAACATTTTTCTCATTTCATGGGTTCCTTTTTTACTTTCTTGATAATGTTCTTAGATATATAAAAGGTTTTGATTTTTATGAAGTCCAATTTATCCATTTTATTTGTTGCCTATTCTTTTGTTGTTACAACCAAGGAATCATTGTGAAATCCAATATCATAAAGATTTTCTTCTATCTTTTCTTCTAGGAGTGGTATAGTTTTTGCTCTTACATTTAGATCGTTGATCTATTGTGGGTTAATTTTTGTATATGGTGTTAGGTAAAGGTTCCACTCATTCTTGCCCTTGGATATCCAGCTTTCCCAATGTCATTTGGTGAGAATACTGTCCTTTCCCCATTGAACGATCTACGCACACTCGATGAAAATCATTTGGTCATATATGCAAGGATTTCTTTCTGGGCTCTCTCTTCAATTTCATTAATTTCTATGTCCTCCTTTATGCCAGTACCACATTCTATTGCTTACTGAGGCTTTGTAGTAAATGCTGAAATCAGGAAGAGTGAGTCCTCCAGCTTCATTTATCCTCTTCAAAGTTGTTTGTCTATTTAGAGTCATGAGATTCAATATAAATTTTAGTACAGATTTTTCTTTTTCTGCAAAACTGTCACTGAGATTCTGATAGGAAGTGTATTGAATCTGGAGCTCACTTTGGGTAGCATTGTCCTCCTAACAATATTGAGTCTTCTAAATCATGAAAACAAAATGTTTTTCAATTTATTGACGTCATCATTAAGCAATGTTTTATGGATTTCAGGTATAATCATTTTTCCTCTTTGGTTAAACTTATTTTTAAAATATTTTATTCTTTTTGATATTAATAGAAATTAAAAATATTTTCTTAATTTCCCTTCAGATTGTTCATGGTTAGTGTATTGAAATACGACTGATGTTTGAATGATGATTTTGTATTGTGCAACATTACTGAATTCATTTATTAATTCTAATAAGTTTGTTCCATCTTTAGGATTTTCTACATGTAAGTTCAAGTTATCTGTGAACAGAAATAATTTTACTTCTTTCTTCCAATTTGAATGTCTTTTTTAAAATTCTCGCCTAATTTTTCTGACTCGATTTTTCAATACTACATTGAATAGAAGTGTCAAAAGCAGCATCCTTGTCTTGTGCCTGCTCATACAGGGAAAACTTTCAGTCTTTCTCCATTGAGTATGATGTTAGTATTGGGTTTCTCACATATTGCCTTTATGTTGAGGTGGTTTCCTTCCATTCTTAGTTAGAATGTTGTTACTGTGAAAAAACATTGAATTTAATCAAATGCTTTCATTGATTCAATCTTATTACTGATTATAGCTCTATTCATATTTTTGTGTTTTTCTAGGAATTTGTCTATTTCATCTAGGTTATCCAATTTATTGGAATACAATTATTTCCAGTAATTTCATAATCATTTTATTAGAATTGGTAGTAATCACTTCATTTTCTTTTTTCTTTCTTTCTTTCTTTAAGAGAGAGAGACAGGCTCTCACTCTGTAGGCTACCCCAGGCTGAAATACAGTGGTGTGATTATGGCTTACCACAGCCTCAACCTTCTGGGCTCAAGCAATTCTCCTTCTTCAGTCTCCCAAGATACTAGGAATACAGATGCATGCCAATATGCCCAGCTAATTGATTTTTATTTCTTTTTTTGTAGAGACTGGGTCTCCCCAGGTTACCTATGCTGGTTCAAACACCTGGCCTCAAGAAATCCTCCCATTGTGACCTTCCAAAGTGCTAGGATTGAACTATGACCCGTCATATTCAGACTCCATTTTCATTTCTCATTTTAGTAATTTTAATCTCTCTTTTTTCTTAGTCAGTCTACTTAATGGTCGTCAATTTTGTTGATTTTAACTTGAAGAATCAACTTTTGGTTTCATTAATTTACTCTAGTCTTTTTCCATTCTCCATTTTATTTTTATCCACTCTAATCCTTATTGTTTCCTTCATTCACTGTGCTTGGGTTTCGTTTGTTCTTCTTTCATATTCTGAAGTATGACAGAGTTTGCTTCATATCATTCTTTTAGAGGTTTCATGCAGTCAATGAAACAAGATGCCACACAGGCGAACCAATGTCAGCTGCTATATTACTACCATCATCATTAGCCTTGAGGTCAAATAGTCCCAGCATCAAATCTCAGATCCACCTATTACTAGCCATACGACACCAGGAAAGATTTTACACTACTCTAAGCTTCTGTCTTTTCATCGGCAAAATGGAAATACTATCTACTTGACAGGGTTACTGTATGAATTAAATGAAGTACAGGTAAAGCATTTAACAAAGGGCCTGGCACATAGGATGTGCCCCTCAACAGTACCTGTTTCCATATATATGTAGAAAAAGAGGTAACACATAAAACACTAGGACATGGTTCCTGACTACTTGTGAGAGAGAAAGCAAACAAACTAAGTGCAAAGAATCAAACCTGGTATGTTAGTTTTTACCAACTGAGATGCATCCAGGATGGGATTAGACATATAAGATAATTTATCAGGGAAGACACCTCTGAGGGAATGTGGGGCAGGCATAAAGGTAGTATGGGAGAACTCACAGACCCCTATGCAAAGCTGACTCCTGATAAAGAAAGAGAAAGAAGTTTTAGGTATTAATATAGTTCTAAGAGAGTTTTTGCATGGCTGATGAGGAGTCCTCCAACCAGTTTCCCATTAAAGTTAAACAGAGCCTCAGAGAACTAGGCTTGCTTTCACACCCTTGCTGGGAGCCTGTGGGAAGGAAGCTTTCTGTGCAAAGGACTTGGTGAATTTGAAATGCACTGACCTGGGCCTTCTGTCAATCATGTCCCTGCCATGAAGACCCGGCAGGGTCTCATTCATGGCTACCACCACAGAGACACTGAGAAAAAGATGCAACCATGAAAAGGTGGGAAAGTGGAAAGTTCTAACGACATAGAAAATAGCAATCAGCCTTTCTCCCATCTGAAACCCTTCTGAAATATCGTGTGCTGTTGAGAATTGACAGAGGACTGATCACCAACTTAGAAACATGGTGAGAGGGGAAAAAATCTGCAAGAATATAACCATCTCCCATCAACTTTACAACAGAAATAATATATTATTTGAAGAAACAATTATAGAGTACCTCGTGTTACATGCTTGTTCCTGAGGCTTCCCCCAGTAAAATAACATCACCTCCATTCCTTGTTTTCTTTCTTTCCATGACAGCTCCTTTAGGAAGAGGATATCTATCTTGGGTTATTCCGAAACAACAACCATGATGTCATTTCTGTATTCCAGGAAGACTGGCAGGTATGATGGCCTTTTCTCTTGTCCTGTTTCCTGCAGGGCTGACTGCCATGCTTGGGAAAGGGAAAATACTTATTTGCCTGTATCTGGGACTGGATCTCCTTCCTCCACCAAACTCCTGTTTCTCAGCACTAATTCCTGCAGTTCCCTTTCTCCCTGACCTTTATGCTCCCTGTACCCCACTATCTTTTAGACATAATTATCTCCAGCCTCTGCTCATTTGTTTCTCAGATTCAAACGAGAAACACAATTTCACATTGTGAAACCCTCTTCATTATTTTTCACATCTCTCAATAGTGTAATTCTCTCCATTCCCATAAAGACCAACCACTTCTCAAAGTGTTGCTTGACTTCTTGTCGCCAGACTTTGAAACCTTCCTTGCATATGACTGCCTCATAACCTTTCTAAAATCTAGTTAATTCACTTAAACAAGAATCTCCAAGAGTCTACTCTAGCCTCTTTGTAAGTTCACATTTCTTCTATTTGCTAATCCTTCTCACTTCCTTTACCTCTACTTCCTAGTATAATTCCTCCATCTTAATCAGAACTGTCTTCCTACACATCCCTGCTCCTTCACCCATATAGACATAAAATTCTTAGTCCCAATGCTAAGCCTGAAAACAAGGTGAACTCCCCTCCACCATCTGCACTACAGACTTAACCACACCCTTCATCACAAGGAATCTCTGACTTCGTGGAGAACAAAGACTTTAGGATTAGCCTGTGAACCTGAGACTCAGAACAAAACCTATGTGTGCTTGAGACCTTTTCCTGATGGCCAATTCATGTGTTCAAAAAAGATACAGAAATGAAGATGGCAAGGTCGCTACCCCAGGGGATATAAAGCCTAAGACAGGAAATGAGACCTGAAAATAATCATGATACCAAAATAGAAAAAAAGTGAAGGCCACAAGAAATCAGAGAAATCTGATGGAAAATATAGCTAGACATTGGAATCACTGGAAAACATTTTTAAAAGTGGATGCTCAAGCCCCACCCATGAGTTCCAGTTTAAAGGTCTGGAGAGGGACCCAGGCACTGGTAATTTTTGTCTTCCCTGACACTACTAACATGTAACGAGGATGGAGAACTCTTGTTGTAATAGGTAGAACTTAAAACTAAATCAATGATTTTCAGCTAGAAGTACCGGAATGACCTAAGGACCTTTTTCAACATACATAAGACTATACTTTTTTGGCCCTAATTATTAAGGGGTTACATCAAGAACTCAGTAATGCAGTTAGGAAACAGAAGCTGAATGGAAAAGCCACCTTATTTTATATGTTAAAATATATATACAAAGTGTTTTCAAATGAGTGATAAGTGATGCTAAACCTTCTCTAAATAATATTTATGGGAATTTTAATAATATGAGTATTCTAGGCTGGGCGCAGTGGCTCACGCCTGTAATCCCAGCACTTTGGGAGACAGAGGTGGGCAGATCATGAGGTCAGGAGATCGAGACCATCCTGGCTAACACGGCGAAACCTCGAATCTACTAAAAATGCAAAAACAAAATTAGCCAGGTGTGGTGGCAGGCGCCTGTAGTCCAGCTACTCCGGAGGCTGAGGCAGGAGAATGGCATCAACCTGGGAGGCGGAGCTTGCAGTGAGCATAGATCATGCCACAGCACTCCAGCCTGGGTGACAGAGCAAGACTCCATCTCAAAAAATAAAAATAAAAAAGTTTAAAAAAATGAATATTCTAAAAACTATATGAAATTTCTGGAAATCGAATATGTTATCAGTCATAGTGTCGTATGCCACAGAAGTAACTAGATTTCTATGTGAGCTGTGTCTTTACCATAATAAACCGAATAAAAATCTCATTAGATTTTTCACCATAGTCATTTTAAATCTTTGTCATTCCCAGACAGTTGCTTTGATTCTTCCTCAAAGTATTTATATTCAGCTACAGTCCAAAATTGCTTTTTCTTCAACGAGATATATGGAAAAGACTCTGACAATGACTCTTGAATACAAGTTTCTGATAACTTCAAGATCATACCGGCACAAGTATACATATGTAACAAACCTGCACGTTATGCACATGTACCCTACAACTTAAAGTATAATAATAATAAATAAATTTAAAAAAAAAAGATCATACCACTGGACTCTCGGAGAAATTTCAAAATTTTAATGAACAGGCTGATACCTTCATGAAATTCAAGACAAAGAAGAAAAAAAACGCAGTTTTATTGTACTAAATAATCAAAACAATAACGTTTTCATAATTTTTTATTTGAAAATGTGCTGATTCTTTGAATCTTTTCTTCTCCAGATTTATGAACTTTCTCTTTTAAGCTCTTTATACTTCACAGCAATTTACTAAAGTATACTTTTGTGAACAAAAATTGAAACATTTGCTTTTGCTGCCAATATGAGTGCCCCAGAATTGGGAAACTATTCATGAGGATTCATATGCTTATAGTAATAAAGTTATCTGCACAAGTTCAATAAGAATCTTCTCTCTTTATAACAGGACACATTCAAAAACATTGGTTATGTTACCAAGGCTTTGACTGGGATGTTCTATTTGACAATATACATAGAATAAACCCATAGGGAATGCAGGGAAAGTCTGAAGATGGCCTTGATTTGGCTTCCTAGTCTCAAAAGGTTTTTGAAAGTTTAATCTGAGAGTTTTATAAAACTTCTAGCAATGCAAAGTTTAAAAAGGGTGTCTATGGTCCATTGCTACACTTGCTGCACTTAGGTAAAAAATCTAGGCAAGTTCGGTGAGACTCAACCTATTTTGCAAACTAATTCATCTTACTGGAATTATCTTTCGTAAAAATAGAGACTCCTATGTCGATAAAAATTATGTTAAAAAGAAAAACTGTAGTACACCTGTTACCAAATTGAACCACTGTTCATTATCTTTGAGTATTTATAATCCACTGGTAGACTGGACTGGACCCTGAATTCTTTTACTTTTTCCAATGCAATTTTCTCCACTGAAATCATTAAGAACAAGAACAGCTCTGTTGCTGAAGCTCTATAAGCTTGGACAGTGGACGCAGGACAGTGGGTGCAGCCCAACAAGTGAGAGCGGAAGAAGGGTGCGGCATCTCCTCACCCAGGAAGTGCAAGGGGGAAGGGAATTCTCTTTCCTAGCCAAGGGAAACCATGAAAAACAACACCTGGAAAATCAGGTGACTCCCAGCCTAGTACGACGCTTTACCAAGGGTCTTAGCAAATGGAACAACAGGAGATCATATCCTGAGCCATGCTCAGAGGATTGCTGACCCACAGAGTCTCCCTCATGGCTAGCACAGCAGTCTGAGATCTAACTGCAAGGCAGCAGCGAGGCTGGGGGAGGGGCACCTGCCATTGCTGAGGTTTAAGTAGGTAAACAAAGTGACCAGGAAACTTGAACTGGGTAGAGCCCACCGCAGCTCAAGGAGGCCTGCCTGCCTCCATAGACTGCACCTCTGGGGACAGGGCATAGCCAAACAAAAGGCAGCAGAAACCTCTGTCGATACAAATGTCCCTGTCTGACAGCTTTGAAGAGAGTAGTGGTTCTCCCAGCACAGACTTTTGGATCTGAGAACAGACAGACTGCCTGCTCAAGTGGGTCCCTGGACCCTGAGTAGTCTAACTGGGAGACATCCCCACTAGGGGCAGACTGATACCCCACACCTCACAGGGCCGGGTACACCTCTGAGATGAAGCTTCCAGAGGAATGATCAGACAGCAACATTGGCTGTTCAGCAATATTCACTCTTCTGCAGCTTCTGTTGCTGATACCCAGGCAAACAGGGTCTGGAGTGGACCTCAAGCAAACTCTAACAGACCTGCAGCTGAGGGTCCTGACCGTTAGAAGGAAAACTAACAAACAGAAAGGACATCCACACCAAAACCCCATCTGTATGTCACCATCAAAGATCAAAGGTAGATAAAACCACAAAGATTGGGAAAAAGCAGTGCAGAAAAGCTGAAAATTCTAAAAATCAGAGTGCCCTCCCCCTCCAAAGGAACGCAATTCCTTGAGAGCAATGGAACAAAGCTGGACAAAGAATAACTTTCACAAGTTGAGAGAAGAAGGCTTCAGACAATCAAATTTCTCAGAGCTAAAGGAGGAAGTACGAACCCAGCGCAAAGAAATTAAAAACCTTGAAAAGAGATTTGACAAATGGCTAACTAGAATAACCAATACAGAAAAGTCCTTAAATGACCTGATAGAAATGAAAACCATGAGAGGAGAACTACGTGACAAATTCACAAGCTTCAGTAACCAACTCGATCAACTGGAAGAAAAGACATCAGTGATTGAAGCTCAAATGAATGAAATGAAGCGAGAAGAGAAGTTCAGAGAAAAAAGAGTAAAAGGAAATGAAAAAAGCCTCCTGGAAATTTGGGACTATGTGACAAGTCCAAATCTACATCTGATTAGTGTACCTGAAAGTGACTAGGAGAATGGAACAACTTGGAAAACACTCTGCAGCATATTATCCAGGAGAACTTCCCCAATGTAGCACGGCAGGCCAACATTCAAATTCAGGAAATACGGAGAATGCCACAAAGATACTCCTCGAGAAGAGCAACTCCAAGACACATGATTGCCAGATTCAGCAAAGTTGAAATGAAGGAAAAAATCTTAACGTAGCCAGAGAGAAAGGTCAGGTTACCCACAAAGGGAAGCCATCAGACTAACAGCAGATCTCTCGGCAGAAACTCTACAAGCCAGAAGAGAGTGGGGGCCAATATTCAACATTCTTAAAGGAAAGAATTTTCATCCCAGAATTTCATATCCAGGTAAACTAAGCTTCATAAGTGAAGGAGAAATAAAATCCTTTACAGATAAGCAAATGCTGAGAGATTTTGTCACCAACAGGCCTGCCTTACAAGAGATCCTGAAGGAAGCACTAAACATAGAAAGGAACAACTGGTACCAGTCACTCCAGAAACATGGCAAATTGTAAAGACCATCAATGCTAGGAAGAAACTGCATCAATTAACGAGGAAAACAACCAGCTAACATCGTAACGTAACGAAAGGATCAAGTTCCCACATAACAATATTAACCTTAAATGTAAATGGACTAAATGCTCCAATTACAAGACAAAGACTGACAAATTGGATAAAGAGTCAACACCCATCAGCATGCTGTATTCAGGAGACCCAGCTCACATACAGAGACACACATAGGCTCAAAATAAAGGGATGGAGGAAGATCTACCAAGCAAATGGAGAACAAAAAAAAGCAAGAGTTGCAATCCTAGTCTCTGATAAAACAGACTTTAAACCATCAAAGGTCAAAAGAGACAAAGAAGGCCATTACATAATGGTAAAGGGATCAATTCAACAGGAAGAGCTAACTATCCTAAATATATATGCACCCAATACAGGAGCACCCAGATGCATAAAGCAAGTCCTTAGAGATGAACAAAGAGACTTACACTCCCACACAATAATAATGGGAGATTTTAACGCCCCACTGTCAGCACTAGACAGATCAACTAGACAGAAAGTTAACAAGGATATCCAGGAATTGAACTCAAACACTGCACCAAGCAGACCTAGTAGATATCGACAGAACTCTCTACTCCAAATCAACAAATATACATTCTTCTCAGCACCACATCACACTTATTCCAAAATTGACCACAGAGTTGGAAGTAAAGCATGCCTCAGCAAATGTAAAAGAACAGAAATTATAACAAACTGTCTCACAGACCACAGTGCAATCAAACTAGAACTCAGGATTAAGACGCTCACTCAAAACCACAAAACTACATGGAAACTGAATGACCTGCTCCTGAATGACTACTGGGTACATAACGAAATGAAGACAGAAATAAAGATGTTCTTTGAAACCAATGAGAACAAAGACACAACATACCAGAATCTCTGGGACACATGTAAAGCAGTTTGTAGAAGGAAATTTAGAGCACTAAATGCCCACAAGAGAAAGTAGAAAAACTCCAAAACTGACACCCTAATGTCACATCACAATTACAAGAACTAGAGAAACAAGAGCAAACACATTCAAAAGCTAGCAGAAGGCCAGAAATAACTAAGGTCAGAGCAGAACTGAAGGAGATACAGACACAAAAAAAAAACCTTCAAAAAATCAAGGAATCCAGGACCTGGTTTTTTGAAAAGATCAACAAAATTGATAGACCGCTAACAAGACTAATAAGGAAGAAAAGAGAGAAGAATCAAATAGACACAATAAAAAATGATAAATGGGATATCACCATTGACCCCACAGAAATACAAACCACCATCACAGAATACTATAAACACCTTTACGAAAATAAACTAGAAAACCTGGAATAAATGAATAAATTCCTGGACACATACACTCTCCCAAGACTAAACCGGGAAGAAGTTGAATCCCTCAATAGACCAATAACAGGCTCTGAAATTGAAGCAATAATTAATAGCCTACCAACCAAAACAAGTCCAGGACCAGACGGATTCACAGCCGAATTCTACCAGAGGTACGAGGAGGAGCTGGTAAAATTCCGTCTGACACTATTCCAATCAATAGAAAAAGAGGGAATCCCCCATAACTCATTTTATGAGGCCAACATCATCCTGATACCAAAGCCTGGCAGAGACACAAAGAAAAAAAGAGAATTTTAGACCAATATCCCTGATGAACACTGATGAAAAAATCTTCAATAAAATACTGGCAAACCAAATCGAACAGCACATCAAAAAGCTTATCCACCATGGTCAAGTGGGCTTCATCCCTGGGATGCAAGGCTGGTTCAACAGATGAAAATCAATAAATATAATCCAGCATATAAACAGACCCAAAGACAAGAACCACATGATTATCTCAACAGATGCAGAAAAGGCCTTTGACAAAATTCAACAGCCCTTCTTGCTAAAAACTCTCAATAAATTCGGTATTGATAGAATGTATCGCAAAATAATAAGAGCTATTTATGACAAACCCACAGTCAATATCATACTGAATGGGCAGAAACTGGAAGCATTCCCCTTGAAAACTGGAACAAGACAGGGATACCCTCTCTCGCCAATTCTATTCAATATACTGTTGGAAGTTCTGGTCAGGAAAGAGAAAGAAATAAAAGGTTTTCAATTAGGAGAAGAGGAAGTCAAATTGTCCCTGTTTGCAGATGACATGATTTGTATATTTAGAACACCCCATCGTCTCAGCCCACAATCTACTGAAGCTGATAAGCATTTTCAGTAGAGTCTCAGGATACAAAATCAATGTGCAAAAATCACAAGGATTCTTATACACCACTAACAGACAAACAGAGGGTGAAATCATGAATGAACTGGCATTTACAATTGCTTCAAAGAGAATAAAATACCTGGAAATCCAACTTACAAGGGATGTGAAGGACCTCTTCAAGGAGAACTAAAAACGACTGCTTAATGAAATAAAAGCGGACACAAACAAATGGAAGAACATTCCATGCTCACGGATAGGAAGAATCAATATTGTGAAAATGCCCATACTTCCCAAGGTAATTTAGAGATTCAATGCGTTCCCCATTTAGCTACCAATTACTTTCTTCACACAATTGGAGAAAACTACTTTAAAGTTCATATGGAACCACAAAAAAGCCCACATTGCCAAGACTATCCTAAGTCAAAAGAACAGAGGTGGAGGCATCAGGCTACCTGACTTCAAACTATATTACGATGCTACAGTAACAAAACAGCATGATACTGGTACCAAAACAGACATATAGACCAATGGAACAGAACAGAGTCCTCAGAAATAATACCACAAATCTACAACCACCTGATATTTGACAAACCTGATAAAAACAAGAAATAGGGAAAGGATTTCCTATTTAATAAATGGTGCTGGGAAAACTGGCTAGCCATAAGTAGAAAGCTGAAACTAGATCACTTCCTTACACCTTACACAAATATTAATTCAAGATGGATTAAACACATAAATGTTAGACCTAAAACCATAAAAACCCTAGAAGAAAACCTAGGCAATACCATTCAGGAAATAGGCATGGGCAAGGACTACATGTCTAAAACACCAGAAGCAAGAGCAACAAAAGCCAAAATTGACAAATGGGATTTAATTAAACTAAAGAGCTTCTGCACAGCAAAACAAACTACCATCAGAGTGAACAGGCAACCTACAGAATGGGAGAACATTTTTGCCATCTACTCATCTGACAAAGGGCTAAAATCCAGAACCTACAAGGAACTCACACAAATTTACAAGAAATAAACAAACAACCCCATCAAAAAGTGGGCAAAAGATATGAACAGACACTTCTTAAAAGAAGGCATTTATGCTGCCAACAGACACATGAAAAAATGCTCATCATCACTGGCCAGCAGAGAAATGCAAATCAAAACCACAATGAGATACTATCTCACACCAGTTAGAATGGCGATCATGAAAAAGTCAGGAAACAACAGGTGCTGGGGAGGATGTGGAGAAATAGGAACACTTTTACACTGTTGGTGGGATTGTAAACTAGTTCAACCATTGTGGAAGACAGTGTGGCGATTCCTCGAGGATCTAGAACTAGAAATACCATTTGACCCAGCCATCCCATTACTGGGTATATATCCAAAGGATTATAAATCATGCTGCTATAAAGACACATGCACACGGACGTTTATTGCGGCACTATTCACAATAACAAAGACTTGGAACCAACCCAAATGTCCATCAATGACAGACTGGATTAATAAAATGTGGCACATATACACCATGGAATACTATGCAGCCATAATAAAGGATGAGTTCATGTCCTTCATGAGGACATGGATGCAGCTGGAAACCATCATTCTCAGCAAACTATCACAAGAACAGAAAATCAAACACCGTATGTTCTCACTCACAGGTGGTAATTGTACAATGAGAACACTTGGACACAGGAAGGGGAATATAACACACCGGGGTCTGTTGTGGGGTGGGGGGGAGGGGGGAGGGATAGCATTAGTAGATTACCTAATGTAAATGACGAGTTAACGGGTGCAGCACACTAACATGGCACATGTATACACATGTAACAAACCTGCACGTTGTGCACATGTGCCCTAGAACATAAAATATTGAAAAAAGTTTAAGACAAAGGAAATTGAAAAAAGAGAAAAGAAAAGAATTGATGGAAGCCTAAAATTACGGTTATTGAGATCAATGTTAATGCTTTAAGTTTTGGTCATATTCTCACCTAAGTGAGAGTACAGACACTCCAAAATAGAGCCACACATGATAAATGTTATATACTCCCACGGAAATTTTAAGGAAGCAGATAGCTCTCAAAATAGATCATATTTTTCTGTAAAAAGATGATTCCAGTCTACCTGAGTGAGCATAATAATGAAGTCACCTCTGCTTTAACTTTTACCAAAAAAAAAGTGACCTGAAGTACCCTGATGTTAACCAATCAATTTATTTCTAGGGCCTTGTTTATTGATTCGCATTTGACAAAACCCACTGTTTTGTAATTGTATTGCCGAGGAGGAGTTATCACTGTATCTACAGAGGGAGAGCTGCCCCAACTCATAAAACACAAGTAAAAGCCAATTACATCTAAAATTAAATTAGTTGTAATTTTGTCTTGTCACACATGTTCACAGCAAGCAATGTCCAGTGGAGTCTCTGAGGCTGCATCATTCTCACCCTGACTCTCCTGCCTTTCTCTTTGACTTACAAGGACCTTTATGATGACACTGGGAGCCACCCAGATAATCCAAAATAAGTTTTCCATCTCAAGATACTCAATTGCATCACCATTGAACATTGTTTTTGCTAAGAAAAGTAAAGGCACGTGTTCCAAGAGTTAGGATGTGGATTTTATTTATTTATTTTATTTTTTGCGACAGAGTTTCACTGATGCTGTCCCGGCTGGAGTGCAGTGGGGTGACTTCGGCTAACTGCAACTTCCACCTCCCAGGTTCAAATTATTCTCCTTCCTCAGCCTCCCAAGTAGCTGGGATTACAGGCATCCACCGCCATGCCCAGCTAATTTTTGCATTTTCAGTAGAAACAGGGTTTCACCATATTGATCAGGCTGCTCTCGAACTCCTGACATCTTGATTTGCCCGTCTCGGCCTCCCAAAGTGCTGGGATTATACGCGTGAGCCACTGCACACAGCCCGGCTGTGGACACTTTTAAGAGGCCACTAATCTGCCCCATACAGGTCACTTTCATAAACATCACCCACAACAAAAATATGTTTTGCCTTCTTTCCATGTCTCACTTTTCTGTCTGCACAAACCACAGTGAAACATACTAGCTCTGCTATGACGTGGCTGGATGACCCTAGGACACTCCTTTGACCTCCCTCAGCCTCTTTCCTCATCTGCAGTGTAAGGCTGACTCTTACTGCGTCAGAAAATGACAGTGGAAGAGTTAATTAACATGTGTAAGACATTAGTCACACAGCCTGGTGCCTGAGGACCCCTGGGTAACATTCCTTTCAGTCCTTCCTTTCACCATCCCATTTTTCTTGCCTTCACCCATCTCCTCCTTCAACTCCTTTCTCTTCAATAGCTTTCTCAGTCTAACCTGCCAATTAAAGAAGCCACACTATCCATTCTCTCATGACTCTGATGGTTTGTTCTTGTGATGGAGTCTGCTATCCACTCCAGGCAATGGGTATTATTTATATGGAGAGGTCTGTTTGCAACAAGAAATCCTTCTTTTGTTCACACAAAATTTATACGTGATTTCTCTTAACTTACACATACCAGTCTCAATTCTACCCTGTTATTTCATACATGCACTTCATTATTTTATTCTTCAGTCTTTCTCCTTACACTTTAAAACTTAGGATAGTACAAAAACAAAAATAATGGCCTGGGCCAGAAGAGGGTATTCCTTTAGCAAGAGGAATGCTTTCCTTTCTCAAGATGAATGCTGTCTGCAAGGCAGCCATGAAACCTATTTCTGGGTTTGGCTTACATCAAAGCCTTTCAACTCTAGGACACATTCTTAGATTCCCAGGAGATAATGATTGTCATGGAAGCCACACCACTCTAAGTATTCCTACATTTGGGTAAAGGAATGTTTACAGAATATTGTGCATGACTTACTCCACCTAAATTCTTCTACTCCTGGAAGTTAAGTTTCCCCACTAACCAGCTTCAACTCCAGCTGGTCTGCCTGGACCCTGACTGGAAAGTACCCCCACATTCTGGATGGCCAGGGTGGCACCTTTGCCTATTCCCATAATTATAATAGCTCACACACTAACGCAGCACTCACTATGCAACAGGCACATCCTAAGTGCTTTTCATGTAGCTACAGTCATGACAAAAAATTCCTAGTTACCACCATCCTAATTTTTACAGATTAAAAAAAAAAAAAACTGTGGCAGAGAAGTATGCGCCCACTCTCACCTAACTCCAAAATTTAACCTCATCCTCCACTTCATCTGGTAAGAGGACATTCTAAGATTTACTAGGTCTCCTGAATGACATCCACTTTCAAAAATGATTTTTGTCCCATTTCCTTTCAGGATTTGACAGCCAGCATTTTGTTTTCTGTCTCATCCTTCACTTATGCACCTGTTCCCTAACACTACACTCACAACTGCACAGCCCTGCATAAAAGCTAGCTTTTAGAAACTTCAATCTTTTTTGGAAAAAAGAAAGGCCAGGTTCAATGGCTCACAAAAAGTCATTTTTTATTCTATTGTCAACAATTTGCATAGCCATTCTCCGGACAGAAACAAGTGCACTAGAAACACAAAGTGTAATGAGAAGAAAGTAGGAGGAAGGTGAGTTTCTAGATAGACACACAGGGAAAAGATTCCAAATCCAGAAAAATTCATAAAATGCACCCAGGGAGTGTAGCTTTGAGCAACGACAGCCCCACTTGCCACATCCCACGGCTGTTGGCCTCTTACTTCCTTCTCAACCTGCCCTTCCTGGTCTTGCTTTCTTAGACCAGTACAAACAACCTGGGAGCTGGGGTCGGATCAGAGCACTCAGCACTGGGTGGTATGGTTGGGAAAGGCAGAAAAGGAAGAAGAGTGTTTGACTCACGAAGACATGACTTACCGAGGCACACATCAACTAGGCAGGCAATAGATTACTAAAGGGCTTTGCAGGACTCATGCTGGTTATCCAGAATGAAAGACTCAGGCAAGAATCTTGACCAACTGAGTTTTATTGAGCCAGAGCTTGACGGAGCAACCTGGAAAAACAAGAGTTTCAAAAAACTGCTGTGGCTTGTGTTCTCTCTGAAGAGGTTTCTGGAGGCTTAGTATGTATACACTTGATTAAAGGAGAGAAGGCAGGTAGGAAGAGATGGAGTGGGTAGAAAAACAATAGATCTAATCTTGTCTTTATTGTGTGCCTTAGAAAATAAGTATTATCAGAATGAGACTTAAAACAGTGTTAAAATAGAGAATGAGAGTTTTAGGAGCTAGATTTTGATTACTCACCTAAAGTTACAAATGGCATGTCTTTCTTTTACAAAGAAATAAACATCTTGAAAGGTTTTGAAGCAAGGAAAAAATAATTTGTTCAGACAATCATCCAGAGATGCCTGAGATCTTTGGATTTCCTGTTTACCCCGCTCTTTTTCTCTTCTTTCTTTCTTTTTTAATTTTATGTATTGTTTTTAAGAGACACAATCTTGCCCTATCACCCAGACTAGAGTGTACTCACTGAAGCCTTGAACTCCTGGGCTGAAGCGCTCCTCCCACCTTAGCCTCCCAAGTGTCTGAGACTACAGGCATGCATCGCTGCACCTGGCTAATTTGATTTATTTTGTATAGTAAGGATGTGGTCTGCCTCTGTTGCTTAGGCTGGTCTTAAACTCCTGGTTTCAAGTGATCCTCCTGCCTTGGACTCCCAAAGGGCTGGGATAACAGGCCTGTGCCAGCACACCTGGCCCCACAGTTCTTCAAAAGCTCTCAGAGAAAGCATTGTAGAAGACCCCTGTGGCTGTATGTTTCATCTGATCCTACATGACTAGGGAGGCTCATTCTTAACAAGTCACGTCCCATGGAAAAGGGGATGAAGACAAATCAGAAAAGGGCAAAGGGAAGTCACAGCAACAAAGGGACAGTATAATCTTGGAACCTTATTAAAGTCACACAAATGCTGCTTCAATTAGAGCAATGTGTTTGGCAAACATCGTTCTAACCCTTTCAGTTGTATGTTGGTTCACCTGTAATGTCTGCAGCAGTCTATAGCTAGCTTTTCTAGAGTTTCTGAAGCCTCTTTCAATTGAAATGGCAATCTGACACAATTCTCTGAATTGCAGTCTGAATCCAGTGTTCATGTGTACATTTTGTGTAGTCTACTCATCAGCAGGCATAAAGGTTATTTATATATAAGTTACTATGATTTCTCCAGAAGTTTATATAAGTCTTCTACTTTCAGCTATCCTAAAGATATATGCACCCAATACAGAGCACTCAGATTCATAAAGCAAGTCCGTAGAGACTTACAAAGAGACATAGACTCCCATACAATTATAATGGGAGACTTCAACACCCCACTGTCAACATTAGACAGATCAATGAGACAGAAAGTTAACAAGGATATCGAGGAATTGAACTCAGCTCTGCAACAAATAGACCTAATAGACATCTACAGAACTCTCCACCCCAAATCAACAGAATATACATTCTTCTCAGCACCACATCACACTTATTCCAAAATTGACCACATAATTGGAAGTAAAGCACTCCTCAGCAAATGTACAAGAACAGAAATTATAACAAACTGTCTCTCAGACCACAGTGCCATCAAACTAGAACTCAGGACTGAGAAACTCAATCAAAACCGCTCAACTACATGGAAACTGAATAACCTGCTTCTGAATGACTACTGGGTATATAACAAAATGAAGGCAGAAATAAAGATGTTCTTTAAAACCAATGAGAACAAAGATACAACATAGCAGAATCTCTGGGACACATTTAAAGCAGTATGTACAGGGAAATTTATAGCACTAAATGCCCACAAGAGAAAGCTGGAAAGATCTAAAATTGACACTCTAACATCACAATTAAAAGAACTAGAGAAGCAAGAGCAAACACATTCAAAAGCTAGGAGAAGGCAAGAAATAACTAAGATCAGAGCAGAACTGAAGGAGATAGAGACACAAAAAACCCTCCAAAAAAATCAGTGAATCCAGAAGTTGGTTTTCTGAAAAGATCAACAAAATTGATAGACTGCTAGCAAGACTAACAAAAAAGAAAAGAGAGAAGAATCAAATACATGCAATAAAAAATGATAAAGGGGATATCACCACCGACCCCACAGAAATACAAACTACCATCAGAGAATACTATAAACACCTCTATGCAAATAAACTAGAAAATCTAGAAGAAATGGATAATTTCCTGGACACTTCCACTCTCCCAAGACTAAACCAGGAAGAAGCTGAATTCCTGAATAGACCAATAGCAGGCTCTGAAATTGAGGCAATAATTAATAGCCTACCAACCAAAAAAAGTCCAGGACCAGATGGACTCACAGCAGAATTCTACCAGAGATACAAGGAGGAGCTGGTACCATTCCTTCTGAAACTATTCCAATCAATAGAAAAAGAGGAAATCCTCCCTACCTCATTTGATGAGGCCAACATCATCGCGATATCAAAGCCTGGCGGGGACACAACAAAAAAAGAGAATTTTAGACAAATATGCCTGATGAATATTGATGCAAAAATCCTCAATAAAATACTGGCAAACTGGATCCAGCAGCACCTCAAAAAGCTTATCCACCATGATCAAGTGGGCTTCATCCCTGGGATGAAAGGCTGGTTCAACATACGCAAATCAATAAACGTAATCCAGCACATAAATAGCACTAAAGACAAAAACCACATGATTATCTCAATAGTTTCAGAAAAGGCCTTTGACAAAATTCAAAAGCCCTTCATGCAAAAAACGCTCAAAAAAATTGGTATTGATGGAACGTCTCTCAAAATAATAAGAGCTATTTATGACAAACCCACAGCCAATATCATACTGAATGGGCAAAAACTGGAAAAAATGGGCACAAGACAGGGATGCCCTCTCTCCCCACTCCTATTCAACATAGTGTTGGAAGTTCTGGCTAGGGCAATCAGGCAAGAGAAAGAAATAAAGCGTATTCAGTTAGGACAAGAAGTCAAATTGTCCCTGTTTGCAGATGACATGATTGTATATTTAGAAAACCCCATTGTCTCAGCCCAAAATCTCCTTAAGCTGATAGGAAACTTCAGCAAAGTCTCAGGATACAAAATAAATGTGCAAAAATCACAAACTTTCTTATACACCAGTAACAGACAAACAGAGAGCCAAATCATGAATGAACTTCCATTCACAATTGCTTCAAAGAAAATGAAATACCTAGGAATCCAACTTACAAGGGATGTAAAGAACCTCTTCAAGGAGAACTACAAACCACTGCTCAGTGAAATAAAAGGGGACACAAACAAATGGAAGAACATACCATGTTCATGGACAGGAAGAATCAATATCGTGAAAATAGCCATACTACCTAAGGTAATTTATAGATTTAGTGCCATCCCCATCAACCTACCAATGAGTTTCTTCACAGAATTGGAAAAACCGCTTTAAAGTTCATATGGAACCAAAAAAGAGCCCGCATTGCCAAGACAATCCTAAGTCAAAAGAACAAAGCTGGAGGCATCACGTTACCTGACTTCAAACTATACTCCAAGGCTACAGTAACCAAGACAGCATGGTACTGGTACCAAAACAGAGATATAAACCAATGGAATAGAACAGAGTCCTCAGAAATAATACCGCACATCTACAGCCATCTAAACCTGAGAAAAACAAGAAATGGGGAAAGGATTTCCTATTTAATAAATGGTGCTGGGAAAACCGGCTAGCCATAAGTAGAAAGCTGAAACTGGAACCTTTTCTTACTCCTTATACGAAAATTAATTCAAGATGGATTAGAGACTTAAATGTTAGACCTGAAATCATAAAAACCCTAGAAGAAAACCTAGCTAATACAATTCAGGACATAGACATGGGCAAGCACTTCATGTCTAAAACACCAAAAGCAATGGCAACAAAAGCCAAAATTAACAAATGGGATCTAATTAAACTAAAGAGCTTCTGCACAGCAAAAGAAACTACCATCAGAGTGTACAGGCAACCTACAGAATGGGAGAAAATTTTTGCAATCTACTCATCTGACAAAGGGCTAATAGCCAGAACCTACAAAGAAGTCAAACAAATTTACAAGAAGAAAACAAACAACCCCATCAAAAAGTGGGCAAAGGATATGAACAGACAGTTCTTAAAAGAAGAGAAGACATTCATACAGCCAACAGACACATGAAAAAATGCTCGTCATCACTGGCCATCAGAGAAATGCAAATCAAAACAACAATGAGATACCATCTCGCACTGGTTAGAATGGCAATCATTAAAATGTCAGGAAACAGGTGCTGGGGAGGATGTGGAGAAATAGGAACACTTTTACACTGTTGGTGGGATTGTAAACTAATTCAACCATTATGGAAAACAGTATGGCGATTCCTCAAGGATCTAGAACTAGAAGTACCATATGACCCAGCCATCCCATTACTGGGTATATACCCAAAGGATTATAAATCATACTGCTATAAAGACACATGCACACATATGTTTATTGTGGCACTATTCACAATAGCAAAGACTTGGAATCAACCCAAATGTCCATCAGTGACAGACTGGATTAAGAAAATGTGGCACATACACACCATGGAATACTATGCAGCCATAAAAAAGGATGAGTTTGTGTCCTTTGTAGGGACATGGATGCAGCTGGAAACCATCATTCTCAGCAAAGTATCGCAAGAACAGAAAACCAAACACCGCATGTTCTCACTCATAGGTGGGAACTGAACAATGAGATTCATTGGACTCAGGAAGGAGAACATCACACACTGGGGCCCATCATGGGGGGGGAGGGGGAGGGATTGCATTGGGAGTTATACCTGATGTAAATGACGAGTTGATGGGTGCAGCACACCAACATGGCACAAGTATACGTATGTAAAAAAACCTGCACATTATGCACATGTACCCTAGAACTTACAGTATAATAATAATTTTAAAAAAAAAAAACAATGGATTAAAACTATGCCCTAGGGCAAATAGACTTAAGACATATTTACAGAATATCCTACCCAACAACCCAGAATATACATTCTATTCATCAGCAAATGGAACTTCCTTCAAGATAGGTCATATGATATGCCACAAAACAAGTCTCAAAAAATTTCAGAAAATTGAAATTATATGAAGTACTCTCTCAGACAACAGTAGACTAAAACTGGAAATCAACTCCAAAAGGAACCTTCAAAACCATGCAAACACATGGAAATTAATAACTTGTTCCTGAATGATCATTGGGTCAAATATGAAATCAAGAAAATTAAAACTTCTTTGAACTGAACAATAGTGATGCATCCTATCAAAACATCTGGAATTCTGCAGAGTGTGCTAAAAGTTCATAGCCTTAAATGCCTACATCAAAAAGACTGAAAGAGCACAAGTAGACAATCTAAGGTTGCACTTCTAGAAATTCAAGAATCAAGAACACACCAAAACCAAACCCAGCAGAAGAAAGAAAATAACCAAGATCAAAGCACAACTAAATGCAGTTGAAATAAATAGTAGAAACTATACATAAAACGTAAAGCTGGATTTTTCGAAAACCAAATAAAATTGATACACCATTGGCAAGATTAAATAAGAAAAGAACAGAGAAGAGCCAAATGAGCTCAATTAGAAATGAAATGGGAGCTATTACCACCAACGCCACAGAAATACAAAAGATCATTCAAAGGTACTATGAACCCATTAATGTGCATAAACTAGAAAACTTAGAGGGGATGAGTACATTCCTGGAAATATGAAACCCTCCTAGATTAAATCAGAAAGAATTAGAAACCCCGAACAGGCCAATACAAAGCGGCAAGATTGAAAAAATAATTTAAAAATTAACAACAAAACAAAACAAATTCAAGGATGATTCCACATGCGAGAGAAAGATGGAATTCTCCCTAAATCATTCTATGAAGCCAGCATCACCCTAATACCAAAACCAGAAAAGGACATAACAAAGGTAACTATAGACCAAAATCCCTGATGCACACAGATGCAGAAATTCTTAACAAAATACTAGCTAACCGAATCCAACAACGCATCAAAAACATAATCCACCATGATCAAGTAGGTTTCACATTAGGGATGCAGGAATGGTTCCACATACACAAGTCAATAAATGTGGTACGCCACATGAACAAAATTTAAAAATCACATGATTCTCTCAATAGACCCTGAAAAGGTACATGACAACATCAAGCATCGTTTTATGATTAAAACTCTCAGCAAAATTGGCACACAAACCCACAGCCAACATAATACTGAATGAGAAAAAGTTGAAAGCATTCACTCTCAGCAGGGGAACAAGACAAGGAAGGCCACTGGTTCTCACCACTTTTATTCAACAGATTTGGCTGAAAGTCCTAGCCAAATCAATCAAACAAGGGAAATAAATAAAGGGCATCCAAAGCGGTAAAGAGGAAGTAAAACTGTCGCTGTTTGCAATTGATATAATCGTATACCTAGAAGACCCTAAAGACTCCAAAAAGCTGCTAGAACAGATAAATAAATTCAGCAAAGTTTCAGTATACAAAATTAATGTGCACAAATCAGTAGCTCTGCTATACACCAACAGTGACCAAGCAGAGAATCAAATCAAGAACTGAACCCCTTTTACACCAGCAGTTATAAGTGAGAGTTAAGCTATGAGGATGCAAAGGCATAAGAATGATAAAATAGACTTGGGGAAAGGGGTGGGAAGGGGGTGAGGGATAAAAGACTACAAATTGAGTTCATTGTATACTGCTCGGGTGATGGGTGCACCAAAATCTCACAAATCACCACTAGAGAACTTATGTAATTAAATACCAAATCCCCAAAAACCTTCGGAAAGGAAAGATTTTAAAATAAAATAAAATAATAAAAAATTTAAAAACATAGTTCCTACAAAATGCTTCTCAAATGAAAAAAAAAAAAAAAAAAAAAAAGTCCCCGAAGGTCATATACCGGAAACTCTGTTATGTTACCTCTTAATGCATATATATCAGCCCAGTTGCTCAGTATCTGACAACTTTTCCAGAAGCTGCTGATCACCTGTTGCAAGTGTATTCTATCTATTGTGAGACTGTATCTCCCTGGCACTACCTGCAACCAATTACTACTTTAGAGAGACGGTTAACAACCACCTGACTTGACCATCACCTGGTGATGTTCACTTGACATTTCTAGTATGTGGAGGTGGAAAGATCTCTCTTGCCCTGCTCACATCTGACCAGCTATCTACTGTTAACACTTTCAGATTTTTTTTCTTTTTCTTTTCTTTTTCTTTTTTGCTTTCTTTTTTTTTTTTTTTTTTTTTTTTGAGACAGTCTTGCTCTGTCACCTACCCTGGAGTGCAGTGGCGTGATCTCAACTCACTGCAAACTCCATCTCCCAGGTTCACACCATTCTCCTGCCTCAGCCTCCTGAGCAGATGGGATTACAGGCACCCGCCACCATGCCCGGCTAATTTTTTGTATTTTTAGTAGAGATGGGGTTTCACTGTGTTACCCAGGATGGTTTTGATCTCCTGACCTCATGATCTGCCCACCTCGGCCTCCCAAAGTGCTGGGATTACAGGCATGAGCAACTGCGCCTGGCCATAGATTTCTTATTATCAGATTTTAGGTAGGACAAACACCTGATATTTCTGGCATTTGATTTGTTTTTTTTAACCAAAAGTGTCCTCCCAAATGAAATTAATAAGCCTTAACCAAGATTTTGACTTAGCCAAGCATGCATGAGGCATCTTCAAAGAGGTGAAGGAGCAACTCAAAAACTCAAAACTCACACAAATATCAAAACAAATAACGCTGGTTCCCTCATCCAAAATTAAATCCAGGATGCAGCAGTAGAAGCATAAAATTTTTAAGTGTTCAGTGACAAGGTAAAGTGGTTTTTATTCTTATTTTCTCAGAGGATCTAAGGCAAGCAGTTTGAGTTTTAAAAAAAAATTAGCTTTGTTTTAAGTCAGATTTTTGCTCTGTAATTTAGTCAAAAGAAATTTTAAGGCTAGCCGTAACACTATTAGTTGTCTTTCTTTGAAATTCAATCCTCTGATCAACCGTTTGGCATAAGAGTGCTCTAAAATATATTTTTAAATTAGAAGTCCCAATTTAAAGAATCCATCTTCTGGCCATGGACTATTAGAATTTCCAGTGGTGTATTGATTTTAAGTGACTCGATCCAACAGCCTCTTCAGTGAAAAACCAATCCCAATGATCTTTTCCCCACCCCAACAAAATAAAATATGTACTCTCAGGAATAGGCTTAGGAAAGCAAAAGACTCGTGTTGCCACTGCCCTATCTAAGCAAAAAGACTTGGGATGACAAAAGTCCAAGATGGATGGGATTTCTTATGACAAGCCCTCCTGGGAGCTTAACACATTTGGAAAACAAAAGAAAAAGTAAAAAACCTCAGGTTCTCAGCCATGTTAAGGCTGGTCACCTAATAATGACTCAAAAATGTTTCCTCCCCCTGATAGCGGAGATCAAGAGTGAGTGCTCTGACATGGTCACAAATCACAACCTCAATGACATATGACAACATGAGAAAACTTTATCCAGTACCTCCCTTTATGAACAACACTAAAGGAAAGAGATAAAGGAAAAGACTATTTCTGGTAGGAAATGGATTAAACAATCAAAATATTCACGCCCCAACATCACTAAAAAGTACACAAGAATTACTACACTAGGTCTAGTACAACACAAATCTTCTCCCATTAATAAAAATTTGGTGGAGGAAACAGTGATTTTTACCATCCATTTGGAAAGAATGCACAGAGAAAAGCCAGGAAACTTGAGATTAATACATTTTTATCCTTTAGCTGACTTACTATTTTTTTGCATTTCTGCACATCCAAAACAAGTTTATGGCAGTAAATCAGGTTTCAGTGGTAATACAGGTCATGGAAGAAAGAAAAGAAGTTCACTTAGCAAAGCTGGTCTTGTGTCAGTGAAACTTTGCTGGTAGCAGCCCTCAGAGAAAAATCAAGGCTAAATGTTTTATCTTCAAGGTATCAGATTCAGTCCACTTCTCCCAGATCCAGATAAGGGAAGACATGCCTGCATTAATAATGATTCTCTATGATATACTTTTTCTCCCCAAAAGGCAACTGTGCAGGGACACTTATATTTGCTGGCCCTCCGACAGACACGTCAAAATTTGTCAAAGAACTACGCCGTGGGTTAAAAATATTTTTATTTTCTTCAACTAACAGGTGTTTCTAGAGGTGGAATTGGATGTTCTGCAGTTACAGAACTTTAGCCAATGTCAAGGCTTGCTTCACCATAATTTAGAGCTCCTGTTAGATTTGGATTTGACCAAGTGAAAGGGTTTTGGACATTAGACAGGGTGAAGAGTTGGTCAAATCCAAAGGAAGAATTATTTAAAAAAACACACACACAGAAATAGTGATTGCACTATTTACATACTATTGAAAACTCTAAGCATAAGGAGAGGTTACAATGAAGTAGTAATAAGTCTTATCTTGCAGCTATCAAATTCTAAAACAAAACCCCAAACCAGCTCCTTAGTTGAGCAGGGACCAAGCTACAGTCTGCTCTCCATTGTCACAGGAGCAGGAAACTCCTGTTCCTTTTTGGAAGTGAGCAAGGCTCCATGAGGAGAGGAGTTCCATGAAAAAACAAAACTCAGATCTCAAACAAAAAAAAAATCTGAGAAAGCAGGGACCTCAAGAGAAAGTAGGAGTCAATTCTCAGAAAGTCACACGATTGGTCAAAACTAAAGCTCTATAATTGGTACTGAGCATGAACAAAAAAAGAAGCCCTGCAGGTCAAAGGTTCTAACTCCATTAAGAGAACCCCTTCATGGTTGGCAAAAATGTTAACCAAATTGAGTGCCTGATTCAAGTTTCTGAATCAATTGAGGTTTATTTGACCAGAGCCTGAGGGCATGCCCTAGAAAAACACAAGTTGTAGAAACCCTCTGTGGCTTGTTATGTCTTTGAGGAGGTTTTCAGGAGGTCTGGCATTTATACATCATCTTAAAGGGGAAGGCAGGTAGGAAGAGACAAGTAGGGGGAAGAATATTGGGTCTCATCTTGTCTTTATTCTGTACATAGAAAAAAAAGTATTATCAGTGTAAAGTCTAACAGACTTTAGTTTTAGGAGCTAGACTTAGATTGCACACTTAAAGTTACAATTGATGTGACCTTGCTTTATGAGAGAATATACACGTTAAGATGAAAACGAAGAGGAAAAAACCTGCTATGCACTGGAGACCTTTATGTTTGCACCTCATATAATGCTCACAATGACCCTTTAATCAGTTACTATTATCCATCTATCCCAAAACATCAATGAACTTCTTCCTTATCTCAGAGCCCATTAAAGGCAGAAGCAGGACTCAGACTCACATATCTAAATCTAAAACTCATGCTTCCAGCAAAACAAACTATCAACTGACGGAACAGACAAGCTAAGAAATCAGATAAAATATTTAAAAACTATGCATTTGACAAAGGTCTGATACCCAGAATCTATACGAAACTTAAATAAATTTACACAAGAAAAAACCATTAAAAAGTGGGCAAAGGACATGGAGAGGCACTTTTTAAAAGAAGTTATACATGTGGCCTACAGCACGTGAAACAGCTCAATATCACTGATCATTACAGAAATATAAATCAAACCACAACCAGACACCATTTCACACCAATCAGAATGGCTAGTTTCAAAAAATAAAAAGATAACCTGCTGGCAAAGTTGCAGAAAAAATGGGAATGCTTATACACTGTTGGTGGCAGTGTCAATTAGTTCAATCATTGTGGAAAGCAGTGTGACAATTCCTCAAAGAGCTAAAAGCAGAACTACCACTTGACCGTGCAATCTCATTACAGGTTATATACCCAGAGGAATACAAATCATTCTACCATAAAGACACACGCACACAAATTTTCATTGCAGCACTATTTGCTACAGAAAAGACATGGAATCAACCTATCCAAAAAAAAAAAAAAAAAAAAAAAAGAGATCTTGTCTATTGCAGGAACATAAATGAAGCTAGAGAATAATATCCTTAGCAAACTAATGCAGGAACCAGAAAATGAAATATTGCATGTGTACGTGGGCAGTAAATAAAGAGAATGCATGGACGCGATGTGAGCGACACACACCAGGATCTACTTGAGGGTGGAGGTTGGGAGGCAAAACAACAGAAGAAAAAATAATTATTGAGTATTAGCCTTAGTACCTAATTGATGATGTAATCTGTACATCAAACCCCCGTGACATGGGTTTACCTACATAAAAGACCTACAGGTGTACCCTTGAAACTACAACAAGCATTTTTTTTTTTAACAACCACAATGAATTTCAAACATCAACAATTTAATCTCTAATCCTCCATTCAAAATTTTAAAATTTGTTTTAAAAAGGAAACTTTTAATGAGCAGAATAAATTAGCTTCTTTTTCTAAAATAATAATAAAATATAACTCGCATTTCACTCTACACAATTGTACCTACCAGAATTCAAAGAAAGGAAAGTTGGTTGCATCTAACAGAAATAACTATACAGACGTCATTGAAGAGATGGGGTCTGAAATGGGTCTTAGGACAAAAAACAATTAAGGAGGTTGAGTGCCTGAGTCGGACCGGCAGACCCTGAAACAGCGACGGATGAACAAATATACTCAGACACAAATATCCAACGAAAGATGGGGCTGGGCTGCCTAGCCACTCACACATGCCAAGAAAGTTCCAGAAAAGAGTTAGCAGCAGTGGTCCCAATCAGCCAGCTAAGTTTGCATTTATTTAGTACAGATTAAATTACAAGCATCTTGAGTGAACATCACTAGAGGGTAATTGACATTACCAACCTCCCAAGTAAAGAGCAATCAGGAACCTGCAGATAATCAAAGGGTGTTCTTAAGACCACCTGAGTAAACTCCTCTACAATCCTATGTATCTACACCTTTTAAGAGAATTCAGCTGCCTTCAGCCAACTCATTTACTGAAGCTATGCAAACCCCAATCCCCCCGGCCTTCCAAAAAGGTTTGTGACTATTTCCTATAACTATCTTTATAATTTTTCCTCTAAAATCTTTTCCGCCACCCTAAACTCCCACATCTCTACCTTTTCTGTTTCTCGTATCTGTCTTAAAAAAAAAAAAAAAAAAAGAAAGAAAGAAAGAAAGATTTCTTCCTACTTGTTCCCAAAGCTCTATGTCTAGCTTACCTTCTTTCGGGAACCATGGGTTAAGTGATACAATTTGCATTAGGTCTCTTAATCGAGCCTGCAAAACCGAGGCTCCAGTGGCTTTAAGCAGTTGTTTGAATACTTTTAGATACTGCTCCTATTGTGCTGATAACTGTTGTCCCGTGATAAAACTCTACCCTGAACAACCCCTCAAAATTGGAGATGCTAAGTAGGCACCGATGACCAACTGACTTACTGACTTACTGGTTTACCAACTGCACAGCCTTCACCTTAGTTTTTGAAGGTTCTGCCGTGATTATTTGCAGCTATACCTCAGACCTGGGGACCAACTGTGAGGGTCCAACTGGCAGACCCTGACCCAGCAATGGATGAACAAATACACTCAGACACTAATATCCAGTGAAACAGCAGGCTAGGTGGCCAAGTCCCTCCCAGATACCTAGAAGCATTGCGTAAAGAGTTAGCAGGAGGGGCCCTGATCAGCCAGTGAAGTTTGCATTTATTTAGTATAGATTACATGACAAATGTCTTGAGTAAACACCACTAGAAGGTAATTGACATTGCTGACCTCCCCCAGAGTAGTTCCCTCAGCATAAGATTAAATGTTGGTTTTAGGATGGCCTGAGTAAACAAGCTATTTAGATAAACTCCTCTACATTCCTGTATATCTATGCCCTAAGCTTTTAAGATAATTCAGCTGCCTTCAGCCAAACCTTTTACTGAAGCTATGCAAACCCCCAGACTTCCAAGAAGGTTTGTGACTATTTCCTATAACTATCTTTATAAATTTTCTTCTAAAATATATCCCACCACCTTGACTGAAGTCCCACAGTTGAGAAGACAGGGAAGGGCATCACACAAGCAGGAAAAAATTAGAACAAGTTAGGCCATAAGAAATTAAAATGTTGATCAGGTCTTTCAACACAGATCCAAAAAAAAGGGAGATTAGGGCCATGCTGTGAGGACACTGAATGGCAGCCTACATAATGAGAACTTCATCCTACAGATAAGTCACTGGAAAGCTTTGAGAAGGTCACAAACATGACAAACTGCATTTCCAGGAAGATTACTCTGACCAGTATTAGGCAAGATAACTTGGGAAATGATCCTCAACTTTGGCAACTTCATAGAAATATCTAAAAGATCTATATTTCTTTTCTTTTCTTTTCATGTTAAATTTTGAAATCATTTCAGACATTCTAAAATGTTCCAAAAATAGGCAAAGTCCTCATATGCTTTTCATTCGACTTCCCCAAATATTAACATTATAGATATGCACCTAATAATCAAAATCAATAAATGATTATTAACACTGTAAAACGAACACCTGTACAGACCTTATCCAAATCCCCTCTATCTTCTGAATAATGTCCTTTTTCTGGACCAGAATCCAATCTACTATCACATATTGCTCTTTGTTGTACTGTTCTCTCAGTCTCCTTTAATCTGGGAAAGTTAGGATTTACCTTTAAGAGCTTCACATTTTTGAAGAGCATTGGTTACTTATTTTGTAGAATGAACCTCATTTTGGACTTTGCTGTTACTTTATCATGATTAAACTCAGGTTATACACTTTGTACAAGAACACTACAGGGATGATGCTGCACCTTCTCCATCCATTATATTACAAGGCCCTAAGATGTCATTAACACTGACTACTGGGGATGTTAACTTTGATCACTTGGCTAAAGTTCCTAAACTGCAAAACGACCCTTTTCCTTGAAACTATTTTTAAACAACCAATCCCTGGGCCACACTACACATCAGCCAAATTAGATACACTGAGGGATGGTACAGGTATTGGTAGGCTTTAAATGCCCTACAATTGACTCTAATCAGTATCCAGAAATGCAAAAACATGGTTTAGACAGTGAAGATTAGAATCCTGAAAATCAGCTAGGAGACCATTCCTAAAACTTCTCTTAAAATATATATATATATAATTCTAAACAAAAGACAATACATCTGGATTTTGGCATGGACATATGGTAGAGAAATAGAGGAAAAACAGAAATCACCTAATGGGGAAAGAGGTGAGTGAGTAGACTGCGGTCCAAATTAAAAAAAAAAAAAAAGGCAGAATCAGGTGTCATGACACTTGCTTGTAATTCCAACATTTTGGGAGTGAAAGTGGGCGGATCACTTGAGCCCAGAAGTTTGAAACCAGCCTGGGGTTTCACCAGCCTGGGTGAAACACCATCTCTACAGAAACAAACACAAAAAATTAGCTAGGCATGGTGGCACATGCCTGTGATTCCAGCTACTCAGGAGGCTGAAGCAGGAGGATCACTTGAGCTCACAAGTTTGAGGCTGCCATCAATTATGATCTCACCACTGCACTTCAGCCTGGGTAAGAGAGTGAGACACTCTCTTTAAAAAAAAAAAAAAAACGGTAAAAACAATGTTCTAAGGTCAGATCTAGTACAAAAACTGCATCTTATTCTGTGATGTTTAGATGCTATAATTAAAACAGAACATGGAGGTGTTTCCGTAAGAATAGCTGAAAGAGTCTATACTTTTTATGCAGCTGCATCATCTTCTGTTGTGTAGATATAAGGTAGCCTGTTTAATTAGCATTGTGCTGGTGAAAGTCTAGGTTGTTCCCAGTATTTTGCTGTTAAACAAACAATACAGTGAATAACCCTGATTATGTGTCATTTTTCATGACCGAGACTGTGATAAATTTTTCCCAGTAAAGTTTGGGAGGCAAAAATATATGTATTTTTAAATTTTGACATGCACTAAGAATGTTTACTCTACAAGGTTTGTACATATTTTTATGTTCCAAGAAAAGTAGGGGAGGGTAATATCACCTCAGTTGCTCTCACAGAAAGCTCCTGAGTGACAGGACCTTTAGGGACAGAGGCACAAGGCCATATCCCTGGTGCCCAAACAGGGCAGGGGCCTCTGGATCCTGGGAAGCTCCAGGAAATGTGAGGGTGCCCTCTAGAGGACACTCTGCTAAGGATCAGAAAGGAGCCAAGGAAGTTGAGAAATTACAGCAGCTCTTAAACTAAGGGAAAGTTCAAGTGGAGGACATTAAGGTTCAAGGAGTAAGCTGAGGTGAGAAAGTGGTAGAGACTGATGGAAGGAGAAGGTAAAAAGCTCCAGGGAAGCTAGGGGAGGCACATCAGGGCTCTCCACTCCTCCTCAGCATTGAACTTTGTAGTGGTCATGCTGGTGGGGCTCTGTGAGCTCTAGAATGTTCAGCACTATCTGGGGACTCTACCCCCTCAAGGCCAGCAGGACTCCCTCCCCCAGCTCTGACAACCAGCAATGTCTCCAGACTTTGCCAAATGCTTTTCCCAATGAAAAAACTGCCCCTGGCAGAAGCATTAATCTACACTAATCTATAAAAGCAAATCACCACTAAAATCCATCACCTCTTGGTAGAAGAATTACAAGTGTGAGACAGGTAAAATGGAAGTCTTCAATAGCTACTGAAATGACCTTTACTTAATCAGCAATTTGATGTCCCAGAAGGCATGTTTAGGGATAATGCCACTTGGCGGCCTGTACCTCACAGCAGAAAGGATATGGGTTTTCCAAGGGTCTGTAACCATGAACCGGAAAGGTCTGGAACTGAGAAAGGTAATGACACCCACTGGGTTACTTTAAAAAGTGGGATGTAGGGAATTCTGTAGATATTGGGAGAAAAAAATACACAATGTAACCCCAACCCCATTCTGATTCTCTCACCATCTTAGGGCCATCTTGGCTATCTATGAATGGTAGCATTTAGGTTCCTGGCCTGTACACTGTCTGGCTCAGGGACCTCAAGTGTTCTCTTATTGTGGAGAAAGAAGACGTTTTGATCATTTCATCCTTCACTCATTCACCTCTCACACCTGTCGACCTCTCAAACCTCTTGCCACTCCTGGATTTCATTCTCAATTTTCTGAGCTCCATTTCTGTCCCTCATCAATTCCAACATGTGGTGGGTCCAGATGGTGGCTTCTACCCATGATTTTGTAAAAAAAAAAAAAAAAAAAAAAAAAAAAGACTTTAAAATTACTTTGCCTGACACCTCCTTAAACTGACCTCCACCTGCAGCCCCATGATCATACCAGCAGCATTTGGACATGTTTTCTGGTAGCCAGATGCTTTCCATCTCTCATTAGGAAATGTGACTCTCTCCACCCTGCATAAAGATTTCCCAGTAGAAATGAACACAGAGACACTGCCCGTGTGTTCCCAAAGAAAATGGTCTCTATAAGAATATGTGAAAGCTGCAATTATAGAACGGACAACCTAAAACATACATTATGTAGATGATTCTCACCATTCCTTTAAGAGATACATTGTAAAACATGACATTAATAATTATTCGAGAAGAAAAAAGCATGTATACTCTTTTCTTAAATTAATTTTAATAAGGTGGTTCCTCCCATGTGCCAAGGCTAGGCCTCTGAACAAAATTCTCCATCTGCAGTGCCAATGCCTGAGAGGGTGACATGGACTTAGGCCTGATATGCAGCCATTACTGTCTATCCTGCCCCTGATGCAGGACAGTACCAGCCCAGGGCCCAAATCTCCTGCTGAAGAGCTGAGAGAGAAAATGGAATCTCCAAAGCCTCTTACCTTTTTCCAATCCACGGCAATGGGTACCAGTGTAGTCCATTTGCCCCTGAGGACACCCCCCTGCTGGTCTTTGGCTTCTAAGAGTCAGACCTCACTGGCTTCTCTGGGTCTCAGCTGCTTTCACTCTGCTGAGTCTTGCTCTTTCACATGGGGGTCACTCCCCTGCCAGGCATGTCTTCCAGCTCCAGCTGACAGGTCAGCTAAACCAGAACCAAGAGAATGAACAAAGATTTCAATATCTAGTACATCTAGCTGAGATGCAATCTGTACAAAAAAATAAAGAAGTAGAGATGCACACACCTTCCCTGACAACATTGTGTCCCAAAGCAATGTCTTCTGTGCCCCTCATGAAGGAGCTCACTGTCCCTCACCACATGGGTAAGTGCTTCCAGAGTCTCTCAATTCCTCAAAGGGAGGCAACACACATTTTAACACAGTACCTCAGCAATGGAAGTGGTGATAATTTACCTACTTTGATAAAGTTCCTGAAAAGATCCCTAGACTGCAAAATTCCCCTTTGAAAGAAGACAGAAATGGCTTTCCAACTGCACAACATTGGCCTCCCTGCTTTTAAAAAAGTACCCCTGAAAGAGCCAAAACAATTTTGCCAAAAAAAATGCAGAAATTGAACTTTCTTATTTCATATCTCACAAAACATTACAACTATTAAAAACAGAGGCTGCTGGCATAAGAATACAAATAGGGGTCAAAAGGATAGAATTGAGAGTCCAGAAATAAACACTCACCCTTATAGTTCATTGCTCTTGCATAAGGGTGTCAAGATAATTTAATGGAGGAACAGTCATCCTCTCAAATAATGGTGCAGAAACAACTAGGTAAAAACATGCAAAACAATAAACTTAGAGAACTATACTTCCAACCGTATCAAACAATTATCTGAAAATGGATCAGTGAGTTAATTATAAGATCTATAACCATAAAAACATCTTAGAAAAAGACATGGGGTAAAATTTAATGACCTCAAATGTGCCATGGATTCTCAGGTATGACCCAAATGCATGAGAAACAAAAAGGAAAAATAGATAAATTGAGCTAAAGATGCAAGCCTTTTGTGCATCAAAGGATATTATCAAGAAAATAAAAAGACCAAACACAGAATGACACATAATAGTTGCAAATCACGTAGACAATGGTTTCATGCCCAGAATATATAAAGAACTGCTACAACTCGACAACAAAAAGACAAACTACCCAATTTACATAAATGGGCAAAGAACTCAAATAGACATTTCTTCAAAGAAGATATGCAAATCATCAAGAGACACCTGAAAAGAAACTCAACGTCATTAGTCATTAGGAAAATACAAAGTCAAAACCACAAGGAGATATCACACTACACCTACAAATATGGCTACTATTCTTTTCACATGTTAAATAACAAATGAAAGCCTTATGTAGAATTTGGAATCCTCATACATTGCTGGTGAGGTTATAAAAAGGTACAGCCACTAGGAGAAACAGTTGTGCTGTTCCTCAAGAAGCTAATCATAGAATTCTCATATGAAACAGCATCCATTCCTAGGTATATATCCAAAGAATTGAATCCAGGGACTCAAACAGGTACTCGCATGGGAATGTTGATTGCAGCATTACTCACAAAAGATAAAATATGAAAACAATCCAAGTGTTCATCAACATATGAATAAACAAATGTGGTCACACATACAACAGAATGTTAATCTGTCTTAAAGAGGAATGAAGCTCTGACATCCGCTGGAACATGCATGGTTTTTGGAAAATTATATTAAGTGAAATATGTCAGAAACAAAATAACAAATATGTATAATTCCATTTATATGAAACACCAAGAATAGGCAAATTCATAGAGAGATAGTAGAGATGATCAAGGTCTAGGGTGGAAAATACAGGGAGTTATTATTGTTTAAAAGATGCAAAGCTTCAGTTTAAAATGATAAAAATTTTCTAGGAAAAATATTGGTGATGGTAACTGAACACCGTGTATGTGGTTATTTCCACTTGATTGCACATTTTAAAGTGGTTATGTTTGTATTTTAGTAGAGACAGGGTTTCACCATGTTGGCCAGGATGGTCTCGGGCTCCTGGCCTCGTTATCCACCCGCCTTGGCCTCCCAAAGTGCTGGGATTACAGGCGTAAGCCACTGCACCCAGCCAACTGTGTATTCTTTATAACAGAGGCATATAAATTTAAAGGTGCTGGTTCTCTTGGGGCTGCCAGTAATATATCACCCATAAAATGAATAATCTTGCTATTAGAAAATTCTTTTCTACTGGGAACTAAAGCCTGATCTACATGTTACTGATACATGATAGTACTATTCAGCATTCCCTGAGGAAGCACTTCCCAACGAAATCAGGAAGTTGGCCTTTCATTATTAATAGCTGGTAATGTAAACGCAAATTTTTCTCTGTTCTGTTCTGTGAGAGGAATAGAATAAAAACAGTCCTTTAAGTCAATCACAATTATAGGCCAATCTTGAGCAATCGCCACGGGGGAAGGGGTCCCGTAGGCTGTAGATTAGCGTTAATAGCAGGGAAGTCATGCAAAAGTTTCCATTTGCCAAACTTTTGGGAATGAGGAAATGGCCGAATTCCAAGGACTGTTAGATGGGTCTATATGGCCGGATTTTAATTGTTCCTCAAATAATTCATGGGCTCTTTGTAATTTCTCTCCCTTCAGAGGTCACTGTTCTCTACCCAACTAAGATTTTGAGAGAGCCACATCAGGGGCAGTGGAGGTAAAACAGTGGCCATAATTATAATTTAAATGTAACTTAAATTTTAACAGAGAATTATAATTTGTGATGTTCCTGGTATACAAGGAACACATGAAATTTTACCATGGGCCGCCCGTGGAGCCGGAGAGCAGCGACGCAGGTCCTGGTCAGCGGTCCCACTGCGCTTGCATAGGCACCTCTTTTTGTCTGCATGCCTCCCTCCTCCTACCGCTGGGCAGAGGCTGCTGGCCTGGAGGACCCTGTCAGATTGGGCACTGCTGGCTTTTTTCCCGCTGAGCCTTTCCTAACGCACACCGCCTGCTTGGCTGCACAGCTTCGGTTTCTAATGCCTTTTCTTATCTCTTTCTAAACATACACCTGACTGCCTTATTGATTTTGCATCACTGGGCAGGCTAAAAGCTCCCCTTCAAATGTCGCTTGCTTAAGAAAGGGTCCCATAGCTGTAGTGTATGCCTTGTCTTTTTTCTTATTTATTGGAGGAGGGGGCTCAGGCAAAACCTCCCTTTCCTCTTTGTTATTTTTGCCAGGTGATATTGGGGCTAAGGAACTCAGGGGTGGTAAAGTAGGTGACGGTTCTTTCTCCTTCCCCTTTTTAGGCTCTTCTGTGTATAATGGGAGCAGAGTCGCCCTCACTAAAGCCCATAGCATTAAAGATTATACTGGGACCCGTTGCTCTTGTGCATGAGGCCAGGAGATTTAGACCATCCTGGCTAACATGGTGAAACCCTGTCTCTACTAAAAATACAAAAAAATTAGCCAGGCGTGGTGGCAGGCGCCTGTAGTCTCAGCTACTCAGGGGGCTGAGGCAGGAGAATGGTGTGAACCCAGGAGAGGGAGATTGCAGTGAGCTGAGATCGTGCCACTGCACTCTAGCCTGGATGACAGAGTAAGACTCTGTCTCTAAAAAAGAATAATTTTAAAAAACAGAAAAAACAAACAACAACAAAACAAAAAACAACAACAACAACAGAAATTTTTCTTCCCTCTTGTTCCCAAAGCTCTATGTCTAGCTTACCTTCTTTCAGGAACCATGGGTTAAATGATACAATTTGCGTTAGGTCCCTTAATTGATCCTGCAAAACTGAGGCTCCAGTGACTTTAAGCAGCTGTTTGAATACTTTTTGAATACTGCTTCTGCTGTGCTGATAACTGTTGTCCCCTGATAAAAACCCTACCCTGAACAATTCCCTCGAAATTGGAGATCCCAAGCAGGCACTGATGACCTACTGACTTACTGACTTATCGACTTACTGGCTTACCAACTGCACAGTCTTCACCTTCTTTTTCAAGGGTTCTGTCGTGATTATTTGCAGCTATACCTCAGACCTGGGAACCAACATGCCAGGTCCTCACACGGGGCACCAACTGTCTGGGTCCAACCGGCAGACTCTGACCCAGCAATGGATGAACAAATACATTCAGACACAATTATCCAGTGAAAGAGCAGGCTAGGTGGCCAAGTCACTCACGGATACATAGAAAGGTCCGGTAAAGAGTTAACAGCAGAGGCCCTGATCAGCCAGTGAAGTTTGCATTTATTGAGTACAGATTAAATGACAAATGTCTTGAGTAAACACCACTAGAAGGTAACTGACATTGCAGACCTTCCAGAAAATAGTTTCCCTGAGCATAAGATTAAATGTTGGTTTTAGGATGGCCTGAGTAAACAAGATATTTAGATAAACTCCTCTACATTCCTGTGTATCTATGCCCTAAGCATTTAAGATAATTCAGCTGCCTTCAGCCAAACCTTTTACTGAAGCTATGTAAACTACCAGACTTCCAAGAAGGTTTGTGACTATTTCCTATAGCTATATTTATAATTTTTCTTCTAAAACATTTCCCACCACCTTGACTGAAGTCCCACAGTTGAGAAGACAGGGAAAGGCATCATTAAGCAAGAAAAAGTTAGAACAAGTTTGGCCATAAGAAAATAAAATGTTGGTCAGGTTTTTCAGTACAGATCAAAAAAAAAGGGAGATTAGGGCCATGCTATGAGGACACGGAATGGCAGCCTACGTAATGAGAACTTCATCCTACAGATAAGAGAAGTCACTGGAAAGCTTTGAGAAGGTCACAAACATGACAAACTGCATTTCCAGGAAGATTACTCTGACCAGTATTAGGCAAGATAAGTTGGGAAATGATCTTCAACTTTGGAAACTTAATAGAAATATCTAAAAGATCTATATTTCTTTTCTTTTCTTTTCATGTTTAATTTTGAAACCATTTCAGACATTCAAAAATGTTCCAAAATTAGGCGAAGTCCTCATATGCTTTTCATTCAACTTCCCCAAATATTAACTTTAAGATATGCACCTAATAATCAAAATCAATAAATGGTCATTAACATTGTAAAATGAATGCCTGTAGCGACCTTATCCAAATCCCCTGTATGTTCTGACTAATGTTCTTCCTCTGGACCAGGATCCAATCTAGTATCACATATTGCTCTTCATTGTACTGTTCTCTCAGTCTCCTTTAATCTGGGAAAGTTAAGATTTATCTTTAAGTGCTTCACATTTTTGAAGAGTATTGGTTACTTATTTTGTAGAATGACCTTCAGTTTGGACTTCTCTAATATTTTCTCATGATTAAACTCATGTTATACACTTTGTACAAGAACACCACAGGTATGATGCTGCACCTTCTCCATCCACTATATTAGAATGCCCTAAGATGTCGTTGTAGCAGTACAAGGGGCAGACAAAACTCCTTAGACACCGAGTTACAGAAGGAAGAGTTTTATTCAGCCGGGAACATCAGCAAGACTTCAGTCTCAAGAGCTGAGCTCCCTGAGTAACCAATTCCTGTCCCTTTTAAGGGCACACAACTCTAAGGGGGTACATGTGAGAGGGTCGTGATTGATTGAGCAAGCAGGGGGTATGTGACTGGGGCTGTTTACACCAGTAATTAGATCAGAACAAAACAAGATAGGGATTTTCACAGTGCATTTCTATACAATGTCTGTAATCTATAAGATAACAGAACCAATTAGGTCAGGGGTCGATCTTTAACTACCAGGCCCAGGGTGCGATACCAGGCTGTCTGCTTGTGGATTTCATTTCTGCCTTTTAGTTTTTACTTCTTCTTTCTTTGGAGGCAGAAGTTGGGCATAAGACAATATGAGGGGTGGTCTCCTCCATTATTCGTCCCTTTTGAGACTCTCACTCATTTTATTAGTGGGAGTTCTCACTTTCATTTTCACTACCTATGTCTTCTTGCAAGACAGATCGATAATGATTTATATAGTATATTTGTGCTGAGGCATTTTGGTGAACTAAGGTAGCAATGAAGCTTTTTATCATTCAAAGAAGTACAGGTATCAAACAGGGGAGCAGTAGACAGGTACCTATTATTATTATAACTCCTATTATAAGAGTTTTAAATCCTCCTAGCACTGGGAACCATTTTCCAAACATGGCCCCAGGGTCAAATCCATGCCACACTTGCATGGGCATATGTGCCAGTTTTGTCATATCTCTAACTATGTCTTCAACTACTTGCCCTTGATTATCTATGTGTAGGCAGCAATTAGTAAGGTTAAATTTCCTGCAGATCTCTCCTTCTGTCGCTAGCAAGTAGTCTAGAACTAATCTATTTTGATAGATAGCATTTCTCATCAGAGTTTCTTGCCAGAACAGAATAGTCAAGGCTCTGCCGCTTATATTAGTGATTATTTCTAAGACAGCTTGTAACCATATGATTTTGTTGATTATGTAAATGGGGGTCCGGTATCCCCATGAGCTGTCTCGTGCCCAAGTAGCAGGCCCATAATATTGCATGATTCTCTCAGGGGATCATTCATCATCTTTCCAATTTCCTATAGCTATGCTTCTCTTTCCACGGGAAGCATAGACAGGGAAGCCCAGGAGTTTGCCTGTTTTTATGGGCAGTAGGAAGAAAGATGGTTTAATTGTGCCAATAACACAACTATCTGCCCACTGGTCAGGTAATTTGGCATAAGCTCGATGCCCACATATCCAATACAATCTAGTGGGGGCTGTCCAGTCCCGGTGGGACTCCAGGTGGGTCCACATGGTTTGCAACTTTGGGAATTTGCTAAACGGATTCCTCTCTGTTTGATTTGAACTCCACCAAGTGACTGTTTTTGTGGTACCATGATACAGTTTCTGTCCCAGACAACTAAGTCGTCCTACAGGGTGAGTGAATTCTTTTCCTTCTCTAGCTATCCAATAATTGAGGATTTTAGGACTCAGAAATTATCAGGGTGATTCTTTTGAGCTGGAAATTCATCAGGAAATGGGTCTGTAGGCACCAATTCTTGGGCTTCCCATGGTCATTGATTTCCCATTACAGTTCCTCCACATACATAACATGAAGTGACATTCAGAGACGGGGCTACATGCCTTGGCTAATTGCAAAAACAAATTTCTTGTTTTTTTCTGGAATTTCTGGTACTGGTACATTTGGTTCATCATAGAAAATTTGAAACAGTGGCTCAGGAAAGTGTTTGTAAACTTCTTCTCGAACCAAGATATTTACTCGGGGATCCGGTCTGGCCCCGTCAATTCCTAAGGTCACACACTCCTCTTTTGTCCAGCAAGGATCAATAGTATTGGTTATTACTAGCTCTAACGGGTTACATTGTCCCTTAGTACAGGAAGGGCCATTTTTTCCTTTCTGAAGGTGGATTGGATCCTTTTCATCATTATTTTTTTCTTTTATCCAAGTGGCCTAAACGACACAAGACCAGAATTTACATTTATTTCCACACAGTCCTAATTTATGACAGATGTACTTATTTTCTGCCATATAGCCTCTTTTCTAATTAAGACAACCACACCTTATTCCGAACTTATTACTATTAATGATAGCACAGGTATCAAATTTTAAGGTGACTTGTTTGGGCACCCTTTTTTTTCTTCTGTTTTGACTAACACTTTACTCATATCGTTTAAGAGCCCCCACCAGTCCTCAGTCCTTAATCTAATTTTAAAAACTCTGGTCATGGGAGGTTCAGATGGGTCATAACACACATCAGGTTGGTCATTTCCTGGGCTACATACTTTGTATACAATAACATTATACAAACAAGTTCTTTTTAGAGTTCCAGTACACTTACAATAAGTGTAAAATAATAGGACCTTAGCAACCTTTTGTCCTACCTCAGTGCTTTGATGTATACACTGGGAACAGCCCTCAGTCTGAGGAAAGTCAGTGGAAGTCTTTACTGTACAAGTCCAAATTTGAAGGAAAATGAGTACCGCGATGAGTTGTCTCATGCTTCAGTTGTGCGTGGACCAGTCAGCTTCTGGGTGTGACTGGAGCAGGGCTTGTCGTCTTCTTCAGAGTCACTTTGCAGGGATTGGCGAAGCTGCTCCCATCCACATACCACTTGCAGTCTTCTGATGCTTAAGGATGGTCTCAGAGTTTGGGCCTGCTAGAATAAACTGAGTCCAATACCTCTACACAGTTATGTTCAACTGGGCTCTCTGATACAGGGAAAAAGGTGGTGGGGTTTAGGGTGTTGCAAACTTCAACAGATATGTGGAGATTTTCACATAGCAAGCTTTGGTACTTGGTTAATCTAGCATTTTTTAACCAATGATGTCCTTTGGTATTTGTTAAAGTTACCATAGCATGGGGGGCTTTATATTCCGGTTTTGCCTAAGGGTTAGTTTATCTGCTTCTTGTGCTAACAGGACCTTTGCTGCTAGGGCCCGTAGACCTGGGGGCCAGCCTTTGTTAACTCTGTCTAGTTGTTTTGAGAGATAGGCCACTGGCCTTGGCCAGGCCCCACAGTCTGGGTTAAAACTCCAACTGCCATTTTTTCTCTTTCTGACACCTAGAGTGTAAAGAGCTTTGTCAGATCAGGTAGTATCAGGGCTGGGGCCAACATGAGTTTTTCTTTTAACTCTTGAAAAGCTCGTTGCTATTGGTTGTAATAGATGTAGTTTATCTAATCTACATTTTTATTAACTGTCACCTACTAAAATATTGACTCAAATTCTGCAGCTATTTGATTTCAAACTTTAAATTGATCTGGTATTCCTTGTAGGACTCCAATTGTGTCTAAATAGACATGAGAGTTGAAAGACCCATAAGGGGCTTCTCTCACTTTATGATGTCTTATTAGTATTATTTTTCCTTCTGGTTGATGAAATGCCAGGGTGAAAGGGATAGCCAATTGGACTAAAGTACAAGTGCCACTCCAGTTATTCAGCAGAGTGCCTAGTAAAGCTCCACCACAATACCACCACACATCCACTCAGGGATGAAAAAGGGCTGACTGATTGATAAGCTCTTGAAAATTCTTAAGCTCACTGCATCCTTTCAAGTCTCCAAGGAATGCTAAGTTTCCTCCTTGTCGTGAGAGACACGAAGTGAACTTAGTGCTGGGAGACAGAAGCTGGATGGCCCTCGGGGGCTGACCCACAGGGTCTTTGGGATATAGCAGAGAGAGCTGGGCATGACTTATTACTCCAGGCTGTAGAATCCTGGAAAAGAGCTATCAGGCAGCCTACGCCTAGTCAACTGGAGGACCACCTTAGTGGCAGGGGACAATCTGGGCCTCTGGCCTGCCATGTGCACAAGCATAACAATTGCTTTTGTTTAATGTGCAATTGGAATATTTGATCAATTTTAACCAGGCATTTGCATCTTGATATCCTGTCTTAATTGCTAAAGTTTGTTTTAAGTCTTTAACTTCTATGATCCTCCAGTAAAATGAATGTGTGGTTTTAGGGAAATTACAAAAAGCAGTTGGGGCAGTCCATCCTTGCTCTTTAGTGGTCCACAGAACATTGGATCAACTATGGCATGAAAGCTGTACATCGGGGTGCAACACTCCTGGTTGGCACTGGGGTCTTTATCGAAATCTCCCTGGATTAAATGGTCCTAGTTTACTAATGTCTAGTCTGAGGGGAGTCAGGAGGGACAGAAGTACTTTTCTGAAGTAGAAAGCTGTCTTTGACTTGGCAAGTCCTCACAGGGTGTAACAAAGCAAGCATTAAATGCAATAGTTTGAGGTGAAATTGACTTGGTTATATTAATAACTAGATGGTCAGTAATAGAACAAGGAAAGAAGAAAGAGTAATGGAATAGATTAAAAGAGTTAAATTTTTCTTAGCTTTAGTTTTGTAGGGTTTTCATCAGGCCTCTGAGCCCAAGCCAAGCCATCGCATCCCCTGTGACTTGCACTTATAAGCCCAGATGGCCTGAAGTAACTGAAGAATCAATCACAAAAGAAGTGAAAATGTCCTGCCCTGCCTTAACTGGTGACATTCTACCACAAAAGAAGTGAAAATGTCCGGTCCTTGTCTTTAGTGATGACATTATCTTGTGAAATTCCTTTTCTTGGCTCATCCTGTCTCAAAAAGCTCCCCAAATGGGCACCTTGTGACTCCCACTCCTGCCCACCAGAGAACAACCCCCTTTGGTTGTAATTTTCCTTTACCTACCCATTTCACATAAAACAGCCCCACCCTTATCTCCCTTCGCTGACTCTCTTTTCAGACTCAGCCCGTCTGCACCCAGGTGAAATAAACAGCTTTTTTGCTCACACAAAGCCTATTTGGTGACCTCTTCACATGGATGGACGCGCATGACAGTTTTCCCCTGGGACTATGGCCCACGACTCTGGAGGGGTTGGCGCTTTCTTGACTTGGCTGTGGTGAATCCATCTTTTTTTTTTTTTTTTTTTTTTCTTTTTGCTGTATGAACAGCAGTCTTGGTGGTTAGCAGCACAAGGTAGGGTCCTTCCCAGGCTGGCTCAAGTTTTTTTTCTTTCCACCTTTCGATGAGAATGTGATCTTCAGGTAGGTGTTGGTTTACTGGAAATTCTAGGGGTGGTAGATGTGCTAAAAGACTTTTAGGTTTTTTTTTTTTGTGTGTGTGAGAAAGGAAAGTGGAAGATAAACCAAGTATATAATTTTTAAGAAATTGACCTTTTGTTTTAAATGTGGGGACCTTGGCAGCGGACTTTATAGTCCTTAGTGCCTTTTTACTGAGAAATTTCCTTTAGCACCTATTTTTATTAGTTTTTAAACCAAAGAAAACCAAATACCATTTTACATTTAACAATGCTTCTTGTATAATTTTTACACCAGATAAGCTAAATTTTATCTTTATATTAGTGTGTTATTAATGTTAAACCTAATTTTAATAAAACCTTATAGACATATTTATTTAGTTTTTATGTTTGACCATAAGGTAAGGTTTTACAGACTCTTTTTAATCTTTTATAATTTTTGCTAAAGAGCAGGCTGGTGCTTTAAGAAAAGCTGCTATGCTTTTACTTTAATGTCCAGTTCACAGAAAAACTGGATGATACTTCTTTAACTTTAGCTAATATGTTTACACAATGTTCTTTACAATTAACATTTTAAAACTTGCTTAAACTTTCAAAATAATAATTTTTAACTTTTTAATGTAGGTAAAAATGTACATTCTTATGCCTCCTTATAATCCTTTTACCAAAGATATATTTTGCTTTTCTTATATACCTTGCACATAAACTGTTTTTTTTTTTCAATTGTTTTACATTCAGGAGGTCTAATTACTTTTAAATTATACAATATTTTTGCATAAATTCTTTTTTCATACACTTTTTTTATAACCTTTCTTTTCCCACACACCCCCCCACGACTTTTACCAGCAATTTCTTTTTTGACATGCCTTCATTTTCAGACTTATTACAAACATTTCTTTTTTTAAACAACCAGTTAATTTATTTGAGGACAAGAATTTACCACATAACACTCTTTTTATATAAATTCCGCCCCCCCTTTTTTCTTTTTTTATCCGAAGATGATAACCTTTCTTTTCCAAAGTGAACCTTTTTTTTTATGTCTGTGGACTAGACTGTCTAAGGCCACAGATTAGAAGTTACTATAATACATGTCACACTGTTAACTTTTAGCAAACTTTACTTTTGTTGAAAACCTGGTAAGTTTGGGATTTTAATTATCCATTGCTATTAATAACACCTTGTTTTGTCCAAATTAGAATTGCTATAATGGCTTTTAAAGGAACAGGGTACGCTTTTTTTTTAACTACTTATATATATCTCTCTCTCTTTCTTTCTTTCTCTCATTGACTTCCGTTTTGCCTCTGTCTCTTCCTCTCTCTGCCTCTGTCTTTCTCTTTCTCTCTCTCCTTGACTCCTTTTTTGTCTGTCTCTTCCTCTCCATCTCTTCCTCTCTCTCTCTCTTTGCCTCTTTTCCTCTCTGTCTCTTTCCTTTCTCTCTCTCTGCTGGTCTTTCCTTGAGTCTGCCAGCCACTTATGCTGCTGTTCTCTCAACTACTGTGTGTTGGGGGCGGGGGATCTAAAACAAGCTGGTCTGGGTTCCCTGGCTTACAGGTTACCTTCTGCCATACCTTTGAAACAAGGGACCTGTCCATGCTTCCTTCTAATGGCCAACCTACCTCTAATGCTGGCCAGTCTATCTTACACAAAGTTTTAAGTTTTTCTGGTGTCATAGTACTCCATAGTCTCCCTTAAATCCTTTTTTGGAAATTTTTCAACATGGTTCCTAGTGCGATGGGCTTACTTTGTGCCTCACCCATGTTTACTCTAGACAAAACACCACGCTCACAACACATGCACAACACAAAACAAAAAACGGGTAAAAACGGCACACACACACTTTTGTAGTTTACACCAAACCAAAATCTGGGTATCCAGAAACCCAAGCCAGGTCAAAACCAAAACCAAAGTGTCAAGCAATCCAAGTCAAGTCAAAAACAAAAACCAAAGTGCCGATACAGGCACACCGTGGGTGATCAGGCCACGCTCCCACTCAAATGGAGTAGGCAAGTTCCCAAGACCAGTCCTGTCAAGCAATTCAAACCAAGTCAAAACCAAAACCAAAGTGCCAATAAAGGCACACCATGGGTGATCAGGCCACACTTCCACTCAAACGGAGTGGGCAAGTTTCGGAGACTAGTCGTACCAAGTTTTAGATGCTCAGACTCCAAGTGCCCATTCCTTCCCGGTGTTCAGCGACTGTGTTGATCCTGCTTGGGGGCCTGCCACACACTGCTCTGGTGAGGCGTCCCACAGGGGCAAATGCCTACCCGGGAGCCCTCTCAGGATCCGCGTGGATTGGGCTGGTCGGAGTCCTCCGCAAGGATGTTCCACAGGGCAGGCTTAAGCCGCCTAAGGAGCTGCCTACACCATCCACCATTCACCTCACTTCCCGGTCAGGGAACAAAGAAAGTAACAGGAGGAGCGGCAGACAAAACTCCTCAGACACCGATTTACAGAAGGAAGGGGTTTATTCGGCTGGAGGCATTGGCAAGGCTTCAGTCTCAAGACCCTAGCTCCCCAAGGAACATAAAAAGGACAATTCCTGTCCCTTTTACGGGCTCATAACTCTAAGGGGGTGCATGTGAGAGGGTCGTGATTGATTGAGCAAACAGAGGGTACATGACTGGGAGTTGTTTGCACCGGTAATTAGATCAGAATGAAACAAGATAGGGATTTTCACAGTGCATTTCTATACAATGTCTGCAATCTATAAGATAACAGAACCAATTAGGTCAGGGGTCCATATTTAACTACCAGGCCCAGGGTGCGGAGCCGGGCTGTCTGTCTGTAGATTTCATTTCTGCCTTTTAGTTTTTACTTCTTCTTTCTTTAGAGGCAGAAATTGGGCATAAGACAATATGAGGGGTGGTCTCCTTCCTTATCGTTATCTCTGATTACTGGGGATGTTAACTTTGATCACTGGGCTAAAGTTCCTCCACTGCAAAATGACACTTTTCCTTGAAAGCATTTTTAAACAACCAATCCTTGGACGACACCGCACATCAGCCAAATCAGATACACTTGAGGGATGGTACAGGCATTGGTAGGCTTTAAATGCCCTATAAGTGACTCTAATCAATATCCAGAATTGTAAACCTATGGCTTAGACAGTGAAGATTAGAATCCTGAAAATCAGCTAGGAGACCATTCCTAAGGTTCTCTTTAAAAAAAAATCTAATTCTAAACAAAAGCAAATACATCTGGATTTAGGCATGGACATATGGTAGAGAAATAGAGGAAAAACACAAATCATCTGATGGGGAAAGAGATGAGTCAGTAGACTGCAATCCAATTTGAAGAAAAAAAAAAAAAAAAAAGGCACAATCAGGTGTGATGACACTTGCTTGTAATTCCAGTATTTTGGGAGGGAAAGTGGGTAGATCACTTGATCCCAGAAGTTGGAGACCAGCCTGGGATATCACCAGCCTGGGTGAAACCCCATCTCTAGAGAAACAAACACAAAAAATTAGCTAGGCATGGTGGCACGTGCCTGTGATTCCTGCTACTCAGGAGGCTGAGACAAGAGTATTGCTTGAGTTCACAAGGTTAAGGCTACAGTCAATTATGATCTCGCCACTGCACTTCAGCCTGGGTATGAGAGTGACACACTCTCTCTTTAAAAAAAAAAAAAAAAAGTAAAAATAATGTTCTAAGGTCACATCTAGTACAAAAACTGCACCTTGTTCTGTGATGTTTAGATGCCATACTTAAAATACAACATGGAGGTGTTTCCATATGAATAGCTGAAAGATTCTCTACTTTTAATGCAACTGCATCATATTCTATTGTGTAGATACAAGGTAATCTGTTTAGTAAGCATCGTGCTGGTAAAAGTATAGGTTGTTCCCAATATTTTGCTGTTAGACAAACAATACAGTGAATAACCCTGATTAGGCATCATTTTTCATGACTGGTAGTGTGATAAATTTTTCCCAGTAAAGGTTGGAAGGCAAAAATATATAATTTTAAAATTTTGACAGGCATCGAGAAATTTTACTCTATAAGGTTTGTACATATTTTTATGTTCCAAGAAAAGTAGGGGAGGGTAATATCACCTCAGTTGCTCTCACACAAATGTCCTGAGTGACAGGACTTGTAGGGACACAGGCATACAGCCATATCCCTGGTGCCCACACAGGGCAGGGGCATCTGGATCCTGGGAAGCTCCAGGAAAGGTGAGAATCCCCTCTAGAGGACACCCTGCTGAGGATCAGAAAGGGGTTAAGGAAGTCCAGAGTTTACAGCAGGTCTTAAACTAAGGGAAAGTTCAAACGGAGGGCACAAAGGTTCAAGGAGGTGAGAAAGTGCTAGAGACTGATGGAAGGGGAAGGTAAAAAGCTCCAGGGAAGCTAGGGGAAGCACATCAGGGCTCTCCACTCAACTTCAGCATTGAACTTTGTAGTGGTCGTGCTGTTGGGGCTCTGTGAACTCTAGAATGTTCAGCACTATCTGGGGACTCTACACACTCAAGGCCAGCAGGACTCCCTCCCCCAGCTCTGACAACCAGCAATGTCTCCAGACTTTGCCAATTGCTTTTCCGAACGCAAAAATTGCCCCTGGCAGATGCATTAATCTACACTAATCTATAAAAGCAAATCACCACTAAAATCCATCACCTCCTGGTAGAAGAATTACAAGTGTGAGAGGGGTAAAATGGAGGTCTTCAATATCTATTGAAATGACCTTTACATAATCAGCAATTTGATGTCCCAGAAGGCATGTTTAGAGGTGATGTCGCATGGCTGCCTGTACCTCACAGCAGAAAGGGTGTGGGTTATCCAAGGGTCTGTAACCATGAACTGGAAATGTCTGTAACTGTGAAAGGGAATGACACACACTGGGTTATGTTAAAAAATTGATGTAGGGAATTCTGTAGATATTGGGAGAAAAAAATACACAATGTAAACCCAAACCCCATTCTGATTCTCTCACCATCTTAGAGCCATCTTGTCTGTCTTTGAATGGTAGCATAGGGATTTTTGTATATTTTCAAAACTGTATACTGTTGGATCATTTTTAAAATATGAATAAATCCCAAACTGGATCAAGTAACTGGACACTGCTGGAGTCTCACTTTTGACCAGGAGAGCTGACAACACCCTGCTCCCCCTGGCCTGGACACTGTCTGGCTCAGGGGACTAAATGCTCTCTTATTATGGAGAAAGATGTTTTGAACATTCATCATTCACTCATTCACCTCTCACACCCGTTGACCTCTCAAACCTCTTCCCCACTCGTGGATTTCATTCTCAATTTACTGAGCTCCACTTCTGTCCCTCATCCATTTCAACATGTGGTGGGTCCAGGTGGTGGCTTCTGCCCATGGTTTTGTAAAAAACAAAAAAACAAAAATAAAAATAAAAAAGACTTTCAAAACTGCTTTGCCGGACACCGCCCTTCAACTGACCTCCACCTGCAGCACCATGATCATACCAGCAGAATTTCAACACTTTTTCTGGTAGTCAAATGCTTTCCATCTCTCCTTAGGAAACGTGACTCTCTCCACGCCGCATAAACATTTCCCAGTAGAAATGAACACAGAGATACTGCCTGTGTGATCCCAAAGGAAATGGTTTCTATAAGAACATGTGAAAACTGCAATTATAGAAAAGACCACCTAAAACATGCATTATGTAGATGATTCTCACCATTCCTTTAAGCGACACATTGTAAAACATGACATTAATACTTATTCTAGAAGAATAAAGCATGCATACTGTTTTCTTAAATTAATTTTAATAAGGTGGTTCCTCCCACGTGCCCAGGCTGGGCCTCTGAACAAAATTCTCCAACTTCAGGGGCAATGCCTGAGAGCATGACATGGACTTAGGCCTGATATGCAGCCATCCCTGTCCACCGTGTCCCTGCTGCAGGACAATACCAGCCCAGGGCCCAAATCTCCTACTGAAGAGCTGAGAGAGAAAATGGAATATCCAAAGCCTCTTAGCTTTCCCCAGTCCACTGGAATGGTTACCAGTGCAGTCCATTTGCCCCTGAGGACACCCACCTATTGGTCTTTGGCTTCTAAGAGTCACACCTCACTGGCTTTTCTGGGTCTCAGCTGCTTTCACTCTGCTGAGCCCTGCTCTTTCACATGGGGGTCACTCCCCTGCAAGGCATGTCCTCCAGCTCCAGCTGACAGGTCAGCCAAACCAGAACCAAGAGAATGAACAAAGACTTCTATATCTAGTATGTCCAGCAGAGAACCAAACTGTACAAAAAATAAAGAAGTAGAGATGAACACAACTCCCCTGACAACATTGTGTCCCAAAGCAATGTCTTCTGTGCTCCTCATTAAGGAGCTCACTGTCCCTCAAATAAAGGTGCAGGAACAACTAGGTAACCACATGCGAGACAATAAACTTAGAGAACTGTATTTCCAACCATATCAAACAATTATCTAAAAATGGATCAGTGAGTTAATTATAAGATCTATAACCATAAAAACATCTTAGAAAAAGACATAGGGGTAAAACTTAATGACCTCAAATGTGCCATGGATTCTCAGGTATGACCCAAATACATGAGAAAGAAAAAGGAAAAATAGATAAATTGGGCTAAAGATGCAAGCCTTTTGTGCATCAAAGATATTATCAAGAAAATAAAAAGACCAAACACAGAATGAGACATAAAAGTTGCAAATCACATAGACAATGATTTCATGCCCAGAATAGATAAAGAACTGCTACAACTGGATAACAAAAAGACAAACCACCAATTTATACAAATGGGCAAAGGACGCAAATAGACATTTCCTCAAAGAAGATATGTAAATCATCAAGAGGAATATGAAAAGAAACTCAACATCATAGTCATTAGGAAAATACAAAGTGAAAGCCACAAGGAGATACCACATTACACCTACAAATATGGCTACCATTCTTTTCACATGTTAAATAACAAGTGAAAGCCTTATGCAGAATTTGGAATCCTCATACATTGCTGGTGAGATTATAAAAAGGTACAGCCACTAGGAGAAACAGATGTGCTATTCCTCAAGAAGATAATCATAGAATTCTCATATAAAAGAGCATCCATTCCTAGGTATGTACCCAAAGAATTGAATGCAGGAACTCAAATAGATACTCGCATGAGACTGTTGATTGCAGCATTACTCATAAAAGATAAAATATAAAAACAATCCAAGTGTTCATCAACACATCAATAAACAAATGTGGTGACACATACAACAGGATGTAAATCTGCCATAAAAAGGAAGGAAGCTCTGACATCCGCTGGAATATACATGGACTTTGGAAACACTATGCTAAGTGAAATATGTCAGAAACGAAATAACATATATATATATATAAAATTCCATTTACATGAACCATCTAGAATAGGCAAATTCATAGAGATAGAGTAGAGATGATCAAGGTCTAGGGTGGAAAATACACGGAGTTATTATTGTTTCAATGATACAAAGTTTCAGTTTAAAATGACAAAAATTTTCTATGAAAAACAGTGTTGATGGGAACTTAACACTGTGTATGTGGTTAATTCCACTTGATTGCACATTTTAAAGTGGTTAAAATAGCACGTAATTCACAGAACTGTGAAAAATCGATTTCTATTATTTAATTCACCAAGGCTAAGTTGTTTGTTATAGCAGCTAAAGCCTGTGAATACATCATCTGACCCAGTGTTTTCCATGAAACGTATCACTTTTTCAATCAAGTTAGCTGGAAGCTCCCAAGCCCATGTGCAGTGCTCAGCTCCAGACATCACTGTCCCCAGGGTATACACAGTGCCGCCTACTGCACACACACACAAACTCACAGAAGGTGACAAAAATCTGCATTCGGGACATCCGATTGTGAAAGAGGGAGAACAGTGAACGTGGAGCCACAGAGAATGGGACTCACTGGGCTGGAAGGTGATGGAGCTGTAATATAACATATGTGTGACCTCGAGTGAAATGTGCAGATCCTTGTGGAATAAAACACACAGCCTGGCAGGGACTTCGGCCACCCACACTTCCCTTCCAGTCCACCAGAGGGCGGCAGAGTCCCTCCAGCCTGGAGCCTTCCCAGGGGAGGCCGACGTCCCTCAGTAGAACCCATAGCCAAGCAGGGTCCACCCTCACCAGGGTCACCTCGGCCCAAGACCTCAACGTCCTCCATGCTCGCCACATGGACTCTGTCAGCTCCTCCCAGACCTGGCGGCCGCTAATCTAAGACCACTCCCTCTGCTGGCAGCTCCTGCCCCACAGGCTTGCTCCTTCCCTGGGCTCAGCTAAAAAGACATCTCCCAGGGCAGCGATGGTGCACACGAAGCCACATTGCACGCTTTCCCCTCGTGACCTCCCTCCATCCTCATCAACTCTTTCTTTTACTGCTCCCTAAATGCCCGCCTGTGCTCCATCTGTCCTGTTCTGTGGGGCATCCCGGGCCAAGCCTAGCGCTGACACAGAACAGCGGCTGCCTGAGGGCCCACAGCCTCCCCGGGAATCAGACAGGCACCCCGTGACCTGTCTACCCGCTGCACCCCGTGGGGCTCAAAGCGTGTGTGATGGTCACACACAGGCACCGTCCAGGATGTGGCCGCCTACCCCCGTCTGTCCCTTGGGAAGACAGACCTCTCCTGTGTCCCTGCCAGGAGAAGGGGATATTATTGCTCTTTGCTCCCAGAACACAACTCACCCTCACCTGCCCTCTCAGGGGTGACCAACGTCCCTCCAAACAGAATCTCTGGCGACTGCCTGTTCCTCCTCTACAGAGAGCAGCTTGGCCAATTCAAAACCCTCAGGATAGACCCCTGGTTATGTCAGCACACGCAGGGCTGAGCCCATCATGACCACAGAGTAAGTCGGGATGAATCTCTCCAGCTCTAAACCCCTGCTCTGTCCCAGGCTTCTCTTCCTGTGTCTCAACGAGCCTTGTTCCACGGGGTTCCTGGGTAACTCCCCACTTCCTCCTGCAGCACCATGGGGAAGTGTACTGTGCTGACCACAGTACAGTCAGCTGGGCACAGAAGAGAGGACACAAAAGATGGTCAGGAAGAAATGATAAACCCTGAGCCCCAGCTCAGCCACCAGTCCCCAGGGAGCAATAGAGTGACTGAGAACTGTCTTTTGACCATGGGACTCACAGCCCTCACTGAGCAACCAGCACAGGCCTCTCCTCCCAAGAGGCATGAGAGATTCACCCTGCACACCTCCAGGAAGGACAGTTTCCTGTGGGACACCCAGGTCCTGAATGTCCATCCTTGGAAGCTGCAGTCAAGCTAGACACAATTAGAGAAAGGAATGGTCCCTGTCACTAGGCAACACACAGCTCACCCACAGCACAATGGGGTATCCCTGTGACAGGGACATGGTGCAGCTCCAGCCTCCTGCACTGAAGGGGAGAGCTAGACGGGGATGAAAGAGGGCAAAGGGCACAAATGTGCACACCGACCCAGACCCATGGGGACAGCAGGAGGCTGAGACCCAGGACTGTGATTGCCCAACCTACAGGGTATGTGTGTGACCGTGTGTGTCTGTGTGTGTCTCTTTTGTGTGTGTGTTTGTGTTTCTGCACATAGTGTGTATCGAGGTTTGTTGACAGAATCACTGCTGAAAAAGGCAGAGGCCTCCACAATTCCCAAGGACCTGACACACAGACAAAAGGTAAAAGAGAAGGAGGGACAAGGAGGCAGGACTGAGAGGGGCGGGGACAGAGAGGTGCTCTGGGAACAGACCCCACCCATGAACCAGAGAAGTGCTCCTGCCGCGGGAAGAGGCTCAGCACAGAAGGAGGAAGGACAGCACAGCTGACAGTCGTGCTCAGAAAGATTCTGGATCCCAGGCTCATCTCCACGGAGAACACACAGGCAGCACAGACCATGGGGGCCCCCTCAGCCCCTCCCTGCACACTGCACATCACCTGGAAGGAGCTCCTGCTCACAGGTGAGGAGAGAACTTCCTGGGAGAGGACAGGAGGAGGAAGCAGAATGATTGGATGGGGTCTCCTGGAGAGTATGGGGTTCTTAAAAATGAAAGTCAGCACTTTGGGAGGCTGAGTTGGGTGGATCATGAGGTCAGGAGTTCAAGATCAGTCTGTTCAACACACTGAAGCCCCGTCTCTACTAAAAATACAAAAAAATTAACCAGGTGTGGTGGTGTGCTCCTGTAATCCTAGCTACTTGGGAGGCTGAGGCAGGAGAATTGCATCAACCCAAGAGGCAGAGGTTGCAATGAGCGGAGATTGTGCCACTGCACGCCAACCTGGCTGACAGTAAGAGACTCTGTCTCAAAAAAAAAAAAAAAAATACAGGATAGAAGGCTCTGTTGGAGCCTGGATAGGGAAAAATATACGCAAGAGGGACAGGGGTCAAAACAGGAATATCACATTGAACGGGAATTAGTAAGAGGTAGGCAAATCTCAAGTGTTCTTGTTTCCTGGTTAATCATCACTGGACACCACATTTTGAAAAATGATAATAATAACTATTATCAGATTGCACTTCAAATGAAAATGTAAGCAGGGCATGAAACATTGTCCTCAGCAAAATCCTCAACAATTGAGGAAAGAAAAAAAAATAGCCCTGGCATGGAGGGCCCTTGGAACCCTCACATCTGCAAGAGTCTGCAGCCTGTCCCAAGCACTGGGGTGAAACCAAGTTCATAAAAGTCCCTGTACTCAGTGAGCTCATGCTCTCATAGGGAGGAAGACAGACATGCAAAGAGATCTAGAATGTGAGGTCAGGTGTTGACAAGAGCTCCGGAGGGAGCAGAGCAGGGAAATGTCAGAAAGGGAAGACCCAGAGTCTCTGAAGGAGGTATCAGGAAAGAAGTCTAAGGATGCCCTGATGTGAGCAGGACCTGAGGGCAGTGTGGAGGGAGCCGTGCAGAACTCTGGGGAAGAGAATTCCAAACAGAAAAATACCGAGGTCAGAAGTGTTGAAGGAATGGGGTCATGCCACTGACCTTCACCCAGTAGGACAGTAGGACAGTAGGACACAAACACACAATCACACACACACACAAAAAAAGAGGTATGTGTGGATTTTGTGTGTGTGTGTGCGTGTGTGTCTTCAAGGCTGATGACTGAAGAGATCTTCTCAGGATGCAGGGCCCCATCTTTTCACCCCAATACATAGGTCTCAATATTGACTGATGCTCTCTCCACCTACTAGCATCACTTTTAATCTTCTGGAACCCGCCCACCACTGCCCAAGTCACAATTGAAGCTGAGCCAACCAATATTTCCGAGGGGAACGATGTTCTTCTACTTGTGCACAATTTACCCAAGAATCCAGCTGCCTACATCTGGTACAAAGGGCAAATAATGGACCTCCAAAATTACATTACAGCATATACAATAGACACTGAAAGAATTATATTTGGGCCTGCATACAGTGGACGAGAAAGAGTATATTCCAATGCATCCCTGCTGATCCAGAGTGTGAACCAGAAGGACGCAGGATCCTACACCGTAAAAATCATAAAGCGAGGTTACAGGACTGAAGGAGTAACTGGACATTTCACCTTATACAGTGAGTGATTCCACATGATCCCTGGGTGTTGGGGGGTGGGGGTCACTTCTACTTTGCACACACAGGATGGTCAGGCCTGGACTGTGCCTGTGTCTCTCTCTGCATTATGTCCCATGTTGGGGTTTTGGCATTTAGTGCAGGACACACACAGAGGAGACAAACCTCAACAGATCAGAATTCCTTTCCTGCCTCCAGACCCTGTAGACACTTGCTGCACAGGAAGGACAGTCTGATAGGGGGTGGGGGGGTGCTCAGCAGGAGGAGATCAGCCTCAGCCAAGCACCTCATGCCCTCTTCATAAACTTGACCCTGAGAAAGACCCTGGAGAACTGAGTAGGGCTTTGCCAAAGAGGACCCCTGAGATACTCTCAGAGCAGCTCAGCCCAAGAAGCCTCAACCCTAGACCCCGTCCCTAAATCCTTACTCCAGATAAAGCTGAGAAGCTTGTGTCACTTCTGGGTTGTGGCAGGGCTTACTGGGACAAAGGATTCACCAGCTGTCTGACGACTGTGTCTCCTGGAGCTGCTCACTAGCCAGGGCTCAGCCCTCAGAACCTCATCTGGTCAAGGACAGAGCTTTCTTCACCTGACACTCAGAGTGGAGAGGACAGAAAGGCAAGCTTTGTAGGCCATCAGCCAACTGCCTTGTGGGGCTTAGGACACCCCATAGATAGTCTAATGTCCCCAGAAGCAGAAACAGAAGAGAGAAAATGTACCTGGCAGCAGCTTGTCCACAGAGAGCTGACGTAAAGGTGCTCTCTCATGGAAGTGAATAACAATAAATGCTGTTTGTGTGAACACCTCCACTGTGCCAAGCATTAGGTCAGGTGACTGTGAAGAATTTACAATTTATTCACAGATAGCATGAAAAGCCACAGTCCATTTGCCATTTAGCTTATTTGACTGAGAGAAAACTGAGGCACAGGAAGGCACAGTCACTGAACCAGAGTCACACAAACACAAAAGGCAGATCAGGGTCACATGAGGTCTGTCTGCAGCCACAGGCCCATCCTCTCCTCCACCAGAAGTGAGGGCTTATTGGATTCCAATGACCCTGTAGTAATTTATTGGCTCAAATCCTCTCTTCTTAGGCATCCAAACCTCAGAGGAGTGAGAGCAAATGGTCAGCTGATTAGTCTGCACTCCAGAACTAAATCACCAGTCTCAACCATCAGAGTCAGTACAAAATATGTCCAGGCGTCCCCCTCAGATCTTAACCCCTATCACTGAACCTGAAATCCTATGTTTCCCAAACTGTCCATGTCACTGGCATGACAGGATAAAAGAGAGGACCTTTTTTTCATTCCCCACTCACACCCTGCACCAGCTCAAGTCCAGTGAGAGACACACTCTCAGGTGCTCTCACATAACAAATGAAGGAATTGAATGAAGGAATGAATGATCCATAACCTCTTTAGAGACTGGATCTTGGATGCAGAATCCTAGGAAATTCTCGCCACACCTGTCCCTTGTCATTCAGAGGCTGACACCCACGTTTCATCCCCCCACTTCCTCTTGTCCCTAAAGCCATCCCACTTCATGTGTTACTCTGAAGCTCTTTGGCCACTGGAGGGTTTTCAGGGCTCCCTGGTCCTGGACTGTGGAAACGGGAGCACCTGGTCCCTGGGGTCTCTGAAGTCACTGTAGGCCCCACTGTTCACTGTCATGCTGTCTCTGTCTCTCTCTGCTTCTCTGTGTCCCTCATCTTCCTCCCACTTCATTCTACCTGGCAAGCCCTGCCCTGCACAGCTTCTTCCTCCATCCCTAGGCCTTCCCCAGACACTCCCTCTAACTAGGCTGACTGTTCTGTTCCCTTCCTGCTAACACTGTGACCTGGCCCACCTCCCAGGAAATAGGAAAGGCACAGAAATCAACTGGAGTTGCCACTCCTGAAAAGCTTCATCTCGAGCCAATCTCCCCAGGTCACTACGAGAATGATCTTCCACTGTATCCCCATCCAAGGATCTTTCCCTTTGTGAGGCTGATCTGTGGACAAGACCGTGGGACAGGGATAGGCAGCTCCTCCATCCACTCTTATAATTCCCAAACAAGTTCTTCTGGCCTCCTGCACAAAAAAAAACACAATTTATCCCGATGGTGATTTGCAGTAAAGAAAGATTTTAACGAGTCCAAGTCTGCCAAACAGGAGGACAGAGGTTTATTATTACTTAAATCAGCCTCCCTAGTGGATCACGAGTTAGAGATTTTCAAGGATAGTTTCAGGGACACAGGACGAAAAAATGGGTACTGCTGATTGTTTGATGATGGAATCATGCGGGCGGAGGGAAATGATCCCTTTGTGCTTGAATCCACCTCTAGGTGGGGACCACGTGACTGACTGAGCCATTAGTCATGGGTATGGATGAGGTCAGCAGGTCGCCAGAATGCAAAGAATAAGAAACATCTCAAAAGACCAACCTCAGTTTCTACAATAGTGATGTTATCTATTGGAGCCATTACTTACAAATTTTGTACACTCTGATCAAATGACATTTGAGCAGTAAGGGACTGTGGAAACTGTGCCTGCACTTTAGCAGAATTCAGTTCCCTCCTATAATCTTACTCTCATGGTTTTTCACCAGTTTTACAAAGGCAATCCCTGGGCAAAACAAGGGTATTAGTTTTATCGAGGAACTATTATCATTGTTTCTTCAAAGTTAAACCATAAACTACATTCCTCCCATGGTTAGCCTGGCCTATGTCCAGGAATGAGTGAGGGCAGCCAACCTGAGACTAGATGCCAGATGGAGTCAACCGTGCTAATTTTGTGTCACTGTTGGAATCGTTGCACTGACTCACCAGAGAGTCAGAGGCTGGACAGGCCTGCAGTCTCCAAAGCCAATGGACTTATTTCACCCATTTCACTTGTGACTCCATCCTCAGCCTACCATGGAGCTCACATTCTCCAGTCACTTCCTAGAGACTTCTGGTTTCCCGTCAGGAATACGACAAGCTTGAAATTTGTCACTCTGTTCTAACAGTAAGTAAACAGCTGAACATACTCAAAAGTCAACAACCCATTGAAATCCCTCAGAGATGGCCTGGCACAGTGGCTCACGCCTCTAATCCCAGCACTTTGGGAAGGTGAGGCAGGTGGATCATGAGGTCAGGAGATCGAGACCATACTGGCAAACACGGTGAAACCCCAACTCTACTAAAAATACAAACAAATAGCCAGACGTGGTGGCAGGCACGTGTAGTCCCAGCTACACGGGAGGCTGAGACAGGAAAATGGTGTGAACCCCGAAAGTGCAGCTTGCAGTAAGCCAAGACCGTACCACTGCACTCTAGCCTGGGCAACAGAACGAGGCTCCGTCTCAGAAATTTAAAAAAAAAAAAAGTGCTGTTAGAGAAATGAAGAACGCTTTTGATGCTTACTGGTAGAATGCACACAGCTGAGGAAAGCATGCCTAGCTTGAGGATGTGTCAATAGAAACTTCCAAAACTGAAACAGGAAAGTTCGAAAAGAGTGGGGGAAAAAAGTGGGACAACATATTCTACTTCATATTTAACATTTTGTATTGACAATAGCAATTTTTAAATTTTGTAGTTGTGGGACAACTACCAAGGCTGTAACATACACCTAATGGGAATACTGGTGGTGTCGGGGACCTGTTGGAGGTGGCCAGAGGTTGCTATCTGATGGTTTTACTGCCTGTGCCACATATGATTGTTTACTCCTGATGATGCCATTTTCATAAGTTGGTGTTGTTCATGTGGGGGACACATGAACCATTGGCGTCTCACTTAGAGTCTTCGTAATTCACACAAACTTAAACTCTAGTTGTACTTCCTGAGGTTAAGAGAAAATGAAAAAAGCGTTTCACATACCCGTTTTGGGCTCCTCCCCATTTTTCCTAACTCTGCACAGAAATTAGAAACAGGGAGTTCTTTCTATATTTACTAACATAACACACATCACTTCTTTTAATTCGGCATCCTTCCTCCCTTTATGTAATTGACACACTGGCCAGTTCTGTCCTTTTAACGGGACTCTTTCTACTTAAGGACTTGCTAATTTCAAATCACCTTTGGCATCTTTCTTTGAGCATAATTTGATCCTGCTGGAATTCACCCCACACCTAAACCTTAATTGGGTATCAAGAGAAATACTACTACCAGCAATTGATCTTAGATGTTTGAACCATCAGTTAAAATTTCCACTTATGACAACATTTTAAAGTTTCCTCCAAAATTTTTTTTGGGTCTTGTTACTAGAGTCAGAATATAACATGAGGTCTAAACTCCTGACAATTTTTTAATGGGAAAATTACAGTATTATAAATTGAGCATCCCAAATCCAGAAATCCAAAATCTGAAATGCTCCAAAATCCAATGCTTCTGACCACCGATGTGATGCTGAAAAGATGCTCTCACTGGAGCATTTTGGATTTCAAATTTTTCAGATTACGGATGCTAAAGCAGTACATCTACTGCAAATATTCCAAAAAAAAAAAAAAAGAAGTTAGAAATCCAAAACACTTGGTTTTAAACTTTCTGCATAAGGAACACTTTATCTGTATGAACTATAGGCATGAAGCTACACGGGAGATCTCTAGAACCTCCTCAACCTGCCTAACTGAAACCACACAGCCATGGAAGAATGCCCTATTCCCCCGACCCCAGCTCCTGGAAATTACTATTATACTCTCTGATTCCCTCTGGAATCCACTGAGATGAGGTACATCGAGTAGTCAAACTCATAGAATCAGAAAGTAGAATATCTAATGACAGAAAGTTTCTGCAAGACTTCTTCCCAAACATTGTTCTAGTAGCCACCAAACGCATATCGTCCGTGAAGGCCAGACTTCGATCATCAGTTCATGTTCGCCCTTTCCACCAGTCAGTTCTCCATTTTCACACATCCACATGTATTTCTAGAAACAACCACATGGTCCTCACCTTCCCTCTACAGGGGGAAGGGAACATCATGCACACTAAACACGGAACATGGTCCTGGTCCAAAGCTATCAGCTCTTGCCTGTCCCCGTCACTCTTTGTAGGTCATTCCTTGGACTCTACTCTATCTTTAGAGGTCACTGGCTCAAGTCAGTCACTATGAGACAGCTGGGAAAACTGCCCCACCTTGTGGCGCACTGGCTGATCACTGAACAGACCTCCAGGCTTGACTCTGGTCTCCCCTGTGTTTTTTCTGCTGAAGTACCCAGTCCCAGGCCAGGCTTCCCAGTACCCAAAGGGTTTAAGGACAATGGGAAATTCTATCATCCATCTCTAGGATGTCCTTGAAAGGGAAGCTGCAGAGAAAATATACCTTGGGGGGCAAAGAAAACTGAAACTAAGAAGATTCCAGCACTGCATGCTCCAGGTGAGGACCACAGGGTGGGCCAGGCAGGCAGTTGGAGAGGGAGGCACTCACAGGGGCACTAGGGGCTGTGACTGCTGGTCCCATACCTTTCCATGACCCAATACTGCTGCTCAATTCACACTTGAGAAAGTCTGTGCTTCTCTCATATAAAGAAGGCAGCCTCACAATCTCTGAGCCCTCAGATTGCCATGCGTCTGTCTTGTAACACACACACCTGATATGGGCTTTTAAGGACTTGGGTGGGCTGAAAGGTGGGAAATGCCATCTCTGATTGAAAAATGTCTTTGGAGGAATCAAAGGTGCCACACAGGGCAATCTTCTCTCTGTTATCTGCACAGTGGAGACTCCCAAGCCCTCCATCTCCAGCAGCAACTTAAACCCCAGGGAGGGCATGGAGACTGTGACCTTATCCTGTGATCCTGACACTCCGAACGCAAGCTACCTGTGGTGGATAAATGGTCAGAGCCTCCCTATCAGTCCCAGGCTACAGCTGTCCGAAAACAACAGGACCCTCATTCTATTTGGTGTCACAAAGCGTACTGCAGGACCCTATGAATGTCAAATGAAGAGCCCAGTGAGTTCCAGCCGCAGTGACCCAGTCACCCTGAATCCCGTCTGTGAGTATCTTCTGTTCCTCTGTGAGCCAGGCTGCCATCCAAAATACACATGGCCAGAGGCCAGGCCTCCCAGTCCCTCTCTGGTGCAAGTACAGAGACCTTTACCCCTGGACATCAAAGTTGGCCATGACCACAAAGAGTAGCCTTAGGCTTGACCAGCAATGGGAGAGAAGAGGCTGCTCCTGTCATGGGAGATTCAGGGTCCACAGGTTATGATGGAAGAAGTAGGTGAATGTCTCACGCTCCAGATCAGTGAACACAGCAGGGATTTGGCTGGGACTTCAGTGTTGTAACTTAGCTCACAGGGTCACTGTGGCCCTTCCTCAGACCAGGATTTTCCCTTCCCTCTGACATCATCATCTGTGACTTTATTCTTTTTGCTCCAGATGGCTTGGATGATCCCACCATTTCTTTTTCATACACCTGTTAGCACACAGGGGAAGTCCTCAAGCTCTCCTGCCTCACAGACTCTCACCCACTGGCAGAGCTTTCTTGGCTGATTGATGGGAAGTTCCAGCAATCAGCACAAGTGTTCTTTATCCCCAAATCACTAAAACATATAGAGGGGTCTATGTCTGTTTCATATATAACTCAGCCACTTTTGGAACAAATCTCATAATCCAGAGGATCATAGTCCCTGGTAAGTGGGTCCCTGGGGCACTGGCAATATGTTTTCCAGTGAAGCCTATCTGGCTATCAGGGAAGAGTCACCTGCCCTCTGCAAAGGGAGAGGGAAAAACAAAACCCCAGGACAGGGAATATGTTTCTGCTTGAAAACCACCAGCTTTTCCCTGTCCCCTTCACTCTTTCTATATCATTCTTTAGACTATACACTAACAATGAACAATGTGAAAGGAAATTAAGAAAAGAATTTCCATTCACATTAACATCGAAAGGAATAAAATATTTTGGAATAAGTTTAACCAAAACTGTCTAAGGGTTATACCTTGAAAACTACAGAGCGTTACTGAAAGACATTAAAGACAACATCAGTATATGGAAAGACATTTCATTTTCACAGATTGGAAGAATCAATATTGTTAGGAAGACAATACTACCCAAAATGAGCTGCAGTTTCAAAGTAACACCTAGCAGAATCCCAGTAACATTTTTTGCAGAATTACAAAAACCTGTCCTAAATCTAACCTGACAGGCTCTTATTAATGACTGCCACAACACAGAAACTGAGGAAAAGATGCAATCATGGAAACGTGGAAAGATTTGATGACGTAGAAAATAGCAATCATTATTTCTCACATCCCAAAGCCTTCAAGAATATACAAGTGCCGCATGACCACTACGGAATCGACCAAAAACTAATCACCAAGCTAGAAACGTGGTGAGAGAAAAAAAGTAAAAAAAAAAAAAGGCAGGAAAGTATTTGGCCTATCACTTCCCACTTTTGCATACTTAACTGATGCTGAAAACAAATGCTCACCTGAGCATTTTAGGTTTTGAATCTTTCCGATTTGAGATGCTACACCAGCAAGTATGTGACAAACGTTTCAGAATCAAAAAATGTCAGAAATCCAAAACACTTTTTGTCCTAACTCTTATGCATAAGAAACACTCAATCTGTGTGAACTATAGGCATCAAGCTGTACAGCAGATCTCTAGAACTTCCTCGTCTTGCATAACAGAAACTGCACACCCACAAAAAACTTCTGATTCTCCCCACTCCCAGCAGCTCTCTTCTCAAATTCACTCTGGAATTCACTTACATGAGGTCCCTAGAGTAGTCAAACCCATGGAATCAGAGAGGAGAGTGTCCAATGAAAGAAAATATTTGCAAAACTTCTCCCCAAATTTGTCTCATATACATCAAACACACATAGTACATGAGGACCAGATTTCCAGAAGTTCATTCCCACCCTTTCCACCAGTCAGTTCTGCATTTGCAAAGGTCCACATGTGTTTCTGGAAAGATCCACATAGTCCTCACCTGTCCTCTGCAGAAGGAGAGGAAACTTAAAGAATCCAGAATAGGGAACATAGTTCCGCTCCTAAGCCACCAGCTAATGCCTGTCCCCTTCACTCTTTCTAGATCATTCCTTGCACTCTGCTCTGTCTTTGGAGGTCACTGGTTCAAGTAAGTCATCATGAAACACCTGCAGAAAACTGCCCCACCTTGTGCCTCCACTGCCTGATGACTGAACTGACCTCCAGGCTTGACTCTGGTCTCCCCTGTCTTATTTCTGCTGAAACATCCAGTCCCAGGCCAGGCTGCTCAGTATCTTCAGGATTTCAGGACAATGGGAAGTCCCATTATTACTCATCTCTAGAATGTCCTTGGAAATGGAAACTGCAGAGAAATCATATCTGGGGGGGCAAAGTAAGATGGAATTTGGAAGGGGCCCAGCAGTTGCACATTCCAGGTAATGAACCCAAGGTGAGCCAGCAAGACAGTTGATTAGAGAGGGACTGGGAGGGGTACCAGGGGCTGTGGGTCCCACTGACCTGTCTGTCCATGACCCAACACTGCTGCTCAATTCACACTTGAGAAAGTCTATGATACCCTAAGACAGAGCAGGCGGCCTCAGAGTCTTTGAGCCCTTAGATCATCATGCATCTGTCTGGTGACACACGCACCAGCTACTGACTTTCAAGGACTTGAGTGGGCTGAGAGGTGGGAGATGCCAACTCTGATTGAAGGATGACTATGGAGGCATCAAAGGTGCCACACAGGACAATCTTCTCTCTGTTATCCACACAGCGGAGCTGCCCAAGTCCTACCTCACCAGCAACAGCTTCAACCCCATGGAGAATAAGAATGTTGTAGCATTAACTGTGAACCTAAGACTCAGGGCTACACTTATGTGTGATGGGTAAATGGTCAGAGCCTACCGGTCAGTTCCCAGGCTAAACAACCCGGTAAAAACAGTATCCTCATTCTAGCATGTCACAAGAAATGACACAAGACCCTATGAATGTAAAATACGGGATCGAGTTGGTAGCATCCCCAGTGACCCAGTCACCCTGGAGGTCCTTTGTATCTTTGGTTCCTCTGTGGACCAGGCCACCAGCTAAAATCCAAATGACCAGAGGCCAAGCATCTCAGTCTCTCTCACGTCCAAATACAGACACTTTAATTTCTGGACACCCGAGCTGGCCATGACTCCCTGCCCTGGGAAAACCTGGGTAGGCACAGCCTTAACCAAGAATATAAGGTGAGGAGATACTCTCATCATGGGAGACTTGGGGTCTGCATCCTGTGATGGGAGAAACAGGTGAATACCTCAGGCCTCGACTCAGTGAACACAGGAGCGGTTTGGCTGGGCCTTAAGGGTGTGTCTTGGCTCAGAGGGACACTGGTGCCTTTAAGAGACCAGGAGCATCTCCTTCCCTCAGACGACATCACCTGTGGCTTTATTCTCTTTACTCCAGATGGTCCAGACGTACCCAGCATTTTGGCTCCAGTCAGGTATTACTACTATACAGGAGAAAACATCCACTTGTACTGCTTCGCGGACTCTAACCCACCGGCAGAGTATTCTTGGAAGATTAATGGGAAGTTTGTGCAATCAGGACAAGAGCTCTATATCCGCGATATTACTACAAAGCATGACGGGCTCTATGGTTGCTCTGCTCGTAACTCAGTCACTGGCAGCGAACGTTCCACATTCAAGAGGATCAAAGTCTATAGTAAGTGGATCCTGCATCACTGGCAATAGGGTTTTAGGTAGAGTCTCTATGGCTTTCTGAGAAGAGTCAGGAAAACATTTTTTATTCCCAGCCTGTGTCCCATGGGCAGAAGCAAATCCTAAATTCTCCTCTTGAACCCTCCCAATTTGTCTCTACAGACTCTCTTCTCCTTGTGTTTCTGTTTTCTCATGGCTGAATTTGAGTCCAGGCTGAGAAAGCTTTGTCAGTCCTGAGCCCGATGTGGTGGAAGAGGCTTCACAGAGGGACAAGAAGGAGAGTCCTCAAGGTCAAATTTTTTCTCACTGTCACCAACACTTCCCTTTCCACCACGTCTTTGTTTTCTTTTACTACTCCATGAGCTTCAAGGAACATCTGAGGTTTGAAACAAGCTCACATTTTTCCTCCAAATGGGAGGAGGAAGTCCCCTGGATGAGAGAGGAGCAGCTCAGACCGCTCCCTGCTCTGCTCCGGGTTTCTCTGGTGTCTGGCCCTGCCTGACTCCACCTGGGGTGGGACCAGCTTGTGTGGAGAAAGAGCCCTGGTGGCCTGTCCTGAATTCGGCTAAATCGAGCTGCCAGTTGAAGTGAAGCCTAGGTTGCAGGGAAATAAGCAGAGAGGGAACCTCGGGGCCGACTCTTGTGCTGTTTCCTGGCTCTGAAGTCATCGGCTGTGTGAGGCTGTGGGCACAGCACTAGGACACAGCACAGAGGAGAGTGAGTGATGCACACTTGGAGAAATAGGGAGATTCACCTCTGGGACTCTGCATGGCAGGAAACGGGCAATACCAAAAAGTGTGTATTTATAGAGTATAAGACTACCAGGACACTATTTATATATCTAATATAAGGCTTATCATTAACTATTTCTAAGTGTGCAATTTAGTGTTGTGTAACCATCACACTTTCCATTTCCAGAACTTTTTCCTCCTACCATTAAACTTCTGTACCCTATAAACAGTAACTCTTACTCCTTCTCCCCCTAACCCATAGCACTCACCATTCTACTTTCTGTCTCTATGTAACTGGCTATTATATCTTTTATAAGTGGAAGTATGTAATAATTATCCTTTTGTATCTGGCTTATTTCAGTTAGCATAATGTCTTCAAGGTTCATCCATTTTGCACGATATATTGGAATTTTATTCCTTGTTAAGCTTGAATAACACTTCTTTTTTTTTATTATTACTATACTTTAAGTTCTAGGGTACATGTGCATAACGTGCAGGTTTGTTACATATGTATACTTGTGCCATGTTGGTGTGCTGCACCCATCAACTTGTCATTTACATCAGGTATAACTCCCAATGCCATCCCTCCGCACTGCCCTTCCCCATGATAGGCCCCGGTGTGTGATGTTCCCCTTCCCGAGTCCAAGTGATCTCATTGTTCAATTTCCACCTGTGAATGAGAACATGCGGTGTTTGGTTTTCTGTTCTTGCCATAGTTTGCTGAGAATGATGGTTTCCAGCTGCATCCATGTCCCTACAAAGGACACAAAATCATCCTTTTTTATGGCTGCATAGTATTCTGTGGTGTATATGTGCCACATTTTCTTAATCCAGTCTGTTACTGATGAACATTTGGGTTGATTCCAAGTCTTTGCTATTGTGAATAGTGCCGCAATAAATATACATGTGCATGTGTCTTTAGAGCAGCATGATTTATAATCCTTTGGGTACATGCCCAGTAATGGGATGGCTGGGTCATATGGTACTTCTAGTTCTAGATCCTTGAGGAACGCCATACTGTTTTCCATAATGGTTGAACTAGCTTACAATCCCACCAACAGCGTAAAAGTGTTCCTATTTCTCCACATCCTCTCCAGCACCTGTTGCTTCCTGACTTTTTAATGATCGCCATTCTAACTGGTGTAAGATGGTATATCATTGTGGTTTTGATTTGCATTTCTCTGATGGCCAGTGATGATGAGCATTTTTTCATGTATCTGTTGACTGTATGAATGTCTTCTTTTGAGAAATGTCTGTTCATATCCTTTGCCCACTTTTTGATGGGGTGTTTTTTTTTTTCATCTACAGCCTTCTGATCTTTGACAAACCTGACAAAAACAAGAAATGGGGAAAGGATTCCCTATTTAATAAATGGTGCTGGGAAAATTGGCTAGCCATAAGTAGAAAGCTGAAACTGGATCCTTTCCTTACTCCTTATACGAAAATTAATTCAAGATGGATTAGAGACTTAAATGTTAGACCTAATACCATAAAAACCCTAGAAGAAAACCTAGGGAATACCATTCAGGACATCGGCATGGGCAAGGACTTCACTAAAAGCAACAGCAACAAAATCCAAAATTGACAAATGGGATCTAATTAAACTAAAGAGCTTCTGCACAGCAAAAGAAACTACCATCAGAGTGAACAGGCAACCTACAGGATGGGAGAAAATTTTTGCAATCTATTCATCTGACAAAGGGCTAATATCCAGAACCTACAAAGAACTCAAATAAATTTACAAGAAATGATCTGTTTCTGCTTGAATCTGCCGCTAGGTGGGGACCACGTGATTGGCTCAACCATTAGTCATGGGTATGGATGAGGTCAGCCGGTTGCCAGAATGCAAAGAATAAGAAACATCTCAAAAGACCAATCTCAGGTTCTACAATAGTGATGTTATTTATAGGAGTAATTAGTTACAAATTTTGAAAACTCTGACCAAATGACATTTGAGCAGTAAGGGATTATAAAAACTGTGCCTACATTTTAGCAGAATTCACTTCCCTCCTATAATCTTACTCTCATGGTCTTTCACCAGTTTTACAAAGGCAATCCCTTGGCAAAAGAAGGGTATTAGTGTTATGGAGGAACTATTATCATTCTTGCTTCAAAGTTAAACCATAAACTAAATTCCTCCCATGGTTAGCCTGGCCTATGTCCAGGAATGAGTGAGGACAGCCAGCCTGAGACTGGATGCCACATGTATTCATCCATGCTGGTTTGCTGTCACTGTTGTAAACTTTGCACTGACTCACCAGGGTGTCAGTTGTTGTACAGGCCTGCGGTGCCCAAAGCCCATGGGCTCATTTCACCCATTTCACTCGTGACTCCATCCTCAACCTACTATGGAGTTCACATTCTCCAGTCATTTCCTAGAGATTTCTGGTTTCCTTTCAGGCATATAACATGCCTGAAATTTGTTACTCGGTTCTAATAGTAAGTAAAAAGCTAACAAACTCAAAAGTCAACAACTCGTTAAAATCCCTAAGAGATGGCCGGGCACAGTGGCTCATGACAGTAATCCCAGCACTTTGGGAGGCCGAGGCGGGCGGATCATGAGATCAGGATATCAAGACCATCCTGTCTAATACTGTGAAACCCCATCTCTACTAAAAATACAAAAAATTAGCCGGGCGTGGTGGCGGGCGACTGTAGTCTCAGCTACTCGGGAGGATGAGGCAGGAGAATGGGGTGAACCCAGGAGGCGGAGCTTACAGTGAGCCAAGACGGTGCCAATGCACTCCAGCCTCAGCAACAGAGCGAGACTCCGTCTCAGAAAAAAAAAAAAAAAAAAAAAAAAAAAAGGTTTGTTAGAGAAATGAAGAATGCTTTTGATGCTTACTGGTAGACTGCACACAACTCAGGAAGGAATCCCTAGCTTGAGGATGTGTCAATAGAAACTTCCAAAACTGAAACAGGAAAGTTCAAAAAGAGTGGGGGAAAAAAAAGTGGAACAACATATTAAACTTCATATTTAATATTTTGTGTTGACAATCGCAATTTTTCAATTTTGTAGTTGTGGGACAACTACCAAGGCTGTAACTACCAAGGCACGCAATGGGAATACTGGTGGTTTCGGGGACCTCTTGGAGGTAGCCAGGTGGCTGCTACCTGATGGTTTTACTGCCTGTGCTACAAACCATTGTTTCATCATTATGATGCCATTTTCATAAGTTGGGGTTCTTCGTGTGGGGGACACATGAGCCACTGGCTTCTCACTTAGACTCTTCCTAATTCACACAATCTTAAACACTAGTTGTATTTTCTGAGGTTAACAGAAAATGAAGAAAGCATTTCAAATACCTGTTTTGGGCTCCTCCAAATTTTTCCTAACTCTGCACAGAAATTAGAAGCAGGGAATTCTTTCTTTATTTACTAACATAACACACATCACTTCTTTTAATTCAGCAGCATTCCTCCTTTTATGTAATTGACACACTGACCAGTTCTGCCCTTTTAATGGGACTCTCTCTACTTAAGGAGTTGCTAATTTCAAATCACCTTTGATATCTTTCTTTGAGCATAATGTGATCCTGCAGGAATTCACGGCACACCTAAAACTTAATTTGTAATCAGGAGAAATACTACTACCAGCAATTGATCTTAGATATTTGGACCATCAGTAAAAATTTCCACTTATGACAACATTTAATGTTTCCTCCAAATTTTGCTATTGTTGTTGTTACTGGAGTCAGAATGTAGCATGAGGTCTAAATTCCTGACAACTTTTTATGGGAAAATTACAGTATTACAAATTGAGCATCCCAAATCCAGAAATCCAAAATCTGAAATGCTCCAAAATCCAACACTTCTGAAAACTGATGTGATGCTAAAAAGAAGTGCTCACTGGAGCATTTTGGATTTTAAATTTTTCAGATTTGGGATGCTAAACCAGTACATCTACTGCAAATATTCCACAATTGAAAAGAAGTTAGAAATCCAAAACACTTGGTTTTAAGCTTTCTGCATAAGGAACACTTTATCTGTGTGAACTATAGGCATGAAGTTCCACAGGAGATCTCTAGGTCCTCCTTATCCTGCATAACTGAAACTGCACACTCACAGAACAATGCCCTATTTCCCAGACCCCAGCTCCTGGAAACTACTGTTCTACTCTCTGATTCACTCTGGAATCCACTGAGATGAGGTACATAGAGTAGTCAAACTCATAGAATCAGAGAGTAGAATGTCTAACGAGAGAAAGTATCTGCAACACTTCTTCCCAAATATTGGTCTATATCCACCAAACACATACGGACCATGAGGGCCAGACTTCTGTCATCAGTTCATGTTCGCCCTTTCCACCTGTCAGTTCTCCATTTTCAAACTTCCCCATGTATTTCTAGAAAGATCCACATAGTCCTCACCTGCCCTCTACAGGGAGAAGGGAACATCATGGACAGAGAACAGGGAACATGGTCTTGTTCCAAAGCTATCAGAGCTTGCGTGTCCCCTTCACTCCTTGTACATCATACCTTGGACTCTGCTCTATCTTTAGAGGTCACTGGCTCAAGTCAGTTCACTATGAGACAGCTGGGCAAGTGCCACAACTTGTAGCTCCACTCCCTGATGACTGAACTGACCTCCAGGCTTGACTCTGGTCTCCCCTGTGTTATTTCTGCTGAAGTACTCAGTCCCAGGCCAGGCTTCCCAGTACCCAAAGGGTTTAAGGACATTGGGAAGTTCCATCATCCATCTCTAGGATATCCTTGGAAGGGGAAGCTGAAGAGAAAACATACCCTAGGGGGCAAAGTAAGACTGAAACTAAAAAGATTCCAGTACTACATGCTCCAGGTGAGGATCACAGAGTGGGCCAGGCAGGCAGTTGGAGAGGGAGAGACTCAGAGAGGCACCAGGTGCTGTGACTGCTGGTCCCATATTTTTCCATGACCCAATGCCGCTGCTCAATTCACATTTGGGAAAGTCTGTGCTTCTCCCACATACGGAAGGCAGCCTCACAATCTCTGAGCCCTCAGATTGCCATGCATCTGTCTTGTAACACATACACCTGCCATGGACTTTTAGGGACATGGGTGTGCTGAGAGGTAGGAAATGCCAACTCTGATTGAAAAATGTCCTAGGAGGAATCAAATGTGCCGCACGGTGCAATCTTCTGTCTGTTATCTCCACAGTGGAGACTCCCAAGCCCTCCATCTCCAGCAGTAATTTAAACCCCAAGGAGGCCACGGAGACTGTGGTCTTATCCTGTGATCCTGACACCCCGAACGCAAGCTACCTGTGGTGGATAAATGGTCAGAGCCTCCCTATCAGTCCCAGGTTGCAGCTGTCTTAAAACAACAGGACCCTCATTCTATTTGGTGTCACACAGTATACTGCAGGACCCTATGAATGTGAAATGAAGAGCCCAGTGAGTTCCAGCCGCAGTGACCCCGTCACCCTGAATCCCGTCTGTGAGTATCTTCTGTTCCTCTGTGAGCCAGGCTGCCATCTCAAATACATATGGCCAGAGGCCAGGCCTCCCAGTCCCTCTCAGGGGCAAGTACAAAGACCTTTACCCCTGCACATCAAAGCTGGCCATGACTACAAAGAGTAGGCTTCAGCTTGATCAACAATGGGAGAGAAGAGGCTGCTCCTGTCACAGGAGACTCAGGGTCCACAGCTTATGATGGGAGAAACAGGGGAATGTCTCAGGCTCCAGAACAGTGAACACAGCAAGGATTTGGCTGGGATTTCAGTGTTGTGACTAGGCTCACAGGGTCACTGTGGCCTTTCCACAGACCAGGATTTTCCCTTCCCTCTGACAACATCAGCTGTGACTTTATTCTCTTTGCTCCAGATGGCCTAGATACCCCCACCATTTCTTCTTCATACACCTATTACCATCCAGGGGAAGTCCCCAAGCTATCCTGCCTCACAGACTCTCACCCACTGCCAGAGCTTTCTTGGCTGATTGATGGGAAATTCCAGTAATCCAGATAAAGAACAAAGTGTTCTTTATCCCCCAAATCACTAAAACATATGGAGGGGTCTATGTCTGTTTCATGCATAACTCAGCCACTGGTGGAACAAATCTCATAATCAAGAGGATCATGGTCCCTGGTAAGTGGATCCCTGGAGCATTGCCAATACGTTTTCCAGTGAAGTCTCTCTGGCTATCAGGGAAGAGCCACCTGCCCTCTCCAAAGGGAGAGGGAAAATCTAAAACCCAGGACAGGGAATATGTTTCTGCTCCAAAACCACCAGCTTTTACCTGTCGCCTTCACTCCTTCTACATCATTCTTTAGACTATACAGTAACAATGAACAATCTGAAAGGAAATTAAGAAAAGAATTTCCAATGACATTAACATCAAAAGGAATAAAATATTTTGGAATAAGTTTAACCAAAAAGGTCTAAGGGTTATATCATGAAAACTACAAAACATTACTGAAAGAAATTAAAGACGACATCATTATATGGAAAGACTATTCACTTTCACGGATTGGAAGAATCAATATTGTTAGGAAGACAATATTACTCAAAGTGAGCTGCAGATTCAACACAACTCCTACCAGAATCCCAGTAACATTTTTTGCAGAATTACAAAAATCTGTCCTAAATCTGACCTGACAGGCTCTTAATTGATGACTGCTACAACAGAGACACTGAAGAAAAGATGCAACCATGAAAAGGTGGAAAGTGTTGATGACATAGAAAATAGCAATCATTATTTCTCACATCCCAAAACCTTCAAAAATATACAAGTGCAGCATGGCCAGTATGGAATTGACCAAAAACTAATCACCAAGCTAGAAACATGGTGAGAGAGAGAAAAAGGACAAGAACGTATTTGGCCTATCACCTCCCATTTTTGCATACTAATCTGATGCTGAAAAGAAATGCTTACTGGAGCATTATAGATTTTGAATCTTTCAGATTTGGGATGTTAAACCAGTAAGTATGTGACAAATATTTCAGAATCAAAAAATGTCAGAAATCCAAAACACTTTTTGTCCTAAGTCTTATGCATAAGAAATGCTCAATCTGTGTGAACTATAGGCATCAAGCTGTATATAATATCTTGCATAACTGATACTGCACACCCATGACCAACTTCTGATTCTTCCCACTCCCAGCTCCTGGCAACCAGCAGTCTCTTCTCAGATTCACTCTGGAATCCACTTCCATGGGGTCCCTAGAGTAGTCAAACCCATGGAATCGGAGAGTAGAGAGTACAATAAAGGAAAATATTTCCAAAACTTCTCCCAAAAGTTGTCTCATTTCCATCAAACACACATGGTCCAATGAGGACCAGATTTCTAGCAGTTCATTCCCACCCTTTCCACCACTCAGTTCTGCATTTGCAAATGTCCACATGTATTTCTGGAAGGATCCACATAGTCCTCACCTGCCCTCTGCAGAAGGAGAGGAAAATTAAAGATCCCAGAACATGGAATATGGTTCTGCTCCAAAGCCACCAGCTCTTGCCTGTCCCCTTCACTCTTTCTAGATCATTCCTTGCACTCTGCTCTATCTTTGGAGGTCACTGGTTCAAGTAAGTCATCATGAAACACTGCAGAAAACGGCCCCACATTGCGCCTCCACTGCCTGATGAATGAACTGACCTCCAGGCTTGACTCTGGTCTCCCCTGTCTTATTTCTGCTGAAACATCCAGTCCCAGGCCAGGCTGCTCAGTATCTTCAGGGTGTCAGGACAATGGGAAGTCCCATTGTTACTCATCTCTAGACTGTCCTTGGAAATAGAAGCTGCAGAGAAATCACATCTAGGGGGGCAAAGTAGGATGGAATTTGGAAGGGGCCCAGCAGTTGCACATTCCAGGTAAGGAATCCAAGGTGACCCAGCCAGTCAGTACCTGGGGCTGTGACTCCCACTGACGTGTCTGTTCATGACCCAACACTGCTGCTCAATTCACACTTGAGAAAGTCTGTGCTTCCCTAAGACAGAGCAGGTGGCCTCACAGTCTTTGAGCCCTTAGATCACCGTGCATCTGTCTTGTGACACATGCACCAGTTATTGGCTTTCAAGGACTCAGGTGGGCTGAAAGGTGGGAGATGCCAACTCTGATTGAAGGATACCTGTGGGGGAATCAAAGGTGCCAAAGGTGAGTAACGCTTCTCTGAACATCAATGTGCAAATATTTGTTAAAATTTCTTTCAATTCTATAGGGAGTATGTCCAGAAGTGGAATTGCTGGATCAAATGGTAATTTATTGTTTAATTTTTTGAGAAACAGCCACACCACTTTTTACAGTGGCTATAACATTTCCCATTCTCATCAGCAATGCACTAGAGCTCCAATTTTTCCATCTATTTGAAAACACTTGTTGTTTTGTGTTGCTGTCGTTGTTGTTGTTTATCAAAGCCATCAAAGTGTGTGAGGGGGTGTAACATTGTGGTTTTGATTTTGCATATCTCTAAGTATTTGTGACGCTGAGGAGCTTTGCATGGGCTAATTGAATATTTGCATATCTTCCTTGGAGAAAACTCTATTTTAATCCTTGGTTCATTTTTTAATTGGGTTTTGAATGTTTGCTAGTTTTTTCATGTATTCTGGAAATTAATTTCTTATCACACTTATAATTTGCAAATATTTTTCTCATTTCATGGGTTGCCTTTTTACTTTACTGATAATGTTCTTTGATATATAAAAGGTTTTGATTTTTATGAAGTCCAATTTATCCATTTTATTTGTTGCCTATTCTTTTGTTGTTACAACCAAGGAATCATTGTGAAATCCAATATCATTAAGGTTTTCTTCTATCTTTTCTTCTAAGAGTTGTATAGTTTTTGCTCTTACATTTAGATCTTTGATCTATTGTGGGTTAATTTTTGTATATGGTGTTAGGTAAAGGTTCCACTCATTCTTGCCCTTGGATATCCAACTTTCCAAATATCATTTGGTGAGAACACTGTCCTTTCAACATTGAACGATCTTGGCACACTCGATGAAAATCATTTGGCCATACATGCAAGTATTTCTTTCTGGGCTCTCTGTTCAATTTCATTAATTTCTATGTCCTCCTTTATGCCAGTACCACACTGTATTGGTTACTGGGGCTTTGTAGTAAATGCTGAAATCCGGAAGTGTCAGTCCTCTGGGCTTCATTCTTCCTCTTCAAAGTTGTTTGTCTATTTAGGGTCATGCGTTTCAATATAAATTTTAGGATAGATTTTTCTTTTTCTGCAAAAATGTCACTGAGTTTCTGATAGGAATTGTATTGAATCTGCAGCTCACTTTGGGTAGCATTGTCCTCCTAACAATATTGAGTCTTCCAATTTATGAAAACAAAATGTCTTTCAATTTATTGATGTCATCATTAAGCAATATGTTATGGATTTCAGGTATAATCATTTTACCTCATTGGTTAAACTTATTCCTAAAATATTTTATTCTTTTTGATATTAATATGAGTTAAAACTTTTTCTTAATTTCCCTTCGGATTGTTCATGGTTAGTGTATTGAAATACGACTGTTTGAATGTTGATTTTGTATTGTGCTACATTACTGAATTCATTTATTAATTCTAATAGGTTTGTTCCATCTTTAGGATTTTCTACATATAAGTTCAAGTTATCTGCGAACAGAAATAATTTTACTCCTTTCTTCCAATTTCAACGTCTTTCTTAAAATTCTCGCCTAATTTTTCTGACTAGACCTTTCAATACTACATTGAATAGAAGTATCAAAAGCAGCATCCTTGTCTTGTTCCTGCTCATATAGGGAAAGCTTTCAGTCTTTCTCCATTGCGTATGATGTTAGCATTGAGTTTCTCACATATTGCCTTTATGTTGAGGTGATTTCCTTCCATTCTTAGTTAGAATGTTTTTACTGTGAAAAAACATTGAATTTGATCAAATGCATATATTGATTCAATCTTATTACTGATTATAGTTCTATTCATATATTTGTGTTTTTCTAGGAATTTGTCTATTTCATCTAAGTTATCCAATTTATTGGAAAACAATTATTTACAGTAATTTCATAATCATTTTATTAGAATTGATAGTAATCACTTCATTTTCTTTTTTCTTTTTCTTTTCTTTCTTTCTTTCTTTCTTTCTTTCTTTCTTTCTTTCTTTCTTTCTTTCTTTCTTTCTTTCTTTCATTCTTCTTTTAAGAGAGAGACAGGCTCTCACTTTGTAGGCCAGCCCAGGCTGAAATACAGTGGTGTGATTGTGGCTTACTGCAGCCTCAACCTCCTGGGCTCAAGCAATTCTCTTTCTTCAGCCTCCCAAGATACTAGGAATACAGATGGATGCCAATATGCCCAGCCAATTGGTTTTTAATTTTTTTGGTAGAGACTGGGTCTCCCCAGGTTACCTATGCTGGTCCAAACACCTGGCCTCAAGAAATCCTCCCATTGTGACCTCCCAAAGTGCTACGATTAAAATATGACCCATCATACTCAGACTCCATTTTCATTTCTGATTTTAGTAATTTTAATCTTCTCTCTTTTTTCTCTTAGTCAGTCTATTTAATGGTCATCCATTTTGTTGATTTTAACTTGAAGAATCAACTTTTGGTTTCATTAATTTACTCTATTCTTTTTCCATTCTCCATTTTATTTTTATCCACTCTAATCCGTATTGTTTCCTTCATTCACTGTGCTTGGGTTTCGTTTGTTCTTCTTTCATATTCTGAAGTATGACAGAGTTTGCTTCATATCATTCTTTTAAAGGTTTCATGCAGTCAATGAAACAAGATGCCACACACAGGCGAACCAATGTCCGTTGCTATATTACTACCATCGTCATTAGCCTTGAGGTCAAATAGTCCCAGAATCAAATCTCAGATCCACCTATTACTAGCCAAATGACACCAGGAAAGCTTCTACACTACTCTAAGCTTCAGTCTTTTCAATGGCAAAATGGAAAAAAATATCTACCTGACAGGCTTACTGTGTGAATTAAATGAAGTACAGGTAAACTATTTAGCACAGGGCCTGGCATATAGGACGTGCCCCTCAAGAGTACCTGTTTCCATATATATATAGAAAAACAGGTAACACATAAAACTCTAGGACATGGTGACTGATTACTTGTGGGAGAGAAAGGAAAAAAGCTAAGTGCAAAGAACCAAGCCTGGCATGTTAGTTTTTACCAACTGAGATATATCCAGGATGGGATTAGACATATAAGATAATTTATCAGGGAAGACACCTCTGAGGGAATGTGGGGCAGGCATGAAGGTAGTATGGGAGAACCCAGAGACCACTATGCAAAGCTGACTCCTGTGAAAAAGAAAGAGAACGAAGTTTTAGGTATCAATACAATTCTAAGAGAGTTTTTGCAAGGCTGATGGCTAGTCCTCCTACCAGGTTCCCATTAAAGTTAAACACAGCCTCAGAGAACTACATTTGCTTTCATGCCCTTGCTGGGAGCCTGCGGGAAGGAAGCTTTCTGTGTAAAGGACGTGGTGAATTTGAAATGCACTGACCTGGGCCTTCTGTCAATTCTGTCCCTGCCATGAAGACCTGACAGGGTCTCATTCATGGTTGCCACCACAGAGACACTGAGAAAAAGTTGCAACCATGAAAAGGTGGAAAAGTGCAGATTCTAATGACATAGAAAATAGCAATCAGCCTTTCTCACATCTGAAAGCTTTCTGAAATATCTGAGTGCAGTTGAGAATTGACAGAGGACTGATCACCAACTTAGAAACACGGTGAGAGGGGAAAAAACCTCCAAGAATATAACCATCTCCCATCAAATTTCCTACAGAAATAATACATTCCTTGAAGAAACAATTATAGAGTACCTCATGTTACATGCCTGTTCCTGAGGCTTCCCCCAGTAAAATAACATCACCACCATTCCTTCTTTTATTTCTTTCCATGACAGCTCCTTTAAGAAGAGCACAGCTATCCTGGAATATTCCGATATAGCAACCGTGATGTCATTTCTGTATTTCAGGAAGACTGGCAGGTATGATGGCCTTTTCTCTTGTTCTGTTTTCTGCAGGGCTGACTGCCATGCTTGTGAGAGGGAAAAGACTTATTTCCCTGTATCTGGGACTGGATCGCCTCCTTTTCCACCAAACTCCTGCTTCTCAGCACTAATTCCTGCAGTTCCCTTTCTACCTGGCCTTTATGCTCCCTCTACCCCAATGTCGTTTAGACATAATTATCACCAGTCTCTGCTCATTTGTTTCTCAGATTCACATGAGAAACACAATTCCACATTATGAAACCCTCTTCATTATTTTTCACATCTCTCAATAGTGTAATTCTCTCCATTCCCATAAAGACCAACCACTTCTCAAAGTGTTGCTTGACTTCTTGTCTCCAGATTTTGAAACCTTCCTTGCATATGACTGCCTCGTTACTTTTCTAAAATCTAGTTAATTCACTTAATCAAGAATCCCCAAGGGTCTACTCTAGCCTATTTGGTAAGTTCACATTTCTTCTATTTACTAATCCTTCTCACTTCCTTTACCTCTACTTCCTAGTATAATTTCTCCATCCTAATTACAACGGTCTTCCTACACATCCTTGCCCCTTCACCCATATAGACAAAAAATTCTTAGCTCCAATGCTATGCCTAAAAACAGGGTGAACTCCCCTCCACAACCTGCACTACAGACTTAACCACACCCTTCATCACAAGCAATCTCCGACCTCATGGAGAACAAAGACTTTAGGATTAGCCTGTGTACCTGAGACTCAGAACAAAACCTATGTGTGGTTGAGACTTTTTCCTGATGACCAATTCACGTGTTCAGAAAAGATACAAAAATGAAGATGGCAAAGTCCCTACCCCAGGGGACATAAAGCCTAAGACAGGGAATGAGATCTGAAAGCAATCATGATACCAAAATAGAAAAAAAGTGAAGGCCACCAGAAATCAGAGAAATCTGATGGGAAATATAGCTACACATTGGAATCAATGGAAAATATTATTAAAAGTGGATGCTCAAGCCCCACCCATGAGTTCCAGTTTAAAAGTCTGGAGAGCGACCCAAGCACTGGTAATTTTTAAGTCTCCCCTGATACTGCAAACATGTAACGAGGAAGGAGAACTCCTGTTGTAATAGGTAGAACTTAAAACTAAATCAATGATTTTCAGCTAGAAGTACTGGTATTACCTAAGGCCCTTTTTCAACATAAACAAGACTATACTTTTGTGGCCCCAATTATTAATGGGCTACACCAAGAACTCAATAATCCAGTTGGGAAACAGAAGGTGAATGGAAAAGCCACCTTATTTAATATATTAAAATATATATAAAGTATTTTCAAATGAGTGATAAGTGATGCGAAAGCTTCTCTAAATAATATTTATGGGAATGTTAATAATATGAGTATTCTAGGCTGGCGCGGAGGCTCACACCTGTAATCCCAGCACTTTGGGAGGTCGAGGCTGGCAGATCATGAGGTCAGGAGATCGAGACCATCCTGGCTAACACGGTGAAACCCCGTCTCTTCTAAAAATACCAAAACAAACTTAGCTGGAGGTGGTGGCAGTCACCTGTAGTTCCAGCTACTCCGGAGGCTGAGGCAGGATAATTGCATGAACCCAGGAGGCGGAGCTTGCAGTGAGCAGAGATCATGCCACTGAACTCCAGCCTGGGCGACAGAGCAAGACTCCATCTCAAAAAAAAAAATAAAAGAATTTCAAAAAAAATGAGTATTCTAAAACCTCTATGAAATTTCTGGAAATCCAATGTGTTATCAGTTATAGTGTCATATGCCACAGAAGTAACTAGATTTCTACATGAACTCTGTCTTTACCGTAATAAACCTAATAAAAATCTCATTAGATTTCTAACCATATTCATTTTAAATCTTTGTCATTCCCAGATAATTGCTATGATTCTTACTGGAAGTATTTATAATCAGCAACTGTACAAATTTGCTTTTTCTTCGAGGTGATATATGTAAAAAGTCTCTGAAAACGACTCTTGAATACAAGTTTCTGATAACTTCAGTATCATAGCACCGGACTCTCTGAGAACTTTCAAACTTTTAATGAACAGGCTGATATCTTCCTGGAATTCAAGACAAAGAAGAAAAAAAAAACTCAGTTTTATGGGACTAAACAATACAAAGGATAAGGTTTTCATAATTTTTTATTTGAAAATGTGCTGAGTCTTTGAATGTTTTTTCTCCAGATTTATGAACTTTCTCTTTTAAGCTATTAATACTTTGCAGCAATTTGGTAAACTATACTTTTGTAAACAAAAATGAAACATTTGCTTTACTCCCAGTCTGAGTGCCCCAGAATTGGGAAACTATTCATGAGTATTCATATGCTTATGGTAATAAAGTTATTTGCACAAGTTCAGTAAGAATCTACTCTGTTTATAACAGGACACACTTGAAAACACTGGTTATACTACCAAGGCTTTGACTGGGATGTTCTATTTGAGAATATACATAGAATAAACCCATAGGGAATGCAGGCAAAGTCTGAAATTGGCCTTGGTTTGGCTTCCTAGTCTCAAGAGGTTTTGGAAGTTTAATCTGAGAGTCTTATAAAACTTCTAGCAAAGCAAAATTTAAAAAGAGCCCTATGGTCTCTTGCTACTCTTGCTGCACTTAAGAAAAAAATCTAGGCAACTTCGGTGAGACTCAATCTATTTTGCAAACAAATTCATCCTACTGGAATTATCTTTGGTAAAAAAAGAGACTCCTATATAGAGAAAAATTATATTGAAAAGAAAACTGTAGTACACCTGTTACTGTATTGAACCATTCTTCATTATCTTTGAGTATTTAAAATCCATTGGTAGACTGGATTGGACCCTGAATTCTTTTAGTTTTTCCAATTCAATTTTCTATAATGAAATAATTAAGAACAAGAACAGCTCTGTTAAACCCTCATGTCTGAGGTGTGGGCCACTCTGAGTTCACCAAATGTTCAACACCATAACTTAGAGACGCTTAAACTGCAAACCAGGACAACAAGTTGATGAGTGTACACTGTGGACAGCTTTTCTCAAGATGTCAGAACAAGACTATCGATCATGATGAAATTCTTACCTCTCTTAATTTGTCCTTGCTTATGCCTGTCTCCTTTGCTTCTCAGAATAATGCTGTACTTAGGATTTCACAAGAAATACCTTCTGAGAGTAAGTTAACAGTGTCAGATATATCATGTCAACCACACCTTTTACTTTTAAGGTGGAGTTTCTCTCTTCTTGCCCATGCTGGAGTTCAATGGCACAATCTCGGCTCACCACAACCTCCGCCTCCTGGGTTCAAGTGATTCTCCTTCTTCAGCCTCCCTAGTAGCTGAGATTATAGGCATGCGCCACAACACCAGGCTAATTTTGTATTTTTAGTAGAGACAGGGTTTCTACATGTTGTTCAGGCTGGTCTCGAATTCCCGACCTCAGGTATCCGCACGCCTTGGCTTCCCAAAGTTCTAGCATTACAGGTGTGAGCCACCACACATGGTACACACATTTTTACATAACCAGAGATCCTTTAATAAACCCAAAGTCTGACGTAAGCTGCATCTTTAACACAATATTTACCTCAAATGTATGGAGTTTTTTTTAAGCTTCTACTTCTATACTTGCCTATTCTTCTCACTGCCTGTTTTAATTTAAAGTAGACATGCAATGCTAGAAAATAGAATTGCTCTCTACCAGCTAAACAGGGGGGAGCCTGTGCAGCTTCTGACACTTCTTCTTGCACTTAGATAAATACATCGGGTATTATAGAGACTCAGTTGTAAAATCAACAAATGTGCTGCCTGGTTAAAATGACTAGACTCTTCTGGCTTCTTCTTTGATCTATTCTATTGTAGTTAGTTTGCATCTTGCCTAAGGTGTATATTCCAAACTGTTGATATTTTCGTCCTGACAGTCATACTGGTACTCTCCCTCATGTGGTGCAATTTACAAACATTTTTATTTGTGGGCAAATGTTTGTGTGCAGACATCCTTCAAATATCAAATTGTTTCCCTTGGGCTGGAATTCAAAAACTCAAGGAAATGTGTGGTTTATGGGCCGGGAGCAGTGGCTCATATCTGTAATCCCAGCACTTTGGGAGGCCAATGCAGGCAGATCACAAGGTCCAGAGTTGGAGACCAGCCTCGTCAATATGGTGAAACGCTGTCTCTACTAAAAATACAAAAATTATCCGGGTGTGGTGGCGTACACCTGTAGTTACGTAGGGAGAACCCCTGAAACCATTGCTATGGAATAAAAGATGAAACGCTCCTGATTATTGTAAATACAAAATTGCATGCAGGATTGTGTATTTACACAATGCCAGTTTGTGCTGCCAGAATGACTCAACAGCACGTGGTGTACTTCCCCCTGCAGAGAGCCTATAAATGGACGTATAGTCAGGGAGGTTTCACATCACCAAGATTCCTATCCCAGAAAAGCAGATATTCAAAGCTCTGGGAATGGAATACAACCCTTGTGGAGAGCCTATAAAAGGACATACGAGGGGAGCCTGTTCATACGGATAAGATAGGGTTATAAATGCCCTTATCTTGCCACAGCTCTTCTAGGTCTCTTTAGGGTTAAGGCATACTCCCTTCAAAGAATTTTTTGGTTTACCCGGTTGTCTAGCTTCATGTCCTGTTTCTTTTTTTTTTTTTTTTTTTTTTTTTGAGGCAGAGTCTTCACTCTGTTGCCCAGGCTGAAGTGCAGTGGCACCATCTCGGCTCACTGCAAGCTCCGCCTCCCGGGTTCGCGCCATTCTCCTGCCTCAGCCTCCCGAGTAGCTGGGACTACAGGCGCCCGCCATCATGCCCAGCTAATTTTTTGTATTTTTTAGTGGAGACGGGGTTTCACCGTGTTAGCCAGGATGGTCTCGATCTCCTGACCTCGTGATCCAACCACCTCAGCCTCCCAAAGTGCTGGGATTACAGGCGTGAGCCACCGCGCCCGGTCGTCCTGTTTCTATTGATTGTTTGCAACCAGCTTTTCCTGCAACTGTTACTGCTGATTAATATCTTGCTAATAATAGGTTATGGATTGACTGTGTTTCTGTTTCAAGGCTCTGTTAGAAATTGCTGATGCACACACTATGCTGTAAATTCTTATCTCGGGGGGGAGGGGGGGCGGAGCAAGATGGCCGAATAGGAACAGCTCCAGTCTCCAACTCCCAGCGCGAGCGACACAGAAGACCGGTGATTTCTGCATTTTCAACTGAGGTACTGGGTTCATCTCACTGGGGAGTACCAGACGATCCGTGCTGGTCAGCTGCTGCAGCCCGACCAGCCAGAGCTGAAGCAGGGCGAGGCATTGCCTCACCTGGGAAGCGCAAGGGGGAAGGGAATCCCTTTTCCTAGCCAGGGGAACTGAGACACACAACACCTGGAAAATCGGGTAACTCCCATCTCAATACTGTGCTTTAAGCAAACAGGCACACCAGGAGATCATATCCCACACCTGGCCGGGAGGGTCCCACACCCATGGAGCCTCCCTCATTGCTAGCACAGCAGTCTGTGATCTACCTGCAAGGCAGCAGCCAGGCTGGGGGAGGGGCGCCCGCCATTGCTGAGGCTTAAGTAGGTAAACAAAGCTGCTGGGAAGCTCCAACTGGGTGGAGCTCACAGCAGCTCAAGGAAACCTGCCTGTCTCTGTAGACTCCACCTCTGGGGACAGGGCAATAACAAACGCAGCCGAAACCTCTGCAGACGCAAACGACTCTGTCTGACAGCTTTGAAGAGAGCAGTGGATCTCCCAACACGGAGGTTGAGATCTGAGAAGGGGCAGACTCCCTGCTCAAATGGGTCCCTGACCCCTGAGTAGCCTAACAGGGAGACATTCCCAACTAGGGGCAGTCTGACACCCCACACCTCACAGGGTGGAGTACACCCCTGAGAGGAAGCTTCCAAAGCAAGAATCAGACAGGGACACTCGCTGCTCAGAAATATTCTATCTTCTGCAGCCTCTGCTGCTGATACCCAGGCAAACAGGGTCTGGAGTGGACCTCAAGCAATCTCCAACAGACCTACAGCTGAGGGTCCTGACTGTTAGAAGGAAAACTATCAAACAGGAAGGACACCTACACCAAAACCCCATCAGTACATCACCATCATCAAAGACCAGAGGCAGATAAAACCACAAAGATGGGGAAAAAGCAGGGCAGAAAAGCTGGAAATTCAAAAAATAAGAGCGCATCTCCCCCGACAAAGGAGGGCAGCTCATCGCCAGCAACGGATCAAAGCTGGACGGAGAATGACTTTGACGAGATGAGAGAAGAAGGCTTCAGTCCATCAAATTTCTCAGAGCTAAAGGAGGAATTACGTACCCAGCGCAAAGAAACTAAAAATCTTGAAAAAAAAGTGGAAGAATTCATGGCTAGAGTAATTAATGCAGAGAAGGTCCTAAACGAAATGAAAGAGATGAAAACCATGACACGAGAAATACGTGACAAATGCACAAGCTTCAGTAACCGACTCGATCAACTGGAAGAAAGAGTATCTGCGATTGAGGATCAAATGAATGAAATGAAGCGAGAAGAGAAACCAAAAGAATAAAGAAGAAAAAGAAATGAACAAAGCCTGCAAGAAGTATGGGATTATGTAAAAAGACCAAATCTACGTCTGATTGGGGTGCCTGAAAGTGAGGGGGAAAATGGAACCAAGTTGGAAAACACTCTTCAGGATATCATCCAGGAGAACTTCCCCAACCTAGTAGGGTAGGCCAACATTCAAATCCAGGAAATACAGAGAACGCCACAAAGATACTCCTCGAGAAGAGCAACTCCAAGACACATAATTGCCAGATTCACGAAAGTTGAAATGAAAGAAAAAATCTTAAGGGCAGCCAGAGAGAAAGGTCGGGTTACCCACAAAGGGAAGCCCATCAGACTAACAGCAGATCTCTCGACAGAAACTCTCCAAGCCAGAAGAGAGTGGGGGCCAATATTCAACATTCTTAAAGAAAAGAATTTTCAACCCAGAATTTCATATCCAGCCAAACTAAGTTTCATAAGTGAAGGAGAAATAAAATCCTTTACAGATAAGCAAATGCTTAGAGATTTTGTCATCACTAGGCCTGCCTTACAAGAGACCCTGAAGGAAGCACTAAACATGGAAAGGAACAACCGGTACCAGCCATTGCAAAAACATGCCAAAATGTAAAGACCATCGAGGCTAGGAAGAAACTGCATCAACTAACGCACAAAATAACCAGTTAATATCATAATGGCAGGATCAGGTTCACACATAACAATCTTAACCTTAAATGTAAATGGACTAAATGCTCCAATTAAAAGACACAGACTGGCAAACTGGATAAAGAGTCAAGACCCATCAGTCTGCTGTATTCAGGAGACCCATCTCACACCCAGAGACATACATAGGCTCAAAATAAAGGGATGGAGGAAGATTTACCAAGCTAATGGAGAACAAAAAAAAAGCGGGGGTTGCAATCCTAGTCTCTGATAAAACAGACTTTAAACCATCAAAGATCAAAAGAGACAAAGAAGGCCATTACATATTGGTAAAGGGATCAATTCAACAGGAAGAGCTAACTATCCTAAATATATATGCACCCAATACAGGAGCAGCCAGATTCATAAAGCAAGTCTTTAGAGACTTACAAAGAGACTTAGACTCCCATACAATAATAATGGGAGACTTCAACACTCCACTGTCAACATTAGACAGATCAACGAGACAGAAAGATAACAAGGATATCCAGGAATTGAACTCATCTCTGCAGCAAGCAGACCTAATAGACATCTATAGAACTCTCCACCCCAAATCAACAGAATATACATTCTTCTCAGCACCACATTGTACTTACTCCAAAATCGACCACGTAATTGGAAGTAAAGCACTCCTCAGCAAATGTACAAGAACAGAAATTATAACAAACTGTCTCTCAGACCACAGTGCAATCAAACTAGAACTCAGGACTAAGAAACTCAATCAAAACTGCTCAACTACATGGAAACTGAATAACCTGCTCCTGAATGACTACTGGGTACATAACGAAATGAAGGCAGAAATAAAGATGTTCTTTAAAACCAATGAGAACAAAGATACAACATACCATTATCTCTGGGTCACATTTAAAGCAGTGTGTAGAGGGAAATTTATAGCACTAAATGCCCACAAGAGAAAACAGGAAAGATCTAAAATTGACACTCTAACATCGCAATTAAAAGAACTAGAGAAGCAAGAGCAAACACATTCAAAAGCTAGCAGAAGGCAAGAAATAACTAAGATCAGAGCAGAACTGAAGGAGATAGAGACACAAAAAAAATCAATGAATCCAGGAGTTGGTTTTTTGAAAAGATCAACAAAATTGACAGACCACTAGCCAGACTAATAAAGAAGAAAAGAGAGAGGAATCAAATCGATGCAATTAAAAATGATAAAGGGGATATCACCACCGACCACACAGAAATACAAACTACCATCAGAGAATACTATAAACACCTCTACACAAATAAACTGGAAAACCTAGAAGAAATGGATAATTTCCTGGACACTTACACTCTTCCAAGACTAAACCAGGAAGAAGTTGAATCCCTGAATAGACCAATAGCAGGCTCTGAAATTTAGGCAATAATTAATAGCCTACCAACGAAAAAAAGTCCAGGACCAGATGGATTCACAGCTGAATTCTACCAGAGGTACAAGGAGGAGCTGGTACCATTCCTTCTGAAACTATTCCAATCAATAGAAAAAGAGGGAATCCTCCCTAACTCATTTTATGAGGCCAACATCATCCTGATACCAAAGCCTGGCAGAGACACAACAAAAAAAGAGAATTTTAGACCAATATCCCTGATGAACATCGATGCAAAAATCCTCAATAAAATACTGGCAAATCGGATTCAGCAACACATCAAAAAGCTTATCCACCATGATCAAGTGGGCTTCATCCCTGGGATGCAAGGCTGGTTCAACATTCGCAAATCAATCAACATAATCCAGCATATAAACAGAACCAAAGACAAGAACCACATGATTATCTCAATAGATGCAGAAAAGGCTTTTGACAAAATTCAACAGCCCTTCATGCTAAAAACGCTCAATAAATTCGGTATTGATGGAACGTACCTCAAAATAATAAGAGCTATTTATGACAAACCCACAGCCAATATCATACTGAATGGGCTAAAACTGGAAAAATTCCCTTTCAAAACTGGCACAAGACAGGGATGCCCTCTCTCACCACTCCTATTCAACATAGTGTTGGAAGTTCTGGCTAGGGCAATTAGGCAAGAGAAAGAAATCAAGGGTATTCAGTTAGGAAAAGAAGAAGTCAAATTGTCCCTGTTTGCAGATGACGTGATTGTATATTTAGAAAACCCCATTGTCTCAGCCCAAAATCTCCTTAAGCTGATAAGCAACTTCAGCAAAGTCTCAGGATACAAAATTAATGTGCAAAAATCACAAGCATTCTTATACACCAGTAACAGACAAACAGAGAGCCAAATCAGGAATGAACTTCCATTCACAATTGCTTCAAAGAGAATAAAATACCTAGGAATCCAACTTACAAGGGATGTAAAGGACCTCTTCAAGGAGAACTACAAACCACTGCTCAGTGAAATCAAAGAGGACACAAACAAATGGAAGAACATACCATGCTCATGGATAGGAAGAATCAATATAGTGAAAATGGCCATACTGCCCAAGGTAATTTATAGATTCAATGCCATCCCCATCAAGCTACCAATGAGTTTCTTCACAGAATTGGAAAAAACTGCTTTAAAGTTCATATGGAACCAAAAAAGAGCCCGCATCTCCAAGACAATCCTAAGTCAAAAGAACAAAGCTGGAGGCATCACGCTACCTGACTTCAAACTATACTACAAGGCTACAGTAACCAAAACAGCATGGTACTGGTACCAAAACAGAGATATAGACCAATGGAACAGAACAGAGTCCTCAGAAATAATACCACACATCTACAGCCATCTGATCTTTGACAAACCTGAGAGAAACAAGAAATGGGGAAAGGATTCCCTATTTAATAAATGGTGCTGGGAAAATTGGCTAGCCATAAGTAGAAAGCTGAAACTGGATCCTTTCCTTACTCCTTATACGAAAATTAATTCAAGATGGATTAGAGACTTAAATGTTAGACCTAATACCATAAAAACCGTAGAAGAAAACCTAGGTAGTACCATTCAGGACATAGGCATGGGATAGACTTCCTGTCTAAAACACCAAAAGCAACGGCAGCAAAAGCCAAAATTGACAAATGGGATCTCATTAAACTAAAGAGCTTCTGCACAGCAAAAGAAACTACCATCAGAGTGAACAGGCAACCTACAGAATGGGAGAACATTTTTGCAATCTACTCATCTGACAAAGGGCTAATATCCAGAACCTACAAAGAACTCAAACAAATTTAAAAGAAAAAAACAAACAACCCCATCAAAAAGTGGGCAAAGGATATGAACAGACATTTCTCAAAAGAAGACATTCATACAGCCAACAGACACATGAAAAAATGCTCATCATCACTGGCCATCAGAGAAATGCAACTCAAAACCACAATGAGATATCATCTCACAACAGTTAGAATGGCAATCATTAAAAAGTCAGGAAACAACAGGTGCTGGAGAGGATGTGGAGAAATAGGAACACTTTTACACTGTTGGTGGGATTGTAAACTAGTTCAACCATTATGGAAAACAGTATGGCGATTCCTCAAGGATCTAGAACTAGATGTACCATTTGACCCAGCCATCCCATTACTGGGTATATACCCAAAGGATTATAAATTATGCTGCTATAAAGACACATGCACACATATGTTTATTGCAGCACTATTCACAATAGCAAAGACTTGGAATCAACCCAAATGTCCATCAGTGACAGATTGGATTAAGAAAATGTGGCACATCGGCCTGGCGCGGTGGCTCAAGCCTGTAATCCCAGCACTTTGGGAGGCCGAGACGGGTGGATCACGAGGTCAGGAGATCGCGACCATCCCGGCTAACACGGTGAAACCCCGTCTCTACTAAAAAATACAGAAAACTAGCCGGGTGCGGTGGCGGGCGCCTGTAGTCCCAGCTACTCGGGAGGCTGAGGCAGGAGAATGGCGGGATCCCAGGAGGCGGAGCTTGCAGTGAGCTGAGATTCGGCCACTGCACTCCAGCCTGGGCGGCAGAGCGAAACTCCATCTCAAAAAAAAAAAAAAAGAAAATGTGGCACATATACACCATGGAATACTATGCAGCCATAAAAAAGGATGAGTTTGTGTCCTTTGTAGGGACATGGATGCAGCTGGAAACCATCATTCTTAGCAAACTATCACAAGAACAGAAAACCAAACACCGCATGTTCTCACTCATAGGTGGGAACTGAACAATGAGATCACTTGGACTCAGGAAGGGGAACATCACACACCGGGGCCTATCATGGGGACGGGGGAAGGGGGAGGGATTGCATTGGGAGTTATACCTAATGTAAATGACGAGTTGATGGGTGCAGCACACCAACATAGCCCAAGTATACATATGTAACAAACCTGCACGTTATGCACATGTACCCTACAACTTAAAGTATAATAATAATAAATAAATTTAAAAAAAAAGAAAAAAAATTCTTATCTCTGTATACTGTACTTCTGCATAAAGATGTTATGTTAAAGAATTCCTTCATCCCCATGTGACCATCTCACCTCGTAATCAAACAACAATGAATCCCTCGCTAACCTACCCCCACCCTCACTAAACTTAATAATAAATGTTGGTATATCCAGTACATTGGTGGCATCGCAGGACCAGAAGGCAATGACCCCCCTGGACCCAGCTTTCACTATCGTGTGTGTGTCTTTTATTTCTTGACCTGCCAATCCACCTGGGAACAAAGAAGGAGACCTGTTGCATGGCGGGATGCTGGCCAGATCCCGCAATATCATCTCAGCTACTTGGGATGCTGAGGCGGGAGAATCGCTTGAACTCGTAAGGCGGAGTCTGCAGTGAGCTGAGATCATGACACTGCAATCCAGCCTGGGTCACAGAGCGAGACTCCATTTAAAAAAAGAAAAGGAGGAGTGGCGCCAAATGGCCGAATAGGAACAACGCCAGCCTCTAGCTCCCAGCATGAGCAACACAGAAGACAGGTGATTTCTGCATTTCCAACAGAGGTACGGGGTTCATCTCACTGGGGCGTCTTGGACATTGGGTGCAGGACAGTAGGTGCAGCCCAACGAGTGAGAGCAGAAGCACGGTGAGGCATCACCTCACCAGGGAAGTGCAAGGGGGAAAGGAATTCCCTTTCCTAGCCAAGGGAAACCGTGACACACAACACCTGGAAAATCAGGTCACTCCCACCCTAGTACTACACTTTACCAAGAGTCTTAGCAAACGGCATACCAGGAGATCATATCCTGCACCTGGCTCAGAGGGTCCCATGCCCATGGAGCCTCCCTCATGGCTAGCACAGCAGTCTGAGATCTAACTACAAGGCGGCATCGAGGCTAGGGAAGGGGTGCCCACCATTGCAGCGGTTTAAGTAGGTAAACAAAGCAGTCAGGAAGCTTGAACTGGATGGAGACCACCGCAGCTCAAGGAGGCCTGCCTGCCTCTGTAGACTCCACCTCTGGGGACAGGGCATAGACAAACAAAAGGCAGCAGAAACCTCTGCCCATGCAAATGTCCCTGTCTGACAACTTTGAAGAGACTAGTGGTTCTCCCAGCATGGAGTTTGAGATCTGAGAACGAACAGACTGCCTGCTTAAGTGAGTCCCTGACCCCTGAGTAGCCTAACTGGGAGACATCCCCACTAGAGGCAGACTGACACACCACACCTCACATGGCCGGGTACAAGTCTGAGATGAAGCTTCCAGAGGAATAATCAGACAGCAACATTCGATGTTCAGAAATATTCACTCTTCTGCAGCTTCCACAGCTGATACCCAAGCAAACAGAGTCTGGAGTGGACCTCCAGCAAACTCCAACAGACCTGCAGCTGAGGGTCCTGATTTTTACAAGGAAAACTAGGAAACAGAAAGGAGATCCACAACAAAACCCCATCTGTATGTCACCATCATCAAAGACCAAAGACAGATAAAACCACAAAGTTGGGGAAAAAGCAGTACAGAAAAGCTGAAAATTCTAAAAATCAGAGCCCCTCTCCCCCTCCAAGGGAGCACAGCTCCTTGCCAGCAACAGCACAAAGATGGAGAGAGAATGACTTTCACGAGTTGAGAGAAGAAGCCTTCAGACAATCAAACTTCTCTGAGCTAAAGGAGGAAGTACGAACCCAGAGAAAAGAAACTACAAACGTTGAAAAAAGATTTGACAAATGGCTAACTAGAATAACCAATGTAGAGAAGTCCTTAAACGACCTGATAGAAATGAAAACCACGAGATGAGAACAACGTGACAAATGCACAAGCATCAGTAACCAACTCGATCAACTGGAAGAAAGGGTTCAACTTGAAGATCAAATGAATGAAATGACGCAAGAAGAGAACTTTAGAGAAAAAAAGTAAAAAGAAATGAATAAAGCCTCCGGGAAATTTGCGACTATGTGAAAAGACCAAACCTACATCTGATTGGTGTACCTGAAAGTGACTAGGAGAATGAAGCGAGTTGGAAAACACTCTGCAGGCTATTATCCAGGAAAACTTCCCCAACCTAGCAAGGCAGGCCAACATTCAAATTCAGAAAATACAGAGAATACCACAAAGATACTCCTCAAAAAAGCAACTCCAAGACATATAATTGCCAGATTCTCCAAAGTTGAAATGAAGGAAAAAATGTTAAGAGTAGCCAGAGGAAGGTAGGGTTACCCACAGAGGGAAGATAGAGACACAAAAACCCCTTCAAAAAAATCAACAAATCCAAGAGCTGGTTTTTTGAAAAGATCAACAAAATTGATAGACCGCTAGCAAGATTAATAAAGAAGAAAAGAGAGAAGAATCAAATAGACACAATAAAAATTGATAAAGTGTGTATCACCACTGACCCCACAGAAATACAAACTACAATCAGAGAATACTATAAACACCTCTATACAAATAAACTAGAAAACCTAGAAGAAATGAATAAATTCCTGGACACTTACACTCTCCCAAGACTAAACCAGGAAGAAGTTGAATCCTTGAAGAGACCAATAGCAGGCTCTGAAATTGAGGCAATAATTAATAGCCTACCAAACAAAAATAGTCCAGGACCAGACAGATTCACAGCCGAATTCTACTAGAGGTACAAGGAGGAGCTGGTACCATTCCTTCTGAAACTATTCCAATCAATAGAAAAAGGGAATCTTCCCTAACTCATTTTATGAGACCAACATCATCCTGATACCAAAGCCTGGCAGAGAGACAACAACAAAAAAAAAGAATTTTAAACCAATATCCATGATGGAAAAATCCTCAATAAAATACTGGCAAACCGAACCCAGCAGCACATCAAAAAGCTTATCCACAATGATCAAGTGGGTTTCATCTCTGGGCTGCAAGACAGGTTCGACATATACAAATAAATAAACGTAATCCAGCATGTAAACAGAATCAAAGACAAAAATCACATGATTATCTCAAGAGATGTAGACAAGGCCTTTGACAAAATTCAACGCCCCTTCATGGTAAAAACTCTCAATAAATTCGGTATTGATGGAACGTATCTCAAAATAATAAGAGCTCTTTATCACAAACCCACAGCCGATATCATAGTGAATGGGCTAAAACTGGAAGCATTCCCCTTGAAAACTGGAACAAGACAGGGATGTCCTCTCTCACCACTCCTATTCAACAGAGTGTTGGAATCTCTAACCAGGGCAATCAGGCAAGAGAAAGAAATAAAGGGTATTCAATTAGGAGAAGCGGAAGTCAAATTGTCCCTGTTTGCAGATGACATGATTGTATATTTAGAAAACCCCATCGTCTCAGCCCAAAATCTCCTTAAGCTGATAAGAAACTTCAGAAGAGTCTCAGGAGACAAAATCAATGTGTAAAAATCACAAGCATTCTTATACACCAATAACAGACAAACAGAGGGCTAAATCATGAATAAACTGTCATTCACAATTGCTTCAAAGAGAATAAAATACCTAGGAATCCAACTTACAAGGGATGTGAAGGACCTCTTCAAGGAGAACTGCAAACCACTGCTCAATGAAATAAAAGAGGACACAAGCAAATGGAAGAACATTTCATGCTCATGGATAGGAAGAATCAATATCATGAAAATGGCCATACTGTCCAAGGTAATTTACAGATTCAACACCATCCCCAGTGACCTAGCAATGACATTCTTCGCAGAATTAGAGAAAACTACCTTAAAGTTTATATGGAACCAAAAATAGCCCACATTGCCAAGACACTCCTAAGCGAAAATAACAAAGCTGGAGGCATCACGCTACCTGACTTCAAACTTTACTACAAGGCTACAGTAACTAAAACAGCGTGGTAGTGGTACCAAAACAGAGATATAGACCAATGTAACAGAACAGAGCCCTCAGAAATAATACCACACATCTACAACCATCTGATCTTTGACAAACCTGACAAAAACAAGAAATGGGGAAAGGATTCCCTATTTCATAAATGGTGCTGGGAAAACTGGCTAGCCATAAGTAGAAAGCTAAACTGGATCCCTTCCTTACACCTTAAACAAAAATTAATTCAAGATGGATTAAAGACTTAAATGTTAAACTTAAAACCATAAAAACCCTGGAAAAAAAACCTAGGCAATACTATTCAGGATATAGGCATGGGCAAGGACTACATGTCTAAAGCACCAAAAGCAATGACAACAAAAGCCAAAATCGACAAATGGGATCTAATTAAACTAAAGAGCTTCTGCACATCAAAGAAAAACTACCATCACAGTGAACAGGCAACCTACAGAATGGGAGAACATTTTTGCAATCTACTCATCTGACAAAGGGCAAATATCCAGAACCTACTAAGAACTCAAACAAATTTACAAGAAAAAAACAAACAACCCCATCAAAAAGTGAGCAAAGGATATGAACAGACACTTCTCAAAAGAAGACATTTATGCAGCCAACAGACACATGATAAAATGCTCATCGTCACTTGCCATTAGAGACATGCAAATCAAAACCAAAATGAGATACCATCTCACACCAGTTAGTATGGCGATCATTAAAAAGTCAGGAAACAACAGGTGCTGGAGACGATGTGGAGAAATAGGAACACCTTTACACTGTTGGTGGCACTGCAGACTAGTTCAGCCATAGTGGAAGACAGTATGGCAATTCCTCAAGGATCTAGAACAAGAAATACCATTTGTCCCAGCCATCCCATTACTGGGTATATATCCGAAAGATTATAAATCATGCTGCTATAAAGAGACATGCACACATGCGTTTATTGTGGGAGTATTCACAATAGCAAAGACTTGGAACCAACCCAAATGACCATCAATAAAAGACTGGCTTAAGAAAATGTGGCACAAATACACCATGGAATACTATGCAGCCATAATAAATGATGAGTTCGTGTCCTTTGTAAAGACATGGATGCAGCTGGAAACCATCATTCTCAGCAAACTGTCACAGGAACAGAAAACCAAACACCGCATGTTCTCACTCATAGGTGGGAATTGAAAAATGAGAACACTTGGACACAGGAAGGGGAACATCACATACTGGGGTCTGTTGTGGGGTAGGGGGAGGGGGGAAGGATAGCATTAGGAGATACAGCTAATGTAAGTGACGAATTAAAGGGTGCAGCACACCAACATGGCACATGTATACATATGTAACAAATGTGCGTATTGTGCACATGTGCCCTAGTACATAAAGTTTAAAAAATATTTTTAAAAGACAAAGGAAATTGAAATAAAAAAGAAAAGAAATGATGGAAGCCCAAAATTATGGTTATTGAGAATAATGCTAATTCTTTAAGTTTTGATCATATTCTCACCTAAGTGAGAGTACAGACACTTCAAAATAAAGCCACATATGTTAAACGTTGTATACTCCCACTGAAAATTTAAGGAAGCAGATAGCTCTCAAAACAGATCATATTTTTCTGTAAAAAGAAGATTCCAGTGAACCTGAGTGAGCATAATAAGGAAGTCCCCTCTGCTTTAACTTTTACCAAAAAAAGTGACCTGAAGTACTCTGACTTTAACCAATGAATTTATTTCTATGGCTTTGTTTACTGATCCGCATTTGTCAAAACCCATTGTTTTGTTATTGTATTGCCCAGGGGAAGTTATCACCGTATCTGTAGAGAGAGAGCTGCCCCAAATCATAAATGACAAATAAAAGCCAATTACATCTATAACTAAATTAGTTGTAATTTTGTCTTGTCACACATATTCACACCAAGCAATGGCCAGTGGAGTCTCTCAGGCTGTATAATTCTCCCCCTGACCCTCCTGCTTTTCTCTTTCACTTACAAGGACCTTTAGGATGACACTGGGAGCCACCCAGATAATCCAGAATAAGCTTTCCATCTCAAGATACTCAACTGCATCACCGTTCAACAGTGCTTTTTCCAAGAAAATAAATGCATGTGTTCCAAGTGTTATAATGTGGATTTTTTTTTTTTTTTTGACAGTGTTTCATTCATGTTGCCCCAGCTGGAATGCAGTAGGGTGATCTCAGCTTACAGCAACCTCCACCTCCCAGATTCAAATGATTCTCCTGCCTCAGCCTCTCAAGTAGTTGGGATTACAGGTGCCCACCACCACGCCCAGCTAATTTTTGCATTTTTAGTAGAAACAGGGTTTCACCATGTTGACCAGCCTGGTCTCGAACTCCTGACCTCGTGATTTGTCCTTCTCGGCCTCCCAAAGTGCTGAGACTACAGGCATGAGCCACCGCACCCAGCCCGGATGTGGACATTTTTAAGAGGCTATTATTCTGCCTCATACATGTCACTATCATAAACATTACTCACAATAAAAATATGTTTTGCCTTCTTTCCATGTCTCATTTTTCTGTCTGCACAAACCACAGTGAAATATACTAGCTCTGTTAAGAAGTGGTTGGATGACCCTAGGCCACTCCTTTGACCTCCCTCAGCCTCCTTCCTCATCTGCAGTCAGAAAATGACAATGGAAGAGTAAATTAACATGCGTAAGACATTAGTCACAGAGCATGGTACCTAATGAGCCCTCGGTAAACATTCGTTTCAGTCCTTTCCTTTCACCATCCCATTTTTCTTGCCCTCACCCATCTTCTCCTTCAACTCCTTTCTCTTCAGTAACTTCCTCAGTCTAACCTGCCAATCAAAGAGACACACTACCTATTCCCTCATGACTCTGATGGTATGTTCTTCTGATAGAGTCTGCTATCCACTCAAAGCAATGAGTATTACTTATATGGAGAGGTCTGTTTGCAACAAGAAATCCTTTTTATGTTCACACAAAATTTATACACCATTTCTCTTAACTTACACACACCAGTATCAATTCAACCCTGTTATTTCATACATGCACTTCATTATTTTATTCTTCAGTCTTTCTCCTTACAACTTAAAAATTAGGATAGCACAAAAACAAAAATAATGGCCTGGGCCTGAAGAGGGTATTCCTTTAGCAAGATGAATGCTTTCCTTTTTCAAGATGAATGCTATCTGCAAGGCAGCACTGAAGCCTATTTCTGGGTTTGGTTTACATCAAAGCCATTTGAGCCTTGGATACATTCTTAGATTCCCAGGAGATAATGATTGTCACGGAAGCCACACCCACTCAGAGCATTCCTACTATTGGGTAAAGGTATGTTTACAGAATGTTGTGCATGAGTTACTCCTCCTAAATACTACTCCTGGAAGTTAAGCTTCCTCACTAACGAGCTTCATCTCTAGCTGGCCTGCCTGGACCCTGACTGGAAACTACCTGCACACTCTGGATGACCAGGGTGGCACTTTTGCCTACTCCCATAATTATAATAGCTCACACACTGATGCAGCACTCACTATGCAACAGACTCTAGCCTAAGAGCCTTTCATGTAGCTACAGTCCTGACAAAAAATCCTAAGTGCCACCATCCCCATTTCTACAGATTATTAAAAAAAAAAAAAAACTGTGGCATAGAAGTATGTGCCCACTGTCTCCTCACTCCATAATTTAACCTCATCCTCCACTTCATCCGGTAAGAGGACACTCTAAGATTTACGAGGTCTCCTGAATGACATCCACCTTCAAAAATGATTTTTGTCCCACTTACTTTCAGGATTTGACAGCCAGCATTTTGTTTTCTGTCTCATCCTTCACTTATGCACCTGTTCCCTAACACTACACTCACAACTGCACAGCCCTGCATAAAAGCTAGCTTTTAGAAACCTCAATCTTTTTTGGAAAAAAGAAAGGCCAGGTTCCAAGTCTCACAAAAGATCATTTTTTTATTCTATTGTCAACTATTTGCATGGCCGTTCTCTGGCCATAAACAAATGCACTAGAAAAAGAAAGTGTAAGGAGAAGAAAGTAGGAGGAGGGTGAGTTTCCAGATAGACACACAGGGAAAAGATTCCAAATCTGAAAAATTCATAAAATGCACCCAGAGAGTGTGGCTTTGAGCCAAGACAGTCCCATCTGCCATGTTCCATGGCTGTTGACCTCTTACTTCCTTCTCAACCTGCCCTTCCTGGTCTTGCTTTCTTAGACCAATACAAACAACCTGAGAGCTGGGGTCAGATCAGAGCACACAGCACTGCGTGGTAGGGTTGGGAAAGGCAGAAATGGAAGAAGAGTGTTTGACTTAAGAAGATCTGACTCACCTAGATACACATCAACAAGGCAGACAACAGATTACTGAAGGGCTTTCCAGGACTCATGGTGGTTATCCAGAATGACTGACTGAGGCAAGGGTCTTGAACAATCGAGTTTTATTGAGCCAGAGCTTGACACGGCACCCTGGGAAAACATGACTTTCAAAAAACTTCGGTGGCTTGTGTTTTCTCTGCAGAGGTTTCAGGAGGCTTAGTATTTATACATTTGATTAAAGGAGGGTAGGCAGGTAGGAAGAGATGGAGTGGGCAGAAAAACAATTGATCTAATCTTGTCTTTCTTCTGTGCCTCAGAAAATAAATATTATCAGAATGAGAGTTAAAATACTTCAGTTTTAGGAGCTAGATTTTGATTGTTCACCCAAAGTTACAATCAGCATGTCTTTCTTTTGCAAAGAAACATACATCTTGAAAGGTTTTGAAGCCAAGAAAAAACAATTTGTTCAGGAAATCGTCCGGAGATGCCTGAGATCTTTGGCTTTCCTGTTTACCCCATTCTTTTACTTTTCTTTCTTTTCTTTTTTTTTTTTTTTTAAGAGACACAATCTTGCTCTGTCACCTAGACTAGAGTGTACTCACTGCAGACTTGAACTCCTGGGCTGAAGCGGTCCTCCCACCTTAGCCTCCCAAGAATCTGAGACTATAGGTATGCACCACTGTACCTGGATAATTTGATTTATTTTGCTTTGTAAATACTTGGTCTGCCTTTGTTGCTTAGGCTGGTCTTAAACTCCTGGTTTCAAGTGATCCTCCTGCCTTGGACTCTCAAAGTGCTGGGATTACAGGCCTGTGCCAGCACACCTGGCCCCCCAGTTCTTCAGAAGCTCTCAGGGAATGCATTTTAGAAGATCCCTGTGGCCGTATGTTTCATCTGATCCTATATGTCTAGGAAGGCTCATTCTTAAGCAGTCATGTCCCATGGAAAAGTGGAGGAAACAAAGCAGAAAAGGGCAATGGGAAGTTGCAGTAACAAAGGGACAGTATAATTCTGGAACCACACTAAGTCACACAACTGCTGCTTCAATTAGAGCAGTTTGTTTGGCAAACATCACTCTAACCCTTTCAGGTGTATGTTGGTTCACCTGTAATGTCTGCAGCAGACTATAGACTAGCTTTTCTAGGGTTTCTGAAGCATCTTCCAATTGCAGTGGCAATCTCACACAATTCTCTGAATTGCAGTCTGAATCCAGGGTTCATGTGTACCTTTTGTGTTGTTTACTCATCAGCAGGAATAAAGGTTGCTTATATATAAGTTGCTATGATTTCTCCAGAAGTTTACTTAAGTCGTCTAGTTTCAGCTTGCAAGGTTTAATCTACCCATCTGAAAAAAGGCTGATATCCAGAATCTACAAGAAACTTAAACAAATTTACAAGAAAAAAAACAACCCCATCAAAAAGTGGGCAAAGCACATGAACAGACACTTCGCTGAATAAGACATTTATGTGACCAATAAATATATGAAAAAAACCTCATCATCGTTGGTCACTAGAGACATGCAAATCAAAACCACAATGAGATACCATCTCACACCAGTTAGAGTGGTGATCATTGAAAGGTCAAGAAACAACAGATGCTGGAGAGGATGTGGAGAAATAGGAATGCTTTTACACTGTTGGTGGGAGTGTAAATTAGTTCAACCATTGTGGAAGACAGTGTGGCGATTCCTCAAGAATCTAGAACAAGAAATACCATTTGGCCTAGTAATCCCATTACTGGGTATATACACAAAGGATTATAGATCATTCTACTATAAACACACATGCACACATATGTTTATTGCGGCACTATTCACAATAGCAAAGACTTGGAACCAACCCAAATGCCTATCAACGATAGACTGAATAAAGAAAAGGTGGTACATATACTCTATGGAATTCGATGCAGCCATAATAAAGGATGAGTTCATGTCCTTTTCAGGGACATGGATGAAGCTGGAAACCACCAATCTCAGCAAACTAACACAGGAACAGGAAACCAAACACTGCATGTTCTCACTCATAAGTGGGAGTTGGACAATGAGAACACATGGACACAGGGAGGGGAATATCATACACTGGGGCTTGTTGGGGGGTAGAGGGCTAGGGGAGGGATAGCATTAGGAGAAATACCTAATGTAGATGACGGGTTAATTGTTGCAACAAAACACCATGGCACGTGTATACCTATGTAACAAACCTGCAGGTTCTGCATATGTATCCCAGAACTTAAAAGTGTAATTTAAAAAAATGATACAAAATTGAAAAGCACAGTTTAAATTTATATAATACCAAAATGCAGGAAAAATGGAAGAAAATTCTGAAATCATTAGCTTTGAAACTTCTGGCCAGGAAAAAATGTACGATTCAGTCCAAATTGTAGGTAAATAACAAAATTCAAAAAAAAATGAACACATCTAAAATTTAATAATTGTTGTTCTGTTGTTTTCCTCTGAAAAATAATTTTCCCCCTCCTGTTTCCCATTTTATGAAATAGAAATCATTTGGCACCAATGTATTTCCAAAATAAGTTTTAGCCTTATACCTGGATTGTTTACATAAAGTGCAGCAAGAATGTAGATTCAAGGCCTCTATTAATACATATATGTTTTTATATATACATGAATATATATATATATTCTGTCATGTAGAATGGCACTAAAGTATATTAGTGGCAGCAAATCTGTACAAGTCTGCAGTAGCCTCAATTCTTGTTTCTTCAGAAGAAAGAATTCAACGAAGGGTCATAAGACAGAAGAAGAGACTGAGGCAAGTTTCACAGCAAGAGTGAAAATTTATTTAAAAGCTTTAGAGCAGAAATTAAAGAAAGTAAACTACACTGAAAATAGGACCAAACAGGTGATGAGATATCATGCGTTTGGTTTGACCTTTGACTTAGGCTCTTGTATGTTGGCATAATTCTGGAGTCTGTATCTCTTCTCCCCTGATTCTTCCCTTAAAGTGGGCTGTCTGCATGTGCAGTGGCCCATCAGCACTTAAGAAGGGAGCCTGTGTAGTGTGTTTCCTGGAGTACAGTTGGAAAACAGAGACCAAAATAAAAGTTATGTATGTCAATAAAATTGGTCTCCTTATAAAATCCTGTTATAAATTTCTATCATTGTTGTATTACCTTGGCATCTATTTTTATTTATTTTTTTTTTATTTTTTTTTTTTGAGACGGAGTCTGGCTCTGTTGCCCAGGCTGGAGTGCAGTGGCCGGATCTCAGCTCACTGCAAGCCCCGCCTCCCGGGTTCACGCCATTCTCCTGCCTCAGCCTCCCGAGTAGCTGGGAGTACAGGCGCCCGCCACCTCGCCCGGCTAATTTTTTTTGTATTTTAGTAGAGACGGGGTTTCACCGTGTTAGCCAGGATGGTCTCGATCTCCTGAACTCGTGATCGGCCCGTCTCAGCCTCCCAAAGTGCTGGGATTACAGGCTTGAGCCACCGCGCCTGGCCCGGCATCTATTTTTAATCTTCCTTGAACACACCCAAATTCTCTCTCTCTCTTTCTCTCTGTCTCTCTCTCTGCATTGAGATGTAAATTTACTACTTACTTTCACTAAAACTCAGCAAGGGCTTCCTCAGATAGCTGTTAACTTTTTCTACTTACAAGAGCACAATTTAAACCCAACTTTTTTTTTCTAAAATAGTGAACCCTATGGGTTCCACGCATAAAGTTTTAAAATCAAAAATCTGAAGTATTTCTGTATCATTATCTTTATGTGCAAATGTATATGTTCTATGTTGTATCACATATATGTATATGTCCATACCTATGTTTATATATTGTTTATATATGGTATCAAATTAATACAAAAATAAATGAGTACTCATCAAGTAAATAATCCCAAATGCTTTTCCACACACGCAATTTTTGTAATCTTCAATAACGGAAGAACACCTCAAATGAGCATGCATACCTATCTGCAGCCTCCTTAAAAAAAAAATTATCAGCCAAGAATTTTATATCCAGCAAAATTAAGTCCATAAATAAAAAAAAAAGATAACAGTCTTTTTCAGACAAACAAATACTGAGAGAATTTGCCACTACCAAGCCAGCACTACAATAACTGCTAAAAGGAGCTCCGAATCTTGAAACGAATCCTGGAAACACATCAACACAGAACCTCTTTAAGCATGAATCTCACACGACCTATAAAACAAAAATACAATAAATAACTGAATAAAACCAAGGTATCCAGGCAACAAATAGCAGGATGAATGGAACAGTACCTCACATCTCAATACTAACATTGAATATAAGCAGTCTAAATGCTCCACTTGAAAGACACAGAATTGTAGAATTGATAATAATGCATCAAGCAAGTATCTGCTGCCCTCAAGAGACTCCCATAACCATAAAGAGTCATATAAACTTAAAGCAAAAGGGTAGAAGAAGATACCCCGTGCAAATGGCCACAAAACTGAGCAGGAGTAACTATTCTTACATCAGAAAAAACTAACTTTAAAGCAACAGCAGTTAAAAAGGACAAAGAGGGACATTATATAATAATAAAAGGACTTGTCCAACAGGAAAATATCACAATCCTAAATATATATGCACCTAACACTGGAGCTCCCAAATTTATATAACTATTACTACTAGACCTAAGTAATGAGATAGACAGTAATACAATAATCCTGAGGGACTTCAGTACTCCACTGACACCACTAGAGAGGTCATCAAGACAGAAAGTCAAGAAAGAAACAAAAGATTTAAACTATGCCCTAGAGCAAACAGACTTAAGATATATTTACAGAATATTCTACCAAACAACCCAGAATGTATATTCTATTCATCAGCACGTGGAACTTTCTTCAAGATAGGTAGTATGATAGGCCACAAAACAAGTCTCAAAAATTTTAAGAAAATTGAAATTATATGAAGTATTCTCTCAGACAACAGTAGAATAAAACTGGAAATCAACTCCAAAAGGAACTTGCAAAACCATGCAAACACATGGAAATTAATAACTTGCTCCTGAATGATCATTGGGTCAAATATGAAATCAAGAAAATGAAAACTTCTTTGAACTGAACAATAGTGATGCATCCTATCAAAACATCTGGAATTCTGCAAAGAGTGTGCTAAAAGTTCATAGCCTTAAATGCCTACATCAAAAAGACTGAAAGAGCACAAGTAGACAATCTAAGGTTACATTTTTAGAAATTCAAGAAACAAGAACACACCAAACCCAAACCCAGCAGAAGAAAGAAAATAACCAAGATCAAAGCAGAACTAAGTGAAGTTGAAACAAAATCATAGAATCTATAAATAAAATGTAAAACTGGTTTTTTGGAAAAACAAATAAAATTGATAGACCATTGGTAAGATTAAATAAGAAAAGAAGCAAGGAGCCAAATGAGCTCAATTAGATATGAAATGGGAGCTATTACCACCAACGCCACAGAAATATAAAAGATCACTCAGAGTTACTATGAACACATTAATGTGCATAAACTAGAAAACCTAGAGTGGATGAATAAATTCCTGGAAATATAAAACCCTCCTAGATTAAATTAGAAAGAATTAGAAACCCTGAACAGGCCAACAAAAACCGGCAAGATTGAAAAGATAATTTAAAAATTAACAACAAAACAAAACAAATTCAAGGATGATTCCACATATTAGAGAAAGATGGAATTCTCCCTAAATCATTCTATGAAGCCAGTATCACCCTAATACCAAAACCAGAAAAGGACATAACAAAGATAACAATAGACCAAAATCCCTGATGCACACAGATGCAGAAATTCTTAACAAAATACTAGCTAAATGAATCCAACAACACATCAAAAACATAATCCACCATGATCAAGTAGGTTTCATATTAGGGATGCAGGAATGGTTGTACATACACAAGTCAATAAATGTGGTACGCCACATGAACAAAATTTAAAAATCACATGATTCTCTCAATAGACCCTGAAAAGGTACTTGACAACATCCAGCATCGTTTTATGATTAAAACTCTCAGCAAAATTGGCACACAAACCCACAAACAACATAATACTGAATGAAAAAAAGTTGAAAGCATTCACTCTCAGCAGGGGAACAAGACAAGGATGGCCACTGGCTCTCACCACTTTTATTCAACAGAGCACTGAAAGTCCTAGCCAAATCAATCAAACAAGGGAAATAAATAAAGGGCATCCAAAGCGGTAAAGAGGAAGTAAAACTGTCGCTGTTTGCTGATGATATAATTGTATACCTAGAAGACCCTAAAGACTCCTCCAAAAAGCTGCTAGAACAGATAAATGAATTCAGCAAAGTTTCAGGATACAAAATTAATGTGTACAAATAGTAGCTCTGCTACACACCAACAGTGACCAAGCAGAGAATCAAATCAAGAACTGAACCCCTTTTACAACAGCAGTTACAAAGAAATAATAACTAGGAATATATCCAGACAAGGAGGTGAAAGACCTCAAGAAAAACTACAAAACACTGCTGAAAGAAATCATAGATGATGCAAAACATGAAAATGGACCCCATGCTCATGAATGAATAGAATCATTATTGTAAAAATGACCACACTGAAAAAAGCAATCTACAAATTCAATGCAATTCCCATTAAAATGCCACCATCATTCTTCATAGAACTAGAAAAAAAATTCTAAAATTCATATGGAACCAAACAAAAGCCAACATACCCAAAACAAGAATAAGCAAAAAGAACAAATCTGGTGGTGTCACATCACCTGATTTCAAACAATACTCTAAGTCCATAGTCACCAAAACAGCATGGTGCTGGTATAAAAATAGGCACATAGACCAATGGAACAGAATACGGATCCCAGAAATAAACCTAAATACTTACAGCCAAGTTATCTTTGACAAAGAAAACAAAAACATAAAATGGGTAAAGGACACCTTATCCAACAAATAGTGCTGAAATAATTGGCAAGCCAAAAGTAGGAGAATAAAATTGGAGCCCCATTTCTCACCTTATACAAAAATCAACTCAAGATGAATCAAGGACTTAAACCTAAGACCTGAAACTATAAAAATTCTAGAAGATGATATTGGAAAAACCCTTCTGGACTTTGGCTTAATCGAAAAGTTCATGACCAAGAGCCCAAAAGCAAATGCAACAAAAGCAAAAATAAGTAGGTGAGAATTCATTAAACAAAAGACCTTCTGCAGAGCAAAGCAACAGTCAGCAGACTAAACATATAACCCAGAGAGTGAAAGAAAATCTTCACAATCTATACATCTGAAAGATAATCAATATCCAAAATCTACAAGAAACTCAAACAAATTAGCAAACAAACAAACAATCCCATTAAAACGTCAGCTAAATTAGTGAATAAACAATTCTCAAAAGCAGATACACAAATGGCCAGCAAACATAGGAAAAAATGTTCAATATCACTAATGATCAGGGAAATGCAAATCAAAACCACAATGTGATGCCATCTTACTCCTGCAAGAATGTTCATAATAAAGAATGAAAAAATAATAGTTGTTGGCCAGGCAAAGTGACTTACACCTGTAATCCCAACACTTTGGGAGGCCAAGATGGGCAGATCACTTAAGGTCAGGAGTTTGACACCAGCACATACAACATGGTGAAATCCTGTTTATACTAAAAATACCAAAAAAATTACGCGGGCGAGGTGGCACACGCCTGTAATCCCAGCTGCTCCAGAGGCTGAGGCAGAAGAATGGCTTGAACCTGGGAGGCAGAAGTTACAGTGAGCCAAGATCATGCCACTGCTCTCCAACCTGGGTGAAAGAGCAAGACTCCATCCATCTCAAAAATAAATAAATAAAAATAATAGATGTTGATGTGGAAGCAGTGAAAAAGGAACACGTCTACACCGCTGCTGGGAATGTGAACTATAAATGAGTGCATAAAGAAATTGTGGTATATATATGATTGAATACTACTCAGCCATAAAAGGAATGCATTAATGGCATTCGCAGCAACCTGGAAGAAATTGGAGACTATTATTCTAAGTGAAGTAACTCAGGAATGGAAAACCAAACACTGAATGCTCTCAGTCATAAGTGAGAGTTAAGCTATGAGGATGCAAAGGCATAAGAATGATAAAATAGACTTGGGGAAAAGGGTGGGAAGGGGGTGAGCGATAAAAGACTACAAATTGAGTTCAGTGTATACTGCTCGGGTGATGGGTGCACCAAAATCTCACAAATCACCACTAGAGAACTTATGTAATTAAATACCAAATCCCCAAAAATCTTCGGAAAGAAAAGATTTAAAAATAAAATAAAATAACAAAAAATTTAAAAACAGTTCCTACAAAATGCTTCTAAAATGAAAAAAAAAGTCCCTGAAGGTCATATACCACAAACTCTATTATATTGCCTCTTAATGCGAATATTTCAGCCCACTTGCTCAAATCTGACAACTTTTCAGGAAGCTGCTGATCACCTGTTGCAGGTGTATTCTATCTATTGTGAGACTGTATCTCCCTGGCACTATCTGCAACCAATTACTACTTTAGAGAGACAGTTAACAACCATCTGACTTGACCATCACCTGGTGATGTTCACTTGACATTTCTAGTGTGTGGAGGTGGAAGGATCTCTCCTGCCCTGCTCATGTCTGACCAGCTACCTACTGTAACACTTTCAGATTTTTTTTCTTTTTCTCTTTTTTTTTTTTTTTTTGAGACAGAGTCTTGCTCTGTAACCTAGCCTGGAGTGCAGTGGCATGACCTCAACTCACTGCAACCTCCACCTCCCAGGTTTACACCATTCTCCTGCCTCAGCCTCCCAAGCAGCTGGGACTACAGGTGCCCACCACCACGCCTGGCTAATTTTTTGTATTTTTAGTAGAGGTAGAGTTTCACTGTGTTACCCAGGATGGTTTTGATCTCCTAACCTCGTGATCCACCCGCCTCAGCCTCCCAAAGTGCTGGGATTACAGGTGTGAGCCACTGCTCCTGGCATCGTATTTCTTATTATCAGATTTTAGGTAGGACAAACACCTGATATTTCTGGCATTTGATTTGTTTTTTCAACCAAAAGTGTCCTCCCAAATGAAATTAATAAGCCTTAACCAAGATTTTGGCTTAGCCAAGCATGTATGAGGCATCTCTAAAGAGGTGAAGGAGCAACTCAAAAACTCAAAAATCACACAAATATCAAAACAAATAAGGCTGGTTCCCTCATCCGAAGTTAAATCCAGAATGCAGCAGTAGAAGCATAAAACTTTTAACTATTCAATGACAAGGTAAAGTGGCTTTTATTCTTATTTTCTCAGAGGATCTAAGACAAGCAGTATGACTTTACAAAAAAAAAAAAAATTAGTTTTGTTTTAAGTCAGATTTTTGCTCTGTAGTTTAGTCAAAAGAAATTTTAAAGCTAGCCATAACACTATTAGTTGTCTTTCTTTGAAATTCAATCCTCTGATCAACCGTATGGAATAAGAGTACTCTAAAATATGTTTTTAAATTAGAAGTCCCAATTTAAAGAATCCGTCTTCTCGCCATGGACTATTAGGATTTCCAGTGGTGTATTGATTTTAAGTGACTCGATCCAACAGCCTCTTCAGTGAAAAACCAATCCCAGTGATCTTTTCCTGCACCCCAACAAAATAAAATATGTACTCTCAGGAATAGGCTTAGGAAAGCAACAGACTCATGTTGCCACTGCCCTATCCAAGCAAAAAGACTTGGGGTGACAAAAGTCCAAGATGGATGGGATTTTTTATGACAAGCCCTCCTGGGAGCTTAACACATTTGGAAAACAAAAGAAAAAATAAAAAACCTCAGGTTCTCAGCCATGTTAAGCCTGGTCACCTAATATGACTCAAAAATGATCCCTCCCCATATGGTGGAGACCAAGAGTGAGTGCTCTGACACAGTCACAAATCACACCCTCAATGACATATGACAAGATGAGAGAAAATTTTATCCAGTACCTACCTTCAGGAACAACAAAAAGAAAAGAGATAAAGGAAAAGACTATTTCTGGGAGGAAATGGATTAAACAATCAAAATATTCACACCCCAACATCACTAAAAAGTACACCAGAATTACTACACCAAGACTAGTACAATACAAATCTTCTCCCATTTAATAAAAATTTGGTGGAGGAAACAGTGATTTTTACCATCCAAATGGAAAGAATGCACAGAGAGAAGCCAGGAAACTTGAGACAAATACATTTTTACCCTTTAGCTGGCTTGTATTTTTCTGCATTCCTGCACATCCAAAACAAAGTTATAGCAGTAAATCAAGTTTCAGTGGTAATACACGTCATGGAAGAAAGAAAAGAAGTTCAGTTAGCAAAGCTGGTCCTGTGTCAGTGAAACCTTGCAGGTAGCAGCCCTCAGAGAAAAATCAATGCTAAATGTTTTATCATTAAGGTATCAGATTCAGTCCATTTTTCCCAGATCCAGATAAGGGAAGACATGCCTGCATTAATAATGATTCTCTATAATGTAAATTTTTTCCACAAAAGGCAACTGTGCAGGGCCACTTATATTTGCTGGCCCTCTGACAGGCACATCAAAATTTGTCAGAGAACTACATCGTGGGTTAAAAATATTTTTATTTTCTTCAACTAACGTGTTTCTAGAGGTGGAATTGGATGTTCTGCAGTTACAGAACTTTAGCCAATTTCAAGGCTTGCTTCACCATAATGTAGAGCTCCTGTTAGATTTGGATTTGACCAAGTGAAAGGGTTTTGGACATTAGACAGGGTGAAGAGTTGGTCAAATCCAAAGGAAGAATGATTAAAAAAAAAAAACCCACAAATAGCGATTACACTATTTACATACTGTTGAACACTCTAAGCATAAGGAGAGGTTAGAATGCAGTAGTAATCAGTCGTATCTTGCAGCTACCAAATTCTAAAACCAAACCCCAAACCAGCTCCTTAGTTGAGCAGGGACCAAGCTGTAGTCTGCTCTCCATTGTCACAGGAGCAGGAAACTCATGTTCCTTTTAGGAAGTGAGCAAGGCTCCATGAGGAGAGGAGTTCCATGAAAAAACAAAACTCAGATCTCAAACAAAAAAATCAGAGAGAGCAGGGACCTCAAGAGAAAGTAGGATCCAATTCTCAGAAAGTCACATAATTGGTCAAAACTAAAGCTCTGTAGTTGGTACTGAGCATGAACAAAAAAAGAACCACTGCAGGTCAAAAGTTCTAAACTCCATTAAGAGAACCCCTTCATGGTTGGCAAAATGTTAACCAAATTGAGTGCCTGATTCAAGTTTCTGAATCAATTGAGGTTTATTGGACCAGAGCTTGAGGGCATACCCTGGAAAAACACAAGTTGTAGAAACCCTCTGTGGCTTGTTATGTCCTTGAGGAGGTTTTCAGGAGGTCTGACCTTTATACATCATCTTAAAGGAGGGAAGGCATGTAGGAAGAGACAAGTAGGTGGAAGAATATTTGGTCTCATCTTGTCTTTATTCTGTACATAGAAAGAAAAAGTATTATCAGTGTAAAGTCTAACAGACTTTAGTTTTAGGAGCTAGACTTACATTGCACACTTAAAGTTACAATTGAAGTGATCTTGCTTTATGGGAGAATGTACACCTTAAGATGAAGATGAAAACGAAGAGGAAAAAACCTGCTATGCACTGGAGACCTTTATGTTTGCACTTCATTTAATGCTCACAATGACCCTTTAATCATTTACTATTATCCATCTATCCCAAAACATCAACGAACTGGTCCCTTATCTCAGAGCCCATTAAAGATGGAACCAGGACTCAGACTCACATTTCAGAATCTAAAACTCATGCTTCCAGCAAAAGAAACTATCAACAGAGTGAACAGACAAGCTAAGAAATGAGAGAAAATATTTAGAAACTACGCATTTGACAAAGGTCTGATACCCAGCATCTATACGAAATTTAAATAAATTTACAAGAAAAAAACCATTAAAAAGTGGGCAAAGGACATGGAGAGACACTTTTTAAAAGAAGTTATACATGTGGCCTACAGCACGTGAAACAGCTCAATATCACTGATCATTACAGAAATATAAATCAAAACCATAACCAGACACCATCTCATACCAATCAGAATGGCTATTATCAAAAAATAAAAAGATAACATGCTGACAAAGTTGCAGAAAAAAGGGAATGCATATACACTGTTTGTGGCAGTGTCAATCAGTTCAATCATTGTGGAAAGCAGTGTGACAATTCCTCAAAGAGCTAAAAGCGGAACTACCACTTGACTCTGCAATCTCATTACAGGTTATATACCCAGAGGAATATAAATCATTCTACCATAAAGACACATGCTCACAAATTTTCATTGCAGCACTATTTGCTACAGAAAAGACATGGAATCAACCTATCCATGGAAAAAAAAGAATGAGATCTTGTCTATTGCAGGAACATAAATGAAGCTAGAGAATAATATCCTTAGCACACTAATGCAGGAACCAGAAAATGAAATATTGCATGTATAAGTGGGCACTAAATAAAGAGAATACATAGACGCGATGGGAGCGACACACACCAGGATCTACTAGAGGGTGGAAGGTGGGAGGCAAAACAACAGAAGAAAAAATATTTATTGAGTATTAGCCTTAGTACCTAATAGATGATATAATCTGTACATTAAACCCCGTGACATGGGTTTACCTATATAACAGACCTACATGTGTACCCCTGAAACTAAAACAGGCATTTTTTAACAACCACAATGAATTTCAAATATCAACAATTTAATCTCTAATCCTTCTGCATTCAAAATATTAGGATTTGTTTTAAAAAGAAAACTTTTAATGAGCAGAATAAATTAGCTTCTTTTTTCTAAAATAATAATGAAATATAACTTATATTTCACTCTACACAATTGTACCTACCAGAATTCAAAGAAAGGAAAGTTGGTTGCCTCTAACATAAATAACCATACAGTCGTCATTGAAGAGACAGGGTCTGATATGGGCCTTAGGACAAAAAAAATTAAAGAGGTTGAGTGTCTGTGTCGGACCGGAAGACCCTGAAAGAGCAACAGATGAACAAATATACTCAGACACAAATATCCAACGAAACATGGGGCTGGGCTGCCTAGCCACTCACACATACCAAGAAAGTTCCGGAAAAGAGTTAGCAGCCATGGCCCCAATCAGCCTGCTAAATTTGCATTTATTTAGTACAGATTAAATTACAAGCATCTTGAGTAAACACCACTAGAGTAATTGACATTACCAACCTCCCAAGTAGAGAGCAATCACGAACCTGCAGATAATCAAAGGGTGTTCTTAAGACCACCTGAGTAAACTCCACTACAATCCTATTTATCTACACCTTTTAAGAGAATTCAGCTGCCTTCAGCCAAATCTTTTATTGCAGTTATGCAACACCCCCTGCCCCCAGCCTTCCAAGAAGGTTTGTGACTATTTCCTGTAACTATCTTTATAATGTTTCCTCTAAAATCTTTTCCACTACCCTGACTAAACTCCCACATCTCCCCCTTTTCTGTTTCTCATATGTTTCTCGAAAAAAAAAAAAAAACAACAACAACATAAGAAATATTTCTTCCTACTTGTTCCCAAAGCTCTAAGTCTAGCTTACCTTCTTTCGGGAACCATGGGTTAAGTGGCACAATTTGCATTAGGTCCCATAATTGAGCCTGCAAAATGAGGATCTAGTAGCTTTAAGCGGTTGTTTGAATACTTTTAGATACTGCTCCTGTTGTGCTGGTAACTGTTGTCCCATGATAAAACCCTACCCCGAACAATCCCTCAAAATTGGAGATCCTAAGCGGGCACCATGACCTACTGACTTATTGACTTATCGACTTACTGGCTTACCAACCGCACAGTCTTCACCTTAGTTTTTGAAGGTTCTGTCGTGATTATTTGCAGCTATAACTCAGACCTGGGCACCAACATGCCAGGTCCTCACATGGGGCACCAACTGTGTGTGTTCGACCAGCAGACCCTGACCCAGCAATGGATGAACTAATACACTCAGACACTAATATCCAGTGAAAGAGCAGGCTAGGTGGCCAAGTCACTCATGGATAGCTAGAAGCATTGGGTAAAGAGTTAGCAGCAGGGGCCCTGATCAGCCAGTGAAGTTTGCATTTATTTAATACAGATTAAATGACAAAGGTCTTGAGTAAACACCACTACAAGATAATTGACTTTGCGGACCTCCCCCAGAGTAGTTCCCCCAGCCTAAGATTAAATGTTGGTTTTAGGACCGCCTGAGTTAATAAGATATTTAGATAAACTCCTCTACATTCCTGTGTATCTATGCCCTAAGCTTTTAAGATAATTCAGCTGCCTTCAGCCAAACCTTTTACTGAAGCTATGCAAACCCTCAGACTCCAAGAAGGTTTGTGACTATATCCTATAACTATCGTTATAAATTTTCTATTTCCCACCACCTTGACTGAAGTCCCACAGTTGGGAAGACAGGGAAGGGCATCAGACAAGCAAGAAAAAATTAGAACAAGTTTGGCCATAAAGACACATGCACACGTATGTTTATTGCAGCACTATTCACAATAGCAAAGACTTGGAATCAACCCAAATGTCCATCAGTGACAGATTGGATTAAGAAAATGTGGCACATATACACCATGGAATACTATGCAGCCATCAAAAAGGATGAGTTTGTGTCCTTTGTAGGGACATGGATGCAGCTGGAAACCATCATTCTTAGCAAACTATCACAAGAACAGAAAACCAAACACCGCATGTTCTCACTCATAGGTGGGAACTGAACAATGAGATCACTTGGACTCAGGGAGGGGAACATCACACACAGGGGCCTATCATGGGGAGGGGGGTGGGGGGAGGGATTGCATTGGGAGTTATACCTGATGTAAATGATGAGTTGATGGGTGCGGCACACCAATATGGCACAAGTATACATATGTAACAAACCTGCACATTAGGCACATGTACACTACAACTTAAAGTATAATAATAATAAATAAATTAAAAAAAAAAAGAAAGAAAGTAAAATGTTGATCAGGTCTTTCAACACATATCAAAAAAAGGGAGATTAGGGCCATGCTATGAGGACACTGAATGGCAGACTACGAAATGGGAACTTCATCCTACAGATAACAGAAGTCACTGGAAAGCTTTGAGAAGGTCACAAACATGATAAACAGCATTTCTGGGAAGATTACTCTGACCAGTATTAGGCAAGATAAGTTGGGAAATGATCTTCAACTTTGGAAACTTAATAGAAATATCTAAAAGATCTATATTTTTTTCTTTTCTTTTCATGTTTAATTTTGAAATAATTTCAGACTTTCTAAAATGTTCAAAAAATAGGCAAAGTCCTCACATGCTATTCATTTGACTTCCCCAAATATTAACATTATAGATATGCATCTAATAATCAAAATCAATAAGTGATTATTAATACTGTAAAATGAATGCCTGTACAGACCTTATCCAAATCCCCTCTATCTTCTGACTAATGTCCTTTATCTGGACCAGTATCCAGTCTAGCATCACATATTGCTCTTCACTGTACTGTTCTCTCAGTCTCCTTTAATCTGGGAAAGTTAGGATTTACCTTTAAGAGCTTCACATTTTTGAAGAGCATTGGTTACTTATTCTGTAGAATGAACCTCAGTTTGGACTTTTCTATTACTTTCTCATGATTAAACTCAGGTTATACACTTTGTACAAGAACACTACAGGGATTATGCTACATCTTCTCCATCCATTATATTACAATGCCCTAGGATGTCGTTAACACTGATTACTGGGGATGTTAACTTTGATCACTGGGCTAAAGTTCCTCCACTGCAACATGAGCCTTTTCCTTGAAACTATTTTTAAACAACTAATCCCTGGGCCACACCACACATCAGCCAAATCAGATACACTTGAGGGATGGTACAGGTATTGGTAGGCTTTAAATGCCCTACAATTGACTCTAATCAGTATCCAGAGACACAAAAATATGGCTTAGACAGTTAAGATTAGAATCCTGAAAATCAGCTAGGAGACCATTCCTAAGGCCTCTCTTAAAATATATATATATAATTCTAAACAAAAGCAAATACATCTGGATTTTGGCATGGACATATGGTAGAGAAATAGAGGAAAAATAGAAATCAACTGATGGGGAAAGAGATGAGCGAGTAGACTGCAGTCCAATTTAAAAAAAAAAAAAAAAAGGAGAATCAGGTGTGATGACACTTGCTTGTAATTTCAGCATTTTGGGAGTGAAAGTGGGCAGATCACTTGAGCCCAGAAGTTTGAAACCAACCTGGGGTTTCACCAGCCTGGGTGAAACCCCATCTCTACAGAAACAAACACAAACAATTAACTAGGCATTCTGGCACATGCCTGTGATTCCAGCTACTCAGGAGGCTGAGGCAGGAGGATCACTTGAGCTCACAAGTTTGAGGCTGCAGTCAATTATGATCTTGCCACTGCACTTCAGCCTGGGTATGAGAGTGAGACACTCTCTCCTTAATTAAAAAAAAAAAAAAAAAGTAAAAATAATGTTCTAAGGTCAGATCTAATACAAAAACTGCATCTTATTCTGTGACGTTTAGATGGTATAATTAAAATAGAACATGGAGGTGTTTCCATAGGAATAGCTGAAAGATTCTATACTTTTTATACAGCTGCATCATATTCTATTGTGTAGATATAAAGTAACCTATTTAAATAGCATCGTGCTGGTGAAAGTCTATGTTTTTTCCAATATTTTGCTGTTAAACAAACAATACAGTGAATAACCCTGATAAGTGTCATTTTTCATGACTGAGAGTGTGATAAATTTTTCCCAGTAAAGTTTGGGAGGCAAAAATACATATTTTTTTAAATTTTGATATGTATTAAGAAATTTAACTCTACAAGGTTTGTACATATTTTTATGTTCCAAGAAAAGTAGGGGAGTGTAATATCACTTAAGTTGCTCTCACACAAAGGTCCTGAGTGACAGGACCTTTAGGGACACAAGCACAGGGCCATATCCCTGGTGCCCACACAGGGCAGGTGCCTCTGGATCCTGGGAAGCTCTAGGAAAGGCGAGGATGCCCTCTAGAGGACACGCTGCTAAGGATCAGAAAGGGGCCAAAGAAGTTGAGAGATTACGGAAGGTCTTAAACTAAGGGAAAGTTCAAGTGGAAGATATTAAGGTTCAAGGAGCAAGCTGAAGTGAGAAAGTGGTAGAGACTGATGGAAGGAGAAGGTAAAAAGCTCCAGGGAAGTTAGGGGAGGCACATCAGGGCTCTCCACTCCTCCTCAGCATTGAACTTTGTAGTGGTCATGCTGGTGGGGCTCTGTGAGCTCTAGAATGTCCAGCACTATCTGGGGACTCTACACACTCAAGGCCAGCAGGACTCCCTCCCCCCGCTCTGACAATCAGCAATGTCTCCAGACTTTGCCAAATGCTTTTAAAAATGAAAAAATTGCCCCTGGCAGAAGCATTAATCTACACTAATCTATAAAAGCAAATCACCACTAAAATCCATCACCTCTTGGTAGAAGAATTACAAGTGTGAGATGGGTAAAATGGAGGTCTTCAATATTTACTGAAATAACTTTTACTTAATCAGCAATTTGATGTCCCAGAAGGCATGTTTAGGGGTGATGCCACATGGCTGCCTGTACCTCACAGCAGAAAGGGTATGGGTTTTCCAAGGGTCTGTAACCATGAACTGGAAAGGTCTGGAACTGGGAAAGGTAATGACACGCAATGGGTTACGTTAAAAAGTGTGATGTAGGGAATTCTGTAGATATTGGCAGAAAAAAATACACAATGTAAACCCAAATCCCATTCCGATTCTCTCACCATCTTAGGGCCATCTTGGCTATCTATGAATGGTAGCATTTAGGTCCCTGGCCTGTAGACTGTCTGGCTCAGGGACCTCAAATGTTCTCTTATTGTAGAGAAAGAAGACGTTTTGATCATTCTCATCCTTCACTCATTCACCTCTCACACCTGTCGACCTCTCAAACCTCTTGCCACTCCTGGATTTCATTCTCAATTTTCTGAGCTCCATTTCTGTCCCTCATCAGTTCCAACATGTGATGGGTCCAGATGGTGACTTCTGGCCATGATTTTGTAAAAAAAAAAAAAAAAAAAAAAAAAAAAAAAAAAAGACTTTAAAATTACTTTGCCTGACACCTCCTTAAACTGACCTCCACCTGCAGCCCCATGATCATACCAGCAGCATTTGGACATGTTTTCTGGTAGCCAGATGCTTTCCATCTCTCATTAGGAAATGTGACTCTCTCTACGCTGCATAAAGATTTCCCAGTAGAAATGAACACAGAGATACTGCCTGTGTGTTCCCAAAGAAAATGGTCTCTATAAGAACATGTGAAAGCTGCAATTATAGAACGGACAACCTAAAACATACATTATGTAGATGATTCTCACCATTCCTTTAAGAGATACATTGTAAAACATGCCATTAATAATTATTCGAGAAGAAAAAAGCATGTATACTCTTTTCTTGAATTAATTTTAATAAGGTGGTTCCTCCCATGTGCCAAGGCTAGGCCTCTGAACAAAATTCTCCATCTGCAGTGGCAATGCCTGAGAGGATGACATGGACTTAGGCCTGATATGCAGCCATTACTGTCTATCCTGCCCCTGATGAAGGACGGTACCAGCCCAGGGCCCAAATCTCCTGCTGAAGAGCTGGGAGAGAAAATGGAATATCCAAAACCTCTTACCTTTTTCCAATCAACGGCAATGGGTACCAGTGTAGTCCATTTGCCCCTGAGGACACCCACCTGCTGGTCTTTGGCTTCTAGGAGTCAGACCTCACTGGCTTCTCTGGGTCTCAGCTGCTTTCACTCTGCTGAGTCTTGCTCTTTCACATGGGGGTCACTCCCCTGCCAGGCATGTCTTCCAGCTCCAGCTGACAGGTCAGCTAAACCAGAACCAAGAGAATGAACAAAGATTTCAATATCTAGTACATCTAGCTGAGATGCAATCTGTACAAAAAAATAAAGAAGTAGAGATGCACACACCTCCCCTGACAACATTGTGTCCCAAAGCAATGCCTTCTGTGCCCCTCATGAAGGAGCTCACTGTCCCTCACCACATGGGTAAGTGCTTCCAGGGTCTCTCAATTCCTCAACGGGAGGCAACACACATTTTAACACAGTACCTCAGCAATGGAAGTGGTGATAATTTACCTTCTTTGATAAAGTTTCTGAAAAGATCCCTAGACTGCAAAATTCCCCTTTGAAAGAAGACAGAAACGGCTTTCCAACTACACAACATTGGCCTCCTTGCTTTTAAAAAAGTACCCTTTAAAGAGTCAAAATAATTTTGCCAAAAAAAAAATGCAGAAATTGAACTTTCTTATTTCATATCTCACAAAACATTACAACTATTAAAAACAGAGGCTGCTGGCATAAGAATACATATAGGGGTCAAAAGGATAGAATTGAGAGTCCAGAAATAAACACTCACCCTTATAGTTCATTGCTCTTGCATAAGGGTGTCAAGATAATTTAATGGAGGAACAATCATCCTCTCAAATAACGGTGCAGAAACAACTAGGTAAAAACATGCAAAACAATAAACTTAGAGAACTATACTTCCAACCGTATCAAACAATTATCTAAAAATGGATCAGTGAGTTAATTATAAGATCTATAACCACAAAAACATATTAGAAAAAGACATGAGGTAAAATTTAATGACCTCAAATGTGCCATGGATTGTCAGGTATGACCCAAATGCATGAAAAACAAAAAGAAAAATTGATAAATTGAGCTAAAGATGCAAGCCTTTTGTGCATCAAAGGATATTATCAAGAAAATAAAAAGACCAAACACAGAATGACACATAATAGTTGCAAATCACGTAGACAATGGTTTCATGCCCAGAATATATAAAGAACTGCTACAACTCGACAACAAAAAGACAAACTACCCAATTTACATAAATGGGCAAAGAACTCAAATAGACATTTCTTCAAAGAAGATATGCAAATCATCAAGAGACACCTGAAAAGAAACTCAACATCATTAGTCATTAGGAAAATACAAAGTCAAAACCACAAGGAGATATCACACTACACCTACAAATATGGCTACTATTCTTTTAAAATGTTAAATAGCAAGTGAAAGCCTTATGTAGAATTTGGAATCCTCATACATTGCTGGTGAGGTTATAAAAAGGTACAGCCACTAGGAGAAACAGTTGTGCTGGTCCTCAAGAAGCTAATCATAGAATTCTCATATGAAACAGCATCCATTCCTAGGTATATATCCAAAGAACTGAATCCAGGGACTCAAATAGGTACTCGCATGGGAATGTTGATTGCAGCATTACTCACAAAAGATAAAATATGAAAACAATCCAAGTGTTCATCAACATATGAATAAACAAATGTGGTAACACATACAACAGAATGTTAATCTGTCGTAAAGAGGAATGAAGCTCTGACATCCGCTGGAACATGCATGGTTTTTGGAAAATTATATTAAGTGAAATATGTCAGAAACAAAATAACAAATATGTATAATTCCATTTATATGAAACATCAAGAATAGGCAAATTCATAGAGAGATAGTAGAGATGATCAAGTTCTAGGGTGGAAAATACAGGAAGTTATTATTGTTTAAAAGAAGCAAAGTTTCAGTTTAAAATGATAAAAATTTTCTAGGAAAAATAGTGGTGATGGTAACTGAGCACGGTGTATGTGGTTATTTCCACTTGATTGCACATTTTAAAGTGGTTATGTTTGTATTTTAGTAGAGACAGGGTTTCACCATGTTGGCCAGGATGGTCTCGAGCTCCTGGCCTCGTTATCCACCCCCCTTGGCCTCCCAAAGTGCTGGGATTACAGGCGTAATCCACTGCACCCAGCCAACTGTGTATTCTTTATAACAGAGGCATATAAATTTAAAGGTGCTGGTTCTCTTGGGGCTGCCAGTAATATATCACCCATAAAATGAATAATCTTGCTATTAGAAAATTCTTTTCTACTGGGAACTAAAGCCTGATCTACATGTTACTGATACATGATAGTACTATTCAGCATTCCCTGAGGAAGCACTTCCCAACGAAATCAGGAAGTTGGCCTTTCATTATTAATAGCTGGTAATGTAAACGCAAATTTTTCTCTGTTCTGTTCTGTGAGAGGAATAGAATAAAAACAGTCCTTTAAGTCAATCACAATTATAGGCCAATCTTGAACAATTGCCACGGGGGAAGGGGTCCCGTAGGTTGTAGATTAGCGTTAATAGCAGGGAAGTCATGCAAAAGTTTCCATTTGCCAAACTTTTGGGAATGAGGAAATGGCCGAATTCCAAGGACTGTTAGACGGTTCTATATGACCGGATTTTAATTGTTCCTCAAATAATTCATGGGCTCTTTGTAATTTCTCTCCCTTCAGAGGTCACTGTTCTACCTAAGATTTTGAGAGAGCCACATCAGGGGCAGTGGAGGTAAAACAGTGGCCATAATTATAATTTAAATGTAACTTAAATTTTAACAGAGAATTATAATTTGCGATGTTCCTGGTATACAAGGAACACATGAAATTTTACCATGGGCCGCCCTTGGAGTAGGAGAGCAGCGACGCAGGTCCTGGTCAGCGGTCCCACTGCGCTTGCATAGGCACCTCTGTTTGTCTGCATGCCTCCCTCCTCCTACCGCTGGGCAGAGGCTGCTGGCCTGGAGGACCCTGTCAGATTGGGCACTGCTGGCTTTTTTCCCGCTGAGCCTTTCCTAACGCACACCGCCTGCTTTGCTGCACAGCTTCGGTTTCTAATGCCTTTTCTTATCTCTTTATAAACATACACCTGACTGCCTTGTTGATTTTGCATCACTGGGCAGGCTAAAAGCTCCCCTTCAAATGTCGCTTGCTTAAGAAAGGGTCCCATAGCTGTAGTGTATGCCTTGTCTTTTTTCTTGTTTATTGGAGGAGGGGGCTCAGGAAAAACCTCCGTTTCCTCTTTGTTATTTTGGCCAGGTGATATTGGGGCTAAGGAACTCAGGGGTGGTAAAGTAGGTGACGGTTCTTTCTCCTTCCCCTTTTTAGGCTCTTCTGTGTATAATGGGAGCAGAGTCGCCCTCACTAAAGCCCATAGCATTAAATATTATACTGGGACCCGTTGCTCTTGTGCTTGAGGCCAGGAGATTTAGACCATCCTGGCTAACATGGTGAAACCCTGTCTCTACTAAAAATACAAAAAAATTAGCCAGGCGTGGTGGCAGGCACCTGTAGTCTCAGCTACTCAGGGGGCTGAGGCAGGAGAATGGTGTGAACCCAGGAGAGGGAGATTGCAGTGAGCTGAGATCGTGCCACTGCACTCTAGCCTGGATGACAGAGCAAGACTCTGTCTCTAAAAAAGAATTAATAATTTTAAAAAACAGAAAAAACAAACAACAACAAAACAAAACAAAAAACAACAACAACAACAGAAATTTTTCTTCCCTCTTGTTCCCAAAGCTCTACGTCTAGCTTACCTTCTTTCAGGAACCATGGGTTAAATGATACAATTTGCATTAGGTCCCTTAATTGATCCTGCAAAACTGAGGCTCCAGTGACTTTAGGCAGCTGTTTGAATACTTTTTGAATACTGCTTCTGCTGTGCTGATAACTGTTGTCCCCTGATAAAAACCCTACCCTGAATAATTCCCTCGAAATTGGAGATCCCAAGCAGGCACTGATGACCTACTGACTTACTGACTTATCGACTTCCTGACTTACCAACTGCACAGTCTTCACCTTCTTTTTCAAGGGATCTGTCATGATTATTTGCAGCTATACCTCAGACCTGGGAAACAACATGCCAGGTCCTCACATGGGGCACCAACTGTCTGGGTCCAACCGGCAGACCCTGACGCAGCAATGGATGAACAAATACATTCAGACACAAATGTCCAGTGAAAGAGCAGGCTAGGTGGCCAAGTCACTCACGGATACCTAGAAAGGTCCGGTAAAGAGTTAACAGCAGAGGCCCTGATCAGCCAGTGAAGTTTGCATTTATTTAGTACAGATTAAATGACAAAGGTCTTGAGTAAACACCACTAGAAGGTAACCGACATTGCAGACCTTCCAGAAAATAGTTTCCCTGAGCATAAGATTAAATGTTGGTTTTAGGATGGCCTGAGTAAACAAGATATTTAGATAAACTCCTCTACATTCCTGTGTATCTATGCCCTAAGCATTTAAGATAATTCAGCTGCCTTCAGCCAAACCTTTTACTGAAGCTATGTAAACCACCAGACTTCCAAGAAGGTTTGTGACTATTTCCTATAGCTATCTTTATAATTTTTCTTCTAAAACATTTCCCACCACCTTGACTGAAGTCCCACAGTTGAGAAGACAGGGAAAGGCATCATTAAGCAAGAAAAAGTTAGAACAAGTTTGGCCACAAGAAAGTAAAATGTTGGTCAGGTTTTTCAGTACAGATCAAAAAAAGGGAGATTAGGGCCATGCTATGAGGACACTGAATGGCAGACTACGTAATGGGAACTTCATCCTACAGATAAGAGAAGTCACTGGAAAGCTTTGAAAAGGTCACAAACATGACAAACTGCATTTCTCGGAAGATTACGCTGACCAGTATTAGGCAAGATAAGTTGGGAAATGATCTTCAACTTTGGCAACTTCATAGAAATATCTAAAAGATCTGTATTTCTTTTCTTTTCTTTTCATGTTTAATTTTGAAATCATTTCAGATTTTCTAAAATGTTCCAAAAATAGGCAAAGTCCTCATATGCTTTTCATTCATCTTCCCCAAATATTAACGTTATAGATATGCACCTAACAATCAAAATCAATAAATGATTATTAACACTGTAAAATGAATGCCTGTAGAGACCTTATCCAAATCCCCTGTATGTTCTGACTAATGTTCTTCTTCTGGACCAGGATCCAATCTAGTATCACATATTGCTCTTCATTGTACTGTTCTCTCAGTCTCCTTTAATCTGGGAAAGTTAGGATTTATCTTTAAGTGCTTCATATTTTTGAAGAGTATTGGTTACTTATTTTGTAGAATGACCCTCAGTTTGGACTTCTCTAATATTTTCTCATGATTAAACTCATGTTATACACTTTGTACAAGAACACCACAGGTATGATGCTGCACCTTCTCCATCCATTATATTAGAATGCCCTAAGATGTCGTTGTAGCAGTACAAGGGGCAGACAAAACTCCTCAGACAGAAGGAAGTTACAGAAGGAAGAGTTTTATTCAGCCGGGAACATCAGCAAGACTTCAGTCTCAAGAGCTGAGCTCCCTGAGTAATCAATTCCTGTCCCTTTTAAGGGCTCACAACTCTAAGGGGGTACATGTGAGAGGGTCGTGATTGATTGAGCAAGCAGGGGGTATGTGACTGGGGCTGTTTGCACCAGTAATTAGATCAGAACAAAACAAGATAGGGATTTTCACAGTGCATTTCTATACAATGTCTGTAATCTATAAGATAACAGAACCAATTAGGTCAGGGGTCGATCTTTAACTACCAGGCCCAGGGTGCGATACCAGGCTGTCTGCTTGTGGATTTCATTTCTGCCTTTTAGTTTTTACTTCTTCTTTCTTTGGAGGCAGAAATTGGGCATAAGACAATATGAGGGGTGGTCTCCTCCATTATTCGTCCCTTTTGAGACTCTCACTCATTTTATTAGTGGGAGTTCTCACTTTCATTTTCACTACCCATGTCTTCTTGCAAGACAGATCGATAATGATTTATATAGTATATTTGTGCTGAGGCATTTTGGTGAACTAAGGTAGCAATGAAGCTTTTTATCATTCAAAGAAGTACAGGTATCAAACAGGGGAGCAGTAGACAGGTACCTATTATTATTATAACTCCTATTATAAGAGTTTTAAATCCTCCTAGCACTGGGAACCATTTTCCAAACATGGCCCCAGGGTCAAATCCATGCCACACTTGCATGGGCATATGTGCCAGTTTTGTCATATCTCTAACTATGTCTTCAACTACTTGCCCTTGATTATCTATGTGTAGGCAGCAATTAGTAAGGTTAAATTTCCTGCAGATCTCTCCTTCAGTCGCTAGCAAGTAGTCCAGAACTAATCTATTTTGATAGATAGCATTTCTCATCAGAGTTTCTTGCCAGAACAGAATAGTCAAGGCTCTGCCGCTTATATTAGTGATTATTTCTAAGACAGCTTGTAACCATATGATTTTGTTGATTATGTAAATAGGGGTCCGGTATCCCCATGAGCTGTCTCGTGCCCAAGTAGCAGGCCCATAATATTGTATGATTCTCTCAGGGGGCCATTCATCATCTTTCCAATTTCCTATAGCTATGCTTCTCTTTCCACGGGAAGCTAGACAGGGAAGACCAGGAGTTTGCCTGTTTTTAATGGCAGTAGGAAGAAAGATGGTTTAATTGTGCCAATAACACAACTATCTGCCCACTGGTCAGGTAATTTGGCATAAGCTCGATGGCCACATATCCAATACAATCTAGTGGGGGCTGTCCAGTTCCGGTGGGACTCCAGGTGGGTCCACATGGTTTGTAACTTTTGGAATTTGCTAAAAGGATTCCACTCTGTTTGATTTGAACTCCACCAAGTGACTGTTTTTGTGGTACCATTATACAGTTTCTGTCCCAGACAACTAAGTCGTCCTACAGGGTGAGTGAATTCTTTTCCTTCTCTAGCTATCCAATAATTGAGGATTTTAGGACCCAGAAATTATCAGAGTGATTCTTTTGAGCTGGAAATTCATCAGGAAATGGGTCTGTAGGCACTAGTTCTTGGGCTTCCCATGGTCATTGATTTCCCATTACAGTTCCTCCACATACATAACATGAAGTGACATTCAGAGATTGGGCTACATGCCTTGGCTAATTGCAAAAACAAATTTCTTGTTTTTTTCTGGAATTTCTGGTACTGGTACATTTGGTTCATCATAGAAAATTTGAAACAGTGGCTCAGGAAAGTGTTTGTAAACTTCTTCTCGAACCAAGATATTTACTCGGGGATTCAGTCTGGCCCCGTCAATTCCTAAGGTCACACACTCCTCTTTTTTCCAGCAAGGATCAATAGTATTGGTTATTACTAGCTCTAACGGGTTACATTGTCCCTTAGTACAGGAAGGGCCATTTTTTCCTTTCTGAAGGTGGATTGGATCCTTTTCATCATTATTTTTTTCTTTTATCCAAGTGGCCTAAACGACACAAGACCAGAATTTACATTTATTTCCACACAGTCCTAATTTATGACAGATGTACTTATTTTCTGCCATATAGCCTCTTTTCTAATTAAGACAACCACACCTTATTCCGAACTTATTACTATTAATGATAGCACAGGTATCAAATTTTAAGGTGACTTGTTTGGGCACCCTTTTTTTTCTTCTGTTTTGACTAACACTTTACTCATATCATTTATGAGACCCCACCAGTCCTCAGTCCTTAATCTAATTTTAAAAACTGTGGTCATGGGAGGCTCAGATGGGTCATAACACACAACAGGTTGGTCATTTCCTGGGCTACATACTTTGTATAGAATAACATTATACAAACAAGTTCTTTTTAGAGTTCCAGTACACTTCCAATAACTGTAAAATAATAGGACCTTAGCAACCTTTTGTCCTACCTCAGTGCTTTGATGTATACACTGGGAACAGCCCTCAGTCTGAGAAAAGTCAGTTGAAGTCTTTACTGTACAAGTCCAAATTTGAAGGAAAATGAGTACCGCGATGAGTTGTCTCATGCTTCAGCTGTGCGTGGACCAGTCAGCTTCTGGGTGTGACTGGAACAGGGCTTGTCGTCTTCTTCAGAGTCACTTTGCAGGGGTTGGCAGAGCTGCTCCCGTCCACATACCACTTGCAGTCTACTGATGCTTAAGGATGGTCTCAGAGTTTGGGCCTGCTAGAATAAACTGAGTCCAATACCTCTACACAGTTATGTTCAACTGGGCTCTCTGATACAGGGAAAAAGGTGGTGGGGTTTAGGGTGTTGCAAACTTCAACAGATATGTGGAGATTTTCACATAGCAAGCTTTGGTACTTGGTTAATCTAGCATTTTTTAACCAATGATGTCCTTTGGTATTTGTTAAAGTTACCACAGCATAGGGGGGTTTTATATTCCGGTTTTGCCTAAGGGTTAGTTTATCTGCTTCTTGTGCTAACAGGAACTTTGCTGCTAGGGCCCTTAGACCTGGGGGCCAGCCTTTATTAACTCTGTCTAGTTGTTTTGAGAGATAGGCCACTGGCCTTGGCCAGGCCCCACAGTCTGGGTTAAAACTCCAACTGCCATTTTTTCTCTTTCTGACACCTAGAGTGTAAAGAGTTTTGTCAGGTCAGGTAGTATCAGGGCTGGGGCCAACATGAGTTTTTCTTTTAACTCTTGAAAAGCTCGTTGCTATTGGTTGTAATAGATGTAGTTTATCTAATCTACATTTTTATTAACTGTCACCTACTAAAATATTGACTCAAATTCTGCAGCTATTTGATTTCAAACTTTAAATTGATCTGGTATTCCTTGTAGGACTCCAATTGTGTCTAAATAGACATGAGAGTTGAAAGACCCATAAGGGGCTTCTCTCACTTTATGATGTCTTATTAGTATTATTTTTCCTTCTGGTAGATGAAATGCCAGGGTGAAAGGGATAGCCAATTGGACTAAAGTACAAGTGCCACTCCAGTTATTCAGCAGAGTGCCTAGTAAAGCTCCACCACAATACCACCACACATCCACTCAGGGATGAAAAAGGGCTGACTGATTGATAAGCTCTTGAAAATTCTTAAGCTCACTGCATCCTTTCAAGTCTCCAAGGAATGCTAAGTTTCCTCCTTGTCGTGAGAGACACGAAGTGAACTTAGTGCTGGGAGACAGAAGCTGGATGGCCCTCGGGGGCTGACCCACAGGGTCTTTGGGATATAGCAGAGAGAGCTGGGCATGACTTATTACTCCAGGCTGTAGAATCCTGGAAAAGAGCTATCAGGCAGCCTACGCCTAGTCAACTGGAGGACCACCTTAGTGGCAGGGGACAATCTGGGCCTCTGGCCTGCCATGTGCACAAGCATAACAATTGCTTTTGTTTAATGTGCAATTGGAATATTTGATCAATTTTAACCAGGCATTTGCATCTTGATATCCTGTCTTAATTGCTAAAGTTTGTTTTAAGTCTTTAACTTCTATGATCCTCCAGTAAAATGAATGTGTGGTTTTAGGGAAATTACAAAAAGCAGTTGGGGCAGTCCATCCTTGCTCTTTAGTGGTCCACAGAACATTGGATCAACTATGGCATGAAAGCTGTACATCGGGGTGCAACACTCCTGGTTGGCACTGGGGTCTTTATCGAAATCTCCCTGGATTAAATGGTCCTAGTTTACTAATGTCTAGTCTGAGGGGAGTCAGGAGGGACAGAAGTACTTTTCTGAAGTAGAAAGCTGTCTTTGACTTGGCAAGTCCTCACAGGGTGTAACAAAGCAAGCATTAAATGCAATAGTTTGAGGTGAAATTGACTTGGTTATATTAATAACTAGATGGTCAGTAATAGAACAAGGAAAGAAGAAAGAGTAATGGAATAGATTAAAAGAGTTAAATTTTTCTTAGCTTTAGTTTTGTAGGGTTTTCATCAGGCCTCTGAGCCCAAGCCAAGCCATCGCATCCCCTGTGACTTGCACTTATAAGCCCAGATGGCCTGAAGTAACTGAAGAATCAATCACAAAAGAAGTGAAAATGTCCTGCCCTGCCTTAACTGGTGACATTCTACCACAAAAGAAGTGAAAATGTCCGGTCCTTGTCTTTAGTGATGACATTATCTTGTGAAATTCCTTTTCTTGGCTCATCCTGTCTCAAAAAGCTCCCCAAATGGGCACCTTGTGACTCCCACTCCTGCCCACCAGAGAACAACCCCCTTTGGTTGTAATTTTCCTTTACCTACCCATTTCACATAAAACAGCCCCACCCTTATCTCCCTTCGCTGACTCTCTTTTCAGACTCAGCCCGTCTGCACCCAGGTGAAATAAACAGCTTTATTGCTCACACAAAGCCTATTTGGTGGCCTCTTCACATGGACGGACGCGCATGACAGTTTTCCCCTGGGACTATGGCCCACGACTCTGGAGGGGTTGGCGCTTTCTTGACTCGGCTGTGGTGAATCCATCTTTTTTTTTTTTTTTTTTTTTTTTTGCTGTATGAACAGCAGTCTTGGTGGTTAGCAGTACAAGGTAGGGTCCTTCCCAGGCTGGCTCAAGTGTTTTTTCTTTCCACCTTTCGATGAGAATGTGATCTTCAGGTTGGTGTTGGTTTACTGGAAATTCTAGGGGTGGTAGATGTGCTAAAAGCCTTTTAGGTTGTTTTTTTTTTTTTTTTTGTGAGAAAGGAAAGTGGAAGATAAACCAAGTATATAATTTTTAAGAAATTGACCTTTCGTTTTAAATGTGGGGACCTTGGCAACGAACTTTATAGTCCTTAGTGCCTTTTTACTGAGAAATTTCCTTTGGAACCTATTTTTATTAGTTTTTAAACCAAAGAAAACCAAATACCATTTTACATTTAATAATGCTTCTTGTATAATTTTTACACCAGATAAGCTAAATTTTATCTTTATATTAGTGTGTTATTAATGTTAAACCTAATTTTAATAAAACCTTATAGACATATTTATTTAAATTTTATGTTTGACCATAAGGTAAGATTTTACAGACTCTTTTTAATCTTTTATAATTTTTGCTAAAGAGCAGGCTGGTGCTTTAAGAAAAGCTGCTATGCTTTTACTTTAATGTCCAGTTCACAGAAAAACTGGATGATACTTCTTTAACTTTAGCTAATATGTTTACACAATGTTCTTTACAATTAACATTTTAAAACTTGCTTAAACTTTCAAAATAATAATTTTTAACTTTTTAATGTAGGTAAAAATGTACATTCTTATGCCTCCTTATAATCCTTTTACCAAAGATATATTTTGCTTTTCTTATATACCTTGCACATAAACTGCTTTTTTTTTTTTTTTTTCAATAGTTTTACATTCAGGAGGTCTAGTTACTTTTAAATTATACAATATTTTTGCATAAATTCTTTTTTCATACTTTTTTTTATAACCTTTCTTTTCCCAACCCCCTCCCCCACGACTTTTACCAGCAATTTCTTTTTTGACATGCCTTCATTTTCAGACTTATTACAAACATTTCTTTCTTTAAACAACCAGTTTATTTGAGGACAAGAATTTACCATATAACACTCTTTTTATATAAATTCCGCCCCCCCTTTTTTCTTTTTTTATCTGAAGATGATAACCTTTCTTTTCCAAAGTGAACCTTTTTTTTTATGTCTGTGGACTAGACTGTCTAAGGCCACAGATTAGAAGTTACTATAATACATGTCACACTGTTAACTTTTAGCAAACTTTACTTTTGTTGAAAACCTGGTAAGTTTGGGATTTTAATTATCCGTTGCTATTAATAACACCTTGTTTTATCCAAATTAGAATTGCTATAATGGCTTTTAAAGGAACAGGGTACGCTTTTTTTTTTAACTACTTATATATCTCTCTCTTTCTTTCTTTCTTTCTCTCATTGACTTCCCTTTTGCCTCTGTCTCTTCCTCTCTCTGCCTCTGTCTTTCTCTTTCTCTCTCTCCTTGACTCCTTTTTTGTCTGTCTCTTCCTCTCCATCTCTTCCTCTCTCTCTCTCTTTGCCTCTTTTCCTCTCTGTCTCTTTCCTTTCTCTCTCTCTGCCGGTCTTTCCTTGCCTCTGTCAGCCACTTATGCTGCTGTTCTCTCAACCACTGTGTGTTGGGGGCGGGGGATCTAAAACAACCTGGTCTGGGTTCCCTGGCTTACAGGTTACCTTCTGCCATACCTTTGAAACAAGGGGCCTGTCCATGCTTCCTTCTAATGGCCGACCTACCTCTAATGCTGGCCAGTCTATCTTATACAAAGTTTTAAGTTTTTCTGGTGTCATAGTACTCCATAGTCTCCCATAAATCCTTTTTTTCAAATTTTTCAACATGGTTCCTAGTGCGGTGGGCTTACTTTGTACCTCACCCATGTTTCCTCTAGACAAAACACCACGCTCACAACACATGCACACCACAAAACAAAAAACGGGTAAAAACGGCACACACAAACTTTTGTAGTTTACACCAAACCAAAATCTGGGTATCCAGAAACCCAAGCCAGGTCAAAACCAAAACCAAAGTGTCAAGCAATCCAAGTCAAGTCAAAAACAAAAACCAAAGTGCCGATACAGGCACACCGTGGGTGATCAGGCCACGCTTCCACTCAAATGGAGTAGGCAAGTTCCCAAGACCAGTCCTGTCAAGCAATTCAAACCAAGTCAAAACCAAAACCAAATTGCCAATAAAGGCACACCATGGGTGATCAGGCCACACTTCCACTCAAACGGAGTGGGCAAGTTTCAAAGACTAGTCTTACCAAGTTTCAGATGCTCAGACTCCAAGTCCCCATTCCTTCCCGGTGTTCAGCGACTGTGTTGATCCTGCTTGGGGGCCTGCCACACACTGCTCTGGCGAGGCGTCCCACTGGTGCAAATGCCTACCCGGGAGCCCTCTCAGGATCCGCGTGGATTGGGCTGGTCGGAGTCCTCCGCAGGGATGTTCCACAGGGCAGGCTTAAGCCACCTAAGGAGCTGCCTACACCATCCACCATTCACCTCGCTTCCCGGTCAGGGAACAAAGAAATGTAACAGGAGGAGCGGCAGACAAAACTCCTCAGACACCAATTTACAGAAGGAAGGGGTTTATTCGGCTGGGGGCATTGGCAAGACTTCAGTCTCAAGACCCTAGCTCCCCAAGGAACATAAAAAGGACAATTCCTGTCCCTTTTACGGGCTCATAACTCTAAGGGGGTGCATGTGAGAGGGTCGTGATTGATTGAGCAAACAGAGGGTACATGACTGGGAGTTGTTTGCACCGGTAATTAGATCAGAATGAAACAAGATAGGGATTTTCACAGTACATTTCTATACAATGTCTGCAATCTATAAGAAAACAGAACCAATTAGGTCAGGGGTCCATATTTAACTACCAGTCCCAGGGTGCGGAGCCGGGCTGTCTGCCTGTGGATTTCATTTCCGCCTTTTAGTTTTTACTTCTTTCTTTGGAGGCAGAAATTGGGCATAAGACAATATGAGGGGTGGTCTCCTACCTTATCGTTATCTCTGATTACTGGGGATGTTAACTTTGATCACTGGGCTAAAGTTCCTCCACTGCAAAATGACACTTTTCCTTGAAAGCATTTTTAAACAACCAATCCTTGGACGACACCGCACATCAGCCAAATCAGATACACTTGAGGGATGGTACAGGCATTGGTAGGCTTTAAACGCCCTATAAGTGACTGTAATCAGTATCCAGAATTGTAAACCTATGGCTTAGACAGTGAAGATTAGAATCCTGAAAATCAGCTAGGAGACCATTCCTAAGGTTCTCTTTAAAAAAAATCTAATTCTAAACAAAAGCAAATACATGTGGATTTTGGCATGGACATATGGTAGAGAAATAGAGGAAAAATAGAAATCACCTGATGGGGAAAGAGATGAGTCAGTAGACTGCAGTCCAATTTGAAGAAAAAAAAAAAGGCACAATCAGGTGTGATGACACTTGCTTGTAATTCCAGTATTTTGGGAGGGAAAGTGGGTAGATCACTTGAGCCCAGAAGTTGGAGACCAGCCTGGGATATCACCAGCCTGGGTGAAACCCCATCTCTAGAGAAACAAACACAAAAAATTAGCTAGGCATGGTGGCACGTGCCTGTGATTCCAGCTGCTCAGGAGGCTGAGACAAGAGTATGCTTGAGTTCACAAGGTTGAGGCTACAGTCAATTATGATCTCGCCACTGCACTTCAACCTGGGTATGAGAGTGACACACTCTCTCTTTAAAAAAAAAAAAAAAAAAAACAGTAAAAATAATGTTCTAAGGTCACATCTAGTACAAAAACTGCACCTTGTTCTGTGATGTTTAGATGCCATACTTAAAATACAACATGGAGGTGTTTCCATATGAATAGCTGAAAGATTCTCTACTTTTAATGCAACTGCATCATATTCTATTGTGTAGATACAAGGTAATCTGTTTAGTAAGCATCGTGCTGGAAAAAGTATAGGTTGTTCCCAATATTTTGCTGTTAGACAAACAATACAGTGAATAACCCTGATTAGGCATCATTTTTCATGACTGGTAGTGTGATAAATTTTTCCCAGTAAAGGTTGGAAGGCAAAAATATATAATTTTAAAATTTTGACATGCATCGAGAAATTTTACTCTATAAGGTTTGTACATATTTTTATGTTCCAAGAAAAGTAGGGGAGGGTAATATCACCTCAGTTGCTCTCACACAAATGTCCTGAGTGACAGGACTTGTAGGGACACAGGCATACAGCCATATCCCTGGTGCCCACACAGGGCAGGGGCATCTGGATCCTGGGAAGCTCCAGGAAAGGTGAGAATCCCCTCTAGAGGACACCCTGCTGAGGATCAGAAAGGGGTTAAAGAAGTCCAGAGTTTACAGCAGGTCTTAAACTAAGGGAAAGTTCAAACGGAGGGCACAAAGGTTCAAGGAGGTGAGAAAGTGCTAGAGACTGATGGAAGGGGAAGGTAAAAAGCTCCAGGGAAGCTAGGGGAAGCACATCAGGGCTCTCCACTCAACTTCAGCATTGAACTTTGTAGTGGTCGTGCTGTTGGGGCTCTGTGAACTCTAGAATGTTCAGCACTATCTGGGGACTCTACACCGTCAAGGCCAGCAGGACTCCCTCCCCCAGCTCTGACAACCAGCAATGTCTCCAGACTTTGCCAATTGCTTTTCCGAACGCAAAAATTGCCCCTGGCAGATGCATTAATCTACACTAATCTATAAAAGTAAATCACCACTAAAATACATCACCTCCTGGTAGAAGAATTACAAGTGTGAGAGAGGTAAAATGGAGGTCTTCAATATCTATTGAAATGACCTTTACTTAATCAGCAATTTGATGTCCCAGAAGGCATGTTTAGAGGTGATGTCACAGGGCTGCCTGTACCTCACAGAAGAAAGGGTGTGGGTTATCCAAGGGTCTGTAACCATGAACTGGAAATGTCTGTAACTGTGAAAGGGAATGACACACACTGGGTTATGTTAAAAAATTGATGTAGGGAATTCTGTAGATATTGGGAGAAAAAAATACACAATGTAAACCCAAACCCCATTCTGATTCTCTCACCATCTTAGGGCCATCTTGTCTGTCTTTGAATGGTAGCATAGGGATTTTTGTATATTTTCAAAACTGTATACTGTTGGATCATTTTTAAACTATGAATAAATCCCAAACTGGATCAAGTAACTGGACACTGCTGGAGTCTCACTTTTGACCAGGAGAGCTGACAACATCCTGCTCCCCCTGGCCTGGACACTGTCTGGCTCAGGGGACTAAATGCTCTCTTATTATGGAGAAAGATGTTTTGAACATTCATCATTCACTCATTTACCTCTCACACCCGTTGACCTCTCAAACCTCTTCCCCACTCGTGGATTTCATTCTCAATTGACTGAGCTCCATTTCTGTCCCTCATCCATTTCAACATGTGGTGGGTCCAGGTGGTGGCTTCTGCCCATGGTTTTGTAAAAAACAAAAAAACAAAAATAAAAATAAAAAAGACTTTCAAAACTGCTTTGCCGGACACCCCCCTTCAACTGACCTCCACCTGCAGCACCATGATCATACCAGCAGAATTTCAACACTTTTTCTGGTAGTCAAATGCTTTCCATCTCTCATTAGGAAACGTGACTCTCTCCACGCTGCATAAACATTTCCCAGTAGAAATGAACACAGAGATACTGCCTGTGTGATCCCAAAGGAAATGGTTTCTATAAGAACATGTGAAAGCTGCAATTATAGAAAAGACCACCTAAAACATACATTATGTAGATGATTCTCACCATTCCTTTAAGCGATACATTGTAAAACATGACATTAATACTTATTCTAGAAGAATAAAGCATGCATACTGTTTTCTTAAATTAATTTTAATAAGGTGGTTCCTCCCACGTGCCCAGGCTGGGCATCTGAACAAAATTCTCCATCTTCAGGGGCAATGCCTGAGAGCATGACATGGACTTAGGCCTGATATGTAGCCATCCCTGTCCACCCTGTCCGTGCTGCAGGACAGTACCAGCCCAGGGCCCAAATCTCGTACTGAAGAGCTGAGAGAGAAAATGCAATATCCAAAGCCTCTTAACTTTCCCCAGTCCACTGGAATGGTTACCAGTGCAGTCCATTTGCCCCTGAGGACACCCACCTATTGGTCTTTGGCTTCTAAGAGTCACACCTCACTGGCTTCTCTGGGTCTCAGCTGCTTTCACTCTGCTGAGCCCTGCGCTTTCACATGGGAGTCACTCCCCTGCAAGGCATGTCCTTCAGCTCCAGCTGACAGGTCAGCCAAACCAGAACCAAGAGAATAAACAAAGACTTCTATATCTAGTATGTCCAGCAGAGAACCAAACTGTACAAAAAATAAAGAAGTAGAGATGAACACAACTCCCCTGACAACATTGTGTCCCAAAGCAATGTCTTCTGTGCTCCTCATTAAGGAGCTCACTGTCCCTCAAATAAAGGTGCAGAAACAACTAGGTAACCACATGCGAGACAATAAACTTAGAGAACTGTATTTCCAACCATATCAAACAATTATCTAAAAATGGATCAGTGAGTTAATTATAAGATCTATAACCATAAAAACATCTTAGAAAAAGACATAGGGGTAAAACTTAATGACCTCAAATGTGCCATGGATTCTCAGGTATGACCCAAATACATGAGAAAGAAAAAGGAAAAATAGATAAATTGGGCTAAAGATGCAAGCCTTTTGTGCATCAAAGATATTATCAAGAAAATAAAAAGACCAAACACAGAATGAGACATAAAAGTTGCAAATCACATAGACAATGATTTCATGCCCAGAATAGATAAAGAACTGCTACAACTGGATAACAAAAAGACAAACCACCAATTTATACAAATGGGCAAAGGACGCAAATAGACATTTCCTCAAAGAAGATATGTAAGTCATCAAGAGGGATATGAAAAGAAACTCAACATCATAGTCATTAGGAAAATACAAAGTGAAAGCCACAAGGAGATACCACACTACACCTACAAATATGGCTACCATTCTTTTCACATGTTAAATAACAAGTGAAAGCCTTATGCAGAATTTGGAATCCTCATACATTGCTGGTGAGATTATAAAAAGGTACAGCCACTAGGAGAAACAGATGTGCTATTCCTCAAGAAGATAATCATAGAATTCTCATATAAAAGAGCATCCATTCCTAGGTATGTACCCAAAGAATTGAATGCAGGAACTCAAATAGATACTCGCATGAGACTGTTGATTGCAGCATTACTCATAAAAGATAAAATATAAAAACAATCCAAGTGTTCATCAACACATCAATAAACAAATGTGGTGACACATACAACAGGATGTAAATCCGCCATAAAAAGGAAGGAAGCTCTGACATCCGCTGGAATATACATGGACTTTGGAAACATTATGCTAAGTGAAATATGTCAGAAACGAAATAACATATATATATATATAAAATTCCATTTACATGAACCGTCTAGAATAGGCAAATTCATAGAGATAGAGTAGAGATGATCAAGGTCTAGGGTGGAAAATACACGGAGTTATTATTGTTTCAATGATACAAAGTTTCAGTTTAAAATGACAAAAATTTTCTATGAAAAACAGTGTTGATGGGAACTTAACACTGTGTATGTGGTTAATTCCACTTGATTGCACATTTTAAAGTGGTTAAAATAGCACGTAATTCACAGAACTGTGAAAAATCGATTTCTATTATTTAATTCACCGAGGCTAAGTTGTTTGTTATAGCAGCTAAAGCCCGTGAATACATCATCTGACCCAGTGTTTTCCATGAAACGTATCACTTTTTCAATCAAGTTAGCTGGAAGCTCCCAAGCCCATGTGCAGTGCTCAGCTCCAGACATCACTGTCCCCAGGGTATACACAGTGCCGCCTACTGCACACACACACAAACTCACAGAAGGTGACAAAAATCTGCATTCGGGACATCCGATTGTGAAAGAGGGAGAACAGTGAACGTGGAGCCACAGAGAATGGGACTCACTGGGCTGGAAGGTGATGGAGCTATAATATAACATATGTGTGACCTAGAGTGAAATGTGCAGATCCTTGTGGAATAAAACACACAGCCTGGCAGGGACTTCGGCCACCCACACTTCCCTTCCAGTCCACCAGAGGGCGGCAGAGTCCCTCCAGCCTGGAGCCTTCCCAGGGGAGGCCGACGTCCCTCAGCAGAACCCATAGCCAAGCAGGGTCCACCCTCACCAGGGTCACCTCGGCCCAAGACCTCAACGTCCTCCATGCTCCCCACATGGACTCTGTCAGCTCCTCCCAGACCTGGCGGCCGCCAATCTAATACCACTCCCTCTGCTGGCAGCTCCTGCCCCACAGGCTTGCTCCTTCCCTGGGCTCAGCTAAAAAGACATCTCCCAGGGCAGCGATGGTGCACACGAAGCCACATTGCGCGCTTTCCCCTCGTGACCTCCCTCCATCCTCATCAACTCTTTCCGTCACTGCTCCCTAAATGCCCGCCTGTGCTCCATCTGTCCTGTTCTGTGGGGCATCCCAGGCCAAGCCTAGCGCTGACACAGAACAGCGGCTGCCTGAGGGCCCACAGCCTCCCCGGGAATCAGGCACCCCGTGACCTGTCTACCCGCTGCACCCCGTGGGGCTCAAAGCGTGTGTGATGGTCAAACACAGGCACCGTCCAGGATGTGGCCGCCTACCCCCGTCTGTCCCTTGGGAAGACAGACCTCTCCTGTGTCCCTGCCAGGAGAAGGGGATATTATTGCTCTTTGCTCCCAGAACACAACTCACCCTCACCTGCCCTCTCAGGGGTGACCTACGCCCCTCCAAACAGAATCTCTGGCGACTGCCTGTTCCTCCTCTACAGAGAGCAGCTTGGCCAATTCAAAACCCTCAGGATAGACCCCTGGTTATGTCAGCACACGCAGGGCTGAGCCCATCGTGACCACAGAGTAAGTCGGGATGAATCTCTCCAGCTCTAAACCCCTGCTCTGTCCCAGGCTCCTCTTCCTGTGTCTCAACGAGCCTTGTTCCACGGGGTTCCTGGGTAACCCCCCACTTCCTCCTGCACCACCATGGGGAAGTGTACTGTGCTGACCACAGTACAGTCAGCTGGGCACAGAAGAGAGGACACAAAAGATGGTCAGGAAGAAATAATAAACCCTGAGCCCCAGCTCAGCCACCAGTCCCCAGGGAGCAATAGAGTGACTGAGAACTGTCTTTTGACCATGGGACTCACAGCCCCCATTGAGCAACCAGCACAGGCCTCTCCTCCCAAGAGGCATGAGAGATTCACCCTGCACACCTCCAGGAAGGACAGTTTCCTGTGGGACACCCAGGTCCTGAATGTCCATCCTTGGAAGCTGCAGTCAAGCTAGACACAATTAGAGAAAGGAATGGTCCCTGTCACCAGGCAACACACAGCTCACCCACAGCACAATGGGGTATCCCTGTGACAGGGACATGGTGCAGCTCCAGCCTCCTGCACTGAAGGGGAGAGCTAGACGGGGATGAAAGAGGGCAAAGGGCACAAATGTGCACACCGACCCAGACCCATGGGGACAGCAGGAGGCTGAGACCCAGGACTGTGATTGCCCAACCTACAGGGTATGTGTGTGACCGTGTGTGTCTGTGTGTGTCTCTTTTGTGTGTGTGTTTGTGTTTCTGCACATAGTGTGTATCGAGGTTTGTTGACAGAATCACTGCTGAAAAAGGCAGAGGCCTCCACAATTCCCAAGGACCTGACACACAGACAAAAGGTAAAAGAGAAGGAGGGACAAGGAGGCAGGACTGAGAGGGGCGGGGACAGAGAGGTGCCCTGGGAACAGACCCCACCCATGAACCAGAGAAGTGCTCCTGCCGCGGGAAGAGGCTCAGCACAGAAGGAGGAAGGACAGCACAGCTGACAGTCGTGCTCAGAAAGATTCTGGATCCCAGGCTCATCTCCACGGAGAACACACAGGCAGCACAGACCATGGGGGCCCCCTCAGCCCCTCCCTGCACACTGCACCTCACCTGGAAGGAGCTCCTGCTCACAGGTGAGGAGAGAACTTCCTGGGAGAGGACAGGAGGAGCAAGCAGAATGATTGGATGGGGTCTCCTGGAGAGTATGGGGTTCTTAAAAATGAAAGTCAGCACTTTGGGAGGCTGAGTTGGGTGGATCATGAGGTCAGGAGTTCAAGACCAGTCTGTTCAACACACTGAAGCCCCGTCTCTACTAAAAATACAAAAAAATTAACCAGGTGTGGTGGTGTGCTCCTGTAATCCTAGCTACTTGAGAGGCTGAGGCAGGAGAATTGCATCAACCCAAGAGGCAGAGGTTGCAATGAGCGGAGATTGTGCCACTGCACGCCAACCTGGCTGACAGTAAGAGACTCTGTCTCAAAAAAAAAAAAAAAAAAAAATTCAGGATAGAAGGCTCTGTTGGAGCCTGGATAGGGAAAAATATACGCAAGAGGGACAGGGGTCAAAACAGGAAAATCACATTGAACCGGAATTGGTAAGAGGAAGGAAAATCTCAAGTGTTCTTGTTTCCTGGTTAATCATCACTGGACACCACATTTTGAAAAATGATAATAATAACTATTATCAGATTGCACTTCAAATGAAAATGTAAGCAGGGCATGAAACATTGTCCTCAGCAAAAACCTCAACAATTGAGGAAAGAAAAAAAAATAGCCCTGGCATGGAGGGCCCTTGGAACCCTCACATCTGCAAGAGTCTGCAGCCTGTCCCAGGCACTGGGGTGCAACCAAGATCATAAAAGTCCCTGTACTCAGTGAGCTCATGCTCTCATAGGGAGGAAGACAGACATGCAAAGAGATCTAGAATGTGAGGTCAGGTGTTGACAAGAGCTCCGGAGGGAGCAGAGCAGGGAAATGTCAGAAAGGGAAGACCCAGAGTCTCTGAAGGAGGTATCAGGAAAGAAGTCTAAGGATGCCCTGATGTGAGCAGGACCTGAGGGCAGTGTGGAGGGAGCCGTGCAGAACTCTGGGGAAGAGAATTCCAAACAGAAAAATACCGAGGTCAGAAGTGTTGAAGGAATGGGGTCATGCCACTGACCTTCACGCAGTAGGACAGTAGGACAGTAGGACACAAACACACAATCACACACACACACAAAAAAAGAGGTATGTGTGGATTTTGTGTGTGTGTGTGCGTGTGTGTCTTCAAGGCTGATGACTGAAGAGATGTTCTCAGGACGCATGGCCCCATCTTTTCACCCCAATACATAGGTCTCAATATTGACTGATGCTCTCTCCACCTCCTAGCATCACTTTTAATCTTCTGGAACCCGCCCACCACTGCCCAAGTCACAATTGAAGCTGAGCCAACCAATATTTCCGAGGGGAACGATGTTCTTCTACTTGTGCACAATTTACCCAAGAATCCTGCTGCCTACATCTGGTACAAAGGGCAAATAATGGACCTCCAAAATTACATTACAGCATATACAATAGACACTGAAAGAATTATATTTGGGCCTGCATACAGTGGACGAGAAAGAGTATATTCCAATGCATCCCTGCTGATCCAGAGTGTGAACCAGAAGGACGCAGGATCCTACACCGTAAAAATCATAAAGCGAGGTTACAGGACTGAAGGAGTAACTGGACATTTCACCTTATATGGTGAGTGATTCCACATGATCCCTGGGTGTTGGGGGGCGGGGTCACTTCTACTTTGCACACACAGGATGGTCAGGCCTGGACTGTGCCTGTGTCTCTCTCTGCATTATGTCCCATGTTGGGGTTTTGGCATTTAGTTCAGGACACACACAGAGGAGACAAACTTCAACAGATCAGAATTCCTTTCCTGCCTCCAGACCCGGTAGACACTTGCTGCACAGGACGGACAGTCTGATGGGGTGGGGGAGGTGCTCAGCAGGAGGAGATCAGCCTCAGCCAAGCACCTCATGCCCTCTTCATAAACTTGACCCTGAGAAAGACCCTGGAGAAGTGAGTAGGGCTTTGCCAAAGAGGACCCCTGAGATACTCTCAGAGAAGCTCAGCCCAAGAAGCCTCAACCCTAGACCCCGTCCCTAAATCCTTACTCCAGATAAAGCTGAGAAGCTTGTGTCACTTCTGGGTTGTGGCAGGGCTTACTGGGACAAAGGATTCACCAGCTGTCTGACGACTGTGTCTCCTGGAGCTGCTCACTAGCCAGGGCTCAGCCCTCAGAACCTCATCTGGTCAAGGACAGAGCTTTCTTCACCTGACACTCAGAGTGGAGAGGACAGAAAGGCAAGCTTTGTAGGCCATCAGCCAACTGCCTTGTGGGGCTTAGGACACCCCATAGATAGTCTAATATCCCCAGAAGCAGAAACAGAAGAGAGAAAATGTACCTGGCAGCAGCTTGTCCACAGAGAGCTGACGTAAAGGTGCTCTCTCATGGAAGTGAATAACAATAAATGCTGTTTGTGTGAACACCTCCACTGTGCCAAGCATTAGGTCAGGTGACTGTGAAGAATTTACAATTTATTCACAGATAGCATGAAAAGCCACAGTCCATTTGCCATTTAGCTTATTTGACTGAGAGAAAACTGAGGCACAGGAAGGCACAGTCACTGAACCAGAGTCACACAAACACAAAAGGCAGATCAGGGTCACATGAGGTCTGTCTGCAGCCACAGGCCCATCCTCTCCTCCACCAGAAGTGAGGGCTTATTGGATTCCAATGACCCTGTAGTAATTTATTGGCTCAAATCCTCTCTTCTTAGGCATCCAAACCTCAGAGGAGTGAGAGCAAATGGTCAGCTGATTAGTCTGCACTCCAGAACTAAATCACCAGTCTCAACCATCAGAGTCAGTACAAAATATGTCCAGGCGTCCCCCTCAGATCTTAACCCCTATCACTGAACCTGAAATCCTATGTTTCCCAAACTGTCCATGTCACTGGCATGACAGGATAAAAGAGAGGACCTTTTTTTCATTCCCCACTCACACCCTGCACCAGCTCAAGTCCAGTGAGAGACACACTCTCAGGTGCTCTCACATAACAAATGAAGGAATTGAATGAAGGAATGAATGATCCATAACCTCTTTAGAGACTGGATCTTGGATGCAGAATCCTAGGAAATTCTCGCCACACCTGTCCCTTGTCCTTCAGAGGCTGACACCCACGTTTCATCCCCCCACTTCCTCTTGTCCCTAAAGCCATCCCACTACATGTGTTACTCTGAAGCTCTTTGGCCACTGGAGGGTTTTCAGGGCTCCCTGGTCCTGGACTGTGGAAACGGGAGCACCTGGTCCCTGGGGTCTCTGAAGTCACTGTAGGCCCCACTGTTCACTGTCATGCTGTCTCTGTCTCTCTCTGCTTCTCTGTGTCCCTCATCTTCCTCCCACTTCATTCTACCTGGCAAGCCCTGCCCTGCACAGCTTCTTCCTCCATCCCTAGGCCTTCCCCAGACACTCCCTCTAACTAGGCTGACTGTTCTGTTCCCTTCCTGCTAACACTGTGACCTGGCCCACCTCCCAGGAAATAGGAAAGGCACAGAAATCAACTGGAGTTGCCACTCCTGAAAAGCTTCATCTCGAGCCAATGTCCCCAGGTTACTAAGAGAATGATCTTCCACTGTATCCCCATCCAAGGATCTTTCCCTTTGTGAGGCTGATCTGTGGACAAGACCGTGGGACAGGGATAGGCAGCTCCTCCATCCACTCTTATAATTCCCAAACAAGTTCTTCTGGCCTCCTGCACAAAAAAAAACACAATTTATCCCGATGGTGATTTGCAGTAAAGAAAGATTTTAACGAGTCCAAGTCTGCCAAACAGGAGGACAGAGGTTTATTATTACTTAAATCAGCCTCCCTGGTGGATCACGGGTTAGAGATTTTCAAGGATAGTTTCAGGGACACAGGACGAAAAAATGGGTACTGCTGATTGTTTGATGATGGAATCATGCGGGCGGAGGGAAATGATCCCTTTGTGCTTGAATCCACCTCTAGGTGGGGACCACGTGCCTGACTGAGCCATTAGTCATGGGTATGGATGAGGTCAGCAGGTCGCCAGAATGCAAAGAATAAGAAACATCTCAAAAGACCAACCTCAGGTTCTACAATAGTGATGTTATCTATTGGAGCAATTACTTACAAATTTTGTACACTCTGATCAAATGACATTTGAGCAGTAAGGGACTGTGGAAACTGTGCCTGCACTTTAGCAGAATTCAGTTCCCTCCTATAATCTTACTCTCATGGTTTTTCACCAGTTTTACAAAGGCAATCCCTGGGCAAAACAAGGGTATTAGTTTTATCGAGGAACTATTATCATTGTTTCTTCAAAGTTAAACCATAAACTACATTCCTCCCATGGTTAGCCTGGCCTATGTCCAGGAATGAGTGAGGGCAGCCAACCTGAGACTAGATGCCAGATGGAGTCAACCATGCTAATTTTGTGTCACTGTTGGAATCGTTGCACAGACTCACCAGAGAGTCAGAGGCTGGACAGGCCTGCAGTCTCCAAAGCCAATGGGCTTATTTCACCCATTTCACTTGTGACTCCATCCTCAGCCTACCATGGAGCTCACATTCTCCAGTCACTTCCTAGAGACTTCTGGTTTCCCGTCAGGAATACGACAAGCTTGAAATTTGTCACTCTGTTCTAACAATAAGTAAACAGCTGAACATACTCAAAAGTCAACAACCCATTGAAATCCCCCAGAGATGGCCTGGCACAGTGGCTCACGCCTCTAATCTCAGCACTTTGGGAAGGTGAGGCAGGTGGATCATGAGGTCAGGAGATCGAGACCATACTGGCAAACACGGTGAAACCCCAACTCTACTAAAAATACAAACAAATAGCCAGACGTGGTGGCAGGCGCGTGTAGTCCCAGCTACACGGGAGGCTGAGGTAGGAAAATGGTGTGAACCCCGAAAGTGGAGCTTGCAGTAAGCCAAGACCGTACCACTGCACTCTAGCCTGGGCAACAGAACGAGGCTCCGTCTCAGAAATTTAAAAAAAAAAAAAGTGCTGTTAGAGAAATGAAGAACGCTTTTGATGCTTACTGGTAGAATGCACACAGCTGAGGAAAGCATGCCTAGCTTGAGGATGTGTCAATAGAAACTTCCAAAACTGAAACAGTAAAGTTCGAAAAGAGTGGGGGAAAAAAGTGGGACAACATATTCTACTTCATATTTAACATTTTGTATTGACAATAGCAATTTTTAAATTTTGTAGTTGTGGGACAACTACCAAGGCTGTAACATACACCTAATGGGAATACTGGTGGTGTCGGGGACCTGTTGGAGGTGGCCAGAGGTTGCTATCTGATGGTTTTACTGCCTGTGCCACATATGATTGTTTACTCCTGATGATGCCATTTTCATAAGTTGGTGTTGTTCGTGTGGGGGACACATGAACCATTGGCGTCTCACTTAGAGTCTTCCTAATTCACACAAACTTAAACTCTAGTTGTACTTCCTGAGGTTAAGAGAAAATGAAGAAAGCGTTTCACATACCTGTTTTGGGCTCCTCCCCATTTTTCCTAACTCTGCACAGAAATTAGAAACAGGGAGTTCTTTCTATATTTACTAACATAACACACATCTCTTCTTTTAATTCGGCATCATTCCTCCCTTTATGTAATTGATACACTGGCCAGTTCTGTCCTTTTAACGGGACTCTTTCTACTTAAGGACTTGCTAATTTCAAATCACCTTTGGCATCTTTCTTTGAGCATAATTTGATCCTGCTGGAATTCACCCCGCACCTAAACCTTAATTGGGTATCAAGAGAAATACTACTACCAGCAATTGATCTTAGATGTTTGAAACATCAGTTAAAATTTCCACTTATGACAACATTTTAAAGTTTCCTCCAAAATTTTTTTTGGGTCTTGTTACTAGAGTCAGAATATAACATGAGGTCTAAACTCCTGACAACTTTTTAATGGGAAAATTACAGTGTTACAAATTGAGCATCCCACATCTAGAAATCCAAAATCTGAAATGCTCCAGAATCCAATGCTTCTGACCACTGATGTGATGCTGAAAAGATGCTCTCACAGGAGCATTTTGGATTTCAAATTTTTCAGATGTGGGATGCTAAACCAGTACATCTACTGCAAATATTCCAAAATAAAAAAAGAAGTTAGAAATCCAAAACACTTGGTTTTAAACTTTCTGCATAAGGAACACTTTATCTGTATGAACTATAGGCATGAAGCTGCACAGGAGATCTCTAGAACCTCCTCATCCTGCCTAACTGAAACCACACAGCCATGGAACAATACCCTATTCCCCCGACCCCAGCTCCTGGAAACTACTATTCTACTCTCTGATTCCCTCTGGAATCCACTGAGATGAGGTACATCGAGTAGTCAAACTCATAGAATCAGAAAGTAGAATGTCTAATGACAGAAAGTATCTGCAAGACTTCTTCCCAAATATTGGTCTAATAGCCACCAAACACATATCGTCCGTGAAGGCCAGACTTCCATCATCAGTTCATGTTCGCCCTTTCCACCAGTCAGTTCTCCATTTTCACACATCCACATGTATTTCTAGAAACAACCAGATGGTCCTCACCTTCCCTCTACAGGGGGAAGGGAACATCATGGACACAAAACAGGGAACATGGTCCTGGTCCAAAGCTATCAGCTCTTGCCTGTCCCCATCACTCTTTGTAGGTCATTCCTTGGACTCTACTCTATCTTTAGAGGTCACTGGCTCAAGTCAGTCACTATGAGACAGCTGCGAAAACTGCCCCACCTTGTGGCGCCACTGCCTGATGACTGCACTGACCCCCAGGCTTGACTCTGGTCTCCCCTGTGTTTTTTCTGCTGAAGTACCCAGTCCCAGGCCAGGCTTCCCAGTACCCAAAGGGTTTAAGGACAATGGGAAGTTCTATCATCCATCTCTAGGATGTTCTTGAAAGGGAAGCTGCAGATAAAACATATCTTTTTTTTTTTTTTTTTTTTTTTTTTTTTGAGACGGAGTCTTGCTCTGTCGCCCAAGCTGGAGTGCAGTGGCGCGATCCTGGCTCACTGCAACCTCCGCCTCCTGGGTTCACGCCATTCTCCTGCCCCAGCCTCCCGAGTAGCTGGGACTACAGGCGCCCGCCACTGCGCCCGGCTCATTTTTTGTATTTTTAGTAGAGACGGGGTTTCACCGTGGTCTCGATCTCCTGACCTTGTGATCCGCCCGCCTCGGCCTCCCAAAGTGCTGGGATTACAGGCGTGAGACACCGCGCCCGGCGATAAAACATATCTTGGGGGGCAAAGTAAGACTGAAACTAAGAAGATTCCAGCACTGCATGCTCCAGGTAAGGACCACAGGGTGGGCCAGGCAGGCAGTTGGAGAGGGAGGGACTCAGAGGGGCACTAGGGGCTGTGACTGCTGGTCCCATGCCTTTCCATGACCCAATACTGCTGCTCAATTCACACATGAGAAAGTCTGTGCTTCTCTCATATAAAGCAGGCAGCCTCACAATCTCTGAGCCCTCAGATTGCCATGCGTCTGTCTTGTAACACACACAACTGATATGGGCTTTTAAGGACTTGGGTGGGCTGAAAGGTGGGAAATGCCATCTCTGATTGAAAAATGTCTTTGGAGGAATCAAAGGTGCCACACAGGGCAATCTTCTCTCTGTTATCTGCACAGTGGAGACTCCCAAGCCCTACATCTACAGCAGCAACTTAAACCCCAGGGAGGGCATGGAGACTGTGACCTTATCCTGTGATCCTGACACTCCGAACGCAAGCTACCTGTGGTGGATAAATGGTCAGATCCTCCCTATCAGTCCCAGGTTGCAGCTGTCCGAAAACAACAGGACCCTCATTCTATTTGGTGTCACAAAGCGTACTGCAGGACCCTACGAATGTCAAATGAAGAGCCCAGTGAGTTCCAGCCGCAGTGACCCAGTCACCCTGAATCCTGTCTGTGAGTATCTTCTGTTCCTCTGTGAGCCAGGCTGCCATCCCAAATACACATGGCCAGAGGCCAGGCCTCCTAGTCCCTCTCGGGTGCAAGTACAGAGACCTTTACCCCTGGACATCAAAGTTGGCCATGACCACAAAGAGTAGCCTTAGGCTTGACCAACAATGGGAGAGAAGAGGCTGCTCCTGTTATGGGAGACTCAGGGTCCACAGCTTATGATGGGAGAAACAGGTGAATGTCTCAGGCTCCAGATCAGTGAACACAGCAGGGATTTGGCTGGGACTTCAGTGTTGTAACTTAGCTCACAGGGTCACTGTGGCCCTTCCACAGACCAAGATTTTCCCTTCCCTCTGACAACATCAGCTGTGCCTTTATTCTCTTTGCTCCAGATGGCTTGGATGATCCCACCATTTCTTTTTCGTGCACCTGTTAGCACACAGGGGAAGTCCTCAAGCTCTCCTGCCTCACAGACTCTCACCCACTGGCAGAGCTTTCTTGGCTGATTGATGGGAAGTTCCAGCAATCAGCACAAGTGTTCTTTATCCCCAAATCACTAAAACATGTAGAGGAGTCTATGTCTGTTTCATCCATAACTCAGCCACTTTTGGAACAAATCTCATAATCCAGAGGATCATAGTCCCTGGTAAGTGGGTCCCTGGGGCACTGGCAATATGTTTTCCAGTGAAGCCTATCTGGCTATCAGGGAAGAGTCACCTGCCCTCTGCAAAGGGAGAGGGAAAATCAAAAACCCAGGACAGGGAATATGTTTCTGCTTGAAAACCACCAGCTTTTGCCTGTCCCCTTCACTCTTTCTATATCATTCTTTAGACTATACACTAACAATGAACAATGTGAAAGGAAATTAAGAAAAGAATTTCCATTCACATTAACATCAAAAGGATTAAAATATTTTGGAATAAGTTTAACCAAAACTGTCTAAGGGTTATACCTTGAAAACTACAGAGCGTTACTGAAAGACATTAAAGACAACATCAGTACATGGAAAGACATTTCATTTTCACAGATTGGAAGAATCAATATTGTTAGGAAGACAATACTACCCAAAGTGAGCTGCAGTTTCAAAGCAACCCCTACCAGAATCCCAGTAACATTTTTTCCAGAATTACATAAACCTGTCCTAAATCTGACCTGACAGGCTCTTATTAATGACTGCCACAACACAGAAACTGAGGAAAAGATGCAATCATGGAAACGTGGAAAGATTTGATGACGTAGAAAATAGCAATCATTATTTCTCACATCCCAAAGCCTTCAAGAATATACAAGTGCCGCATGACCACTACGGAATCGACCAAAAACTAATCACCAAGCTAGAAACGTGGTGAGAGAAAAAAAGAAAAAGAAAAAAAAGGCAGGAAAGTATTTGGCCTATCACTTCCCACTTTTGCATACTTAACTGATGCTGAAAAGAAATATGAGCATTTTAGGTTTTGAATCTTTCCGATTTGGGATGCTACCCCAGCAAGTATGTGACAAACGTTTCAGAATCAAAAAATGTCAGAAATCCAAAACACTTTTTGTCCTAAGTCTTATGCATAAGAAACACTCAATCTGTGTGAACTATAGGCATCGAGCTGTACAGCAGATCTCTAGAACTTCCTCGTCTTGCATAACAGAAACTGCACGCCCACAAAAAACTTCTGATTCTCCCCACTCCCAGCATCTCTCTTCTCAAATTCACTCTGGAATTCACTTACATGAGGTCCCTAGAGTAGTGAAACCCATGGAATCAGAGAGGAGAGTGTCCAATGGAAGAAAATATTAGCAAAACTTCTCCCCAAATTTGTCTCATATACATCAAACACACATAGTACATGAGGACCAGATTTCCAGAAGTTCATTCCCACCCTTTCCACCAGTCAGTTCTGCATTTGCAAAGGTCCACATGTGTTTCTGGAAAGATCCACATAGTCCTCACCTGTCCTCTGCAGAAGGAGAGGAAACTTAAAGAATCCAGAATAGGGAACATAGTTCCGCTCCTAAGCCACCAGCTATTGCCTGTCCCCTTCACTCTTTCTAGATCATTCCTTGCACTCTGCTCTGTCTTTGGAGGTCACTGGCTCAAGTAAGTCATCATGAAACACCTGCAGAAAACTGCCCCACCTTGTACCTCCACTGCCTGATGACTGAACAGACCTCCAGGCTTGACTCTGGTCTCCCCTGTCTTATTTCTGCTGAAACATCCAGTCCCAGGCCAGGCTGCTCAGTATCTTCAGGATTTCAGGACAATGGGAAGTCCCATTATTACTCATCTCTAGAATGTCCTTGGAAGTGGAAACTGCAGAGAAATCATATCTGGGGGGGCAAAGTAAGATGGAATTTGGAAGGGGCCCAGCAGTTGCACATTCCAGGTAATGAACCCAAGGTGAGCCAGCAAGACAGTTGATTAGAGAGGGACTGGGAGGGGTACCAGGGGCTGTGGGTCCCACTGACCTGTCTGTCCATGACCCAACACTGCTGCTCAATTCACACTTGAGAAAGTCTGTGCTTCCCTAAGACAGAGCAGGAGGCCTCAGAGTCTTTCAGCCCTTAGATCATCATGCATCTGTCTGGTGACACACGCACCAGCTACTGACTTTCAAGGACTTGAGTGGGCTGAGAGGTGGGAGATGCCAACTCTGATTGAAGGATGACTATGGAGGCATCAAAGGTGCCACACAGGACAATCTTCTCTCTGTTATCCACACAGCGGAGCTGCCCAAGTCCTACATCACCAGCAACAACTTCAACCCCATGAAGAATAAGAATGTTGTAGCATTAACTCTGAACCTAAGACTCAGGGCTACACCTATGTGTGATGGGTAAATGGTCAGAGCCTCCGGGTCAGTTCCCAGGTTAAAGCAACCCGGTAAAAACAGTATCCTCATTCTAGCAAATGTCACAAGAAATGACACAAGACCCTATGAATGTAAAATACGGGATCGAGTTGGTAGCATCCCCAGTGACCCAGTCACCCTGGAGGTCCTTTGTATCTTTGGTTCCTCTGTGGACCAGGCCACCAGCTAAAATCCAAACGACCAGAGGACAAGCATCTCAGTCTCTCTCACGTCCAAGTACAGACACTTTTATTTCTGGACACCCGAGCTGGCCATGACTCCCTGCCCTGGGAAAACCTGGGTAGGCACAGCCTTAACCAAGAATATAAGGTGAGGAGATACTCTCATCATGGGAGACTTGGGGTCTGCATCCTGTGATGGGAGAAACAGGTGAATACCTCAGGCCTCGACTCAGTGAACACAGGAGCGGTTTGGCTGGGCCTTAAGGGTGTGTCTTGGCTCAGAGGGACACTGGTGCCTTTAAGAGACCAGGAGCATCTCCTTCCCTCAGACGACATCACCTGTGGCTTTATTCTCTTTACTCCAGATGGTCCAGACAAACCCAGCGTTTTGTCTCCAGTCAAGTATTACTACTATACAGGAGAAAACATCCACTTGTACTGCTTCGCGGACTCTAACCCACCGGCAGAGTATTCTTGGACGATTAATGGGAAGTTTCTGCAATCAGGACAAGAGCTCTATATCCCCTATATTACTACAGAGCATAGTGGGATCTATGGTTGCTCTGCTCGTAACTCAGTCACTGGCAGCGAACGTTCCACATACAAGAGGATCACAGTCTCTGGTAAGTGGATCCTGCATCACTGGCAATAGGGTTTTAGGTAGAGTCTCTATGGCTTTCTGAGAAGAGTCAGGAAAACATTTTTTATTCCCAGCTTGTGTCCCATGGGCAGAAGCAAATCCTAAATTCTCCTCTTGAACCCTCCCAATTTGTCTCTACAGACTCTCTTCTCCTTGTGTTTCTGTTTTCTCATGGCTGAACTTCAGTCCAGGCTGAGAAAGGTTGGGAGGGGGCTTTGTCAGTCCTGAGCCCGATGTGGTAGAAAAGGCTTCACAGAGGGACAAGAAGGAGAGTCCTCAAGGTCAAGATTTTTCTCACTGTCTTTGTTTTCACCACGTCTTTGTTTTCTTTTACTACTCCATGAACTTCAAGGAACATCTAAGGTTTGAAACAAGCTCACATTTTTCCTCCAAATGGGAGGAGGAAGTCCCCTGGATGAGAGAGGAGCAGCTCAGACCGCTCCCTGCTCTGCTCCAGGCTTCTCTGGTTTCTGGCCCTGCCTGACTCCACCTGGGGTGGGACCAGCTTGTGTGGAGAAAGAACCCTGGTGGCCTGTCCTGAATTCGGCTAAATGGAGCTGCCAGTTGAAGTGAAGCCTAGGTTGCAGGGAAATAAGCAGAGAGGGAACCTCGGGGCCGACTCTTGAGCTGTTTCCTGGCTCTGAAGTCATCGGCTGTGTGAGGCTGTGGACACAGCACTAGGACACAGCACAGAGGAGAGTGAGTGATGCACACTTGGAGAAATAGGGAGATTCACCTCTGGGACTCTGCATGGCAGGAAACGGGCAATACCAAAAAGTGTGTATTTATAGAGTATAAGACTACCAGGACACTATTTATATATCTAATATAAGGCTTATCATTAACTATTTCTAAGTGTGCAATTTAGTGTTGTGTAACCATCACACTTTCCATTTCCAGAACTTTTTCCTCCTACCATTAAACTTCTGTACCCTATAAACAGTAACTCTTACTCCTTCTCCCCCTAACCTGTAGCATTCACCATTCTACTTTCTGTCTCTATGTAACTGGCTATTATATCTTTTATAAATGGAAGTATGTAATAATTATCCTTTTGTGTCTGGCTTATTTCAGTTAGCATAATATCTTCAAGGTTCATCCATTTTGCACGATGTATTGGAATTTTTTTCCTTGTTAAGCTTGACTAACATTTCTTTTTTTTTTATTATTACTATACTTTAAGTTCTAGGGTACATGTGCATAACGTGCAGGTTTGTTACATATGTATACTTGTGCCATGTTGGTGTGCTGCACCCATCAACTTGTCATTTACATCAGGTATAACTCCCAATGCCATCCCTCCGCCCTGCCCCCTCCCCATGATAGGCCCCGGTGTGTGATGTTCCCCTTCCCGAGTCCAAGTGATCTCATTGTTCAATTTCCACCTGTGAGTGAGAACATGCGATGTTTGGTTTTCTGTTCTTGCCATAGTTTGCTGAGAATGATGGTTTCCAGCTGCATCCATGTCCCTACAAAGGACACAAACTCATCCATTTTTATGGCTGCATAGTATTCTGTGGTGTATATGTGCCACATTTTCTTAATCCAGTCTGTTACTGATAAACATTTGGGTTGATTCCAAGTCTTTGCTATTGTGAATAGTGCCGCAATAAATATACATGTGCATGTGACTTTAGAGCAGCATGATTTATAATCCTTTGGGTACATACCCAGTAATGGGATGGCTGGGTCATATGGTACTTCTAGTTCTAGATCCTTGAGGAATTGCCATACTGTTTTCCATAATGGTTGAACTAGCTTACAATCCCATCAACAGCGTAAAAGTGTTCCTATTTCTCCACATCCTCTCCAGCATCTGTTGCTTCCTGACTTTTTAATGATTGCCATTCTAACTGGTGTAAGATGGTATCTCATTGTGGTTTTGATTTGCATTTCTCTGATGGCCAGTGGTGATGAGCATTTTTTCATGTATCTGTTGGCTGTATGAATGTCTTCTTTTGAGAAATGTCTGTTCATATCCTTTGCCCACTTTTTGATGGGGTGTTTGTGTTTTTCATCCACAGCCATCTGATCTTTGACAAACCTGACAAAAACAAGAAATGGGGAAAGGATTCCCTATTTAATAAATGGTGCTGTGAAAATTGGCTAGCCATAAGTAGAAAGCTGAAAATGGATCCTTTCCTTACTCCTTATACGAAAATTAATTCAAGATGGATTAGAGACTTAAATGTTAGACCTAATACCATAAAAACCCTCGAAGAAAACCTAGGTAATACCATTCAGGACATCGGCATGGGCAAGGACTTCACTAAAAGCAACAGCAACAAAATCCAAAGTTGACAAATGGGATCTCATTAAACTAAAGAGCTTCTGCACAGCAAAAGAAACTACCATCAGCGTGAACAGGCAACCTACAGAATGGGAGAAAATTTTTGCAATCTACTCATCTGACAAAGGGCTAATATCCAGAACCTACAAAGAACTCAAATAAATTTACAAGAAATGATCTGTTTCTGCTTGAATCTGCCTCTAGGTGGGGACCACGTGACTGGCTGAACCATTAGTCATGGGTATGGATGAGGTCAGCCGGTTGCCAGAATGCAAAGAATGAGAAACATCTCAAAAGACCAATCTCAGGTTCTACAATAGTGATGTTATTTATAGGAGTAATTAGTTACAAATTTTGAAAACTCTGGCCAAATGACATTTGAGCAGTAAGGGATTATAAAAACTGTGCCTACATTTTAGCAGAATTCACTTCCCTCCTATAATCTTACTCTCATGGTCTTTCACCAGTTTTACAAAGGCAATCCCTGGGCAAAAGAAGGGTATTAGTGTTATGGAGGAACTATTATCATTCTTGCTTCAAAGTTAAACCATAAACTAAATTCCTCCCATGGTTAGCCTGGCCTATGTCCAGGAATGAGTGAGGACAGCCAGCCTGAGACTGGATGACACATGTATTCAGCCATGCTAGTTTGCTGTCACTGTTGTAAACTTTGCACTGACTCACCAGGGTGTCATAGGCTGGACAGGCCTGCGGTGCCCAAAGCCCATGGGCTCATTTCACCCATTTCACTCGTGACTCCATCCTCAACCTACTATGGAGTTCACATTCTCCAGTCATTTCCTAGAGATTTCTGGTTTCCTTTCAGGCCTATAACATGCCTGAAATTTGTCACTTGGTTCTAATAGTAAGTAAAAAGCTACCAAACTCAAAAGTCAACAACTCGTTAAAATCCCTAAGAGATGGCCGGGCACAGTGGCTCATGACAGTAATCCCAGCACTTTGGGAGGCCGAGGCGGGCGGATCATGAGATCAGGATATCAAGACCATCCTGTCTAATACTGTGAAACCCCGTCTCTACTAAAAATACAAAAAATTAGTCGGGCGTGGTGGCGGACGACTGTAGTCTCAGCTACTGGGGAGGATGAGGCAGGAGAATGGGGTGAACCCGGGAGGCGGAGCTTAGAGTGAGCCAAGATCGTGCCAGTGCACTCCAGCCTCAGCAACAGAGCGAGACTCCGTCTCAGAAAAAAAAAAAAAAAAAAAAAAAAAATGGGCTGTTAGAGAAATGAAGAATGCTTTTGATGCTTACTGGTAGACTGCACACAACTCAGGAAGGAATCCCTAGCTTGAGGATGTGTCAATAGAAACTTCCAAAACTGAAACAGGAAAGTTCAAAAAGAGTGGGGGAAAAAAATTGGAACAACATATTAAACTTCATATTTAATATTTTGTGTTGACAATCGCAATTTTTCAATTTTGTAGTTGTGGGACAACTACCAAGGCTGTAACTACCAAGGCACGCAATGGGAATACTGGTGGTTTCGGGGACCTCTTGGAGGTAGCCAGGTGGCTGCTACCTGATGGTTTCACTGCCTGTGCTACAAACCATTATTTCATCATTATAATGCCATTTTCATAAGTTGGGGTTCTTCGTGTGGGGGACACATGAGCCACTGGCTTCTCACTTAGACTCTTCCTAATTCACACAATCTTAAACACTAGTTGTATTTTCTGAGGTTAACAGAAAATGAAGAAAGCATTTCAAATACCTGTTTTGAGCTCCTCCAAATTTTTCCTAACTCTGCACAGAAATTAGAAGCAGGGAATTCTTTCTATATTTACTAACATAACACACATCACTTCTTTTAATTCAGCAGCATTCCTCCTTTTATGTAATTGACACACTGACCAGTTCTGCCCTTTTAATGGGACTCTCTCTACTTAAGGAGTTGCTAATTTCAAATCACCTTTGACATCTTTCTTTGAGCATAATGTGATCCTGCAGGAATTCACGGCACACCTAAAACTTAATTTGTAATCAGGAGAAATACTACTACCAGCAATTGATCTTAGATATTTGGACCATCAGTAAAAATTTCCACTTATGACAACATTTAATGTTTCCTCCAAATTTTGCTATTGTTGTTGTTACTGGAGTCAGAATGTAGCATGAGGTCTAAATTCCTGACAACTTTTTATGGGAAAATTACAGTATTACAAATTGAGCATCCCAAATCCAGAAATCCAAAATCTGAAATGCTCCAAAATCCAACACTTCTGAAAACTGATGTGATGCTAAAAAGAAGTGCTCACTGGAGCATTTTGGATTTTAAATTTTTCAGATTTGGGATGCTAAACCAGTACATCTACTGCAAATATTCCACAATTGAAAAGAAGTTAGAAATCCAAAACACTTGGTTTTAAGCTTTCTGCATAAGGAACACTTTATCTGTATGAACTACAGGCATGAAGCTGCACAGGAAATCTCTAGGTCCTCCTCATCCTGCATAACTGAAACTGCACACTCACAGAACAATGCCCTATTTCCCAGACCCCAGCTCCTGGAAACTACTGTTCTACTCTCTGATTCACTCTGGAATCCACTGAGATGAGGTACATAGAGTAGTCAAACTCATAGAATCAGAGAGTAGAATGTCTAACGAGAGAAAGTATCTGCTACACTTCTTCCCAAATATTGGTCTATATCCACCAAACATATACGGACCATGAGGGCCAGACTTCTGTCATCAGTTCATGTTCGCCCTTTCCACCTGTCAGTTCTCCATTTTCAAACTTCCCCATGTATTTCTAGAAAGATCCACATAGTCCTCACCTGCCCTCTACAGGGAGAAGGGAACATCATGGACAGAGAACAGGGAACATGGTCTTTTTCCAAAGCTATCAGAGCTTGCATGTCCCCTTCACTCCTTGTACATCATTCCTTGGACTCTGCTCTATCTTTAGAGGTCACTGGCTCAAGTCAGTCACTATGAGACAGCTGGGCAAGTGCCACAACTTGTAGCTCCACTCCCTGATGACTGAACTGACCTCCAGGCTTGACTCTGGTCTCCCCTGTGTTATTTCTGCTGAAGTACTCAGTCCCAGGCCAGGCTTCCCAGTACCCAAAGGGTTTAAGGACATTGGGAAGTTCCATCATCCATCTCTAGGATATCCTTGGAAGGGGAAGCTGAAGAGAAAACATACCCTAGGGGGCAAAGTAAGACTGAAACTAAAAAGATTCCAGCACTACATGCTCCAGGTGAGGATCACAGAGTGGGCCAGGCAGGCAGTTGGAGAGGGAGAGACTCAGAGAGGCACCAGGGGCTGTGACTGCTGGTCCCATATTTTTCCATGACCCAATGCCGCTGCTCAATTCACATTTGGGAAAGTCTGTGCTTCTACCACATACAGAAGGTTCGGTGAGACTCAACCTATTTTGCAAACAAATTCATCCTACTGGAATTATCATTGACAAAAATAGAGAGCCCTATATAGAGAAAAATTATGTTGAAAAGAAAAACTGTAGTACACCTGTTACCACATTGAACCACTGTTCATTATCTTTGAGTATTTATAATCCACTGGTAGACTGGACTGGACCCTGAATTCTTTTAGTTCTTCCAATTAAATTTTCTCCAATGAAATCATTAAGAACAAGAACAGCTCTGTTCCTGAAGCCATATAAACTAGACAACTCAGTGTAAATTTCATGGGAAAACCCTCGTGTCTGAGGTGTGGGCCACTCAGAGCTCACCAAATGTTGAACACCATCACTTAGAGACACTTAAACTGCAAACCACAACAACAAGTTAATGACTGTACACTGTGGACAGACAGCTTTTCTCAAGATGTCAGAACAAGACTGTCAATCATGATGAGACTCTTACCTCTCTTAATTTGTTCTTGCTTATGCCTGTCTCCTTTGCTTCCCAGAATAATGCTGTATTTAGGATTTCACAAGAAGTAACTTCTGAGAGTAAGTTAACAGTGTCAGATATATCACATCAACCACACTTTTTTTTTTTTTTTAAGATGGAGTTTCTCTCATGTTGCCCACACTGCAGTGCAATGGCACAATCTTGGCCCACTACAACCTTCGCCTCCTGGGTTCAAGTGATTCTCCTGCTACAGCATCCCTAGGAGCTGGAATTATAGGCATGTGCAACCATATCAGGCTAACAGTATTTTTAGTAGAGACGGGGTTTCTACATGTTGGTCAGGCTGGTCTCAAATTTCTGACCTCAGGTGATCCACACGCCTTGGCTTCCCACAGTACTGGGATTACAGGTACAAGCCACTGCAAGTGGCTCACACATTTTTACATAACAAGAGATCCTTTAGTCCACCCAAAGGCTGAAGTTAGCTGCATCTTTAACACAACTTTTTCCTCAAATGTATGGAGCTTTTTTAGGCTTCTACTTCTATACTTGCCTATTCTTCTCACTCCCTGTTTTAATTTAACATAGACATGCAATCCTAGAAAATAGAATTGCTCTCTACCAGCTAAACATGGGGGAGCCTGTGCAGTTTCTGACACTTCTTATTGTACATGGATAAATACATTGGGTATTATAGAGACTCAGTTGTAAAAATCAACAAATGTGCTGCCTGGTTAAAATGATTAGACTCTTTTGGCTTCTTCTTTGACCTATTCTATTGTAGTTGGTTTGCATCTTGCTTAAGGTGAATATTCCAGCCTCATGATATTTTTGTCCTGATAGTCATACTGGTACTCTCCCTCATGTGGTGCAATTTACAAATATTTTTATTTGTGTGCAAATATTTGTGTGCAGCCATCCTTCAAATATCAAATTGTTTCTCTTGGACTGGAATTCAAAAACTCAAAGAAATGTGTGGTTTATGGGCCGGAGGCAGTGGCTCACATCTGTAATCCCAGCACTTTGGGAGGAAAAGGCAGGCAGATCACAAGGTCAGGAGTTGGAGACCAGCCTGGTCAATATGGTGAAACCTTGTCTCTATTAAAATTACAAAAATTAGCCTAGTGTGGTGCTGCACATCTGTAGTCCTGTAGGGAGACCCCCTGAAACCATTGCTATGGAATAAAAGATGAAATGCTCCTGATTATTGTAAATACAAAATTGCATGCAGGATTGTGTAAAGACAATGCCAGGTTGGGCTGCCACAATGAGCCAACAGTGCGTGATGTGCTTCCCCATGCAGAGAGCCTATTAATGGATGTGTAGTCAGGGAGATTTTACATCACCAAGATTCCTATCCCAGAAAAGCAGATGTTCATAGCTCTGGGAATGGAATGCAACCCTTGTGGAGAGCCTATAAATGGACACACGAGGGGCGCCTGTTCATACGGATAAGATAGGCTTATAAATGCCCTTATCTTGCCACGGCTCTTCTAGGTCTCTTTAGGGTTAAGGCATACTCCCTTCAGAGAATATTTTGGTTTAACTGGTTGTCTAGCTTCACATCCTGTTTCTATTGATTGTTTGCAACCAGCTTTTCTGCAACTGTTACTGCTGATTAATATCTTGCTAATCATAGGTTATGGATAGAATGTGTTTCTGTTTTAAGGCTCCGTTAGAAATTGTTGATGCACACACTAGGTTGCAAATTCTCATCTCTGTATACTGTACTACTGCATACCGATGTTATGTTAAAGAATTACCTTATGCCCATGTGACCATCTAACCTCATAATCAAACTTATGTTAAAGAATTACTTCATCCCCGTGTGACCATCTCACCTCATCATTAAACGACCCTAAATCCCTCACCAACCTACTCCCGCCCTCACTAAACTTAATAATAAATGCTGGTATATCCAGTGCGTTGGCGGCATCACAGGACCAGAAGGCATTGACCCCCGGACCCGGCTATCACTATCTTGTGTATGTCTTATTTCTTGACCTGCCAATCCACCTGGGAACAGAGAAAGAGCCCTGTTGCATTGTGGGCTGCTGGCCAGATCCCACAATATAATCCCAGCTACTTGGGATGCTGAGACGGGAGAATCGCTTGAACCCGAAGGCGGAGGCCGCAGTGAGCCGAGATCGTGCCACTGCAATCCAGCCTGGGCCACAGAGAGACTCCATCTAAAAATAAAAAAAAGTCGGGGGGGAAGGTGGTGGTGCCCAGATGGCTGAATAGGAATAGCACCAGCCTCCAACTCCCAGCGTGAGCAACACAGAAGACGGGTGATTTCTATATTTGCAACTCAGGTATCTGGTTCATCTCACTGGGGTGTCTTGGACAGTGGGTGCAGGACAGTGGGTGCAGCCAAACGATTCAGAGCGGAAACAGGGTGAGGCATCACCTCACCCAGGAAGTGCAAGAGGGAAGGGAATTCCCTTTCCTAGCCAAGGGAAACCGTGACACACAACATCTGGAAAATCTGGTCACTCCCATGCTAATACTGTGCTTTACCAAGGGTCTTAGCAAAGGACACAGCAGGAGATCATGTCCCGCGCCTGGCTCAGAGCGAACTCCAACAGACCTGCAGCCGAGGGTCCTGACTGTTAGAAGGAAAAACAACAAACAGAAAGGACATCCACAAAAAAACCCCATCTGTACGTCACCATCATCAAAGACCAAAAGTAGATAAAACCTCAAAGATGAGGAAAAAGCAGTGCAGAAAAGCTGAAAATTTTAAAAATCAAAGCGCCTCTCCCCCTTCAAAGGAACACTGGTCCTCACCAGCAATGGAACAAAGCTGGACAGAGAATGAGTTTGACCAGTTGAGAGAAGAAGACTTCTGACAATCGAACTTCTCCGAGGTAAAGGAGGAAGTACGAACCCAGTGCAAAGAAACTAAAAACCTTGAAAAAAAGATTTGAAAAACAGCTAACTAGAATAATCAATGTAGAGAAGTCCTTAAATGACATGATAGAAATGAAAACCATGAAATGAGAACTACATGACAAATGTACAAGCTTCAGTAACCAACTCGATGAACTGGAAGAAAGGGTATCAGTGATTGAAGATCAAAAGAATGAAATGAAGGGAGAAGAGAAGTTCAGAGAAAAAAAGAGTAAAAAGAAGTGAACAAAGCCTCAAGAAAATTTGGGACTATGTGACAAGTCCAAATCTAAGTCTGATTGGTGTACCTGAAAGTGATGGGGAGAATGGAACCAAGTTGGAAAACACTCTGCAGGATATCATCCAGGAGAAATTCCCCAACCTAGGAAGGCAGGCCAACATTCAAATTCAGGAAATACAAAGAACACCACAAAGATACTCCTCGAGAAGAGCAACTCCAAAATACATATTTGTCAGATTCACCAAAGTTGAAATGAAGGAAAAATTGTTAAGGGCAGTCAGAGAGAAAGGTCGGGTAACCCACAAAGAGAAGTCATCAGACAGAGCGGATCTCTCGGCAGAAACTCTACAAGCCAGAAGAGAGTGGGGGCCAATATTCGACATTCTTAAAGAAAAGAATTTTCATCCCAGAATTTCATATTCAGCCAAACTAAGCTTCATAAGTGAAGGAGAAATAAAATCCTTTACAGATGAGCAAATGCTGAGAGATTTTTTCACCACCAGGCCTGCCCTACAAGAGCTCCTGAAGGAAGCACTACACACGGAAAGGAACAACCGGTACCAGCCACTGCAAAAACATGCCAAAATGTAAAGACCATCGATGCTAGGAAGAAACTGCATCAACTAACGAGTAAAATAACCATATAACATCATAATGACAGGATCAAGTTCACACATAACAATATTAAACATAAATGTAGATGGGCTAAATGGTCCAATTAAAAGACACAGACTGGCAAAATGGAGAAAGAGTCAAGAGTCATCAGACTGCTATATTCAGGAGACCCATCTGACGTACAGAGACACACATAGGCTCAGAAAAAAGGGATGGGGGAAGACGTACAAATCAAATGGAAAACAAAAAAAGGCAGGGGTTGCAATCCTAGTCTCTGATAAAACAGATTTTAACCAACAAAGATCAAAAGAGATAAAGAAGGCCATTACATAATAGTAAAGGGATCAATTCAACAACAAGAGCTAACTATCCTAAATACATATGCACCCAATACAGGAGCACCCAGATGCATACAGCAAGTCCTTAGAGACTTAAAAAGAGACTTAGACTCTCACACAATAATAATGGGAGATTTTAACACCCCACTGTCTACATTAGACAGATCAACGAGACAGAAAGTTAACAAGGATATCCAGGAATTGAACTCAACTCTCCACCAAGCGGACCTAACAGACATCTACAGAACTCTCCAACACAAATCAACAGAATATACATTCTTCTCAGCACCACATCACACTTACTAAAAAATTGACCACATAATTGGAAGTAAAGCACTCCTCAGCAAATGTAAAAGAAGATAAATTATAACAAACTGTCTCTCAAACCACAGTACAATCAAACTAAATCTCCAGATTATGAAACTCACTCAAAACCACAACACTACATGGAAACTGAATAACCTGCTCCTGAATGACTACAGGGTACATAATGAAATGAAGACAGAAATAAAGATGTTCTTTGAAACCAGTGAGAACAAATATACAACATGCCAGAATCTCTGGGACACATTTAAAAAAGTGTGTAGAGGGAAATTTCTAGCACGAAGTGCCCATAAGAGAAAGCAAGAAAGATCTAAAATTGACACCCTAACAACACATCACAATTGAAAGAACTAGAGAAAAAAGAGCAAACACTTTCTTTTTTTGTTTGTTTGTTTGTTTATTTATTTATATTATACTTTAAGTTCTAGGGTACATGCAGGTTTTTTACATATGTATACTTCTGCCATGTTGGTGTGCTGCACGCATCAACTCGTCAGCACCCATCAACTCGTCATTTACATCAGGTATAACTCCCAATGCAATCCCTCCCCTTTTCCCCCTCCCCATGATTGGCCCCAGTGTGTGATGTTCCCCTTCCTGAGTCCAAGTGATCTCATTGTTCTGTTCCCACCTATGAGTGAGAACATGCGCTGTTTGGTTTTCTGTTCTTGTGATAGTTTGCTGAGAATGATGGTTTCCAGCTGCATCCATGTCCCTACAAAGGACACAAACTCATTCTTTTTTATGGCTGCATAGTATTCCATGGTGTATATGTGCCACATTTTCTTTTTTTTTTTTTAATTTATTTATTATTATTATACTTTAAGTTGTAGGGTACATGTGCATAACGTGCAGGTGTGTTACATATGTATACTTGTGCCATGTTGGTGTGCTGCACCCATCAACTCGTCATTTACATCAGGTATAACTCCCAATGCAATCCCTCCCCCCCCCCATGATAGGCCCCGGTGTGTGATGTTCCCCTTCCTGAGTCCAAGTGATCTCATTGTTCAGTTCCCACCTATGAGTGAGAACATGCGGTATTTGGTTTTCTGTTCTTGTGATAGTTTGCTAAGAATGACGGTTTCCATCTGCCTCCATGTCCCTACAAAGGACGCAAACTCATCCTTTTTAATGGCTGCATAGAATTCCATGGTGTATATGTGCCACATTTTCTTAATCCAATCTGTCACTGATGGACATTTGGGTTGATTCCAAGTCTTTGCTATTGTGAATAGTGCCGCAATAAACATACGTGTGTATGTGTCTTTATAGCAGCATGATTTATAATGCTTTGGGTATATACCCAGTAATGGGATGGCTGGGTCATATGGTACTTCTAGTTCTAGATCCTTGAGGAATCGCCATACTGTTTTCCAGAATGGTTGAACTAGTTTACAATCCCACCAACAGTGTAAAAGTGTTCCTATTTCTCCACATCCTCTCCAGCACCTGTTGTTTCCTGACTTTTAAATGATCGCCATTCTAACTGGTGTGAGATGGTATCTCATTGTGGTTTTGATTTGCATTTCTCTGATGGCCAGTGATGATGAGCAGTTTTTCATGTATCTGTTGGCTGTATGCATGTCGTCTTTTGAGAAATGTCTGTTCATATCCTTTGCCCACTTTTTGATGGGGTTGTCTTTTTCTTGTAAATTTGTTTGAGTTCTTTGTAGGTTCTGGATATTAGCCCTTTGTCAGATGAGTAGATTGCAAAAATGTTCTCCCATTCTGTAGGTTGCCTGTTCACTCTGATGGTAGTTTCTTTTGCTGTGCAGAAGCTCTTTAGTTTAATGAGATCCCATTTGTCAATTTTGGCTTTTGCTGCCATTGCTTTTGGTGTTTTAGACAGGAAGTCTATCCCATGCCTATGTCCTGAATGGAACTACCTAGGTTTTCTTCTACGGTTTTTATGGTATTAGGTCTAACATTTAAGTCTCTAATCCATCTTGAATTAATTTTCGTATAAGGAGTAAGGAAAGGATCCATTTTCAGCTTTCTACTTATGGCTAGCCAATTTTCCCAGCACCATTTATTAAATAGGGAATCCTTTCCCCATTTCTTGTTTCTCTCAGGTTTGTCAATGATCAGATGGCTGTAGACATGTGGTATTATTTCTGAGGACTTTGTTCTACTCCATTGGTCTATATCTCTGTTTTGGTACCAGTACCATGTTGTTTTGGTTAGTGTAGCCTTGTAGTACAGTTTGAAGTTAGGTAGTGCGATGCCTCCAGCTTTGTTCTTTTGACTTAGGATTGTCTTGGCAATGCGGGCTCTTTTTTAGTTCCATATGAACTTTAAAGCAGTTTTTTCCAATTCTGCAAAGAAACTCATTGATAGCTTGATGGGGATGGCATTGAATCTATAAATTACCTTGGGCAAGACCCATCAGTCTGCTGTATTCAGGAGACCCATCTCACGTGCAGAGACACACATAGGCTCAAAATAAACGGATGGAGGAAGATCTACCAAGCAAATGGAAAACAAAGAAAAGCAGGGGTTGCAATACTAGTCTCTGATAAAACAGACTTTCAACCATCAAAGATCAAAAGAGACAAAGAAGGCCATTACATAATGGTAAAGGGATCAATTCAACAGGAAGAGCTAACCATCCTAAATATATATGCACCCAACACAAGAGCATGCAGATTCATAAAGCAAGCCCTTAGAGACTTACAAAGAGACTTAGACTCCCATACAGTAATAATTGGAGACTTCAACACCCCACTGTCGACATTAGACAGATCAACGAAACAGAAAGTTAACAAGGATATCCAGGAATTGAACTCAGCTCCGCAGCAAGCAGACCTAATAAACATCTATAGAACTCTCCACCCCAAATCAACAGAATATACTTTCTTCTCAGCACCACATCGCACTTATTCCAAAATTGACCACATAATTGGAAGTAAAGCACTCTTCAGCAAATGTACAAGAACAGAAATTATAACAAACTGTCTCTCAGACCACAGTGCAATCAAACTAAAACTCAGGACTAAGAAACTGAATCAAAATCGCTCAACTACATGGAAACAGAACAACCTGCTCCTGAATGACTACTGGGTACATAACGAAATGAAGGCAGAAATAAAGATGTTCTTTGAAACCAATGAGAACAAAGATACAACATACCAGAATCTCTGGGACACATTTAAAGCAGTGTGTAGAGGGAAATTTATAGCACTAAATGCCCACAAGAGAAAGCTGGAAAGATGTAAAGTTGACACTCTAACATCACAATTAAAAGAACTAGAGAAGCAAGAGGGAACACATTCAAAAGCTATCAGAAGGCAAGAAATAACTAAGATCAGAGCAGAACTGAAGGAGATAGAGACACAAAAAACCCTCCAAAAAATCAATGAATCCAGGAGTTGGTTTTTTGAAAAGATCAACAAAATTGACAGACCGCTAGCAAGACTAATAAAGAAGAAAAGAGAGAAGAATCAAATAGACGCAATAAAAAATGATAAAGGGGATATCACCACCGACCCCACAGAAATACAAACTACCATCAGAGAATACTATAAACACCTCTACGCAAAGAAACTAGAAAATCTAGAAGAAATGGATAATTTCCTGGACACTTACACTCTTCCAACACTAAACTAGGAAGAAGTTGAATCCCTGAATAGACCAATAGCAGGCTCTGAAACTGAGGCAATAATTAAGAGCCTACCAACGAAAAAAAGTCCAGGACCAGATGGATTCACAGCTGAATTCTACCAGAGGTACAAGGAGGAGTTGGTACCATTCCTTCTGAAACTATTGCAATCAATAGAAAAAGAGGGAATCCTCCCTATCTCATTTGATGAGGCCAACATCATCCTGATACCAAAGCCTGGCAGAGACACAACAAAAAAAGAGAATTTTAGACCAATATCCCTGATGAACATCGATGCAAAAATCCTCAATAAAATACTGGCAAACCGGATCCAGCAGCACATCAAAAAGCTTATCCACCATGATCAAGTGGGCTTCATCCCTGGGATGCAAGGCTGGTTCAACATTCGCAAATCAATCAACATAATCCAGCATATAAACAGAACCAAAGACAAGAAACACATGATTATCTCAATAGATGCAGAAACGGCATTTGACAAAAATTCAACAGCCCTTCATGCTAAAAACGCTCAATAAATTCGGTATTGATGGAACGTACCTCAAAATAATAAGAGCTATTTATGACAAACCCACAGCCAATATCATACTGAATGGGCAAACACTGGAAAAATTCCCTTTGAAAACCGGCAAAAGACAGGGATGCCCTCTCTCACCACTCCTATTCAACATAGTGTTGGAAGTTCTGGCTAGGGCAATCAGGCAAGAGAAAGAAATCAAGGGTATTCAGTTAGGAAAAGAAGAAGTCAAATTGTCCCTGTTTGCAGATGACATGATTGTATATTTAGAAAACCCCATTGTCTCAGCCCAAAATCTCCTTACGCTGATAAGCAACTTCAGCAAAGTCTCAGGATACAAAATAAATGTGCAAAAATCACAAGCATTCTTATACACCAGTAACAGACAAACAGAGAGCCAAATCATGAATGAACTTCCATTCACAATTGTTTCAAAGAGAATAAAATACCTAGGAATCCAACTTACAAGGGATGTGAAGGACCTCTTCAAGGAGAACTACAAACCACTGCTCAGTGAAATAAAAGAGGACACAAACAAATGGAAGAACATACCATGCTCATGGATAGGAAGAATCAATATCGAGCAAACACTTTCAAAGCTAGCAGAAGGCAAGAAATAACTAAGATCAGAGCAGAACTGAAGGAGATAGAGACACAAAAACTCCTTCAAAAAAATCAACGAATCCAGGACCTGGGTTTTTGAAAAGATCAACAAAATTGACACACCACTAGCAAGACTAATAAAGAAGAAAAGAGATAATTATCAAATAGACACAATAAAAATGATAAAGGGGATATCACCACCGACCCCACAGAAATACAAACTACCATCAGAGAATACTACAAACAACTCTTGCAAATAAACTAGAAAAACTAGAAGAAATAGATAAATTCCTGGATACATACACTCTCCCAAGACTAAACCAGGAAGAAGCTGGATCTCTGAATAGACCAATAACAGGTTCTGAAATTGAGGTAATAATTCATAGCCTACCAACTAAAACAAGTCCAGAACCAGATGGATTCACAGCCAAATTCTACCAGAGTTACAAGGAGGAGCTGGTACCATTCCTTCTGAAACTATCCCAAGCAGTAGAAAAAGAGGGAATCCTCCCTAACTCATTTGGGAGGCCAAAATCATCCTGATACCAAAGCCTGGCAGAGATACAACAAAAAAAGAGAATTTTAGACCAATATCCCTGACGAACATCGATGCAAAAATCCGCAATAAAATACTAGCAAACAGAATCCAACAGCACATCAAAAAGCTTATCCACCATGATCAAGTGGGTTTCATCCCTAGGATGTAAAGCTGGTTCAACATACGCAAATCAATAAATGTAATCCAGCATATAAACAGAACCAAAGAAAAAAACCACATGATTATCTCAATAGATGCAGAAAAGGCCTTTGACAAAATTCAACAGCCCTTCATGCTAAAAAATTCTCAGTAAATTTGTTAATGATGGAATGTATCTCAAAATAGTAAGAGCTCTTTATCACAACCCACAGCCAATATCATACTGAATGGGCAAAAACTGGAAGCATTCCCCTTGAAAACTGGAACAACACAGGGATGCCCTGTCTCACCACTCCCATTCAACATAGTGTTGGGAGTTCTGGCCAGGACAATCAGGCAAGAGAAAGAAATAAAGGGTATTCAATCAGGATAAGAAGAATTCAAATTGTCCCTGTTTGCAGATGACATGATTGTATATTTAGAAAACCTCATCGTCTCAGCCCAAAATCTACTTAAGCTGATAAGCAACTTCAGCAGAGTCTCAGGATACAAAATTCATGTGCCAAAATCACAAGCATTCTTATACACCAATAATAGACAAACAGAGAGCCAAATCATGAATGAACTGTCATTCACAATTGCTTCAAAGACAATAAAATACCTAGGAATCCAACTTTCAGGGACGTGAAGAACCTCTTCAAGGAGAACTTCAAACCACTGCTCAGTGAAATAAAAGAGGACACAAACAAATGGAAGAACATTCCATGCTCATGGATAGGAAGAATCAATATCATGAAAATGGCCATTCTGTCCAAGGTAATTGATAGATTCATTGCCATCCCCATTAAGCTATCAATGACTTTCTCCCCAGAATTGGAAAAAACTACTTTAAAGTTCATATGGAACCAAAAAGAAGTCTGCATTGCCAAGACAATCCTAAGCCAAAAAAACAAAGCTGGAGGCATCACGCTACCTGACTTCAAACTATACTACAAGGCTACAGTAACCAAAACAGCATGGTACTGGTTTCTAAGCAGAGAGATAGACCAATGGAGCAGAACAGAGCCCTCAGAAATAATACCACACATCTACAACCATCTGACCTTTGACAAATCTGACAAAAAACAAGAAATGAGGAAAGGATTCCCTATTTAATAAATCGTGCTGGGAAAACTGGCTAGCCATAAGTAGATAGCTGAAACTGGATCCCTTCCTTACACCTTATACAAAAATTAATTCGAGATGGATTAAAGACTTAAATGTTAGATGTAAAACCATAAAAAAACCCTAGAAGAAAACCTAGGCAATACCATTCAGGACATAGGCGTGGGCAAGGACTCCATGTCTAAAACACCAAAAGCAAGGGTGACAAAAGCCAGAATGACAAATGGGACCTAACTAAACTAAAGAGCTTCTGCATAGCAAAAGAAACTACCATCAGAGGCAACAGGCAACCTACAGAATGGGAGAACATTTTTGCAATCTACTCATCTGACAAAGGGCAAATATCCAGAATCTACAAAGAACTCAAACAAATTTACAAGGAAAAGCAAACAACCCCATCAAAAAGTGGGCAAAGGATATGAACAGACACTTCTCAAAAGAAGACATTTATGCAGCCAACAGACACATGAAAAAATGCTCATCACCACTGGCCATCAGAGAAATGCAAATCAAAACCACAATGAGATACCATCTCACACCAGTTAAAGTGGTGATCAATAAAAGGTCAGGAAACAACAGGTGCTGGAGAGGATGTGGAGAAATAGGAACACTTTTACACTGTTGGTAGGACTGTAAACAAGTTCAACCATTGTGGAAGACAGTGCAGCGATTCCTCAAGGATCTAGAACTAGAAATACCATTGGACCCAGCCAACCCATTACTTGGGATATACCCAAAGGATTATAAATCATGCTGCTATAAACACACGTGCACATGTATGTTTATTGCAGCACTATTCACAAGAGCAAAGACTTGGAACCAACCCAATTCTCCAATAATGACAGACTGGATTCAGAAAATGTGGCACAAATACACCATGGAATACTATGCAGCCATAAAAAAGGATGAGTTCATGTCCTTTGTAGGGACATGGATGCAGCTGAAAACCATCATTCTCAGCAAACTATCGCAAAAACAGAAAACCAAACACTGCATGTTATCACTCATAGGTCGGAACTGAACAATGAGAACACTTGGACACAGGACGGGGAACATCACACACTGGGGTCTGTTGTAGGGTGGGTGAAGCGGGGAGAGATAGCTTTAGTAGATATACCTAATGTAAATAGCGAGTTAACGGGTACAGCACATCAACATGGCACATGTATACATATGTAACAAACCTCCAGGTTGTACACATGTACCCTAGAATATAAAGTATAAAAAAATTTTTTTAAGACAAAGGAAATTAAAAAAAGAAAAGAAGAGAAATGATGGAAGCCCAAAACTACAGTTATTGAGACTAATGCTAATTCTTTAAGTTTTAATCATATTCTCACCTAAGTGAGAGTACAGACACTTCAAAATAGAGCCACACACGCTGGATGTTATATACTCCCACTGAAATTTTAAGGAAGCAGATAGCTCTCAAAACAGATCATATTTTTCTGTAAAAAGAAGATTCCAGTCTACCTGAGAGATCATAATAAGGAAGTGCCCTCTGCTTTAACTTTTACCAAAATAACTGACCTGAAGTGCTCTGATGTTAACCAATCAATTTATTTCTAGGGCTTTGTTTACTGATTCGCATTTGACAAAACCCACTGTTTTGTTATTGTATTGCCGAGGTGGAGTTATCACTATATCTGTAGAGGGAGAGTTGCCCCAAATCATAAATCACAGATAAAAGCCAATTACATCTATAATTAAATTTGTTGAAATTTTGTCTTGTCACACATGTTCACAGAAAGCAATGGCCAGTGGAGTCTCTCAGACTGCATCATTCTCACTCTGACTCTCCTGCCTTTCTCTTTCACTTAAAGGACTTTTATGATGACACTGAGAGAAACCCAGATAATCCAGAATAAGCTTTCCATGTCAAGACACTCAACTGCTTCACTGTTGAACAGTGTTTTTTCCAAGAAAAGTAAATGCATGTGTTCCAAGGCTTAGGATGGGATTTTTTCTTTTTTTTTGAGACAGTTTCACTCATGTGTCCCCATCTGGAATGCTGTGGGGTGATCTCAGCTCACTGTAACCTCAACCTCCCAGGTGCAAATGATTTTCCTGCTTCAGAATCCAAGCAGCTGGGATTACAGGTGCCTGCCACCACACCCAGTTAATGTTTGGATTTTCAGTAGAAACAGTGTTTCACCATGTTGGCAAGGCTGGTCTCGAACTCCTGACCTCGTGATTTGCCCTTCTCGGCCTCCCAAAGTGCTGGGATTACAGACATGAGCCACTGCACCTAGCCCAGATGTGGACATTTTTAAGAGGACATTATTCTGCCTCATACAGGTCACTTTCATAAACATTACCCACAACAAAAATATGTTTTGCCTTCCTACCATGTCTCACTTTTCTGTCTGCACAAACCGCCGTGAAACATAGTAGCTCTGCTACGAAGTGGCTGCATGACCTTAGGCCCCTCATTTGACCTCCCTCAGCCTCTTTCCTCATCTGCAGTATAAGGCTGACTCTTACTACATCAGAAAATGACAGTGGAAGAGTAAATGGACATGTGTAAGACATTAGTCACAGAGCCTGGTACCTGATGAGCCCTGGGTAAACATTCCTTTCAGTCCTTTCCTTTCACCATCCCATTTTTCTTGCCCTCAACCATCTTCTCCTTCAACTCCTTTCTCTTCAGGAACTTTATCAGTCTAATCTGTCAATTAAGAAAGCCACAGTACCCATTCTCTCATGACTCTGATGGTATGTTCTTGTGATAGAGTCTGCTATCCACTCAAGGCAGTGGTATCATGTATATGGAGAGGTCTGTTTGCAACAAGAAATCCTGTTTATGTTCACACAAAATTTATACACGATTTCTCTTAACTTACACATACCAGTCTCAATTCTACCCTGTTATTTCATACATGCACTTCATTATTTTATTCTTCAGTCTTTCTCCTTACACCTTAAAAATTAGGATAGCACAAAAACAAAAATAATGGCCTGGGCCAGAAGAGGGTATTCCTTTAGCAAGATGAATGCTTTCCTTTTTCAAGATGAATGCTATCTGCAAGGCAGCCCTGAAGCCCGTTTCTGGGTTTGGCTTACATCAAAGCCATTCCACTCTAGGACACACTCTTAGATTCCCAGGAGATAATGATTGTCACAGATGCCAACCCACGTGAGTATTCCTACTGTTGGGTAAAGGAATGTTTACAGAATGTTGTGTATGAGTTTCTTCTCCTAAATTCTTCTACTCCTGGAAGTCAAGCTTCTCAACTAACCAGTTTTATCTCCAGCTGGCCTGCCTGGACCCTGACTGGAAAGTACCTCCACACTCTGGATGGCCAGGGTGGCACTTTTGCCTATTCCCAAAATTATAAGAGCTCACAAACTGATGTAGCACTCACTATGCACCAGGCACTATCCTAAGAGCTTTTCATGTAGCTACAGTCCTGACAAAAAAATCCTAAGTGCCACCATCCCCATTTTTACAGATTAAAAAAAAACTATGGCAGAGAAGTATGTGCCCACTGTCACCTAACTCTATAAGTTAACCTCATCCTCCACTTCATCTGGTGAGAGGGCACTCTAAGATTTACAAAGTCTCCTGAATGACATCCACCTTCAGAAATGATTTTTGTCCCATTTGCTTTCAGGATTTGACAGCCAGCATTTTGTTTTCTGTCTCATCCTTCACTCATGCACCTGTTCCCTAACACTACACTCACAACTGCACAGCCCTGCATAAAAGCTAGCTTTTAGAAACTTCAATCTTTTTTCGAAAAAAGAAAGGCCAGGTTCCAAGTCTCAAAAAAGTCAATTTTTATTCTATTGTCAACTATTTGCATGACCATTCTCTGTCCATAAACAAGTGCACTAGAAACAGAAAGTGTAATGAGAAGAAAGTAGAAGGAGGGTGAGTTTCTAGATAGACACACAGGGAAAAGATTCCAAATCCAGAAAAATTCATAAAATGCACCCAGGGAGTGTGGCTTTGAGCAATGGCAGCCTCACCTGCCACGTTCCATGGGTGTTGGCCTCTTACATCCTTCTCAACCTGCCCTTCCTGGTCTTGCTTTCTTAGACCAATACAAACAACATGGGAGCTGGTGTCAGATGAGAGCACACGGCACTGAGTTGTAGGGTTGGGAAAGGCAGAAAAGGAAGAAGAGTGTTTGACTCATGAACACCTCACTCACCTAGGTACACATCACATAGACAGACAATAGATTACTGAAGGGCTTTGCAGGACTTATGGAGGTTATCCAGAATGACTGACTGAGGCAAGGGTCTTGAAAAAATTGAATTTTATTGAGCCATAGCTTGAAGGTGCACCCTGGAAAAACATGAGTTGCAAAAAACCTCGGTGGCTTGTGTTCTCTCTGAAGATGTTTCAGGAGGCTTAGCATTTATACATTTGATTAAAGGATAGAAGGCAGGTAGGAAGAGATGTAGTGGGCAGAAAAGCAATTGATCTAATCTTCTCTTTCTTCTGTGCCTCAGAAAATAATAAAGTTACAATTGGCGTGTCTTTCTTTTGCAAAGAAATATACATCTTGAAATGTTCTGAAGCCAAGAAAAAACAATCTCTTCAGGCAATCATCTAGAGATGACTGAGATCTTTGGCTTTCCTGTTTACGCCGTTCGTTTTCTTTTCTTTTTTATTTTTTTCTTTTTTTTTCTTTTTAAGAGACACACTCTTGTTCTGTCACCTAGACTAGAGTGTACTCACTGCAGCCTTGAACTCCTGGGCTAAAGCGGTCCTTCTACCTTAGCCCCCCAAGTATCTGAGACTATAAGCATGCACCACTGCACCTAGCTAATTTGATTTATTTTGTTTAGTAAAGAGGTGATCTCCCTTTGTTGCTTAGGCTGGTCTTAAACTCCTGGTTTCAAGTGATCCTCCTGCCTTGGACTCTCAAAATGCTGGGATTACAGGCCTGTGACAGCACACGTGGCACCCCAATTCTTCAAAAGCTCTCAGAGAAAGCATTGTAGAAGACCTTTGTGGCTGTATGTTTCATCTGATCCTACATGACTAGGAAGACTCATTCTGGAGAAGTCACATCCCATGGAAAAGGGGATGAAGTCAAATCAGAAAAGGGCAAAGGGAAATCACAGCAAAAAGGGGACAGTATAATCCTGGAACCTTATTAAAGTCACACAACTGCTGCTTCAATTAGAGCAATTTGTTTGGCAAACATCGCTCCAAACCTTTCAGTTGTATGTTGGCTCACCTGTAATGTCTGGAGCAGTCTATAGACTAGTTTTTCTAGAGTTTCTGAAGCGTCTCCCAACTGCAATTGCAATCTGACACAATTCTCTGGATTGCAGTCTGAACCCAGTGTCTATGTGTACCTTTTGTGTAGTCTACACATCAGCAGGCATAAAGGTTGTTTATATATAAGTTGCTATGATTTCTCCAGAAGTTTACATAAGCCATCTAGTTTCAGCTTGTAAGGTTTAATCTATCCATCTGACAAAAGGCTAATATCCAGAATCTACAAGAAACTTAAACGAATTCACAAGAAAAAAACCAAAAACCCCATCAAAAAGTGGGCGAAGCACATGAACAGACACTTCTCAAAATAAGACATTTGTGTGACCAAGAAACATATGAAAAAATGCTCATCATCACTGGTCATTAGAGACATGCCAATCAAAACCACAATGAGATACCATCTCACGCCAGTTAGAATGGTGATCATTAAAAGGTCAGGAAAACACAGATGCTGGAGAGAATGTGGAGAAATATGAACGATTTTACCCTGTTGTGGGAGTGTAAATTAGTTCAACCATTGTGGAAGACAGTGTGGCAATTCCTCAAGGATCTAGAACAAAAAATACCATTTGACCCAGTAATTCCATTACTGGGTATATACCCAAAGGATTATAGAACATTCTACTATAAAGACACACGCACACATATGTTTATTGTGGCACTATTCACAAAGTAAAGACTTGGAACCAATCCAAATGCCTATCAATGACAGACTAGATAAAGAAAATGTGATACATATACATCATGGAATTCGATGCAGCCATAATAAAGGATGAGTTCACGTCGTTTGCACGGAAATGGATGAAGCTGGAAACCACCATTCTCAGCAAACTAACACAGGAACAGAAAACCAAACACTGCATGTTCTCACTCATAAGTGGGAGTTGAACAATGAGAACACATGGACAGAGGGAGTGGAACATCATACACCAGGGCCTGTTGGGGGGTGGGGGGCTAGGGGAAGGATAGCATTAGGAGAAATACCTAATGTAGACAATGGGTTAGTGGGTGCAGCAAAACACCATGGCACGTGTATACCTATGTAACAAACCTGCAGGTTCTGCACATGTGTCCCAGAACTTAAAAGTGTAATTTTAAAAAATGATAAAAAATTTAAAAGCACAGTTTTAATTTACAATATACCAAAATGGAAGAGAAATGGAAGAAAATTCTGAAACGATTAGTTTTGAAACTTGTACCCAGGAAAAAATTTAGGATTCAGTCCAAATTGTAGGTAAATAACAAAATTCAAAAAAAAAAAAATGAACACATCTAAAATTTTTTTTTTTTGAGTTAAATACAGGTTGTTGTTTTTTTTAATCTGTAATTGATGTACATTTGATTTTAAGAAGACACTTTACATCAGGTCACCACAAAGCAGATTTACATACAACCATCAATTGCAGAAAAACAAAGTTTCTTTTTGATCCAAACACAAAAAGCTTTGTGTTTTATTTTTTTATGATCTCTTCCTTGACGATAAAAAAAAAAAAAAGTAAAAAATGCAGTACTTTTTGAAGGTGAAGCTAGTAAGTTTACAGAAGTGCAAAATACCAAAACACTTTAAGAAAAAACTTTTTTTTTTTAAGAAAAAGGTATGACTTCTCGTTTTCTGTTCTTGGCATAAATTTTAATTCTTTCCAGTGGAACCAAAACCGCCTGAACCCCTTTCGGTGTCATCCAAAGCTTGAACTTCTTCTATTTCTGCATAAAAAATCCGTTCGCAAATGAGTTGTGCAATTCGATCACCCTTTTTGACTTCAAACTTTTCTTTGCCAAAATTAAACAGTACAACACCAACATTTCCTCTATAATCTTCATCTATGACACCAGCTCCTACATCAATAAAGTGTTTTGCAGCCAAGCCTGACCGTGGAGCTACTCTTCCATAACACCCAGAAGGGAGCGCTATCTGAATGTCCGTTTTCACAAGAGCTTTCTCCATAGGTGGTATTGTATAATCATAGGCACTGTACAGGTCGTAGCCCGCGGCCCGCGCGGAGCCCCTGGTGGGGGCCGTGGCGTGCTTGGAAAGCCGGGCAAAGCGGAGCTGCATGCCGCCCTCCTCTGCAGGCCGGGGCCGCTTACTGTGTGAAATGGCGGGTGTCTCTTCAGAGCAGGGCATGGGAAAGCCAGAAGGCCAGCGAGGAGAGCGCCCGAGGAACAAGAGAGCGCACGAAGAGTTCGAACACACCTAAAATTTAATAACTGTTGTGCTGTTGTTTTCTTCTGCAAAACAGTTTTCCCCTTCTGTTTCCCATTTTTATGAAATGGAAATCATATGGGACCAACGTAATTGCAAAATAAGCTTTAGTCTTATACCTGAATTCTTTACACAAAGTGCAGCAAGAGTGTAGATTCAAGGCCTCTATGAATACATATATGTTGTGTGTATATATATATATGTATAAATATAAGAATATACACATATTCTATCATGTAGAATGGCACTAAAGTATATTAATGGCAGCAAATCTGTACAAGTCTGCAGCAGCCTCAATTCTTGCTTCTTCAGAAGAAAGAACTCAACTAAGGGTCATAAGGCAGAAGAAGAGACTGGGGCCAGTTTTACAACAAGAGTGAAAGTTTATTTAAAATCTTTAGAGCAGAAATTAAAGAAAGTAAAGTACACTTAAAACAGGGCCAAACAGGTGATGAGATTTCAGGTGTGTGGTTTGACCTGTGACTTAGGTGTTTGTATGATGGAATAATTCTGGGATCTGCATCTCTTCTCCCCCTGATTCTTCCCTTAAAGTGGGCTCTCTGCATGTGCAGTGGCCCACGAGCACTTAGGAAGGGAGCCTGTGTAGTGTGTTTCCTGGAGTACAGTTGGAAAACAGAGACCAAAATAAAAGCTGTGTATGTAAATAAAATTGGTCTCCTAATAAAATCCTCTTATAAATTTCTATCATTTTTATGTTACCTTGGCATCTATTTTTAATCTCCTTGAACACACCCAAAATCCTTCTCTCTCTTTCTCTCTCTTCTTTGAGATGTAAATTTACTACCTACTTTCTCTAAAACTCGGCAAGTGCTTCCTCAGATAAATTGTAACTTTTTCTATTTACAAAACCACAATTCAAATCCAACAGCTTTTTTTAAAGTGAGTTTTATGGGTTTCATGCATAAAGTTTTAAACTCAAAAATCTAAAGTATTTCTGTCATCCCTCTATCTTTATGTGCACATGTATATGTTCTATGTTGTATCACATATATGAATATGTCCATACCTGTGTTTATATACTGTTTAGACATGGTATCAAATAAATATAAAAATAAATGCATACTAATCAATTAAGTAAATAACACAAATGCTTTTCAACCAATGTGATTTTAGTAATCTTCAATAATGGAAGAACACCTCAAATGAGCATGCATACCTATCTGCAGCCTCCTTATAAAAATTATCAGTCATGAATTTTATATCCAGCAAAACTAAAGTTCATAAAGGAAAGATAACAGACTTTTTCAGACAAACAAATGCTGAGACAATTTGCCACTACCAAGCCAGCACTACAATAACTGCTCAAAGGAGCTCCAAATCTTGAAACAAATCCTGGAAACACATCAACGCATAACCTATAAAACAAAAATACAATAAATAAATGAATAAAACCAAGGTATCCAGGCAACAAATAGCAGGATGAATGGAACAGTACCTCACATCTCAATACTAACATTGAATGTAAGTGGTCTAAATGCTCCACTTAAAAGATATACAATTTCAGAATTGATAATAATTCACCAAGCAAGTGTCTACTGCCCTCAAGAGATTCCCCTAACCATAAAGGGTCATATAAACTTAAGGTAAAAGGATAGAAAAAGATACCCCATGGAAATGGCGACAAAAGTGAGCAGGAGTAACTATTCTTATATCAGAAAAAACTAACAGCAGTTAAAAAAGACAAAGAGCGACATTATATAATAATAACCGGACTTGTCCCACAGGAAAATATCACAATCCTAAATATATATGTACCTAACACTGGAATTCCCAAATTTATGTAACTATTACTACTAGACCTAAGAAATGAGATAGACAGTAACACAATAATAGTGAGTCACTTCAGTACTCCACTGACAGAACAAGACAGGTCATCAAGACAGAAAGTCAAGAAACAAACAGTGGATTTAAACTATGCCCTAGAGCAAAGAGACTTAAGATATATTTAAAAATATTCGACCCAACAACCCAGAATATACATTCTATTCACCAGTACATGGAACTTTCTTCAAGATAGGCCATATGAAGGCCACAAAACAAGTCTCAATAAATTTAAGAAAACTGAAATTCTATGAAGTACTCTCTCAGACAACAGTAGAATAAAACTGAAAATCAACTCCAAAAGGAACCTTCAAAACCATGCAAACACATGCATATTAAATAACTTGATCCTGAATGATCATTGGGCCAAATATGAAACCAATATGGAAATTTGAAAATTCTTTGAACTGAACAATAATGACTCATCCTATCAAAACATCTGGAAATCTGCAGAGTGTGCTAAAAGTTCATAGCTTTAAATGCCTACATCAAAAAGACTGAAAGAGCCCAAATAGATAATCTAAGGTTACATTTCTAGAAATTCAAGAAACAAGAACACACCAAACCCAAACCCAGCAGAAGAAAGAAAATAACCAAGATCAGAGCAGAACTAAATGAAGTTGAAACAAAATAATACAAAATATAAATAAAATATAAAGTTGGCTTTTTGGAAAAATAAATAAAATTGATAGACCATTGGCAAGACTAACCAAGAAAAGAAGAGAGAAGAGTCAAATAAGCTCATTTAGAAATGAAATGGGAGCTATTACCACCAACGCCACAGAAATACAAAAGATCATTCAAAGGTAGTATGAACACATTTATGTGCATAAACTAGAAAACCTAGAGGGGATGAATAAATTCCTGGAAATATAAAACCCTCCTAGATTAAATCAGAAAGAATTCAAAACCCTGAACAGACCAACAAAAAGCGGCAAGATTGAAAAGATAATTTAAAAATTAACAACAAAACAAATTCCAGGACCAGATTGTTTCACAGCTGAATTCTACTAGATATTCAAAGAAGAGTTGGTAGCAATTCATTTGACACTATTCCACATGCTAGAAAAAGATGAAATTCTTCCTAAATCATTCCATGAAGCCAGTATCACCCTAATATCAAAACCAGAAAAAAACATAACAAAGAAAACTACAGACCAGTATCCCTGATGCACACAGATGCAGAAATTCTTAACAAAATACTAGCTAACTGAATCCAACAGCATATCAAAAACATAATCCACCATGATCAAGTAGGTTTCATAATAGGGATGCAGGAATGGTTCTACATACACAAGACAATAAATGTGGAACAGCACATAAACAGAATTTAAAAATCACATGATCCTCTCAATAGACACTGAAAAGGTACTTGACAACATCCAGCATCGTTTTATGATTAAAACGCTCATCAAAATTGGCACACAAACCCACAGCCAACATAATACTGAATGAGAAAAAGTTGAAAGCATCACTCTCCGCAGGGGAACAACACAAGGATGGCCGCTCACTCTCACCATTTTTATTCAACAGAGTACTGAAAGTCCTAGCCAAATCAATCAAACAAGGGGATAATAAAGGGCATCCAAATTGATAAAGAGGAAGTAAAACTGATGCTGCTTGCTGATGATATAATTGTATACCTAGAAGACCCTAAAGACTCCTCCAGAAAGCTGCTAAAATTGATAACTGAATTCAGCAAAGTTTCAGTATACAAAATTAATGTGCACAAATCAGTAGCTCTGCTACACACCAACAGTGACCAAGCAGAGAATCAAATCAAGAACTGAACCCCTTTTACTACAGCAGTTTTAAAGAAATAATAACTCAGCATATATCTAAACAAGGAGGTGAAAGACCTCAAGAAAAACTACAAAACACTGCCGAAAGAAATCATAGATGATGCAAAAAATGAAAATGGACCCCATCCTCATGGATGAATAGAATCATTGTTGTGAAAATGACCACACCGACAGAAGCAATCTACAAATTCAATTCAATTCCCATTAAAATGCCACCATCATTTTTCACAGAACTAGAAAAACAATTCTAAAATTCATATGGAACCAAACAAGAGCCAACACACCCAAAGCGAGACTAAGCAAAAAGAACAAATCTGCTCGTGTCGCATCACCTGACTTGAAAAATACCCTAAGACCAAAGTCACCAAAACAGCTTGGTGCTGGTATAAAAATAGGCACATAGACCAGTGGAACAGAATACAAATCCCAGAAATAAACCTAAATACTTACAGCCAACTTATCTTTGACAAAGAACACCAAAACATAAAATAGTAAAGGACACCTTATTCAACAAATGGTGCTGAAATAATTGGCAAGCCAAAGCAGGAAAATAAAACTGGGTCCTCATCTCTCACCTTATACAAAAATCAACTCAAGATGAAACAAGGACTTAAAACTAAGACCTGAAACTATAAAAATTCTAGAAGATGACACTGGAAAAATCCTTCTGAACATTGGCTTAGGCGAAAAGTTAATGACCAAGAACCCAAAAGCAAACGCAACAAAAGCAAAAATAAATAGGTGAGAATTAAACTAAAGAGCTTCTGCACAGCAAAGCAACAGTCAGCAGACTAAACATATAACCCACAGAGTGAAAGAAAATCTTCACAATCTATACATCTGAAAGATAACCAATATCCAGAATCTACAAGAAACTCAAACAAATTAGTAAACAAACAATCCCATGAAAAAGTGGGCTAAGTATGTGAATAAAGAATTCTCAAAAGAAGATATACAAATGGTTATCAAACATATGAAAAAATGCTCAATATCACTAATGATCAGGGAAATAAAGGGCAAATCAAAACCACAATGTGATACCACCTTACTCCTGCAAGAATGTTCATAATCAAAAAATGAAAAAATAACAGTTGCTGGGCAGGCACAGTGGCTGACACCTGTAATCCCAACACTTTGGGAGTCCAAGACCGGTGGATCACTTAAGGTCAGGGATTTGACACCAGCGTGCACAGCATGGTGAAACCCTGTCTCTACTAAAAACTCAAACAGATTAGTAAACAAACAATCCTATGAAAAAGTGGATCACTTAAGGTCAGGGGTTTGACACCGGTGTGCACAGCATGGTGAAACCCTGTCTCTACTAAAAATACAAGAAAATTACCCAGGTGAGGTGGTGCATGCCTGTAATCCCAGCTACTCCAGAGGCTGAGGCAGAAGAATGGCTTGAACCTGGGAGGCAGAAGTTACAGTGAGACAAGGTCTTGTCACTGCACTCTAACCTGGGTGAAAGAGCAAGACTCCATCCATCTCAAAAATAAATAAATGAAAGTAATAGATGTCGATGTGGAAGCGGTGAAAAGGGAACACGTCTACACTGCTGGTGGGAACGTAAACTATAAATGAGTGGGTAAAGAAATTGTCATATATACATGATGGAATACTACTCAGCCATAAAAGGAATGAATTAATGGCATTCCCAGCAACCTGGAAGAAACTGGAGACTCTTATTCTAAGTGAAGTAACTCAGGAATGGAAAACCAAACACTGTATGTTCTCACTCATAAGTGGGTGCTAAGCTATGAGGATGCAAAGGTATAAGAATGATACCATAGACTCAGAGAAAAGGGTGGGAAGGGGGTGAACGATAAAAGACTACAAATTGAGTTGAGTGTATACTGCTCTGGTGATGGGTGCACCAAAATCTCACAAATCACCACTAGAGAACTTATGTAATTAAATACCAAATCTCCAAAAATCTATGGAAAAATAGATTTAAAAATAAAATAAAATGGCAAAAAATTTAAAAACAGCGTTCCTAAAAAATTCTAAAATTTAAAAAAAAAGAAAAAAAAAAAAGGCCCTGAAGGTCACATACCAGAAAACTCTATTATGCTGCCTCTTAGTGCATATGTTTGAGCCCACTGGCTCAACTTCTGAGAACTTATCGGGAAGCTGCTGATCACCTGTTTCCGCTCTTTTCTATCTATTGTGAGATTGTATCTCCCTGGCACTACCTGCAGCCAATTATTACTTTAGAGAGACAGTTAACAAGCAACTGACTTGACCATCACCTGGTGATGATCACTTGCCATTTCTAATATGGGGGTGGTGGAAGGATCTCTCCTGCCTGCTCATGTCTGACCAGCTACCTACTGTAACACTTTCAGATTTTTTGTTGTTGTTGTTGAAGACAGAGTCTCACTCTATCACCTAGGCTGGAGTGCAGTGGCACGGTCTCAGCTCACTGCAACCTCTGCCCCTCGGGTTCACACCATTCTCCTGCCTCAGCCTCCCGAGTAACTGGGATTAGAGGTGCACGCCACCATGCCCGGCTAATTTTTTGTATTTTTAGTAGAGTCAGGGTTTCACCGTGTTAGCTAGGATGGTCTCGGTCTCCTGACCTCGTGATCCACCCGCCTCGGCCTCCCAAAGTGCTGGGATTACAGACGTGAACCACAGCATCCGGCTAACTGTGTATTCTTTATGACACAGGCATATAAACTTAAACGTGCTGGCTCTCTTGGGGCTGCCAGTAATATATCATCCATAAAATGAATAATCTTGCTATTACAAAATTCTTTTCCACTGGGGAGCAAGGCTGATCTACATGTTACTGATACATGACAGGACTATTCAGCATTCCCTGAGGAAGCACTTTCCAATAAAATCGGCAAGCTGACCTTTCATTATTAACAGCTGATAATGTAAACGCAAATTTTTCTCTGTTCTGTTCTGTGAAAGGAATAGTATAAAAACAATCTTTTAAGTCAATCACAATTATAGGCCAGTCTTGACGAATTGCCATGCGGGAAGGGGTCCCATAGGCTGTAGGTTAGCATTAATAGCATATAAGTCATGCAAAAGTTTCCATTTGCCAGACTTTTGGGAATGAGGAAATGGGTGAATTCCAAGGACTGTTAGATGGTTCTATATGGTCGGCTTTTAATTGGTCCTCAACTAATTCATGGGCTCTTTGTAATTTCTCTACCTTCAGAGGTCCCTGTTCTACCCAATTAAAATTTTGAGAGACACACATCAGGGGTAGTAGAGGAAAAACAGTGGCCATAATTATAATTTAAATTTAACTTAAATTTTAACAGAGAATTATAATTTGAGATGTTCCTTGTATACAAGGAACACATGAAATTTTACCATGAGCCGCCCGTGGAGCTGGAGGGCAGCGAAACAGGTCCTGGGCAGTGGTCGCACTGTGCTTGCATAGGCGCCACTTTTTGTCTGTGCTGCTTTTTGTCTGCCCCGCTCCCTCCTGCCACCGCTGGGTGGAGGTTGCCATCCTGGGCGGACCTTGTCAGCTTGGACACTACAAGCGTTTTTCTCCCTGAGCCTTTCCTTATACCTGCCGCCCCCTGGGCTGGACTGCTTCCGCTTCTAATGCCTTTTCTTACCTCTTTATAAACATACACCTGATTGCCTTATTGATTTTGCATCACCGAGCAAGCTAAAAGTTCCCCTTCTAATGCTGCTTACTTAAGACAGGGTCCCATAGCTGTAGTGTATGCCTTCTTTTCTCTTATTTATTGGAGCAGGGGACTCAGGCAAAACCTCCCTTTCCTCTTTGTTATTTTGGCCCCGTGATAGTGGGGTTGAGGGACTCAGAGGTGGTAAAGTAGGTGATGGTTCCTTCTCCTTCCCTTTTTTAGGCTCTTCTGTGTATAATGGGACCAGAATCGCCCTCATTAAAGCCCACAGCATTAAAGATTATACTGGGACCCGCTGCTCTTGCACATGAGGTCAGGAGATCGAGACAATAATGGCTAACATGGTGAAACCCAATCTCTACTAAAAATACCATAAAATTGGCCAGATGTGATGATGGGTGCCTGTAGTCCCAGCTATGCAGGAGGCTGAGGCAGGAGAATGGCGTGAACCAAGCAGACGGAGCTTGCAGTGAGCCGAGATTGTGCCACTGCACTCCAGCCTGGGTGACAGAGCAAGACTCTGTCTCACAGAAAGAAAGAAAGAAAGAAAGAAAGAAAGAAAGAAAGAAAGAAAGAAAGAAAGAAAGAAAGAAAGAAAGAAAGAAAGAAAGAAAGAAAGAAAGAAAGAAAGAAAGAAAGAAAGAAAGAAAGAAAGAAAGAAAGAAAGAAAGAAAGAAAGAAAGAAAGAAAGAAAGAAAGAAAGGAAAGAAAGAAAGAAAGAAAGAAAGAAAGAAAGAAAGAAAGAAAGAAAGAAAGAAAGAAAGAAAGAAAGAAAGAAAGAAAGAAAGAAAGAAAGAAAGAAAGAAAGAAAGAAAGAAGAAAAGAAAAAACAACCGCAACAACAAAAAGATTTCTTCCCACTTGTTCCCAAAGCTCTATGTCTTGCTTACCTTCTTCCAGGAACCACAGGTTAAGTGATACAATTTGCATTAGGTCCCTTAATTGAGCCTGCAAAACCAAGGCTCCAGTGGCTTTAAGCAGCTGCTTGAATACTTTTAGATACTGCTTCTGTTGTGCTGATAACTGTTGTCCCGTGATAAAACCCTACCCTGAACAATTCCCTCGAACTCGGAGATCCCAAGCGGGCACCGATGACCTACTGACTTACTGACTTATCGACTTACTGACTTACCAACCGCATAGTCTTCACCTTAGTTTTCGAGGGTTCTGTGGCAATTATTTGCAGCTATACCTCAGACCTGGGAACCAACATGCAAGGTCCTCACACCAGGCACCAACTGTCTGGGTCCGACCAGCAGACCCTGACCCAGCAATGGAGGAACAAATACACTCAGACACAAATATCCAGTGAAAGAGCAGGCTAGGTGGCCAAATCACTCACCAATACCAAGAAGGGTCTGGTAAACAGTTAACAGCCTTGGCCCTGATCAGCCAGGCAAGTTTGCATTTATTTAGTACAGATTAAATGACAAAGGTCTTGAGTAAACACCACTATAAGGTAATTGACATTGCCAACCTCCCCCAGAGTAGTTCCCCTGAGCATAAGATTAAATGTTGGATTTAGGACCACCTGAGTAAACAAGCTATTTAGATAAACTCCTCTACATTCCTATGTACCCAAGCCCTAAGCTTTTAAGATAATTCAGCTGCCTTCAGCCAAACCTTTTACTGAAGCTATGAAAACCCCCAGACTTCCAAGAAGGTTTGTGACTATTTCCTATAAATATCTTTACAATTTTTCCTCTAAAACATTTCCCACCATGAAGTCCCACAGTTGAAAAGACAGGGAAGGGCGTTATACAAGCAAGAAAGAACTAGAACAAGTTTGGCCATAAGAAAGTAAAATGTTGGTCAGGACTTTCAACACAGAGCAAAAAAAAAAAAAAAAAAAAGGGAGATTGGGGCCATGTTATGAGGACACTGCATGGCAGCCTACATAATGAGAACTTCATCCTACAGATAAGAGAAGTCACTGGAAAGCTTTGAGAAGGTCACAAACGTGACAAACAGCATTTCCAGGAAGATTACCCTGACCAGTATTAGGCAAGGTAAGTTGGGAAATGATCTTCAACTTTAGCAACTTAATAGAAATATCTAAAAGATCTATATTTCTTTTCTTTTCTTCTCATGTTTAATTTTGAAATAATTTCAGACTTTCTAAAATGTTCCAAAAATAGGCAAAGTCCTCATATGCTTTTCATTCAACTTCCCCAAATATTAACATTATAGATATGCACCTAACAATAAACATCAATAAATGATTATTAACACTGTAAAATGCATGCCTGTACAGACCTTATCCAAATCCCCTCGATGTTCTGACTAATGTCCTTTTTCTGGACCAGGATCCCATCTAGTATCACACATTGCTCTTCATTGTACTCTTCTCTCAGTCTCCTTTAATCTGGGAAAGTTAGGATTTACCTTTAAGAGCTTCACCTTTTTGAAGCGTATTGGTTACTTATTTTGTAGCATGACCCTCAGTTTGGACATTTCTAATATTTTCTCATGATTAAACTCAGGTTATACACTTTGTACAAGAATATCACAGGGATGATTCTACACCTTCTCCATCAATTATATTAGAATGCCCTAAGATGTCGTTATCTCTTATTACTGGGGATGTTAACTTTGATCACTGGGTTAAAGTTCCTCCACTGCAAAATGACCCTTTTCCTTGAAAGCATTTTTAAGCAACCAATCCCTAGGCTACACCACACATCAGACAAATCAGATATGCTTGAGGGATAGTACAGGCATTTGTAGGCTTTAATGACCTACAAGTGACTCTAATCAGTATTCGGAGTTGAAAACCTATGGCTTAGACAGTGAAGATTAGAATCGTGAAAATCAGCTATGAGACCATTCCTAAGGTTTCTCTTTAAAAAACAAAAAAATCTAATTCTAAACAAAAGCAAATACATCTGGATTTTGGCATTGACATATGGTAGAGAAATAGAGGAAAAATAGAAATCACCTGATGGGGAAAGAAATGAGTGAGTAGACTGCAGTCCAATTTCAAAAAAAAAAAAAGGCAGAATCAGCTGTGGTGACACTTGCTTTTAATTCAAGCATTTTGGGAGTGAAAGTGGGCAGATAACTTGAGCGCAGAAGCATGAGACCAGCGTGGGATTTCTCCAGCCTGGGTGAAACCCCATCTCTACAGAAACAAACACAAAAAATTAGCTAGGCATGGTAGCACATGCCTGTGATTGCAGCTACTCAGGAGGCTGAGGCAGGAGGATCGCTTCAGCTCACAAGGTTGAGGCTGCAGTCAATTATGATCTCGCCACTGCACTTCGAGCTCAGTATGAGAGTGAGACACTCTCTCTTTAAATTTAAAAAAAAAAAAAAACCCAGTAAAAATAATGTACTAAGGTCAGATCTACTACAAAAATTGCATCTTATTCTGTGATGTTTAAACGCTATAATTAAAATAGAACAACGAGGTGTTTCCATACGAATAGCTGAAAGATTCTGTACTCTTTATGCAGCTGCATCATATTCTATTGTGTAGACATAAGGTAACCTGTTTAATTAGCATTGTGCTTGTGAAAGTCTAGGTTGTTCCCAATATTTTGCTGTTAAACAAACAATACAGTGAATAACCCTGATTACGTGTCATTTTTTATGACTGGGACTATGATAAATTTTTCCTAGTAAAGTTTGGGAGGCAAAAATATATATTTTTTAAATTTTGACATGCATTAAGAAATTTTGCTCTACAAGATTTGTACAAATTTTTATGTTCCAAGAAAAGTAGGGGAGAGTAATATCACCTCAGTTGCTCTCACACAAATGTCCTGAGTGACAGGACCTTTAGGGACACAGGCACACGGCCATATCCCTGGTGCCCAAACAGGGCAGGGGCCTCTGGATCCTGGGAAGCTCCAGGAAAGGTGAGGGTTCCCTCTAGAGGACACGCTGCTAAGGATCAGAAAGGGGCCAAGGAAGTCCAGAGATTACAGCAGGTCTTAAACTAAGGGAAAGTTCAAGTGGAGGGCGTTAAGGCTCAAGGAGCAAGCTGAGGTGAGAAAGTGGTAGAGACTGATGGAAGGAGAAGGTAAAAAGCTCCAGGGAAGCTAGGGGAGGCACATCTGGGCTCTCCACACCTCCTCAGCATTGAACTTTATAGTGGTCATGCTGGTGGGGCTATGTAAGCTCTAGAATGTTCAGCACTATCTGGGGACTCTTCCTGCTCAACGCCAGCAGGACTCCCTCTCCCAGCTCTGACAAAGAGCAATGTTTCCAGGCTTTGCCAAATGCTTTTCTGAATGAAAAATTTGCCCCGGCAGAAGCAAAAATCTACACTAATCTATAAAAGCAAATCACCACTAAAACCCATCACCTCTTGGTAAAAGAATTACAAGTGTGAGATGGGTTAAATGGAGGTCTTCAATATCTATTGAAAGGACATTTACTTAATCAGTAATTTGATGTCCCAGAAGGCATGTTTAGAGGTGATGCCACATGGCTGCCTGTACCTCACAGCAGAAAGGGTGTGGGTTTTCCAAGGGTCTGTAACCGTGAACCGGAAAGGTCTGTAACTGCGAAAGGGAATGACACCCACTGGGTTACATTAAAAAGTGGGATGTAGGGAATTCTGTAGATATTGGGAGAAAAAAATACACAAAGTAAACCCAAACACCATTCTGATTCTCTCACCATCTTAGGGCCATCTTGATTATCTATGAATGGTAGCATAGGGATTTTTGTGTATTTTCAAAATTGTATACTGTTGGACCATTTTTAAAATAGGAATAAATCCCAAATTGGAACAAGAAACTGGACACTGCTGGAGTCTCACTTTTGGCCAGGAGAGCTGACAACATCCTGCTCCTCCTGGCCTGGACACTGTCTGGCTCAGGGGCATAAATGCTCTGTTATTATGGAGAAAGAAGATGTTTTGAACATTCTCACCATTCACCTGTCCACCTCTCACACCCATCGACCTCTCAAACCTCTTGCCCACTCCTGGATTTCTTTCTTAATTGGCTGAGCTCTATTTCTGTCCCTCATCCATTTCAACATGTGGTGGGTCCAGGTGGTGGCTTCTACCCATGATTTTGTTGAAAAACAAAAAAAAGAGACAGTCAAAATTACTTTCCCTGACACCTCCTTAAACTGATCTCCACCTGCAGCCCCATGATCATTACCAGCAGCATCTAGACACTTTTTTTGGTAGTTAGATGCTTTCCATCTCTCATTAGGAAATGTGACTCTCTCCACCCCGCATAAAGATTTCCCAGTAGAAATGAACACAGAGATACTGCCTGTGTGTTCGCAAAGGAAATGGTTTCTAGAAGAACATATGAAAGCTGCAATTATAGAAAAGACCACACAAAACATATATTATGTAGATGACTCTCACAATTTCTTTAAGAGATACATTGTAAAACATCACCTTAATAATTATTCTAGAAGAATAAAGCGTGCATACTGTTTTCTTAAATAAATTTTAATAAAATGGTTCCTTCCAAGTGCCTAGGATGGGCCTCTAAACAAAATTCTCCATTTTCAGAGGCAATGCCTGACAGGATGACATGGACTTAGGCCTGATATGCAGCCATTCCTGTCTACCATGACCCTGCTGCAGAACAGTATCAGCCCAGGGCCCAAATCTCCTGCTGAAGAGCTGAGTGAGAAAATTGAATATCTAAAGCTTCTTACCTTTTTCCACTCCACTGCAATGGGTACCAGTGCAGTCCATTTGCCCCTGAGGACATCCACCTGCTGGTCTTTGGCTTCTAAGAGTCAGACCTCACTGGCTTCTCTGAGTCTCAGCTGTTTTCACTCTACTGAGTGATGTACACAGCTAACCTGACAACATTGTGCCCCAAAGCAATGTTTTCTGTGTCCCTCATTATGGAGCTCACTGTCCCTCACCACATGGGTAAGTGCTTCCAGGGTCTCTCAGTTCCTCAGCACATATTTTAACACAGTTCCTCAGCAAAGGAAGTGATGATAATTTACCTACTTTGATAAAATTCCTGAAAAGATCCCTAGACTGCAAAATTTCAGTCAAAAGAAGACAGAAAATGCTTTCTAATTGCAAAACATTGGCCTCCTTGCTTTTCAAAAAAGTATCTTTGAAAGAGCCAAAATAATTTTGCAAAAATAAATTGCAGAACTTAAACTTTCTTATTTGAAATCTCACAAAACATTACAACTATTAAAAACAGAGGCTGCTGGCATAAGAATACAAATAGGGACCAAAGGGATACAATTGAGAGTCCAGAAATTAACCCTCACCCTCATAGTTCATTGCTCTTGCATAAGGGTGTCAAGATAATTTAATGGAGGAACAATCATCCTCTCAAATAACGGTGCAGAAACAACTAGATAACCACATGCAAAACAATAAACTTAGAGAACTATACTTCCAACCATATCAAACAATTATCTAAAAATGGATCAGTGAGTTAATTATAAGATTTATAACCATAAAAACATCTTAGAAAAAGACATAGGGGTAAAACTTAATGACCTCAAATGTGCAATGCATTCTCAAGTATGACCCAAATGCATGAGACACAAAAAGGAAAAACAGATAAACTGGGCTAAAGACGCAAGCCTTTTATGCATCAAAGGATATTATCAAGAAAATAAAAAGACCAAACACAGAATGACACATACCAGTTGCAAATCACTCAGACAATGGTTTCATGCCCAGAATATATAAAGAACGGCTACAACTCAATAACAAAAAGACAAACCCCCCAATTTATATAAATGGGCCAAAGGACTCAAATAGACATTTCTTCAAAGAAGATATGCAAATCATCAAGAGGAACATGAAAAGAAACTCAACATCATTAGTCATTAGGAACATACAAAGTCAAAGCCACAATGAGATACCACACTACACCTACAAATATGGCTACCGTTCTTTTAAAATGTTAAATAACAAGTGAAAGCCTTATGTAGAATTTGGAATCCTCATGCACTGCTGGTGAGATTATAAAAAGCTACAACCACTAGGAGAAACAGTTGTGCTGCTCCTCAAGAAGATAATCATAGAATTCTCATACGGAATAGCATCCATTCCTAGGTATATACCCAAAGAATTGAATCCAGGGACTCAAACAGGTACTTACCTAGGATGTTGATTGCAGCATTATTCACAAAAGATAAAATATGAAAACAATCCAAGTGTTCATCAACACATAAATAAACAAATGTGGTGACACATACAATGGAATGTTAATCTGCCATAAAGAGGAATGAAGCTCTGACATCCACTAGAACATGCAGGGACTTTGGAAACATTATGCTAAGTGACATATGTCAGAAACAAAATAACATATATCTATAATTCCATTTATATGAAACATCAAGAATAGGCAAATTCATAGAGACAGAGTAGAGATGATCAAGGTCTAGGGTGGAAAATACAGGGAGTTATTATTGTTTCAAAGATACAAAGTTTCAGTTTAAAATGATAAAAATTTTCTCAGAAAAATAGTGGTGATGGTAACTGAACACTGTGTATGTGGCTAATTCCACCTGATTGCACATTTTGAAATCGTTAGTATAGCACATTATTCACAGAACTGTGAAAAATTGATTTCCATTATTTAATTCACCCAGGCTAAGGTGTTTGTTACGGCAGTTGAAGCCCATGAATACATCATCTGAACCAGTGTTTTCAATGACATATATCACTCTTTCAATCAAGTTAGCTGGAAGCTCCTGTGCCCAGAAGAAGCAGAGGTCCCAAAACAAGAGCTCCAGCAGGGGTTCAACCAGCACAGGTCCCATAGGGCAGCCTTGATGTCAGGCCCTGGATGGCACGTGAGGCTATAGTGATACAACCACAACGTGAAAGTGTAAGTGTTTTTACTACTTACAGACACTGGGGAGCACTCAGCACACCTGGAGACCACAGATACAGAGGTCAGTGAGCCCAGGCAGGGAGGAGAGAAGAGACCGGTAAGCCAATGATTTTGGTAAGTTCAGGTGTTATCTGACAGGTTTCCAGCAGGGAGTTTTAATGGATGTGTTTAAAGCAAGCAGCAAACACTGGGACCAGGAGATCATGCTGTGACTGAGAAGCGGTCACTTTAAATGTAAGGGCAAATATCGGATTTATCAGTTTAAAGAAAGCAGCTGGAGAGAGGGGAGCCCAGCACACCAAGCAGAAGAGATGACTCTAAGATTTTATCTCTGGTCAACAACTGGACCCACTTGAACCAGATACAGTATGGAAAACTGCCAGGGTGACCCAGGCCTGCCTCTGATGTGAGGCAAATAAACATACACCTTAAAAAATGAATGCCAAGGTAACATGACACTATGAGCACTCATGACATTCATGGACACCAGCAGGGTGTGATACCATGCCCTGGAGTCAGAATCCTGGGTTCTGGTCCCTGGGAATGAGAAAATGAAAATGACTTGTCCCTAATCCCCTGGCTTTGATCCTCCTGCCCTGGTGGACACCAAAGATGGTCAAGAAGAAATGAGAAACCCTGAGCCCCAGCTCAGCCACCAGACCCCAGGGAGCAATAGAGTGACTGAGAACTGTCTCTTTGATCATGGGACTCACAGCCCCTACTGAGCAACCAGCACAGGCCTCTCCTCCCAAGAGGCATGAGAGATTCACCCTGCACACCTCCAGGAAGGACACTTTCCTCTGGGACACTTTCCCAGGTCCTGAATGTCCATCCTTGGAAGCTGCAGCCAAGCTAGACACAATTAGAGAAAGGAAGGGTCCCTGTCACCAGGCGACACAGCTCACCCATAGCACAATGGGGTGTACCTGTGACAGGAACCTGGTGCAGCTCCAGCCTCCTGCACTGAAGGGGAGAGCCAGATGGGGATGAAAGAGGGCAAAGGGCATGAATGTGCACCTCAAACCAGAGCCATTGGGACAGCAGGAGGCTGAGACCCAGGACTGTGCTTGCCCAACCTACAGGGTATGTGTGTGACTGTGTGTGTCTCTTTTGTGTGTGTGTTTGTGTTTCTGCACATAGTGTGCATTGAGGTTTGGTGACAGAATCACTGCTGAAAAAGGCAGAGGCCTCCACAATTCCCAAGGACCTGACACACACACAAAAGGTAAAAGAGAAGGAGGGACAAGGAGGCAGGACTGAGAGGGGAGGGGACAGAGAGGTGTCCTGGGCTCAGACTCCACCCATGAGCCAGAGAAGTGCTCCTGCCCCGGAAAGAGGCCCAGCACAGAAGGAGGAAGGACAGCACAGCTGACAGCTGTGCTAGGAAAGATTCTGGATCCCAGGCTCATCTCCACACAGGAGAACACACAGGCAGCACAGGCCATGGGGCCCCTCTCAGCCCCTCGCTGCACACTGCATATCACCTGGAAGGAGCTCCTGCTCACAGGTGAGGAGAGAACTTCCTCTGAGAGGACAGGAGGAGGAAGCAGAATGATTGGATGGATTTTCCTGGAGAGGATGGCGTTTTAAAAAATAAAATAAGCCAGCACTTTGGGAGGCTGAGGTGGGCGGATCATGAAGTCAGTAGTTCAAGACCAGTCTGGTCAACACAGTGAAGCCCCGTCTCTACTAAAAATACAAAAAATTAACCAGGTGTGGTGATGTGCTCCTGTAATCCTAGCTACTTGGGAGGCTGAGGCAGGAGATTTACATGAACCTGGGAGGCAGAGGTTGCAGTGAGCCAAAATCATGACAATTCACAACAGACTAGGTGACAGTATGAGACTGTCTCAAAAAAAAAAAAAAAAAAAAAAAAAAAAAGAAAGGAAAGGAAAAGAAGAAACAAAAACAGAAAAGAAGGCTCTGTTGGAGCCTGGATAGGGGAAAATACACCAGAGAGGGACAGGGGTCAAAACAGGAAAATCACATTGAACTGGAATTGGTAAGAGGTAGGAAAATCTCAAGTGTTCTGTTCTCCTGGTTAATCAACTCTGGACACCACATTTTGAAAAATGATAATAACGATTATCAGATGACACTTCAAATGAAAATATAAGCATTGCATGAAACACTGTCCTCAGCCAAAAAACCTCAACAATTGGTGAAAGAATAAAAACACCCCAGGCATGGAGGGACCTGGGAACTTTCTCATCTACAGGAGTCTGCAGCCTGTTCCAGGCACTGGGGTGCAACCAATATCCTAAAAGTCCCTGTCCTCAGGGAGCTCACGCTGTCATGGGAAGGAAGACAGACATGCAAAGAGATCTAGAATGTGAGGTCAGGTGTTGACAAGAGCTCCGGAGGGAGCAGAGCAGGGAAAGGTCAGAAATAGAAGATCCAGGGTCTCTGAAGGAGGTGTCAGGAAAGAAGTCTAAGGATGCCCTGATGTGAGCAGGACCTGAGGGTGGTGTGGAGGGAGGCATGAAGATCCCTGGGGAAGAGGATTCCAAACAGAAATATGACAAGGTAAGAAGGGTTGAAGAAATGGGGGTCATGCTGCTGACGTTGACCCAGTAGGACAGTAGTTCACACACACACACACACACACACACACACACACACAAAAAAGGGGTATATGTGTGTGTCCTACTGTCATACTGGGGTGCTGTGTGTGTTTGTATGTGTGTGTGTGTCTTCAAGACTGAAGATTGAAGAGATCTTCTCAGGACCCAGAGTCCCATTTTTCACCCCCATACATATGTCGCAATATTGACTGATGCTCTCTCCACGTCCTAGCATCACTTTTAATCTTCTGGAACCCGCCCACCACTGCCCAAGTCACGATTGAAGCACAGCCAACCAAAGTTTCCGAGGGGAAGGATGTTCTTCTACTTGTCCAGAATTTGCCCCAGAATCTTATTGCCTACATCTGGTACAAAGGGCAAAAAACGGACTTTCACCATTACATTACATCATATGTAATAGATGCTGAAACAATTATAGTTGGGCCTGCATACAGTGGACGAGAAACAGTATATTCCAATGCATCCCTGCTGATCCAGAATGTCACCAAGAATGACACAGGATCCTACACCATTCAAATGATAAAACAAGGTGATAAGACTAAAGGAGTAATTGGACATTTCACCTTATACCGTGAGTGATTCCACATGATCCCTGGGTGTTGGGGGGCGGGGTCACTTCTACTTTACACCAACAGGATGGTCAGGCCTAGACGGTGCCTGTGTCCCTCTCTGCATTATGTCGCATGTTGGTGTTTTGGCATTTAGTGGAGGACACACACAGAGGAGACAAACTATAACAGATCAGAATTCCTTTCCTGCCTCCAAACCCTGCAGACACTTGCTGCACAGGAAGGACAGTCTGAAGGGAGGGTGCTCAGCAAGAGATGAATCTCAGCCAAGCACCTCATGCCCTCTTCATAAACTAGATCCTGAGAAAGACCCTGGAGAACTGAGTAGGGCTTTGCCTAAGAGGCCCCCAGAGATACTCTCAGAAAAGCTCAGCCCTGGAGGCCTCAACCCCAGACCCGTCCCTAAATCCTTACTCCAGATAAAGCTGAGGAGGCTGTACCAAGGCTGGGTTGTGGCAGGGCTTACTGGGACCAAGGATTCACCAGGCGTCTGAGGACTGTGTCTCCTGGAGCTGCTCACTGCCAGGGCTCAGTCCTCAGATCCTCATCTGGGCAGGACAGAGCTTTCTTCACCTGACACTCAGAGTGGAGAGGACAGAAAGACAAGCTTTATAGGCCATCAGCCAACTGCTTTGAGAGTCAATGTCCCCAGAAGCAGAAACAGAAGAGAGAAAATGTACCTGGCAGCAGCTTATCCACAGGGATCTGACCTAAAGGTGCTCTCTCATGGAAGTGAGTAATAATAAATGCTGTTTGTGTGAACACTTCCACTGTGCCAAGCATTAGGTCAGGGGACTGTGAAAAATTTACAATTTATTCACAGATAGCATGAAAAGCCACAGTCCATTTGCAATTTAGCTTATTTGACTGAGAGAAAACTGAGACACAGGAAGGCACAGTCACTGAACCAGAGTCACACAAACACAAAAGGCAGATCAGGGTCACATGAGGTCTGTCTGCAGCCACAGGCCCATCCTCTCCTCCACCAGAAGTGAGGGCTTATTGGGTTCCAAGGACCCCATAGTCATTCATTGGCTCAAATCCTCTCTTCTTAGGCATCCAAACCTCAGAGGAGTGAGAGCAAATTGTCAGCTGATTAGTCAGCACTCCAGAACTAAATCACCTACCTCAACTGTCAGAGTCAGTGCAAAAAATGTCCAGGCCTCCCCCTCAGATCTTAACCCCTATCACTGAACCTGAAATCCTGTGTTTCCGAAAGTGTCCATGTCACTGCCATGACAGGATAAAAGAGAGGACCTTGTTTTCATTCCCCACTCACACCCCGCACCAGCACAGGCCCAGTGAGAGACACACACTCAGGTGCTCTCACATAACAAATGAAGGAATTGAATGAAGAAATGAATGATCCATAACTTCTTTAGACTGGATCTTGGATGCAGGATCCTAGGAGGTCTAGCCACACCTGTCCCTTGTCATTCAGAGGCTGACACCCATGTTTCATCCCCCACTAACTCTTGCCCCTAAAGCCAACCCATCTCATGTAACTCTGAAGCTCTTTGGTCACTGGAGGGTTTTCAGGCCTGATCCTGGCCTGTGGAACTGGGGACACCTGGTCCCTGGGGTCTCTGAAGTCACTGTAGGCCCCACTGTTCACTGCCAGGCTGTCTCTGCCTCTCTCTGCTTCTCTGTGTACCTCACCTTCCTCCCACTTCATTCTACCTGGCAAGCCCTGCCCTGCACAGCTTCTTCCTCCACCCCTAGGCCTTCCCCAGACACTCCCTCTAACTAGGTTAATTGTTCTGTTCCCTTCCTGCTAATACTGTGGCCTGGCCCACCTCCCAGGAAACAGGAAAGGCACAGAAATCACCTGGAGTTTCCACTCCTGCCAAGTTTCATCTTGAGCCAATGTCCCCAGGTCACTAAGAGAATAAGCTTCCACTGTATCCCCATTCAGGGCTCTGTCCTTTTGTGAGGCTGTTCTGTGGACAAGACCATGGGACAGGGATAGGCAGCTCCTCCATCCACTCTTATAATTTCCAGACAAGTTCTTCTGGCCTCCTGCACAAACAAAACCAATTTATCCAGATAGTGATTTGCAGTAAAGAAATATTTTAATGACTCCAAGTGTGCCAAACAGGAGGATGGAGGTTTATTATTACTTAAATCAGACTCCCTAGTGGATCAGGGGTTAGAGATTTTCAAGGATAGTTTCAGGGGCACAGGACTAAAAAATGGGTACTGCTGACTGTTTGGGGATGGAATCATGAGGGCGGAGGGAAATGATCTGTTTGTGCTTGAATCCACCTCTAGGTGGGGACCATGTGACTGGCTGAGCCATTAGTCATGGGTATGGATGAGGTCAGCGGGTTTCCAGAATGCAAAGAATGAGAAACATCTCAAAAGACCAATCTCAGGTTCTACAATAGTGATGTTATCTATAGGAGCAAATAGATACAAATTTTGTAAACTCTGGGCAAATGACATTTGAGCAGTAAGGGATTATAGAAACTGCCTCCATTTTAGCAGAATTCAGTTCCCTCCTACAATCTTATTCTCATGGTCTTTCACCAGTTTTACAAAGGCAATCCCTGGGCAAAAGAAGGGTATTAGTGTTATGGAGGAACTATTATCATTCTTGCTTCAAAGTTAAACCATAAATTAAATTCCTCCCATGGTTAGCCTGGCCTATGTCCAGGAATGAGTGAGGACAGCCAGCCTGAGACTCGATGCCAGATGGAGTCAGCCATGCTAGTTTGCTGTCACTGTTGTAATCTTTGCACTGACTGACCAGGGTGTCAGAGGCTGGGCAGGCCAGCAGTCTCCAAAGCCCATGGGCTGATTTCACCCATTTCACTCACGACTCCATCCACAACCTACTATGGAGCTCACATTCTCCAGCCACTTCCTAGAGACTTCTGGTTTCCTGTCAGCCATATAACAGGCTTGAAATTTGTCACTCGGTTCTAACAGTAAGTAAACAACGGAAAACTCAAAAGTCAACAACTCGTTAAAATCCCTCAGAGATGGCCGGCACAGTGGCTAACAACTGTAATCCCAGCACTTTGGGAAGCCAAGGCAAGCGGATCACGAGGTCAGGAGATTGAGACCATCCTGGCAAACACAGTGAAACGCCATCTCTACTAAAAATACAAACAAATTAGCCAGGTGTGGTGGCGGGCACCTGTAGTCCTAGCTACTGAGGAGGCTGAGGCAGGAGAATGGCATGAACCCGGGAGGTGGAGCTTGCAGTGAGCCAAGATCTTGCCACTGCATTGCAGTCTGGACAACAGAGTGAGACTCCATCTCAGAAAAAAAAGGAAAACGAAAAACTTGCTGTTAGAGAAATGAAGAATGTTTTTGATGCCTAGTGGTAGAATGCACACAGCTGAGAAAACAATCCCTAACTTGAGGATGTGTCAATAGAAACTTCCAAAACTGAAAAAGGAAAGTTCAAAAGGAGTGGGGGAAAAAATGGAACAATATATCCCACTTCATATTTAACATTTTGTATTGACAATAGCAATTTTTAAATTTTGTAGTTGTGGTACAACCTCCAAGGCTGTAACTTACACATAATGGGAATACTGGTGGTTTCGGGGACCTGTTGGAGGTGGCCAGGGCGTGCTATCTGATGGTTTTACAGCCTGTGCCACATACGATTGTTTCCTCCTGATGATGCCATTTTCATAAGTTGGGGTTCTTTGTGTGGGGGACACATGAGCCACTGGCATCTCACTTAGACTCTTCCTGATTCACACAAACTTAAACTCTAGTTGTATTTCCTGAGGTTAAGAGAAAACGAAGAAAGCATTTCACATACCTGTTTTGGGCTCTTCCCCATTTTTCCTAACTCTGCACAGAAATTAGAAACAGGGATTTCTTACTATATTTACTAACATAACACATATCACTTCTTTTAATTCGGCATCATTCCTCCCTTTATGTAATTGACACACTGACCAGTTCTGTCCCTTTAACGGGACTCTCTCTACTTAAGGAGTTGCTAATTTCAAATCACTTTTGGCATCTTTCTTTGAGCATAATGTGATCCTGTTGGAATTCACCCCATACCTAAACCTTAATTTGGTATCAAGATAAATATTACTAATAGCAATCCATCTCAGATGTTTGGACCATCAGTAAAAATTTCCACTTATGACAACATTTTAATGTTTCCTCCAAATCTTTTTTTGTTTCGTTACTAGAGTCACAACATAACATGAGGTCTAAACTCTTGACAACTTTTTATGGGAAAATTACAGTACTACAAATTGAACATCCCAAATCCAGAAATCCAAAATCTGAAATGCTCCAGAATCCAACACTTCTGACCACTGATGTGATGCTAAAAAGAAGTGCTCACAGGAGCATTTTGGATTTAAAATTTTTCACATTTGGGATGCTAACCCAGTACATCTACCATAAATATTCCAAAATAAATAAAAAAGTTAGAATCCAAAAACCTTGGTTTTAAGCTTTCTGCATAAGGAACACTTTATCTGTATGAACTATAGGCATAAAACTGTACAGGAGATCTCTAGAACCTCCTCATCCTGTATAACTGAACAGCACAGCCATGGAACAATGCCCTATTCCCCCGACCACAGCTCCTGGAAACTACTATTCTACTCTATGATTCACTCTGGAATCCACTGAGATAAGCTACATAGAGTAGTCTAACTCCTAGAATTAGAGAGTAGAATGTCTAATGAGAGAAAGTATCTGCAAGACTTCTTCCCACATATTGCTCTAATAGCCAGCAAACACATATGGTCCATGAGGGCCAGACTTCTGTCATCAGTTCATGTCCGCCCTTTCTACCATTCAGTTCTGTTTTTGCAAACATCTACATGTATTTCTAGAAAGATATACATGGTCCTCACCTGCCCTCTACAGGGGGAAGGGAATATCATGGATGCAGAACAGCGAACATGGTCTTGGTCCAAAGCTCTCAGCTCTTGCCTGTCCCCTTCACTCTTTGTAGGTTATTCCTTGGACTCTGCTCTATCTTTAGTGGTCACTGGCTCAAGTCACTTATTATGAGACAGCTGGGAAAACCGCCCCACCTTGTGGCTCCATTGCCTGGTGACTGAACTGACCTCCAGGCTTGACTCTGGTCTCCCCTGTGTTATTTCTGCTCAAGTACCCAGTCCCAGGCCAGGCTTCCCAGTACTCAAAGGGTTTAAGGACAATGGGAACTTTCATCATTCATCTCTAAGATCCCCTTGGAAAGGGAAGTTGCAGAGAAAACATACCTTGGGGGCAAAGTAAGACTGAAACTAAGAAGATTCCAGCAATGCATGCTCCAGGTAAGGACCGCAAGGTGGGCCAGGCAGGCAGTTGGAGAGGGAGGGGCTTAGAGAGGCACCTGGGGCTGTGACTGCTGGTCCCATGTTTTTCCATGACTCAATGCTGCTACTCAATTCACACTTGAGAAAGTCTGTGCTTCTTCCACATACAGAAGGCAGCCTCACAATCTCTGAACCCTCAGATAGCCATGCATCTGTCTTGTAACACACACATCTGCCATGGGCTTTTTAGGACTTGAGTGGGCTGAGAGGTGGGAAAGACCATCTCTGATTGAAAAATGTCTTTGGAGGAATCAAAGGTGCCACACAGGGCAATCTTCTCTCTGTTATCTGCACAGTGGAGACTCCCAAGCCCTACATCTCCAGCAGCAACTTAAACCCCAGAGAGGCCGTGGAGACTGTGATCTTATCCTGTGATCCTGACACTCAGGATGTAAGCTACCTGTGGTGGATAAACGGTCAGAGCCTCCCTATCAGTCGCAAGTGGCAGCTGTCTGGAAACAACAGGACCCTCGTTCTATTTGGTGTCACAAAAGATACTGCAGGACCCTATGAATGTGAAATGAAGAACCCAGTGAGTTCCAGCCGCAGTGACCCAGTCACCCTGAATCTCCTCTGTGAGTATCTTCTGTTCCTCTGTGAGCCAGGCTGCCATCCCAAATACACATGGCCAGAGGCCAGGCCTCTCACTCCCTCTCAGGTCCAAGAACAGAGACCTTTAAACCTAGACATCAAAGCTGGCCATGATGACTAAGAGTAGGCTTAGGCTTGATCGACAATGGGAGAGAAGAGGCTGCTCCTGTCATGGGAGATTCAGGGTCCACAGGTTATATGGGAGAAACAGGTAATGTCTCAAGCTCCAGATCAGTGAACACAGCAGGGATTTGGCTGGGACATCAGTGTAGTGACCTAGTTCACAGGGTCACCGTGGCTCCTCCACAGGCCAGGATTTTCCCTTCCCTCTGACAACATCAGCTGTGACTTTATTTTCTGCTCAAGATGGCCTAGATACCCCCACCATTTCTTCTTCATACACCTATTACTATCCAGTGGAAGTCCCCAAGCTCTCCTGCCTCACAGACTCTCACCCACTGGCAGAGCAATCTTGGCTGATTGATGGGAAGTTCCAGCAATCAGCAAAAGTGTTCTTTATCCCCCAAATCACTAAAACATATAGAATGGCCTATGTCTGTTTCATCCATAACTCAGCTACTGATGGAACAAATCTCATCATTAAGAACATCATAGTTCCTGGTAAGTGGATCCAGGGAGCATTGGCCATATGTTTTCCAGTGAAGTCTATCTGGCTATCAAGGAAGAACCACCTGCCCTCTGCAGAGGGAGAAGGAAATAAATAACCCAGGACAGGGAATATGTTTCTGCTCCAAAAAGACCAGCTTTTGCCTGTCCCCTTCACTCTTTCTAGATCATTCCTTACACTCTGTTCTATTTTTGAAGGTCACTGGCTCAAGTAAGTCATCATGAAACACCTGCAAAAAATTACCCCACCTTGTACCTCCACTGCCTCAGGACTGAACTGACCTCCAGGTTTGACTCTGGTCTCCCCAGTCTTATTTCTGCTGAAACATCCAGTCCCAGGCCAGGCTGTTCAGTATCTTAGGGTTTCAGGACAATGGGAAGTCCCGTTATTACTCATCTCTAGAATGTCCTTGGAAATGGAAGCTGCAGAGAAATCACATCTAGGGGGGCAAAGTAGGATGGAATTTGGAAGGGACCCAGCAGTTGCACATTCCAGGTAAGGAATCCAAGGTGAGCCAGCCAGTCAGTGGATTAGAGAGGGACTGGGAGGTGTACCAGGACCTGTGACTCCCACTGACATGTTTGTCCATGACCCAACACTGCTGCTAAATTCACACTTCAGAAAGTCTGTGCTTCCCTAAGACAGAGCAGGCAGCCTCATAGTCTTTGAGCCCTTAGATCATCATACATCTGTCTTGTGACACACGCACCAGCTATTGACTTTCAAGGACTCGGGTGGGCTGAGAGGTGGGAGATGCCAACTCTGATTGAAGGATGTCTGTGGAGGAATCAAAGGTGCCACACAGGACAATCTTCTCTCTGTTATCCACCCAGCGGAGTTGCCCAAGCCCTACATCACCAGCAACAATTTCACCCCCATGGAGAACAAGAATGATGTATCCTTAACTTGTGTACCTAAGACTCAGGGCTACACCTACGTGTGGTGGGTAAATGGTCAGAGCCTCCCAGTCAGTCCCAGGCTAAAGCAACCCGGTAAAAACAGGATCCTCATTCTAGCCAATGTCACAAGAAATGACACAGGACCCTATGAATGTGAAATACGGGACCGAGTTGGTAGCATCTGCAGTGACCCAGTCATCCTGGATGTCCTTTTTATCTGGTTCCTCTGTGGACCAGGCCACCAGCAAAAATCCAAGCCACCAGAGGCCAGGCATCTCAGTCTCTCTCAGGTTCAAATACAGACACTTTTATTTCTGGACACCAGGGCTGGCCATGACTCCCTGCCCTGGGAAAACTTGGCTAGGCACAGCCTTAAGCAAGAATATAAAGGGAGGGGCTGCTCTTGTCATGGGAGACTTGGGGTCTACAGCCTGTGATGGGAGAAACACGTGAATACATCAGGCCTCTGTTCAGTGAAGACAGAAGGGGTTTGGCTGGGCCTTGAGGGTGTGTCTTGGCTCAGAGGAACACTGTGTCCCTTTGAGAGACCAGGCGCATCCCCTTCCCTTGGACGACAGCACCTGTGGTTTTATTCTCTTTACTCCAGATGGTCCAGACTTCCCCAGGATTTTCCCTTCATTCACGGATTACCGTTCAGGAGATAACCTCTACTTGTCCTGCTTCGCGAACTCTAACCCACCGGCAGAGTATTCTTGGACGATTAATGGGAAGTTTGTGCAATCAGGACAAGAGCTCTTTATCCCCCAAATTAGTACAAAGCATAACGGGATCTATGGTTGCTCTGCTCGTAACTCAGCCACTGGCAGGGAATGTTCCACTTTCAAGATGGTCATAGTCTCTGGTAAGTGGATCCCTGCATCATTGGCAATAGGGTTTTAGGTGGAGTCTATCTGGCTTTCAGAGAAGAGTCAGGAAAACATTTTTATTCCCAGCCTGTGTCCCATGGGCAGAAGCAAATCCTAAATTCTCCTCCTGAACCCTCTCAATTTGTCTCTACAGACTCTCTTCTTCTTGTTTCTCTGTTTTCTCATGGCTGACCTTGTGTCCAGTCTGAGAAGGGTAGGGAGGGGGCTTTGTCAGTCCTGAGCCCTATGTGGTGGAAGAGGCTTCATAGAGGGACAAGAAGGAGAGTCCTCAAGATCAAGTTGCTTCTCGCTGTCTCCAACACATCCCTTTCTGCCACATCTTTGTTTTCTTTTACTTACTCCATGTGCTACAAAGAACATCTGAGGCTTTGAAACAAGCTCACATTTTTCCCCCAAATGAGAGGAGGAAGCCCCTTGGATGAGAGAGGAGCAGCTCACATTGCTGCATCCTCTGCTCCAGGCTTCTCCAGTGACTGGCCCTTCCTGACTCCACTGGGGTGGGTCCCACTGGGGTGGGAACAGCATGTATGGAGAAAGACCCCTGATGGCCTGTCCTGAATTTGGCTAAATTGAGCTGCCGGTTGAAATGAAGCCTAGGCTGCAGGGAAATAAGAAGAGAGGGAGCCTCGGGGCAGACTCTGGAGTTGTATCCTGGCTCTGAAGTCACCAGCCATATAAGGCTGTGGGCACAGCACGTGGGACACAGCACAGAGGACAATGAGTGATGCACACTTGGAGAAATAGGGAGATTCACCTCTGGGGGTCTGCATGGCAGGAAAGGGGCAATGCCAGAAAGTGTATATTTATAGAGTGTAAGACTACCAGGACACTTATATATATCTATTATAAGACTTATCATTAACTATTTCTAAGTGTGCAATTTAGTGTTGTGTAACCATCACACTATCCATTTCCAGAACTTTTTCCTTTTACCATATTAAACCTCTGTACCCAATAAACAGTAACTCTCACTCCTTTTCCCCCTAAGTCTTAGCACCCACCATTCTACTTTCTGTCTCTATGTAACTGGCTATTATATCTTTTATAAATGGAATTATAAAATAATTATCCTTTTGTGACTGGCTTATTTCAGTTAGCATAATGTCTTCAAGGTTCATCCATTTTGCACGATGTATTGGAATTTTATTCCTTGTTAAGGTTGAATAACATTTTGATGTATAGATATACCTCATTTGCCTACCCACTTATCTTTCAATGGACTTTCCGTTGTTTCCTTTTTTTTGCTATTGTGAGTAATGCTTCTCTGAACATCAATGTGCAAACATTTGTTCAAATTTCTTTTAATTCTATAGGGAGTATGTCTAGAAGTGGAATTGCTGGATCAAATGGTAATTTATTGTTTACATTTTTTGAGAAACAGCCACACCACTTTTTACAGTGGCTGTAACATTTCCCATTCCCATCAGCAATGCACTAGAGCTCCAATTTTTCCATCTATTTGAAAACACTTGTTTTTATGTTGCTGTTATTATTATTCTTTATCAAAGCCATCCTAAAGTGTGTGAGATGGTGTCACATTGTGGTTTTGATTTGCATATCTCTAAGTATTCGTGACGCTGAGGAACTTTGCGTGGACTTATGGGATATTTGTATATCTTCCCTGGTGAAAACTCCGTTGTAATCCTTTGTTCATTTTTTAATTGGGTTTTTGGATGTTTGCTGTTGTTGACTTCTGGTTTTTCATGTATTCTAGAAATTAATTAGGTATCACACATATAATTTGCAAATATTTTTCTCATTTCATGTGTTCCTTTTTTACTTTCTTGATAATGTTCTTAGATATATAAAAGGTTTTGATTTTTATGAAGTCCAATTTATCCATTTTATTTGTTGCCTATTCTTTTGTTGTTACAACCAAGGAATCATTGTGAAATCCAATATCATAAAGATTTTCTTCTACCTTTTCTTCTAGGAGTGGTATAGTTTTTGCTCTTACATTTAGATCGTTGATCTATTGTGGGTTAATTTTTCTATATGGTGTTAGGTAAAGGTTCCACTCATTCTTGCCCTTGGATATCCAGCTTTCCCAATGTCATTTGGTGAGAATACTGTCCTTTCCCCATTGAACGATCTACGCACACTCGATGAAAATCATTTGGTCATATATGCAAGTATTTCTTTCTGGGCTCTCTCTTCAATTTCATTAATTTCTATGTCCGCCTTTATGCCAGTACCACACTATATTGGTTACTGGGGCTTTGTAGTAAATGCTGACATCAGGAAGAGTGAGTCCTCCACCTTCATTTTTCCTCTTCAAAGTTGTTAGTCTATTTAGAGTCATGAGATTCAATATAAATTTTAGTACAGATTTTTCTTTTTCTGCAAAACTGTCACTGAGATTCTGATAGGAAGTGTATTGAATCTGGAGCTCACTTTGGGTAGCATTGTCCTCCTAACAATATTGAGTCTTCTAAATCATGAAAACAAAATGTTTTTCAATTTATTGACGTCATCATTAAGCAATATTTTATGGATTTCAGGTATAATCATTTCTCCTCTTTGGTTAAACTTATTCCTAAAATATTTTATTCTTTTTGATATTAATACAAATTAAAAATATTTTCTTAATTTCCCTTCAGATTGTTCATGGTTAGTGTATTGAAATACGACTGATGTTTGAATGATGATTTTGTATTGTGCAACATTACTGAATTCATTTATTAATTCTAATAACTTTGTTCCACCTTTAGGATTTTCTACATGTAAGTTCAAGTTATCTGCGAACAGAAATAATTTTACTTCTTTCTTCCAATTTGAATGTCTTTTTTAAAATTCTCGCCTAATTTTTCTGACTCGATTTTTCAATACTACATTGAATAGAAGTGTCAAAAGCAGCATCCTTGTCTTGTGCCTGCTCATACAGGGAAAACTTTCAGTCTTTCTCCATTGAGTATGATGTTAGTATTGGGTTTCTCACATATTGGCTTTATGCTGAGGTGGTTTAGCTTCCATTCTTTTTTTTTTTTTTTTTTTTTTTTTTTGAGACGGAGTCTCGCTCTGTCGCCCAGGCTGGAGCGCAGTGGCCAGATCTCAGCTCACTGCAAGCTCCGCCTCCCGGGTTCACGCCATTCTCCTGCCTCAGCCTCCCTAGTAGCTGGGACTACAGGCGCCGCCACCTCGCCCGGCTAGTTTTTTGTATTTTTAAAGTAGAGACGGGGTTTCACCGTGTTAGCCAGGATGGTCTCGATCTCCTGACCTCGTGATCCGCCCGCCTCGGCCTCCCAAAGTGCTGGGATTACAGGCGTTAGCCACCGCACCCGGCCTCCTTCCATTCTTAGTTAGAATGTTGTTACTGTGAAAAAACATTGAATTTCATCAAATGCTTTCATTGATTCAATCTTATTACTGATTATAGCTCTATTCATATTTTTGTGTTTTTCTAGGAATTTGTCTATTTCACCTAGGTTATCCAATTTATTGGCATACAATTATTTCCAGCAATTTCATAATCATTTTATTAGAATTGTTAGTAATCACTTCATTTCTTTTTTCTTTCTTTCTTTCTTTCTTTCTTTCTTTCTTTCTTTCTTTCTTTAAGAGAGAGAGACAGGCTCTCACTCTGTAGGCTAGCCCAGGCTGAAATACAGTGGTGTGATTATGGCTTACCACAGCCTCAACCTTCTGGGCTCAAGCAATTCTCCTTCTTCAGCCTCCCAAGATACTAGGAATACAGATGCATGCCAATATGCCCAGTTAATTGATTTTTGGTTCTTTTTTTGTAGAGACTGGGTCTCCCCAGGTTACCTATGCTGGTTCAAACACCTGGCCTCAAGAAATCCTCCCATTGCGACCTCCCAAAGTGCTAGGATTAAACTATGACCCGTCATATTCAGACTCCATTTTCATTTCTCATTTTAGTAATTTTAATCTCTCTTTTTTCTTAGTCAGTCTACTTAATGGTCGTCAATTTTGTTGATTTTAACTTGAAGAATCAACTTTTGGTTTCATTAATTTACTCTAGTCTTTTTCCATTCTCCATTTTATTTTTATCCACTCTAATCCTTATTGTTTCCTTCATTCACTGTGCTTGGGTTTAGTTTGTTCTTCTTTCAAATGCTGAAGCATGAGGGAGCTTGCTTCATACCATTCTTTTAAAGGTTTATTGCAGTCAATGAAACAAGATGCCACACACAGGCGAACCAATGTCAGCTGCTATATTACTACAATCATCATTAGCCTTGAGGTCAAATAGTCCCAGCATCAAATCTCAGATCCACCTATTTCTAGCCATACGACACGAGGAAAGATTTTACACTACTCTAAGCTTCTGTCTTTTCATCGGCAAAATGGAAATACTATCTACTTGATAGGGTTACTGTGTGAATTAAATGAAGTACAGGTAAAGCATTTAACAAAGGGCCTGGCACATAGGACGTGCCCCTCAACAGTACCTGTTTCCATATACATGTAGAAAAAGAGGTAACACATAAAACACTAGGACATGGTTCCTGACTACTTGTGAGAGAGAAAGCAAACAAACTAAGTGCAAAGAATCAAACCTGGTATGTTAGTTTTTACCAACTGAGATGCATCCAGGATGGGATTAGACATATAAGATAATTTATCAGGGAAGACACCTCTGAGGGAATGTAGGGCAGGCATGAAGGTAGTATGGGAGAACTCACAGACCACTATGCAAAGCAGACTCCTGTGAAAAAGAAAGAGAAAGAAGTTTTAGGTATTAATAGAGTTCTAAGAGAGTTATTGCATGGCTGATGGGGAGTCCTCCAACCAGTTTCCCATTAAAGTTAAACAGAGCCTCAGAGAACTAGGCTTGCTTTCACACCCTTGCTGGGAGCCTGTGGGAAGGAAGCTTTCTGTGCAAAGGACTTGGTGAATTTGAAATGCACTGACCTGGGCCTTCTGTCAATCATGTCCCTGCCATGAAGACCCGGCAGGGTCTCATTCATGGCTACCACCACAGAGACACTGAGAAAAAGATGCAACCATGAAAAGGTGGGAAAGTGGAAAGTTCTAACGACATAGAAAATAGCAATCAGCCTTTCTCCCATCTGAAACCCTTCTGAAATATCGTGTGCTGTTGAGAATTGACAGAGGACTGATCACCAACTTAGAAACATGGTGAGAGGGGAAAAAATCTGCAAGAATATAACCATCTCCCATCAACTTTACAACAGAAATAATATATTATTTGAAGAAACAATTATAGAGTACCTCGTGTTACGTGCTTGTTCCTGAGGCTTCCCCCAGTAAAATAACATCACCTCCATTCCTTGTTTTCTTTCTTTCCATGACAGCTACTTTAGGAAGAGGATATCTATCTTGGGTTATTCCGAAACAACAACCATGATGTCATTTCTGTATTTCAGGAAGACTGGCAGGTATGATGGCCTTTTCTCTTGTCCTGTTTCCTGCAGGGCTGACTGCCATGCTTGGGAAAGGGAAAATACTTATTTGCCTGTATCTGGGACTGGATCTCCTTCCTCCACCAAACTCCTGTTTCTCAGCACTAATTCCTGCAGTTCCCTTTCTCCCTGACCTTTATGCTCCCTGTACCCCACTATCTTTTAGACATAATTATCTCCAGCCTCTGCTCATTTGTTTCTCAGATTCAAACGAGAAACACAATTTCACATTGTGAAACCCTCTTCATTATTTTTCACATCTCTCAATAGTGTAATTCTCTCCATTCCCATAAAGACCAACCACTTCTCAAAGTGTTGCTTGACTTCTTGTCTCCAGACTTTGAAACCTTCCTTGCATATGACTGCCTCATAACCTTTCTAAAATCTAGTTAATTCACTTAAACAAGAATCTCCAAGGGTCTACTCTAGCCTCTTTGTAAGTTCACATTTCTTCTATTTGCTAATCCTTCTCACTTCCTTTACCTCTACTTCCTAGTATAATTCCTCCATCTTAATCAGAACTGTCTTCCTACACATCCCTGCTCCTTCACCCATATAGACATAAAATTCTTAGTCCCAATGCTAAGCCTGAAAACAAGATGAACTCTCCTCCACCATCTGTACTACAGACTTAATCACACCCTTCATCACAACCAATCTCTGACTTCGTGGAGAACAAAGACTTTAGGATTAGCCTGTGAACCTGAGACTCAGAACAAAACCTATGTGTGCTTGAGACCTTTTCCTGATGGCCAATTCATGTGTTCAAAAAAGATACAGAAATGAAGATGGCAAGGTCGCTACCCCAGGGGATATAAAGCCTAAGACAGGAAATGAGACCTGAAAATAATCATGATACCAAAATAGAAAAAAAGTGAAGGCCACAAGAAATCAGAGAAATCTGATGGAAAATATAGCTAGACATTGGAATCACTGGAAAACATTTTTAAAAGTGGATGCTCAAGCCCCACCCATGAGTTCCAGTTTAAAGGTCTGGAGAGGGACCCAGGCACTGGTAATTTTTAAGTCTTCCCTGACACTTCTAACATGTAACGAGGATGGAGAACTCTTGTTGTAATAGGTAGAACTTAAAACTAAATCAATGATTTTCAGCTAGAAGTACCGGAATGACCTAAGGACCTTTTTCAACATACATAAGACTGTACTTTTTTGGCCCTAATTATTAAGGGGTTACATCAAGAACTCAGTAATCCAGTTAGGAAACAGAAGCTGAATGGAAAAGCCACCTTATTTTATATGTTAAAATATATATACAAAGTGTTTTCAAATGAGTGATAAGTGATGCTAAACCTTCTCTAAATAATATTTATGGGAATTTTAATAATATGAGTATTCTAGCCTGGGCGCAGTGGCTCACGCCTGTAATCCCGGCACTTTGGGAGACAGAGGTGGGCAGATCATGAGGTCAGGAGATCGAGACCATTCTGGCTAACACGGCGAAACCTCGAATCTACTAAAAATCCGAAAACAAAATTAGCCAGGTGTGGTGGCAGGCACCTGTAGTCCAGCTACTCCGGAGGCTGAGGCAGGAGAATGGCATCAACCTGGGAGGCGGAGCTTGCAGTGAGCATAGATCATGCCACAGCACTCCAGCCTGGGTGACAGAGCAAGACTCCATCTCAAAAAATAAAAATAAAAAAGTTTAAAAAAATGAATATTCTAAAAACTATATGAAATTTCTGGAAATCGAATATGTTATCAGTCATAGTGTCGTATGCCACAGAAGTAACTAGATTTCTATGTGAGCTGTGTCTTTACCATAATAAACCGAATAAAAATCTCATTAGATTTTTCACCATAGTCATTTTAAATCTTTGTCATTCCCAGAGAGTTGCTTTAATTCTTCCTCAAAGTATTTATATTCAGCTACAGTCCAAAATTGCTTTTTCTTCAACGAGATATATGGAAAAGACTCTGACAATGACTCTTGAATACAAGTTTCTGATAACTTCAAGATCATACCACCGGACTCTCTGAGAACTTTCAAAATTTTAATGAACAGGCTGATACCTTCATGAAATTCATGACAAAGAAGAAAAAAACCTCAGTTTTATTGTACTAAATAATCAAAACAATAACGTTTTCATAATTTTTTATTTGAAAATGTGCTGATTCTTTGAATCTTTTCTTCTCCAGATTTATGAACTTTCTCTTTTAAGCTCTTTACACTTCACAGCAATTTACTAAAGTATACTTTTGTGAACAAAAATTGAAACATTTGCTTTTACTCCCAATATGAGTACCCCAAAATTGGGAAACTATTCATGAGGATTCATATGCTTATAGCAATAAAGTTATCTGCACAAGTTCAATAAGAATCTTCTCTCTTTATAACAGGACACATTCAAAAACATTGGTTATGTTACCAAGGCTTTGACTGGGATGTTCTATTTGACAATATACATAGAATAAACCCATAGGGAATGCAGGGAAAGTCTGAAGATGGCTTTGATTTGGCTTCCTAGTCTCAAAAGGTTTTTGAAAGTTTAATCTGAGAGTTTTATAAAACTTCTAGCAATGCAAAGTTTAAAAGGGGTGTCTATGGTCCATTGCTACACTTGCTGCACTTAGGTAAAAAATCTAGGCAAGTTCGGTGAGACTCAACGTATTTTGCAAACTAATTCATCCTACTGGAATAATCTTTCGTAAAAATAGAGACGCCTATGTAGATAAAAATTATGTTAAAAAGAAAAACTGTAGTACACCTGTTACCAAATTGAACCACTGTTCATTATCTTTGAGTATTTATAATCCACTGGTAGACTGGACTGGACCCTGAATTCTTTTACTTTTTCCAATGCAATTTTCTCCACTGAAATCATTAAGAACAAGAACAGCTCTGTTGCTGAAGCTCTATAAGCTTGGACAGTGGACGCAGGACAGTGGGTGCAGCCCAACAAGTGAGAGCGGAAGCAGGGTGCGGCATCTCCTCACCCAGGAAGTGTAAGGGGGAAGGGAATTCTCTTTCCTAGCCAAGGGAAACCATGAAAAACACCTGGAAAATCAGTTGACTCCCAGCCTAGTACGACATTTTACCAAGGGTCTTAGCAAATGGAACAACAGGAGATCATATCCTGGGCCATGCTCAGAGGATTGCTGACCCACAGAGCCTCCCTCATTGCTAGCACAGCAGTCTGAGATCTAACTGCAAGGCAGCAGCGAGGCTGGCGGAGGGGCACCTGCCATTGCTGAGGTTTAAGTAGGTAAACAAAGTGGCCAGGAAACTTGAACTGGGTAGAGCCCACCGCAGCTCAAGGAGGCCTGCCTGCCTCCATAGACTGCACCTCTGGGGACAGGGCATAGCCAAACAAAAGGCAGCAGAAACCTCTGTCGATGCAAATGTCCCTGTCTGACAGCTTTGAAGAGAGTAGTTCTCCCAGCACAGACTTTTGGATCTGAGAACAGACAGACTGCCTGCTCAAGTGGATCCCTGGACCCTGAGTAGCCTAACTGGGAGACATCCCCACTAGGGGCAGACTGATACCCCACACCTCACAGGGCCGGGTACACCTCTGAGATGAAGCTTCCAGAGGAACGATCAGACAGCAACATTGGCTGTTCAGCAATATTCACTCTTCTGCAGCTTCTGTTGCTGATACCCAGGCAAACAGGGTCTGGAGTGGACCTCAAGCAAACTCTAACAGACCTGCAGCTGAGGGTCCTGACCGTTAGAAGGAAAACTAACAAACAGAAAGGACATCCACACCAAAACCCCATCTCTATGTCACCATCAAAGATCAAAGGTAGATAAAACCACAAAGATTGGGAAAAAGCAGTGCAGAAAAGGTGAAAATTCTAAAAACCAGAGTGCCCTCCCCCTCCAAAGGAACGCAACTCCTTGAGAGCAATGGAACAAAGCTGGACAAAGAATAACTTTCACAAGTTGAGAGAAGAAGGCTTCAGACAATCAAATTTCCCAGAGCTAAAGGAGGAAGTACGAACCCAGCGCAAAGAAATTAAAAACCTTGAAAAGAGATTTGACAAATGGCTAACTAGAATAACCAATACAGAAAAGTCCTTAAATGACCTGATAGAAATGAAAACCATGAGAGGAGAACTACGTGACAAATTCACAAGCTTCAGTAACCAACTCGATCAACTGGAAGAAAAGATATCAGTGATTGAAGATCAAATGAATGAAATGAAGCGAGAAGAGAAGTTCAGAGAAAAAAGAGTAAAAGGAAATGAAAAAAGCCTCCTGGAAATTTGGGACTATGTGACAAGTCCAAATCTACATCTGATTAGTGTACCTGAAAGTGACTAGGAGAATGGAACAACTTGGAAAACACTCTGCAGCATATTATCCAGGAGAACTTCCCCAATGTAGCACGGCAGGCCAACATTCAAATTCAGGAAATACAGAGAATGCCACAAAGATACTCCTCGAGAAGAGCAACTCCAAGACACATAATTGCCAGATTCACCAAAGTTGAAATGAAGGAAAAAATCTTAAGGGTAGCCAGAGAGAAAGGTCAGGTTACCCACAAAGGGAAGCCATCAGACTAACAGCAGATCTCTCGGCAGAAACTCTACAAGCCAGAAGAGAGTGGGGGCCAATATTCAACATTCTTAAAGGAAAGAATTTTCATCCCAGAATTTCATATCCAGGTAAACTAAGCTTCATAAGTGAAGGAGAAATAAAATCCTTTACAGACAAGCAAATGCTGAGAGATTTTGTCACCAACAGGCCTGCCTTACAAGAGATCCTGAAGGAAGCACTAAACATAGAAAGGAACAACTGGTACCAGTCACTCCAGAAACATGGCAAATTGTAAAGACCATCAATGCTAGGAAGAAACTGCATCAATTAACAAGGAAAACAACCAGCTAACATCGTAACGAAAGGATCAAGTTCCCACATAACAATATTAACCTTAAATGTAAATGGACTAAATGCTCCAATTACAAGACAAAGACTGACAAATTGGATAAAGAGTCAACACCCATCAGCGTGCTGTATTCAGGAGACCCAGCTGACATACAGAGACACACATAGGCTCAAAATAAAGGGATGGAGGAAGATCTACCAAGCAAATAGAGAACAAAAAAAAAGCAAGAGTTGTAATCCTAGTCTCTGATAAAACAGACTTTAAACCATCAAAGATCAAAAGAGACAAAGAAAGCCATTACATAATGGTAAAGGGATCAATTCAACAGGAAGAGCTAACTATCCTAAATATATATGCACCCAATACAGGAGCACCCAGATGCATAAAGCAAGTCCTTAGAGATGAACAAAGAGACTTACACTCCCACACAATAATAATGGGAGATTTTAACGCCCCACTGTCAGCACTAGACAGATCAACTAGACAGAAAGTTAACAAGGATATCCAGGAATTGAACTCAAACTCTGCACCAAGCGGACCTAGTAGATATCGACAGAACTCTCTACTCCAAATCAACAACGTATACATTCTTCTCAGCACCACATCACACTTATTCCAAAATTGACCACAGAGTTGGAAGTAAAGCACTCCTCAGCAAATGTACAAGAACAGAAATTATAACAAACTGTCTCACAGACCACAGTGCAATCAAACTAGAACTCAGGATGAAGACACTCACTCAAAACCACAAAACTACATGGAAACTGAATGACCTGCTCCTGAATGACTACTGGGTACATAACGAAATGAAGACAGAAATAAAGATGTTCTTTGAAACCAATGAGAACAAAGACACAACATACCAGAATCTCTGGGACACATGTAAAGCAGTTTGTAGAGGGAAATTTAGAGCACTAAATGCCCACAAGAGAAAGTAGAAAAGCTCCAAAACTGACACCCTAATGTCACATCACAATTACAAGAACTAGAGAAACAAGAGCAAACACATTCAAAAGCTAGCAGAAGCCCAGAAATAACTAAGATCTGAGCAGAACTGAAGGAGATACAGACACAAAAGAAAACCTTCAAAAAATCAAAGAATCCAGGACCTGGTTTCTTGAAAAGATCAACAAAATTGATAGACCACTAACAAGACTAATAAGGAAGAAAAGAGAGAAGAATCAAATAGACACAATAAAAAATGATAAATGGGATATCACCATTGACCCCACAGAAATACAAACCACCATCACAGAATACTATAAACACCTTTACGAAAATAAACTAGAAAACCTGGAATAAATGGATAAATTCCTGGACACATACACTCTCCCAAGACTAAACCAGGAAGAAGTTGAATCCCTCAATAGACCAATAACAGGCTCTGAAATTGAAGCAATAATTAATAGCCTACCAACCAAAACAAGTCCAGGACCAGACGGATTCACAGCCGAATTCTACCAGAGGTACGAGGAGGAGCTGGTAAAATTCAGTCTGAAACTATTCCAATCAATAGAAAAAGAGGGAATCCCCCCTAACTCATTTTATGAGGCCAACATCATCCTGATACCAAAGCCTGGCAGAGACATAATGAAAAAAAGAGAATTTTAGACCAATATCCCTTACGAACACTGATGAAAAAATCTTCAATAAAATACTGGCAAACCGAATCGAACAGCACATCATAAAGCTTATCCACCATGGTCAAGTGGGCTTCATCCCTGGGATGCAAGGCTGGTTCAACAGATGAAAATCAATAAATATAATCCAGCATGTAAACAGACCCAAAGACAAAAACCACATGATTATCTCAATAGATGCAGAAAAGGCCTTTGACAAAATTCAACAGCCCTTCTTGCTAAAAACTCTCAATAAATTCGGTATTGATGGAATGTATCGCAAAGTAATAAGAGCTATTTATGACAAACCCACAGCCAATATCATACTGAATGGGCAGAAACTGGAAGCATTCCCCTTGAAAACTGGAACAACACAGGGATGCGCTCTCTCGCCAATCCTATTCAACATACTGTTGGAAGTTCTGGTCAGGGCAACCAGGCAAGAGAAAGAAAAAAAGGGTTTTCAATTAGGAGAAGAGGAAGTCAAATTGTCCCTGTTTGCAGATGACATGATTGTATATTTAGAAAACCCCATCGTCTCAGCCCACAATCTACTGAAGCTGATAAGCATCTTCAGCAGAGTCTCAGGATACAAAATCAATGTGCAAAAATCACAAGGATTCTTATACACCAGTAACAGACAAACAGAGGGTGAAATCATGAATGAACTGGCATTTACAATTGCTTCAAAGAGAATAAAATACCTGGAAATCCAACTTACAAGGGATGTGAAGGACCTCTTCAAGGAGAACTAAAAACGACTGCTCAATGAAATAAAAGTGGAAACAAACAAATGGAAGAACATTCCATGCTCACGGATAGGAAGAATCAATATTGTGAAAATGCCCATACTTCCCAAGGTAATTTAGAGATTCAATGCGTTCCCCATTTAGCTACCAATTACTTTCTTCACACAATTGGAGAAAACTACTTTAAAGTTCATATGGAACCACAAAAAAGCCCGCATTGCCAAGACTATCCTAAGTCAAAAGAACAGAGGTGGAGGCATCAGGCTACCTGACTTCAAACTGTATTACAATGCTACAGTAACCAAAACAGCATGATACTGGTACCAAAACAGAGATATAGACCAATGGAACAGAACAGAGTCCTCAGAAATAATACCACAAATCTACAACCACCTGATCTTTGACAAACCTGATAAAAACAAGAAATGGGGAAAGGATTTCCTATTTAATAAATGGTGCTGGGAAAACCGGCTAGCCATAAGTAGAAAGCTGAAACTGGATCACTTCCTTACACCTTACACAAATATTAATTCAAGATGGATTAAACACATAAATGTTAGACCTAAAACCATAAAAACCCAAGAAGAAAACCTAGGCAATACCATTCAGGACATAGGCATGGGCAAGGACTACATGTCTAAAAAACCAAAAGCAAGAGCAACAAAAGCCAAAATTGACAAATGGGATCTAATTAAACTAAAGAGCTTCTGCACAGCAAAACAAACTACCATCAGAGTGAACAGGCAACCTACAGAATGGGAGAACATTTTTGCAATCTACTCATCTGACAAAGGGCTAATATCCAGAACCTACAAGGAACTCAAACAAATTTACAAGAAAAAGACAAACAACCCCATCAAAAAGTGGGCAAAAGATATGAACAGACACTTCTCAAAAGAAGGCATTTATGCTGCCAACAGACACATGAAAAAATGCTCATCATCGCTGGCCATCAGAGAAATGCAAATCAAAACCACAATGAGATACCATCTCACACTAGTTAGAATGGCGATCATAAAAAAGTCAGGAAACAACAGGTGCTGGGGAGGATGCGGAGAAATAGGAACACTTTTACACTGTTGGTGGGATTGTAAACTAGTTCAACCATTGTGGAAGACAGTGTGGCGATTCCTCGAGGATCTAGAACTAGAAATACCATTTGACCCAGCCATCCCATTACTGGGTATATATCCAAAGGATTATAAATCATGCTGCTATAAAGACACATGCACACGGACGTTTATTGCGGCACTATTCACAATAACAAAGACTTGGAACCAACCCGAATGTCCATCAATGACAGACTGGATTAAGAAAATGTGGCACATATACACCATGGAATACTATGCAGCCATAATAAAGGATGAGTTCATGTCCTTCATGAGGACATGGATGCAGCTGGAAACCATCATTCTCAGCAAACTGTCACAAGAACAGAAAATCAAACACCGTATGTTCTCACTCACAGGTGGTAATTGTACAATGAGAACACTTGGACACAGGAAGGGGAATATAACACACCGGGGTCTGTTGTGGGGTGGTGGGGAGGGGGGAGGGATAGCATTAGTAGATTACCTAATGTAAATGACGAGTTAACGGGTTCAGCACACTAACATGGCACATGTATACATATGTAACAAACCTGCACGTTGTGCACATGTACCCTAGAACATAAAATATTAAAAAAAATGTTTAAGACAAAGGAAATTGAAAAAAGAGAAAAGAATTGATGGAAGCCTAAAATTACGGTTATTGAGATCAATGTTAATGCTTTAAGTTTTGGTCATATCCTCACCTAAGTGAGAATACAGACACTCCAAAATAGAGCCACACATGATAAATGTTGTATACTCCCACGGAAATTTTAAGGAAGCAGATAGCTCTCAAAACAGATCATATTTTTCTGTAAAAAGATGATTCCAGTCTACCTGAGTGAGCATAATAATGAAGTCACCTCTGCTTTAACTTTTACCAAAAAAAAAAAGTGACCTGAAGTACCCTGATATTAACCAATCAATTTATTTCTAGGGCCTTGTTTATTGATTCGCATTTGACAAAACCCACTGTTTTGTAATTGTATTGCCGAGGAGGAGTTATCACTGTATCTACAGAGGGAGAGCTGCCCCAACTCATAAAACACAAGTAAAAGCCAATTACATCTAAAATTAAATTAGTTGTAATTTTGTCTTGTCACACATGTTCACAGCAAGCAATGTCCAGTGGAGTCTCTGAGGCTGCATCATTCTCACCCTGACCCTCCTGCCTTTCTCTTTGACTTACAAGGACCTTTATGATGACACTGGGAGCCACCCAGATAATCCAAAATAAGTTTTCCATCTCAAGATACTCAACTTCATCACCATTGAACATTGTTTTTGCTAAGAAAAGTAAAGGCACGTGGTCCAAGAGTTAGGATGTGGATTTTATTTATTTATTTTATTTTTTGCGACAGAGTTTCACTGATGCTGTCCCGGCTGGAGTGCAGTGGGGTGATTTCGGCTGACTGCAACTTCCACCTCCCAGGTTCAAATTATTCTCCTTCCTCAGCCTCCCAAGTAGCTGGGATTACAGGCATCCACCGCCATGCCCAGCTAATTTTTGCATTTTCAGTAGAAACAGGGTTTCACCATATTGATCAGGCTGCTCTCGAACTCCTGACATCTTGATTTGCCCGTCTCGGCCTCCCAAAGTGCTGGGATTATACGCGTGAGCCACTGCACACAACCCGGCTGTGGACACTTTTAAGAGGCCACTAATCTGCCCCATACAGGTCACTTTCATAAACATCACCCACAACAAAAATATGTTTTGCCTTCTTTCCATGTCTCACTTTTCTGTCTGCACAAACCACAGTGAAACATACTAGCTCTGCTATGAAGTGGCTGGATGACCCTAGGACAGACACTCCTTTGACCTCCCTCAGCCTCTTTCCTCATCTGCAGTGTAAGGCTGACTCTTACTGCGTCAGAAAATGACAGTGGAAGAGTTAATTAACATGTGTAAGACATTAGTCACACAGCCTGGTGCCTGAGGAGCCCTGGATAAACATTCCTTTCAGTCTTTTCCTTTCACCATCCCATTTTTCTTGCCTTCACCCATCTCCTCCTTCAACCCCTTTCTCTTCAATAGCTTTCTCAGTCTAACCTGCCAATTAAAGAAGCCACACTATCCATTCTCTCATGACTCTGATGGTGTGTTCTTGTGATGGAGTCTGCTATCCACTCCAGGCAATGGGTGTTATTTATATGGAGAGGTCTGTTTGCAACAAGAAATCCTTCTTTTGTTCACACAAAATTTATACGTGATTTCTCTTAACTTACACATACCAGTCTCAATTCTACCCTGTTATTTCATACATGCACTTCATTATTTTATTCTTCAGTCTTTCTCCTTACACTTTAAAACTTAGGATAGTACAAAAACAAAAATAATGGCCTGGGCCAGAAGACGGTATTCCTTTAGCAAGAGGAATGCTTTCCTTTCTCAAGATGAATGCTGTCTGCAAGGCAGCCATGAAGCCTATTTCTGGGTTTGGCTTACATCAAAGTCTTTCAACTCTAGGACACATTCTTAGATTCCCAGGAGATAATGATTGTCATGGAAGCCACACCACTCTGAGTATTCCTACTGTTGGGTAAAGGAATGTTTACAGAATATTGTGCATGACTTACTCCACCTAAATTCTTCTACTCCTGGAAGTTAAGTTTCCCCACTAACCAGCTTCATCTCCAGCTGGCCTGCCTGGACCCTGACTAGAAAGTACCTCCACACTCTGGATGGCCAGGGTGGCACTTTTGCCTATTCCCATAATTATAATAGCTCACACACTAACGCAGCACTCACTATGCAACAGGCACATCCTAAGTGCTTTCATGTAGCTACAGTCATGACAAAAAATTCCTAATTACCACCATCCTAATTTTTACAGATTAAAAAAAAAAACTGTGGCAGAGAAGTATGCGCCCACTGTCACCTAACTCCATAATTTAACCTCATCCTCCACTTCATCTGGTAAGAGGACATTCTAAGATTTACAAGGTCTCCTGAATGACATCCACCTTCAAAAATGATTTTTGTCCCATTTCCTTTCAGAATTTGACAGCCAGCATTTTGTTTTCTGTCTCATCCTTCACTTATGCACCTGTTCCCTAACACTATACTCACAACTGCACAGACCTGCATAAAAGGTTTTAGAAACCTCAATCTTTTTAGGAAAAAAGAAAGACCAGGTTCCATGTCTCACAAAAAGTCATTTTTTATTCTATTGTCAACAATTTGCATAGCCATTCTCTAGATAGAAACAAGTGCACTAGAAACACAAAGTGTAATGAGAAGAAAGTAGGAGGAAGGTGAGTTTCTAGATAGACACACAGGGAAAAGATTCCAAATCCAGAAAAATTCATAAAATGCACCCAGGGAGTGTAGCTTTGAGCAACGACAGCCCCACTTGCCACATCCCACGGCTGTTGGCCTCTTACTTCCTTCTCAACCTGCCCTCCCTGGTCTTGCTTTCTTAGACCAGTACAAACAACCTGGGAGCTGGGGTCGGATCAGAGCACTCAGCACTGGGTGGTATGGTTGGGAAAGGCAGAAAAGGAAGAAGAGTGTTTGACTCACGAAGACATGACTTACCGAGGCACACATCAACTAGGCAGGCAATAGATTACTAAAGGGCTTTGCAGGACTCATGCTGGTTATCCAGGATGAAAGACTGAGGCAAGAATCTTGACCAACTGAGTTTTATTGAGCCAGAGCTTGACGGAGCAACCTGGAAAAACAAGAGTTTCAAAAAACTGCTGTGGCTTGTGTTCTCTCTGAAGAGGTTTCTGGAGGCTTAGTATGTATACACTTGATTAAAGGAGAGAAGGCAGGTAGGAAGAGATGGAGTGGGTAGAAAAACAATAGATCTAATCTTGTCTTTATTGTGTGCCTTAGAAAATAAGTATTATCAGAATGAGACTTAAAACAGAGTTAAAATAGAGAATGAGAGTTTTAGGAGCTAGATTTTGATTACTCATCTAAAGTTACAAATGGCATGTCTTTCTTTTACAAAGAAATAAACATCTTGAAAGGTTTTGAAGCAAGGAAAAAAATAATTTGTTCAGACAATCATCCAGAGATGCCTGAGATCTTTGGATTTCCTGTTTACCCCGCTCTTTTTCTCTTCTTTCTTTCTTTTTTAATTTTATGTATTGTTTTTAAGAGACACAATCTTGCCCTATCACCCAGACTAGAGTGTACTCACTGAAGCCTTGAACTCCTGGGCTGAAGCGCTCCTCCCACCTTAGCCTCCCAAGTGTCTGAGACTACAGGCATGCATCGCTGCACCTGGCTAATTTGATTTATTTTGTATAGTAAGGATGTGGTCTGCCTCTGTTGCTTAGGCTGGTCTTAAACTCCTGGTTTCAAGTGATCCTCCTGCCTTGGACTCCCAAAGGGCTGGGATTGCAGGCCTGTGCCAGCACACCTGGCCCCACAATTCTTCAAAAGCTCTCAGAGAAAGCATTGTAGAAGACCCCTGTGGCTGTATGTTTCATCTGATCCTACATGACTAGGGAGGCTCATTGTTAACAAGTCACGTCCCATGGAAAAGGGGATGAAGACAAATCAGAAAAGGGCAAAGGGAAGTCACAGCAACAAAGGGACAGTATAATCCTGGAACCTTATTAAAGTCACACAAATGCTGCTTCAATTAGAGCAATGTGTTTGGCAAACATCGTTCTAACCCTTTCAGTTGTATGTTGGTTCACCTGTAATGTCTGCAGCAGTCTATAGCTAGCTTTTCTAGAGTTTCTGAAGCATCTTTCAATTGAAATGGCAATCTGACACAATTCTCTGAATTGCAGTCTGAATCCAGTGTTCATGTGTACATTTTGTGTAGTCTACTCATCAGCAGGCATAAAGGTTATTTATATATAAGTTACTATGATTTCTCCAGAAGTTTATATAAGTCTTCTACTTTCAGCTCGCAAGTTTTAATCTACCCATCTGACAAAAGGCTAATACCCAGAATCTACAGGAAACTTAAGCAAATTTACAAAAAAAAAAAAAAAAAACCCATCAAACAGTGGGCAAAGCACATCAACAGACACTTCTCAAAAGAAGACATTTATGTGACCAAAAAACATGAAAAAAAACTCATTATCACTGGTAATTAGGGACATGCAAATCAAAACCACAATGAAATACCATCTCATGCCAGTTAGAATGGTGATCATTAAAAGGTCAGGAAACAACAGATGCTGGAGAGGATGTGGAGAAATAGGAATGCTTTTACACTGTTGGTGGGAGTGTAAATTAGTTCAACCATTGTGGAAGACAGTGTGGCGATTCCTCATGGATCTAGAACAAGAAATACCATTTGACCCAGGAATCCCATTACTGGGTATATACCCAAATGATTATAGATCATTCTACTATAAAGACACATGCACACGCATGTTTATTGTGGCACTATTCACAATAGCAAAGACTTGGAACCAACGCAAATGCCTATCAATGATAGACTACATAAAGAAAATGTGGTACATATACATCATGGAATTCCATGCAGCCATAATAAATGATGAGTTCATGTCCTTTGCAGGGACATGGATGAAGCTGGAAACCACCATTCTCAGCAAACTAACACAGGAACAGGAAACAAAACACTGCGTGTTCTCAGTCATAAGTGGGAGTTGGATATGAGAACACATGGACACAGGGAGAGGAACATCATACACTGGGGCCTGTTGGGGGGTGGGAGGCTAGGGGAGGAATAGCATTAGGGGAAATACCTAATGTAGATGATGGGTTAATTGCTGCAGAAAAACACTATGGCACGTGTATACCTATGTAACAAACCTGCAGGTTCTGCACATGTATCCCAGAACTTAAACGTGTAATTTTAAAAAATGATAAAATATTGAAAAGCACAGTTCAAATTTATAATACACCAATTTGGAGGAAAAATTGAAGAAATATCTGAAACCATTAGTTATGAAACTTCTGGACAGGAAAAGATTTAGGATTCAGTCAAAATTGTAGGTAAATAACAAAATTCAAAAAAAGAATGAACAAATATAAAATGTAATAATTGTTGTTCTGTTGTTTTCCTCTGAAAAATAATTTTCCCCCTCCTGTTTCCCATTTTATGAAATAGAAATCATTTGGGACCAATTTATTTCCAAAATAAGTTTTAGTCTGATACCTGAATTATTTACATAAAGTGCAACAAGAATGTAGATTCAAGGTCTCTATGAATACATACATGTTTATACATATATATGAATATATATATTTTTTATCATGTAGAATGGCACTAAGGTATATTAATGGCAGCAAATCTGTACATGTCTGCAGCAGTCTCAATTCTTGTTTCTTCAGAAGAAAGAATTCAACTAAGGGTCATAAGGCAGAAGAAGAGACTGAGGCAAGTTTTACAGCAAGAGTGAAAGTTCATTTAAAAGCTTTAGAGCAGAAATTAAAGAAAGTAAAGTACACTGAAAATAGGGCCAAACAGGCGATGAGATTTCACGTGTGTGGTTTGACCTTTGACTTAGGCTTTGGTATGTTGGCATAATTCTGGAATCTGCATCTCTTTTCCCCTGATTCTTCCCTTAAAGTGGTCTGTCTGCATGTGCAGTGGCCCACCAGCACTTAAGAAGGGAGCCTGTGTAGTGTGTTTCCTGGAGTACAGTTGGAAAACAGACCAAAATAAAAGCTATGTATGTCAATAAAATTGGTCTCCTAATAAAATCCTGTTATAAATTTCTATCATTGTTGTGTTACCCTGGCATTTATTTTTAATCTTCCTTGAACACACCCAAATTCTCTCTCTCTTTCTTTCTATCTCACTCTCTCTCTGCATTGAGATGTAAATTTACTACCCAATTTCTCTAAAACTCAGCAAGGGCTTCCTCAGACAAACGTTAACTTTTTCTATTTACAAAAGCACAATTTAAATACAACTTTTTCTTTAAATAGTGAGTTTTATGGGTTCCACGCATAAAGTTTTAAAGTCAAAAATCTAAAGTATTTCTGTCTCCCTCTATCTTTATGTGCACATGTATATGTTGTATGTTGTATCACATATATGTATATGTCCATATCTATGTTTATATAGTGTTTATACATGGTATCAAATTAATATAAAAATAAATGAGTACTCAATTAAGTAAATAATCCCAAATGCTTTTCAACCCATGTGATTTTAGTAATCTTCGATAACAGAAGAACACCTCAAATGAGCATGCATACCTATCTGCAGCCTCCTTAAAAAAAATTATCAGCCAAGAATTTTATATCCAGCAAAACTAAAGTCCATAAATCAAGGAAAGATAACAGTCTTTTTCAGACAAACAAATGCTAAGACAATTTACCACTACCAAGCCAACACTACAAGAACTGTGCAAAGGAGTTCTGAATATTGAAACAAATCCTGGAAACACATCAACACAGAACCTCTTTAAGCATGAATCTCACAGAACCTATAAAACAAAAATACAATAAATAACTGAATAAAACCGAGGTATCCAGGCAACAAATAGCAGGATGAATGGAACAGTACCTCACATTTCAATACTAACATTGAATGTAAGTGGCCTAAATGCTCCACTTAAAAGATACAGAATTGCAGAATTGATAATAATGCACCAAGCAAGTAGCTACCGCCCTCAAGAGATTCCCCTAACCATAAAGGGTCATATAAACTTAAGGCAAAAGGGTAGAAGAAGACACCCCATGCAAATGGCCACAAAAGTGAGCAGGACTAACTATTCTTATATCAGAAAAAACTAACTTTAAAGCAACAGCAGTTAAAAAAAGACAAAGAAGGATATTATATAATAATAAAAGGACTTATCCAACAGAAAAATATCACAATCCTACATATATATGCACCTAACACTGGAACTCCCAAATTTATATAACTATTACTACTAGACCTAAGAAATGAGGTAGACAGTAACACAATAATACTGAGGGACTTCAGTACTCCATTGACAGCTCTAGATAGGTCATCAAGACAGAAAGTCAAGAAACAAACAATGGGAGGGGTGCGGAGCAAGACGACCGAATAGGAACAGCTCCAGTCTCCAACTCCCAGTGCGAGCCACACACAAGACAGGTGATTTCTGCATTTTCAACTGAGGTACTGGGTTCATCTCACTAGGGAGTGCAGGACAATCGGTGCTGGTCAGCTGCTGCAGCCCGACCAGCGAGAGCTGAAGCAGGGTGAGGCACCGCCTCACCTGGGAAGCGCAAGGGGGAAGGGAATGCTTTTTCCTTGCCAGGGGAACTGAGACACACAACACCTGGAAAATCGGGTAACTCCCACCCCAATACTGCACTTTACCAAGGATCTTAGAAAACGGGCACACCAGGAGATTATATCCCACACCTGGCTGGGAGGGTCCCACGCCCACAGAGCCTCCCTCATTGCTAGCACAGCAGTGTGTGATCTCGCGGAAAGGCAGCAGCGAGGCTGGGGGAGTGTTGCCCGCCATTGCTGAGGCTTAAGTAGGTAAACAAAGCCACTGGCAAGCTAGAACTAGGTGGAACTCACAGCAGCTCAAGGAGGCCTACCTGTCTCTGTAGACTCCACCTCTGGGGACAGGGCACAGCTAAACAACAACAACAACAACAAAGCAGCAGAAACCTCTGCAGATGCAAACGACTCTGTCTGACAGCTTTGAAGAGAGCAGTGGATCTCCCAACATGGAGGTTGAGATCTGAGAATGGACAGATTGCCTGCTCAAGTGGGTCCCTGACCCCTGACTAGCCTAACTGGGAGATATCCCCAATAAGGGCAGACCGACACCCCACACCTCACACTGTGGAGTACACCCCTGAGAGGAAGCTTCCAAAGCAAGAATCAGACAGGTACACTCGCTGTTCAGAAATATTCTATCTTCTGCAACCTCTGTTGCTGATACCCAGGAAAACAGGGTCTGGAGTGGACCTCAAGCAATCTCCAACAGACCTATATCTGAGGGTCCTGACTGTTACAAGGAAAATTAACAAACAGGAAGGACACCCACATCAAAACCCCATCAGTACGTCACCATCATCAAAGACCAGAGGCAGATAAAACCACAAAGATGGGGAAAAAGCAGGGCAGAAAAGTTGGAAATTCAAAAAATGAGAGTGCATCTCCCCCTGCAAAGGAACGCAGCTCATTGCCAGCAAGTGATCAAACCTGGACGGAGAATGACTTTGACGAGATGAGAGAAGAAGGCTCCAGTCCATCAAACTTCTCAAAGCTAAAGGAGGAATTATGTACCCAGTGCAAAGAAACTAAAAATCTTGAAAAAAGAGTGGAAGAATTGATAACTAGAATAATTAATGCAGAGAAGGCCATAAACGAACTGACAGAGATGAAAACCATGACACGAGAAATACGTGACAAATGCACAAGCTTCAGTAACGGACTCAATCAACTGGAAGAAAGAGTATCAGCAATCAAGGATCAAATGAATGAAATGAAGTGAGAAGAGAAATCTGAAGAAAAAAGAAGAAAGAGAAATGAACAAAGCCTGCAAGAAGTATGGGATTATGTAAAACGACCCAATCTACGTCTGATTGGGGTGCCTGAGTGACGGGGAAAATGGAACCAAGTTGGAAAACACTCTGCAGCATATTATCCAGAACTTCCCCAACCTAGTAGGGCAGGCCAACATTCAAATTCAGGAAATACAGAGAACGCCACAAAGATACTCCCCGAGAAGAGCAACTCCAAGACACATAATTGCCAGATTCACCAAAGTTGAAATGAAGGGAAAAATCTTAAGGGCTGCCAGAGAGAAAGGTCGGGTTACCCACAAAGGGAAGCCCATCAACAGCAGATCTCTCAGCAGAAACTCTACAAGCCAGAAGAGAGTGGGGGCCAATATTCAACATTCTTAAAGAAAAGAATTTTAAACCGAGAATTTCATATACAGCCAAACTAAGTTTCATAAGTGAAGGAGAAATAAAATCCTTTACAGATAAGCAAATGCTTAGAGAATTTGTCACCACCAGGCCTGCCTTACAAGAGACCCTGAAGGAAGCACTAAACATGGAAAGGAACAACCGGTACCAGCCATTGCAAAAACATGCCAAAATGTAAAGACCATCGAGGCTAGGAAGAAACTGCATCAAGTAACGAACAAAATAACGAGTTAATATCACAATGGCAGGACCAAATTCACACATAACAATATTAACCTTCAACATAAATGGACTAAATATTCCAATTAAAAGACACAGACTGGCAAGCTGAAAAAAGAGTCAAGACCCATCAGTTTGCTGTATTCAGGAGGACCATCTCACATGCAGAGACATACATAGGCTCAAAATAAAGGGATAGAGGAAGATCTACCAAGCAAATAGAGAACAAAAAAAAGCAGGGCTTGCAATACTAGTCTCTGATAAAACAGACTTTCAACCATCAAAGATCAAAAGAGACAAAGAAGGCCATTACATAATGGTAAAGGGATCAATTCAAAAGGAAGAGCAAACTATCCTAAAGATATATGCGCCCAATACAGAGCACTCAGATTCATAAAGCAAGTCCGTAGAGACTTACAAAGAGACTTAGACTCCCATACAATAATAATGGGAGACTTCAACACCCCATTGTCAACATTAGACAGATCAATGAGACAGAAAGTTAACAAGGATATCGAGGAATTGAACTCAGCTCTGCAACAAATAGACCTAATAGACATCTACAGAACTCTCCACCCCAAATCAACAGAATATACATTCTTCTCAGCACCACATCACACTTATTCCAAAATTGACCACATAATTGGAAGTAAAGCACACCTCAGCAAATGTACAAGAACAGAAATTATAACAAACTGTCTCTCAGACCACAGTGCCATCAAACTAGAACTCAGGACTAAGAAACTCAATCAAAACCGCTCAACTACATGGAAACTGAATAACCTGCTCCTGAATGGCTACTGGGTATATAACAAAATGAAGGCAGAAATAAAGATGTTCTTTAAAACCAATGAGAACAAAGATACAACATAGCAGAATCTCTGGGACACATTTAAAGCAGTATGTACAGGGAAATTTATAGCACTAAATGCCCACAAGAGAAAGCTGGAAAGATCTAAAATTGACACTCTAACATCACAATTAAAAGAACTAGAGAAGCAAGAGCAAACACATTCAAAAGCTAGCAGAAGGCAAGAAATAACTAAGATCAGAGCAGAACTGAAGGAGATAGAGACACAAAAAACCCTCCAAAAAAATCAGTGAATCCAGAAGTTGGTTTTCTGAAAAGATCAACAAAATTGATAGACTGCTAGCAAGAATAACAAAGAAGAAAAGAGAGAAGAATCAAATACATGCAATAAAAAATGATAAGGGGGATATCACCACCGACCCCACAGAAATACAAACTACCATCAGAGAATACTATACACACCTCTATGCAAATAAACTAGAAAATCTAGAAGAAATGGATAATTTCCTGGACACTTCCACTCTCCCAAGACTAACCAGGAAGAAGCTGAATTCCTGAATAGACCAATAGCAGGCTCTGAAATTTAGGCAATAATTAATAGCCTACCAACCAAAAAAAGTCCAGGACCAGATGGACTCACAGCAGAATTCTACCAGAGGTACAAGGAGGAGCTGGTACCATTCCTTCTGAAACTATTCCAATCAATAGAAAAAGAGGAAATCCTCCCTACCTCATTTGATCAGGCCAACATCATCGCGATATCAAAGCCTGGCAGGGACACAACAAAAAAAGAGAATTTTAGACAAATATCCCTGATGAATATTGATGCAAAAATCCTCAATAAAATACTGGCAAACTGGATCCAGCAGCACCTCAAAAAGCTTATCCACCATGATCAAGTGGGCTTCATCCCTGGGATGAAAGGCTGGTTCAACATACGCAAATCAATAAACGTAATCCAGCATATAAATAGCACTAAAGACAAAAACCACATGATTATCTCAGTAGTTTCAGAAAAGGCCTTTGACAAAATTCAAAAGCCCTTCATGCAAAAAACGCTCAAAAAATTTGGTGTTGATGGAACGTATCTCAAAATAATAAGAGCTATTTATGACAAACCCACAGCCAATATCATACTGAATGGGCAAAAACTGGAAAAAATGGGCACAAGACAGGGATGCCCTCTCTCCCCACTCCTATTCAACATACTGTTGGAAGTTCTGGCTAGGGCAATCAGGCAAGAGAAAGAAATCAAAGGTATTCAGTTAGGAAAAGAAGTCAAATTGTCCCTGTTTGCAGATGACATGATTGTATATTTAGAAAACCCCATTGTCTCAGCCCAAAATCTCCTTAAGCTGATAGGAAACTTCAGCAAAGTCTCAGGATACAAAATAAATGTGCAAAAATCACAAACTTTCTTATACACCAGTAACAGACAAACAGAGAGCCAAATCATGAATGAACTTCCATTCACAATTGCTTCAAAGAAAATGAAATACCTAGGAATCCAACTTACAAGGGATGTAAAGAACCTCTTCAAGGAGAACTACAAACCACTGCTCAGTGAAATAAAAGAGGACACAAACAAATGGAAGAACATACCATGTTCATGGACAGGAAGAATCAATATCGTGAAAATAGCCATACTACCTAAGGTAATTTATAGATTCAGTGCCATCCCCATCAACCTACCAATGAGTTTCTTCCCAGAATTGGAAAAACTGCTTTAAAGTTCTTATGGAACCAAAAAAGAGCCCGCATTGCCAAGACAATCCTAAGTCAAAAGAACAAAGCTGGAGGCATCACGTTACCTGACTTCAAACTATACTACAAGGCTACAGTAACCAAGACAGCATGGTACTGGTACCAAAACAGAGATATAGACCAATGGAATAGAACAGAGTCCTCAGAAATAATACCGCACATCTACAGCCATCTAAACCTGAGAAAAACAAGAAATGGGGAAAGGATTTCCTATTTAATAAATGGTGCTGGGGAAACCGGCTAGCCATAAGTAGAAAGCTGAAACTGGATCCTTTTCTTACTCCTTATACGAAAATTAATTCAAGATGGATTAGAGACTTAAATGTTAGACCTAAAACCATAAAAACCCTAGAAGAAAACCTAGGTAATACCATTCAGGACATAGACATGGGCAAGCACTTCATGTCTAAAACACCAGCAATGGCAACAAAAGCCAAAATTAACAAATGGGATCTAATTAAACTAAAGAGCTTCTGCACAGCAAAACAAACTACCATCAGAGTGAACAGGCAACCTACAGAATGGGAGAAAATTTTTGCAATCTACTCATCTGACAAAGGGCTAATAGCCAGAACCTACAAAGAACTCAAACAAATTTACAAGAAAAAAACAAACAACCCCATCAAAAAGTGGGCAAAGGATATGAACAGACAGTTCTTAAAAGAAGAGAAGACATTCATACAGCCAACAGACACATGAAAAAATGCTCGTCATCACTGGCCATCAGAGAAATGCAAATCAAAACAACAATGAGATACCATCTCGCACTGGTTAGAATGGCAATCATTAAAAAGTCAGGAAACAGGTGCTGGGGAGGATGTGGAGAAATAGGAACACTTTTACACTGTTGGTGGGATTGTAAACTAATTCAACCATTATGGAAAACAGTATGGCGATTCCTCAAGGATCTAGAACAGAAGTACCATATGACTCAGCCATCCCATTACTGGGTATATACCCAAAGGATTATAAATCATACTGCTATAAAGACACATGCACACATATGTTTATTGTGGCACTATTCACAATAGCAAAGACTTGGAATCAACCCAAATGTCCATCAGTGACAGACTGGATTAAGAAAATGTAGCACATATACACCATGGAATACTATGCAGCCATCAAAAAGGATGAGTTTGTGTCCTTTGTAGGGACATGGATGCAGCTGGAAACCATCATTCTCAGCAAAGTATCGCAAGAACAGAAAACCAAACACCGCATGTTCTCACTCATAGGTGGGAACTGAACAATGAGATTCATTGGACTCGGGAAGGAGAACATCACACACTGGGGCCTATCATGGTGGGGGGAGGGGGACGGATTGCATTGGGAGTTATACCTGATGTAAATGACGAGTTGATGGGTGCAGCACACCAACATGGCACAAGTATACATATGTAACAAACCTGCACATTATGCACATGTACCCTAGAACTTACAGTATAATAATAATTTAAAAAAAAACAAACAATGGATTAAAACTATGCCCTAGGGCAAATAGACTTAAGACATATTTACAGAATATCCTACCCAACAACCCAGAATATACATTCTATTCATCAGCAAATGGAACTTCCTTCAAGATAGGTCATATGATATGTCACAAAACAAGTCTCAAAAAATTTCAGAAAATTGAAATTATATGAAGTACTCTCTCAGACAACAGTAGACTAAAACTGGAAATCAACTCCAAAAGGAACCTTCAAAACCATGCAAACACATGGAAATTAATAACTTGTTCCTGAATGATCATTGGGTCAAATATGAAATCAAGAAAATTAAAACTTCTTTGAACTGAACAATAGTGATGCATCCTATCAAAACATCTGGAATTCTGCAGAGTGTGCTAAAAGTTCATAGCCTTAAATGCCTACATCAAAAAGACTGAAAGAGCACAAGTAGACAATCTAAGGTTGCACTTCTAGAAATTCAAGAATCAAGAACACACCAAAACCAAACCCAGCAGAAGAAAGAAAATAACCAAGATCAAAGCACAACTAAATGCAGTTGAAATAAATAGTAGAAACTATACATAAAACGTAAAGCTGGATTTTTGGAATACCAAATAAAATTGATACACCATTGGCAAGATTAAATAAGAAAAGAACAGAGAAGAGCCAAATGAGCTCAATTAGAAATGAAATGGGAGCTATTACCACCAACGCCACAGAAATACAAAAGATCATTCAAAGGTACTATGAACCCATTAATGTGCATAAACTAGAAAACTTAGAGGGGATGAATACATTCCTGGAAATATGAAACCCTCCTAGATTAAATCAGAAAGAATTAGAAACCCCGAACAGGCCAATACAAAGCGGCAAGATTGAAAAGATAATTTAAAAATTAACAACAAAACAAAACAAATTCAAGGACAATTCCACATGCTAGAGAAAGATGGAATTCTCCCTAAATCATTCTATGAAGCCAGCATCACCCTAATACCAAAACCAGAAAAGGACATAACAAAGGTAACTATAGACCAAAATCCCTGATGCACACAGATGCAGAAATTCTTAACAAAATACTAGCTAACCGAATCCAACAACGCATCAAAAACATAATCCACCATGATCAAGTAGGTTTCACATTAGGGATGCAGGAATGGTTCCACATACACAAGTCAATAAATGTGGTACGCCACATGAACAAAATTTAAAAATCACATGATTCTCTCAATAGACCCTGAAAAGGTACTTGACAACATCCAGCATCGTTTTATGATTAAAACTCTCAGCAAAATTGGCACACAAACCCACAGCCAACATAATACTGAATGAGAAAAAGTTGAAAGCATTCACTCTCAGCAGGGGAACAAGACAAGGAAGGCCACTGGTTCTCACCACTTTTATTCAACAGATTTGGCTGAAAGTCCTAGCCAAATCAATCAAACAAGGGAAATAAATAAAGGGCATCCAAAGCGGTAAAGAGGAAGTAAAACTGTCGCTGTTTGCAATTGATATAATCGTATACCTAGAAGACCCTAAAGACTCCAAAAAGCTGCTAGAACAGATAAATAAATTCAGCAAAGTTTCAGTATACAAAATTAATGTGCACAAATCAGTAGCTCTGCTATACACCAACAGTGACCAAGCAGAGAATCAAATCAAGAACTGAACCCCTTTTACACCAGCAGTTATAAGTGAGAGTTAAGCTATGAGGATGCAAAGGCATAAGAATGATAAAATAGACTTGGGGAAAGGGGTGGGAAGGGGGTGAGGGATAAAAGACTACAAATTGAGTTCATTGTATACTGCTCGGGTGATGGGTGTACCAAAATCTCACAAATCACCACTAGAGAACTTATGTAATTAAATACCAAATCCCCAAAAACCTTCGGAAAGGAAAGATTTTAAAATAAAATAAAATAATAAAAAATTTAAAAACATAGTTCCTACAAAATTCTTCTCAAATGAAAAAAAAAAAAAAAAAAAGTCCCCGAAGGTCATATACCGGAAACTCTGTTATGTTACCTCTTAATGCATATATATCAGCCTAGTTGCTCAGTATCTGACAACTTTTCCGGAAGCTGCTGATCACCTGTTGCAGGTGTATTCTATCTATTGTGAGACTGTATCTCCCTGGCACTACCTGCAACCAATTACTACTTTAGAGAGACGGTTAAGAACCACCTGACTTGACCATCACCTGGTGATGTTCACTTGACATTTCTAGTATGTGGAGGTGGAAAGATCTCTCCTGCCCTGCTCACATCTGACCAGCTATCTACTGTTAACACTTTCAGATTTTTTTTCTTTTTCTTTTCTTTCTTTTTTTTTTTTTTTTAAGACAGTCTTGCTCTGTCGCCTACCCTGGAGTGCAGTGGCGTGATCTCAACTCACTGCAAACTCCATCTCCCAGGTTCACACCATTCTCCTGCCTCAGCCTCCCAAGCAGATGGGATTACAGGCACCCGCCACCATGCCCGGCTAATTTTTTGTATTTTTAGTAGAGATGGGGTTTCACTGTGTTACCCAGGATGGTTTTGATCTCCTGACCTCATGATCTGCCCACCTCGGCCTCCCAAAGTGCTGGGATTACAGGCATGAGCAACTGCACCTGGCCACAGATTTCTTATTATCAGATTTTAGGTAGGACAAACACCTGATATTTCTGGCATTTGATTTGTTTTTTTTAACCGAAAGTGTCCTCCCAAATGAAATTAATAAGCCTTAACCAAGATTTTGACTTAGCCAAGTCAAAATGCATGAGGCATCTTCAAAGAGGTGAAGGAGCAACTCAAAAACTCAAAACTCACACAAATATCAAAACAAATAACGCTGGTTCCCTCATCCAAAATTAAATCCAGGATGCAGCAGTAGAAGCATAAAATTTTTAAGTCTTCAGTGACAAGGCAAAGTGGTTTTTATTCTTATTTTCTCAGAGGATCTAAGGCAAGCAGTTTGAGTTTACAAAAAAAAAAAAATAGCTTTGTTTTAAGTCAGATTTTTGCTCTGTAATTTAGTCAAAAGAAATTTTAAGGCTAGCCGTAACACTATTAGTTGTCTTTCTTTGAAATTCAATCCTCTGATCAACCGTTTGGCATAAGAGTGCTCTAAAATATATTTTTAAATTACAAGTCCCAATTTAAAGAATCCATCTTCTGGCCATGGACTATTAGAATTTCCAGTGGTGTATTGATTTTAAGTGACTCGATCCAACAGCCTCTTCAGTGAAAAACCAATCCCAATGATCTTTTCCCCACCCCAACAAAATAAAATATGTACTCTCAGGAATAGGCTTAGGAAAGCAAAAGACTCGTGTTGCCACTGCCCTATCTAAGCAAAAAGACTTGGGATGACAAAAGTCCAAGATGGATGGGATTTCTTATGACAAGCCCTCCCGGGAGCTTAACACATTTGGAAAACAAAAGAAAAAGTAAAAAACCTCAGGTTCTCAGCCATGTTAAGGCTGGTCACCTAATAGTGACTCAAAAATGTTTCCTCCCCCTGATAGCAGAGATCAAGAGTGAGTGCTCTGACATGGTCACAAATCACAACCTCAATGACATATGACAACATGAGAAAACTTTTTCCAGTAGCTCCCTTTATGAACAACACTAAAGGAAAGAGATAAAGGAAAAGACTATTTCTGGTAGGAAATGGATTAAACAATCAAAATATTCACACCCCAACATCACTAAAAATTACACAAGAATTACTACACTAGGACTAGTACAACACAAATCTTCTCCCATTAATAAAAATTTGGTGGAGGAAACAGTGATTTTTACCATCCATTTGGAAAGAATGCACAGAGAAAAGCCAGGAAACTTGAGATTAATACATTTTTATCCTTTAGCTGACTTACTATTTTTTTGCATTTCTACACATCCAAAACAAGGTTATGGCAGTAAATCAGGTTTCAGTGGTAATACAGGTCATGGAAGAAAGAAAAGAAGTTCACTTAGCAAAGCTGGTCTTGTGTCAGTGAAACTTTGCTGGTAGCAGCCCTCAGAGAAAAATCAATGCTAAATGTTTTATCTTCAAGGTATCAGATTCAGTCCACTTCTCCCAGATCCAGATAAGGGAAGACATGCCTGCATTAATAATGATTCTCTATGATATACTTTTACTCCCCAAAAGGCAACTGTGCAGGGACACTTATATTTGCTGGCCCTCCGACAGACACGTCAAAATTTGTCAAAGAACTACGCCGTGGGTTAAAAATATTTTTATTTTCTTCAACTAACAGGTGTTTCTAGAGGTGGAATTGGATGTTCTGCAGTTACAGAACTTTAGCCAATGTCAAGGCTTGCTTCACCATGATTTAGAGCTCCTGTTAGATTTGGATTTGACCAAGTGAAAGGGTTTTGGACATTAGACAGGGTGAAGAGTTGGCCAAATCCAAAGGAAGAATTATTTTAAAAAAAACACACACACAAATAGTGATTGCACTATTTACATACTATTGAAAACTCTAAGCATAAGGAGAGGTTACAATGAAGTAGTAATAAGTCTTATCTTGCAGCTACCAAATTCTAAAACAAAACGCCAAACCAGCTCCTTAGTTGATCAGGGACCAAGCTACAGTGTGCTCTCCATTGTCACAGGAGCAGGAAACTCCTGTTCCTTTTTGGAAGTGAGCAAAGCTCCATGAGGAGAGGAGTTCCATGAAAAAACAAAACTCAGATCTCAAACAAAAAAAAAAATCCGAGAAAGCAGGGACCTCAAGAGAAAGTAGGAGTCAATTCTCAGAAAGTCACACGATTGGTAAAAACTAAAGCTCTATAATTGGTACTGAGCATGAACAAAAAAAGAAGCCCTGCAGGTCAAAGGTTCTAACTCCATTAAGAGAACCCCTTCATCGTTGGCAAAATGTTAACCAAATTGAGTGCCTGATTCAAGTTTCTGAATCAATTGGGGTTTATTGGACCACAGCTTGAGGGCATACCCTGGAAAAACACAAGTTGTAGAAACCCTCTGTGGCTTGTTATGTCTTTGAGGAGGTTTTCAGGAGGTCTGACTTTTATACATCATCTTAAAGGAGGGAAGGCAGGTAGGAAGAGACAAGTAGGTGGAAGAATATTGGGTCTCATCTTGTCTTTATTCTGTACATAGAAAAAAAAGTATTATCAGTGTAAAGTCTAACAGACTTTAGTTTTAGGAGCTAGACTTAGATTGCACACTTAAAGTTACAATTGATGTGACCTTGCTTTATGAGAGAATATACACGTTAAGATGAAAACGAAGAGGAAAAAACCTGCTATGCACTGGAGACCTTTATGTTTGCACCTCATATAATGCTCACAATGACCCTTTAATCAGTTACTATTATCCATCTATCCCAAAACATCAATGAACTTCTTCCTTATCTCAGAGCCCATTAAAGGCAGAAGCAGGACTCAGACTCACATATCTAAATCTAAAACTCATGCTTCCAGCAAAAGAAACTATCAACTGAAGGAACAGACAAGCTAAGAAATAAGATAAAATATTTAGAAACTATGCATTTGACAAAGGTCTGATCCCCAGAATCTATACAAAACTTAAATAAATTTACACAAGAAAAAACCATTAAAAAGTGGGCAAAGGACATGGAGAGACACTTTTTAAAAGAAGTTATACATGTGGCCTACAGCTCGTGAAACAGCTCAATATCACTGATCATTACAGAAATATAAATCAAACCACAACCAGACACCATTTCACACCAATCAGAATGTCTAGTTTCAAAAAATAAAAAGATAACCTGCTGGCAAAGTTGCAGAAAAAAAGGGAATGCTTATACACTGTTGGTGGCAGTGTCAATTAGTTCAATCATTGTGGAAAGCAGTGTGATAATTCCTCAAAGAGCTAAAAGCAGAACTACCACTTGACCCTGCAATCTCATTACAGGTTATATACCCAGAGGAATACAAATCATTCTACCATGAAGACACACGCACACAAATTTTCATTGCAGCACCATTTGCTACAGAAAAGACATGGAATCAACCTATCCATTAAAAAAAAAAAAATGAGATCTTGTCTATTGCAGGAACATAAATGAAGCTAGAGAATAATATCCTTCGCAAACTAATGCAGGAACCAGAAAATGAAATATTGCATGTGTAAGTGGGCACTAAATAAAGAGAATACATGGACGCGATGTGAGCGACACACACCAGGATCTACTTGAGGGTGGAGGGTGGGAGACAAAACAACAGAAGAAAAAATAATTATTGAGTATTAGCCTTAGTACCTAATTGATGATATAATCTGTACATCAAACCCCCGTGACATGGGTTTACCTACATAAAAGACCTACAGGTGTACCCTTGAAACTACAACAAGCATTTTTTTTAACAACCACAATGAATTTCAAACATCAACAATTTAATCTCTAATCCTCCATTCAAAATTTTAAAATTTGTTTTAAAAAGGAAACTTTTAATGAGCAGAATAAATTAGCTTCTTTTTTCTAAAATAATAATAAAATATAACTCGCATTTCACTCTACACAATTGTACCTACCAGAATTCAAAGAAAGGAAAGTTGGTTGAATCTAACAGAAATAACTATACAGACGTCATTGAAGAGATGGGGTCTGAAATGGGCCTTAGGACAAGAAACAATTAAGGAGGTTGAGTGCCTGAGTCGGACCGGCAGACCCTGAAACAGCGACGGATGAACAAATATACTCAGACACAAATATCCAACGAAAGATGGGGCTGGGCTGCCTAGCCACTCACACATGCCAAGAAAGTTCCAGAAAAGAGTTAGCAGCAGTGGTCCCAATCAGCCAGCTAAGTTTGCATTTATTTAGTACAGATTAAATTACAAGCATCTTGAGTAAACATCACTACAGGGTAATTGACATTACCAACCTCCCAAGTAAAGAGCAATCAGGAACCTGCAGATAATCAAAGGGTGTTCTTAAGACCACCTGAGTAAACTCCTCTACAATCCTATGTATCTACACCTTTTAAGAGAATTCAGCTGCCTTCAGCCAACTCATTTACTGAAGCTATGCAAACCCCAACCCCCCCCGGCCTTCCAAAAAGGTTTGTGACTATTTCCTATAACTATCTTTATAATTTTTCCTCTAAAATCTTTTCCGCCACCCTGACTAAACTCCCACATCTCTACCTTTTCTGTTTCTCGTATCTGTCTTAAAAAAAAAAAAAAAAAAAAAGAAAGAAAGAAAGAAAGATTTCTTCCTACTTGTTCCCAAAGCTCTATGTCTAGCTTACCTTCTTTCCGGAACCATGGGTTAAGTGATACAATTTGCATTAGGTCTCTTAATCGAGCCTGCAAAACCGAGGCTCCAGTGGCTTTAAGCAGTTGTTTGAATACTTTTAGATACTGCTCCTATTGTGCTGATAACTGTTGTCCCGTGATAAAACTCTACCCTGAACAATCCCTCAAAATTGGAGATGCTAAGTAGGCACCGATGACCAACTGACTTACTGACTTATTGACTTACTGGTTTACCAACTGCACAGCCTTCACCTTAGTTTTCGAAGGTTCTGCCGTGATTATTTGCAGCTATACCTCAGACGTGGGGACCAACTGTGAGGGTCCAACTGGCAGACCCTGACCCAGCAATGGATGAACAAATACACTCAGACACTAATATCCAGTGAAACAGCAGGCTAGGTGGCCAAGTCCCTCCCAGATACCTAGAAGCATTGCGTAAAGAGTTAGCAGCAGGGGCCCTGATCAGCCAGTGAAGTTTGCATTTATTTAGTATAGATTACATGACAAATGTCTTGAGTAAACACCACTAGAAGGTAATTGACATTGCTGACCTCCCCCAGAGTAGTTCCCTCAGCATAAGATTAAATGTTGGTTTTAGGATGGCCTGAGTAAACAAGATATTTAGATAAACTCCTCTACATTCCTGTATATCTATGCCCTAAGCTTTTAAGATAATTCAGCTGCCTTCAGCCAAACCTTTTACAGAAGCTATGCAAACCCCCAGACTTCCAAGAAGGTTTGTGACTATTTCCTATAACTATCTTTATAAATTTTCTTCTAAAATATTTCCCACCACCTTGACTGAAGTCCCACAGTTGAGAAGACAGGGAAGGGCATCACACAAGCAGGAAAAAATTAGAACAAGTTAGGCCATAAGAAAGTAAAATGTTGATCAGGTCTTTCAACACAGATCAAAAAAAAGGGAGATTAGGGCCATGCTGTGAGGACACTGAATGGCAGCCTACATAATGAGAACTTCATCCTACAGATAAGTCACTGGAAAGCTTTGAGAAGGTCACAAACATGACAAACTGCATTTCCAGGAAGATTACTCTGACCAGTATTAGGCAAGATAAGTTGGGAAATGATCCTCAACTTTGGCAACTTAATAGAAATATCTAAAAGATCTATATTTCTTTTCTTTTCTTTTCATGTTTAATTTTGAAATCATTTCAGACTTTCTAAAATGTTCCAAAAATAGGCAAAGTCCTCATATGCTTTTCATTCGACTTCCCCAAATATTAACATTATAGATATGTACCTAATAATCAAAATCAATAAATGATTATTAACACTGTAAAATGAACACCTGTACAGACCTTATCCAAATCCCCTCTATCTTTTGACTAATGTCCTTTTTCTGGACCAGAATCCAATCTAGTATCACATATTGCTCTTTGTTGTACTGTTCTCTCAGTCTCCTTTAATCTGGGAAAGTTAGGATTTACCTTTAAGAGCTTCACATTTTTGAAGAGCATTGGTTACTTATTTTGTAGAATGAACCTCAGTTTGGAGTTTGCTGTTAGTTTATCATGATTAAACTCAGGTTATACACTTCGTACAAGAACACTACAGGGATGATGCTGCACCTTCTCCATCCATTATATTACAAGGCCCTAAGATGTCATTAACACTGACTACTGGGGATGTTAACTTTGATCACTGGGCTAAAGTTCCTCCACTGCAAAATGACCCTTTTCCTTGAAACTATTTTTAAACAACCAATCCCTGGGCCACACTACACATCAGCCAAATTAGATACACTGAGGGATGGTACAGGTATTGGTAGGCTTTAAATGCCCTACAATTGACTCTAATCAGTATCCGGAAACGCAAAAACATGGCTTAGACAGTGAAGATTAGAATCCTGAAAATCAGCTAGGAGACCATTCCTAAAGCTTCTCTTAAAATGTATATATATATAATTCTAAACAAAAGAGAATACATCTGGATTTTGGCATGGATATATGGTAGAGAAATAGAGGAAAAACAGAAATCACCTAATGGGGAAAGAGGTGAGTGAGTAGACTGCGGTCCAAATTAAAAAAAAAAAAAAAAAGGCAGAATCAGGTGTCATGACACTTGCTTGTAATTCCAGCATTTTGGGAGTGAAAGTGGGCAGATCACTTGAGCCCAGAAGTTTGAAACCAACCTGGGGTTTCACCAGCCTGGGTGAAACCCCATCTCTACAGAAACAAACACAAACAATTAGCTAGGCATTCTGGCACATGCCTGTGATTCCAGCTACTCAGGTGGCTGAGGCAGGAGGATCACTTGAGCTCACAAGTTTGAGGCTGCCATCAATTATGATCTCACCACTTCACTTCAGCCTGGGTAAGAGAGTGAAACACTCTCTTTAAAATAAAAATAAAATTAAAAAAAGTAAAAATAATGTTCTAAGGTCAGATCTAGTATAAAAACTGCATCTTATTCTGTGATGTTTAGATGCTATAATTAAAACAGAACATGGAGGTGTTTCCGTATGAATAGCTGAAAGAGTCTATACTTTTTATGCAGCTGCATCATATTCTGTTGTGTAGATATAAGGTAGCCTGTTTAATTAGCATTGTGCTGGTGAAAGTCTAGGTTGTTCCCAATATGTTGCTGTTAAACAAACAGTATAGTGAATAACCCTGATTAAGTGTCATTTTTCATGACTGAGAATGTGATAAATTTTTCCCAGTAAAGTTTGGGAGGCAAAAATATATATTTTTTTAAATTCTGACATGCATTAAGAAAGTTTGCTCTACAAGGTTTGTAGGTATTTTTATGTTCCAAGAAAAGTAGGGGAGTGTAATATCACATCAGTTGCTCTCACACAAAGGTCCTGAGTGACAGGACCTTTAGGGACACAAGCACAGGGCCATATCCCTGGTGCCCACACAGGGCAGGGGCATCTGGATCCTGGGAAGCTCCAGGAAATGTGAGGGTGCCCTCTAGAGGACACCCTGCTAAGGATCAGAAAGGGGCCAAGGAAGGTGAGAAATTACAGCAGGTCTTAAACTAAGGGAAAGTTCAAGTGGAGGACATTAAGGTTCAAGGAGCAAGCTGAGGTGAGAAAGTGGTAGAGACTGATGGAAGGAGAAGGTAAAAAGCTCCAGGGAAGCTAGGGGAGGCACATCAGGGCTCTCCACTCCTCCTCAGCATTGAACTTTGTAGTGGTCATGCTGGTGGGGCTCTGTGAGCTCTAGAATGTCCAGCACTATCTGGGGACTCTACCCACTCAAGGCCAGCAGGACTCCCTCCCCCAGCTCTGACAACCAGCAATGTCTCCAGACTTTGCCAAATGCTTTTCCCAATGAAAAAACTGCCCCTGGCAGAAGCATTAATCTACACTAATCTATAAAAGCAAATCACCACTAAAATCCATCACCTCTTGGTAGAAGAATTACAAGTGTGAGACAGGTAAAATGGAAGTCTTCAATAGCTACTGAAATGACCTTTACTTAATCAGCAATTTCATGTCCCAGAAGGCATGTTTAGGGATAATGCCACATGGCGGTCTGTACCTCACAGCAGAAAGGATATGGGTTTTCCAAGGGTCTGTAACCGTGAACCAGAAAGGTCTGCAACTGAGAAAGGTAATGACACCCCTTGGGTTACATTAAAATGAGGGATGTAGGGAATTCTGTAGATATTGGGAGAAAAAAATACACAGTGTAAACCCAAACCCCATTCTGATTCTCTCACTATCTTAGGGCCATCTTTGCTATCTATGAATGGTAGCGTTTAGGTTCCTGGCCTGTAGACTGTCTGGCTCAGGGACCTCAAATGTTCTCTTATTGTAGAGAAAGAAGACGTTTTGATCATTCTCATCCTTCACTCATTCACCTCTCACACCTGTCGACCTCTCAAACCTCTTGCCACTCCTGGATTTCATTCTCAATTTTCTGAGCTCCATTTCTGTCCCTCATCCATTCCAACATGTGTTGGGTCCAGATGGTGGCTTCTGCCCATGATTTTGTTAAAAAAAAAAAAAAAGACTTTCAAAATTACTTTGCCTGACACCTCCTTAAACTGACCTCCACCTGCAGCCCCATGATCATACCAGCAGCATTTGGACATGTTTTCTGGTAGTCAGATGCTTTCCATCTCTCATTAGAAAATGTGACTCTCTCCACCCTGCATAAAGATTTCTCAGTGGAAATGAACAGACAGACACTGCCCGTGTGTTCCCAAAGAAAACGGTCTCTATAAGAACATGTGAAAGCTGCAATTATAGAACAGACAACCTAAAACATACATTATGTAGATGATTCTCACCATTCCTTTAAGAGATACATTGTAAAACATGACATTAATAATTATTTGAGAAGAATAAAGCATGTATACTCTTTTCTTAAATTAATTTTAATAAGGTGGTTCCTCCCATGTGCCAAGGCTAGGCCTCTGAACAAAATTCTCCATCTGCAGTGGCAATGCCTGAGAGGATGACATGGACTTAGGCCTGATATGCAGCCACTACTGTCTATCCTGCCCCTGATGCAGGAGAGTACCAGCCCAGGGCCCAAATCTCCTGCTGAATAACTGGGAGAGAAAATGGAATATCCAAAGCCTCTTACCCTTTTCCAATCCACGGCAATGGGTACCAGTGTAGTCCATTTGCCCCTGAGGACACCCACCTGCTGGTCTTTGGCTTCTAAGAGTCAGACCTCCCTGGCTGCTCTGGGTCTCAGCTGCTTTCACTCTGCTGAGTCTTGCTCTTTCACATGGGGGTCACTCCCCTGCCAGGCATGTCCTGCAGCTCCAGCTGACAGGTCAGCTAAACCAGAACCAAGAGAATGAACAAAGATTTCAATATCTAGTACATCTAGCTGAGATGCAATCTGTACAAAAAAAATAAAGAAGTAGAGACGCACACACCTTCCCTGACAACATTGTGTCCCAAAGCAATGTCTTCTGTGCCCCTCATGAAGGAGCTCACTGTCCCTCACCACATGGGTAAGTGCTTCCAAGGTCTCTCAATTCCTCAAAGGGAGGCAACACACATTTTAACACACTACCTCAGCAATGGAAGTGGTGATAATTTACCTTCTTTGTTAAGTTCCTGAAAAGATCCCTAGACTGCAAAATTCCCCTCTGAAAGAAGACAGAAACGGCTTTCCAACTGCACAACATTGGCCTCCTTGCTTTTAAAAAAGTATCCTTGAAAGAGCCAAAACAATTTTGCCAAAAAAAATTCAGAAATTGAACTTTCTTATTTCATATCTCACAAAACATTACAACTATTAAAAACAGAGGCTGCTGGCATAAGAATACAAATAGGGGTCAAAGGGATAGAATTGAGAGTCCAGAAATAAACACTCACCCTTATAGTCCATTGCTCTTGCATAAGGGTGTCAAGATAATTTAATGGAGGAACAATCATCCTCTCAAATAACGGTGCAGAAAAAACTAGGTAAAAACATGCAAAACAATAAACTTAGAGAACTATACTTCCAACCGTATCAAACAATTATCTGAAAATGGATCAGTGAGTTAATTATAAGATCTATAACCATAAAAACATCTTAGAAAAAGACATGGGGTAAAATTTAATGACCTCAAATGTGCCATGGATTCTCAGGTATGACCCAAATGCATGAAAAACAAAACGGAAAAATAGATAAATTGAGCTAAAGATGCAAGCCTTTTGTGCATCAAAGGATATTATCAAGAAAATAAAAAGACCAAACACAGAACGACACATAATAGTTGCAAATCACGTAGACAATGGTTTCATGCCCAGAATATATAAAGAACTGCTACAACTCGACAACAAAAAGACAAACTACCCAATTTACATAAATGGGCAAAGAACTCAAATAGACATTTCTTCAAAGAAGATATGCAAATCATCAAGAGACACCTGAAAAGAAACTCAACATCATTAGTGATTAGGAAAATACAAAGTCAAAACCACAAGGAGATATCACACTACACCTACAAATATGGCTACTATTCTTTTCACATGTTAAATAACAAGTGAAAGCCTTATGTAGAATTTGGAATCCTCATACATTGCTGGTGAGATTATAAAAATGTACAGCCACTAGGAGAAACAGTTGTCCTGTTCCTCAAGAAGCTAATCATAGAATTCTCATATGAAACAGCATCCATTCCTAGGTATATATCCAAAGAATTGAATCCAGGGACTCAAATAGGTACTCGCATGGGAATGTTGATTGCAGCATTACTCACAAAAGATAAAATATGAAAACAATCCAAGTGTTCATCAACATATGAATAAACAAATGTGGTCACACATACAACAGAATGTTAATCTGTCGTAAAGAGGAATGAAGCTCTGACATCCGCTGGAACACGCATGGTCTTTGGAAACATTATGTTAAGTGAAATATGTCAGAAACAAAATAACAAATATGTATAATTCCATTTATATGAAACATCAAGAATAGGCAAATTCATAGAGAGATAGTAGAGATGGTTAAGGTCTAGGGTGGAAAATACAGGGAGTTATTATTGTTTAAAAGAAGCAAAGTTTCAGTTTAAAATGATAACAATTTTCTAGGAAAAATAGTGGTGATGGTAACTGAACACCGTGTATGTGGTTATTTCCACTTGATTGCACATTTTAAAGTGGTTATGTTTGTATTTTAGTAGAGACAGGGTTTCACCATGTTGGCCAGGATGGTCTCGGGCTCCTGGCCTCGTTATCCACCCGCCTTGGCCTCCCAAAGTGCTGGGATTACAGGCGTAAGCCACTGCACCCAGCCAACTGTGTATTCTTTATAACAGAGGCATATAAATTTAAAGGTGCTGGCTCTCTTGGGGCTGCCAGTAATATATCACCCATAAAATGAATAATCTTGCTATTAGAAAATTCTTTTCTACTGGGAACTAAAGCCTGATCTACATGTTACTGATACATGGTAGTACTATTCAGCATTCCCTGAGGAAGCACTTCCCAATGAAATCAGGAAGTTGGCCTTTCATTATTAATAGCTGGTAATGTAAACGCAAATTTTTCTCTGTTCTGTTCTGTGAGAGGAATAGAATAAAAACAGTCCTTTAAGTCAATCACAATTATAGGCCAATCTTGAGCAATCGCCACGGGGGAAGGGGTCCCGTAGGTTGTAGATTAGCGTTAATAGCAGGGAAGTCATGCAAAAGTTTCCATTTGCCAAACTTTTGGGAATGAGGAAATGGCCGAATTCCAAGGACTGTTAGATGGTTCTATATGGCAGGATTTTAATTGTTCCTCAAATAATTCATGGGCTCTTTGTAATTTCTCTCCCTTCAGAGGTCACTCTTCTACCCAACTAAGATTATGAGAGAGCCACATCAGGGGCAGTGGAGGTAAAACAGTGGCCATAATTATAATTTAAATGTAACTTAAATTTTAACAGAGAATTATAATTTGCGATGTTCCTGGTATACAAGGAACACATGAAATTTTACCATGGGCAGCCCGTGGAGCTAGAGAGCAGCGACGCAGATCCTGGTCAGCGGTCCCACTGCGCTTGCATAGGCACCTCTTTTTGTCTGCATGCCTCCCTCCTCCTACCGCTGGGCAGAGGCTGCTGGCCTGGAGGACCCTGTCAGATTAGACACTGCTGGCTTTTTTCCCGCTGAGCCTTTCCTAACGCACACCGCCTGCTTGGCTGCACAGCTTCGGTTTCTAATGCCTTTTCTTATCTCTTTCTAAACATACACCTGACTGCCTTATTGATTTTGCATCACTGGGCAGGCTAAAAGCTCCCCTTCAAATGTCGCTTGCTTAAGAAAGGGTCCCATAGCTGTAGTGTATGCCTTGTCTTTTTTCTTATTTATTGGAGGAGGGGGCTCAGGCAAAACCTCCCTTTCCTCTCTGTTATTTTCGCCAGGTGATATTGGGGCTAAGGAACTCAGGGGTAGTAAAGTAGGTGACGGTTCTTTCTCCTTCCCCTTTTTAGGCTCTTCTGTGTATAATGGGAGCAGAGTCGCCCTCACTAAAGCCCATAGCATTAAAGATTATACTGGGACCCGTTGCTCTTGTGCTTGAGGCCAGGAGATTTAGACCATCCTGGCTAACATGGTGAAACCCTGTCTCTACTAAAAATACAAAAAAATTAGCCAGGCGTGGTGGCAGGTGCCTGTAGTCTCAGCTACTCAGGGAGCTGAGGCAGGAGAATGGTGTGAACCCAGGAGAGGGAGATTGCAGTGAGCTGAGATCGTGCCTGCACTCTATCCTGGGTGACAGAGCAAGACTCTGTCTCTAAAAAAGAATTAATAATTTAAAAAAAAAAAACAGAAAAAACAAACAACAAAACAAAACAAAAAACAACAACAACAACAGAAATTTTTCTTCCCTCTTGTTCCCAAAGCTCTACGTGTAGCTTACCTTCTTTCAGGAACCATGGGTTAAATGATACAATTTGCATTAGGTCCCTAAATTGATCCTGCAGAACTGAGGCTCCAGTGACTTTAGGCAGCTGTTTGAATACTTTTTGAATACTGCTTCTGCTGTGCTGATAACTGTTGTCCCCTGATAAAAACCCTACCCTGAACAATTCCTTCGAAATTGGAGATCCCAAGCAGGCACTGATGACCTACTGACTTACTGACTTATCGACTTCCTGGCTTACCAACTGCACAGTCTTCACCTTCATTTTCAGGGGTTCTGTCGTGATTATTTGCAGCTATACCTCAGACCTGGGAACCAACATGCCAGGTCCTCACACGGGGCACCAACTGTCTACGTCCAACCGGCAGCCCCTGACCCAGCAATGGATGAACAAATACATTCAGACACAAATATCCAGTGAAAGAGCAGGCTAGGTGGCCAAGTCACTCACGGATACCTAGAAAGGTCCGGTAAAGAGTTAACAGCAGAGGCCCTGATCAGCCAATGAAGTTTGCATTTATTTAGTACAGATTAAACGACAAAGGTCTTGAGTAAACACCACTAGAAGATAACTGACATTGGAGACCTCCCAGAAAATAGGTCCCCTGAGCATAAGATTAAATGTTGGTTTTAGGACCGCCTGAGTAAACACGATATTTAGATAAACTCCTCTACATTCCTGTGTATCTATGCCCTAAGCTTTTAAGATAATTCAGCTGCCTTCAGCCAAACCTTTTACAGAAGCTATGTAAACCACCAGACTTCCAAGAAGGTTTGTGACTATTTCCTATAGCTATATTTATAATTTTTCTTTTAAAACATTTCCCACCACCTTGACTGAAGTCCCACAGTTGAGAAGACAGGGAAAGGCATCATTAAGCAAGAAAAAGTTAGAAAAAGTTTGACCATAAGAGAGTAAAATGTTGGTCAGGTTTTTCAGTACAGATCAAAAAACGGGAGATTAGGGCCATGCTATGAGGACACTGAATGGCAGCCTACGTAATGGGAACTTCATCCCACAGATAAGAGAAGTCACTGGAAAGCTTTGAGAAGGTCACAAACGTGACAAACTGCATTTCCAGGAAGATTACTCTGACCAGTATTAGGCAAGATAAGTTGGGAAATGATCTTCAACTTAGGCAACTTCATAGAAATATCTAAAAGATCTATATTTCTTTTCTTTTCTTTTCATGTTTAATTTTGAAATCATTTCAGACTTTCTAAAATGTTCCAAAAATAGGCAAAGTCCTCATATGCTTTTCATTCTTCTTCCCTAAATATTAACATTAAAGATATGCACCTAACAATCAAAATCAATAAATGATTATTAACACTGTAAAATGAATGCCTGTAGAGACCTTATCCAAATCCCCTGTATGTTCTGACTAATGTTCTTCTTCTGGACCACGATCCAATCTAGTATCACATATTGCTCTTCATTGTACTGTTCTCTCAGTCTCCTTTAATCTGGGAAAGTTAGGATTTATCTTTAAGTGCTTCATATTTTTTAAGAGTATTGGTTACTTATTTTGTAGAATGACCCTCAGTTTGGACTTCTTTAATATTTTCTCATGATAAAACTCATGTTATACACTTTGTACAAGAACACCACAGGTATGATGCTGCACCTTCTCCATCCATTATATTAGAATGCCTTAAGATGTCGTTGTAGCAGTACAAGGGGCAGACAAAACTCCTCAGACACCGAGTTACAGAAGGAAGAGTTTTATTCAGCAGGGGACATCAGCAAGACTTCAGTCTCAAGAGCTGAGCTCCCTGAGTAACCAATTCCTGTCCCTTTAAATGGCTCACAACTCTAAGGGGGTACATGTGAGAGGGTCGTGATTGATTGAGGAAGCAGCGGGTATGTGACTGGGGCTGTTTGCACCAGTAATTAGATCAGAACAAAACAAGATAGGGATTTTCACAGTGCACTTCTATACAATGTCTGTAATCTATAAGATAACAGAACCAATTAGGTCAGGGGTCGATCTTTAACTACCAGGCCCAGTGTGCGATACCAGGCTGTCTGCTTGTGGATTTCATTTCTGCCTTTTAGTTTTTACTTCTTCTTTCTTTGGAGGCAGAAATTGGGCATAAGACAATATGAGGGGTGGTCTCTTCCCTTATTCGTCCCTTTTGAGACTCTCACTCATTTTATTAGTGGGAGTTCTCACTTTCATTTTCACTACCCATGTCTTCTTGCAAGACAGATCGATAATGATTTATATAGTACACTTGTGCTGAGGCATTTTGGTGAACTAAGGTAGCAATGAAGCTTTTTATCATTCAAAGAAGTACAGGTATCAAACAGGGGAGCAGTAGACAGGTACCTATTATTATTATAACTCCTATTATAAGAGTTTTAAATCCTCCTAGCACTGGGAACCATTTTCCAAACATGGCCCCAGGGTCAAATCCATGCCACACTTGCATGGGCATATGTGCCAGTTTTGTCATATCTCTAACTATGTCTTCAACTACTTGCCCTTGATTATCTATGTGTAGGCAGCAATTAGTAAGGTTAAATTTCCTGCAGATCTCTCCTTCAGTCGCTAGCAAGTAGTCCAGAACTAATCTATTTTGATAGATAGCATTTCTCATCAGAGTTTCTTGCCAGAACAGAATAGTCAAGGCTCTGCCGCTTATATTAGTGATTATTTCTAAGACATATTGTAACCCTATGATTTGGTTGATTATGTAAATGGGGGTCCGGTATCCCCATGAGCTGTTTCGTGCCCAAGTAGCAGGCCCATAATATTGTATGATTCTCTCAGGGGGCCATTCATCATCTTTCCAATTTCCTATAGCTATGCTTCTCTTTCCACGGGAAGCATAGACAGGGAAGCCCAGGAGTTTGCCTGTTTTTATGGGCAGTAAGAAGAAAGATGGTTTAATTGTGCCAATAACACAACTATCTGCCCACTGGTCAGGTAATTTGGCATAAGCTCGATGCCCACATATCCAATACAATCTAGTGGGGGCTGTCCAGTCCCAGTGGGACTCCAGGTGGGTCCACATGGTTTGCAACTTTGGGAATTTGCTAAACGGATTCCTCTCTGTTTTATTTGAACTCTACCAAGTGACTGTTTTTGTGGTACCATGATACAGTTTCTGTCCCACACAACTAAGTCGTCCTACAGGGTGAGTGAATTCTTTTCCTTCTCTAGCTATCCAATAATTGAGGATTTTAGGACCCAGAAATTATCAGAGTGATTCTTTTGAGCTGGAAATTCATCAGGAAATGGGTCTGTAGGCACTAATTCTTGGGCTTCCCATGGTCATTGATTTCCCATTACAGTTCTTCCACATACATAACATGAAGTGGCATTCAGAGACTGGGCTACATGCCTTGGCTAATTGCAAAAACAAATTTCTTGTTTTTTTCTGGAATTTCTGGTACTGGTACATTTGGTTCATCATAGAAAATTTGAAACAGTGCCTCAGGAAAGTGTTTGTAAACTTCTTCTCAAACCAAGATATTTACTCGAGGATCCAGTCTGGCCCCATCAATTCCTAAGATCACACACTCCTCTTTTTTCCAGCAAGGATCAATAGTATTGGCTATTACTAGCTCTAACGGGTTACATTGTCCCTTAGTACAGGAAGGGCCATTTTTTCCTTTCTGAAGGTGGATTGGATCCTTTTCATCATTATTTTTTTCTTTTATCCAAGTGGCCTAAAGACACAAGACCAGAATTTACATTTATTTCCACACAGTCCTAATTTATGACAGATGTACTTATTTTCTGCCATATAGCCTCTTTTCTAATTAAGACAACCACACTTTATTCCTAACATTACTATTAATGATAGCACAGGTATCAAATTTTAAGGTGACTTGTTTGGGCACCCTTTTTTTTCTTCTGTTTTGACTAACACTTCACTCATATCGTTTAAGAGCCCCCACCAGTCCTCAGTCCTTAATCTAATTTTAAAAACTGTGGTCATGGGAGGTTCAGATGGGTCATAACACACATCAGGTTGGTCATTTCCTGGGCTACATACTTTGTATAGAATAACATTATACAAACAAGTTCTATTTAGAGTTCCAGTACACTTATAATAACTGTAAAATAATAGGACCTTAGCAACCTTTTGTCCTACCTCAGTGCTTTGATGTATACACTGGGAACAGCCCTCAGTCTGAGGAAAGTCAGTTGAAGTCTTTACTGTACAAGTCTAAATTTTAAGGAAAATGAATCCCGCGATGAGTTGTCTCATGCTTCAGCTGTGCGTGGACCAGTCAGCTTCTGGGTGTGACTGGAGCAGGGCTTGTCGTCTTCTTCAGAGTCACTTTGCAGGGGTTGGCGGAGCTGCTCCCGTCCACATACCACTTGCAGTCTACTGATGCTTAAGGATGGTCTCAGAGTTTGGGCCTGCTAGAATAAACTGAGTCCAATACCTCTACACAGTTATGTTCAACTGGGCTCTCTGTTACAGGGAACAAGGTGGTGGGGTTTAGAGTGTTGCAAACTTCAACAGTTATGTGGAGATTTTCACATAGCAAGCTTTGGTACTTGGTTAATCTAGCATTTTTTAACCAATGATGTCCTTTGGTATTTGTTAAAGTTACCACAGCATGGGGGGCTTTATATTACGGTTTTGCCTAAGGGTTAGTTTATCTGCTTCTTGTGCTAACAGGACCTTTGCTGCTAGGGCCCTTAGACCTGGGGGCCAGCCTTTATTAACTCTGTCTAGTTGTTTTGAGAGATAGGCCACTGGCCTTGGCCAGGCCCCACAGTCTGGGTTAAAACTCCAACTGCCATTTTTTCTCTTTCTGACACCTAGAGTGTAAAGAGTTTTGTCAGGTCAGGTAGTATCAGGGCTGGGGCCAACATGAGTTTTTCTTTTAACTCTTGAAAAGCTCGTTGCTATTGGTTGTAATAGATGTAGTTTATCTAATCTACATTTTTATTAACTGTCACCTACTAAAATATTGACTCAAATTCTGCAGCTATTTGATTTCAAACTTTAAATTGATCTGGTATTCCTTGTAGGACTCCAATTGTGTCTAAATAGACATGAGAGTTGAAAGACCCATAAGGGGCTTCTCTCACTTTATGATGTCTTATTAGTATTATTTTTCCTTCTGGTTGATGAAATGCCAGGGTGAAAGGGATAGCCAATTGGACTAAAGTACAAGTGCCACTCCAGTTATTCAGCAGAGTGCCTAGTAAAGCTCCACCACAATACCACCATACATCCACTCAGGGATGAAAAAGGGCTGACTGATTGATAAGCTCTTGAAAATTCTTAAGCTCACTGCATCCTTTCAAGTCTCCAAGGAATGCTAAGTTTCCTCCTTGTCGTGAGAGACACGAAGTGAACTTAGTGCTGGGAGACAGAAGCTGGATGGCCCTCGGGGGCTGACCCACAGGGTCTTTGGGATATAGCAGAGAGAGCTGGGCATGACTTATTACTCCAGGCTGTAGAATCCTGGAAAAGAGCTATCATGCAGCCTATGCCTAGTCAACTGGAGGACCACCTTAGTGGAAGGGGACAACCTGGGCCTCTGGCCTGCCATGTGCACAAGCATAACAATTGCTTTTGTTTAATGTGCAATTGGAATATTTGATCAATTTTAACCAGGCATTTGCATCTTGATATCCTGTCTTAATTGCTAAAGTTTGTTTTAAGTCTTTAACTTCTATGATCCTCCAGTAAAATGAATGTGTGGTTTTAGGGAAGTTACAAAAAGCAGTTGGGGCAGTCCATCCTTGCTCTTTAGTGGTCCACAGAACATTGGATCAACTATGGCATGAAAGCTGTACAGCGGGGTGCAACACTCCTGGTTGGCACTGGGGTCTTTATCGAAATCTCCCTGGATTAAATGGTCCTAGTTCACTAATGTCTAGTCTGAGGGGAGTCAGGAGGGACAGAAGTACTTTTCTGAAGTAGAAAGTTGTCTTTGACTTGGCAAGTCCTCACAGGGTGTAACAAAGCAAGCATTAATTTATTAAAACCATTAGATCTCATGAGAACTCCCTCATTATCATGAGAACAGTATGGGGAAAGCTACCTACATGATCCAATCACCTCCCACCAGGACCCTCCCTCAACACCTGTGGATTTGGGTGGGGATACAAAAACAAACCATATCATCCCTATTCCTCTTCATCTCTTTGTGTATGTGTAAATGCATAGACAAACATAATAAAAGGTGCACACAGTGAAAAAAAAAATAGTTTGAGGTGAAATTGACTTGGTTATATTAATAACTAGATGGTCAGTAATAGAACAAGGAAAGAAGAAAGAGTAATAGAATAGATTAAAAGAGTTAAATTTTTCTTAGCTTTAGTTTTGTAGGGTTTTCATCAGGCCTCTGAGCCCAAGCCAAGCCATCGCATCCCCTGTAATTTGCACTTATAGGCCCAGATGGCCTGAAGTAACTGAAGAATCAATCACAAAAGAAGTGAAAATGTCCTGCCCTGCCTTAACTGGTGACATTCTACCACAAAAGAAGTGAAAATGTCCGGTCCTTGTCTTTAGTGATGACATTATCTTGTGAAATTCCTTTTCTTGGCTCATCCTGTCTCAAAAACTTCCCCAAATGGGAACCTTGTGACTCCCACTCCTGCCCACCAGAGAACAACCCCCTTTGGTTGTAATTTTCCTTTACCTACCCATTTCACATAAAACAGCCCTACCCTTATCTCCCTTCACTGACTCTCTTTTCAGACTCAGCCTGTCTGCACCCAGGTGAAATAAACAGCTTTATTGCTCACACAAAGCCTATTTGGTGGCCTCTTCACATGGACGGACGCGCATGACAGTTTTTCCCTGGGACTATGGCCCACGACTCTGGAGGGGTTGGCGCTTTCTTGACTCGGGTGTGATGAGTCCATCTTTTTCTTTTTCTTTTTTTTTTTTTTTTTTTTTTTTTTTTTTTTTTTTTTTTTTTTTTGCTGTATGAACAGCAGTCTTGGTGGTTAGCAGCACAAGGTACGGTCCTTCCCAGGCTGGCTCAAGTTTTTTTTCTTTCCACCTTTCGATGAGAATGTGATCTTCAGGTTGGTGTTGGTTTACTGGAAATTCTAGGGGTGGTAGATGTGCTAAAAGACTTTTAGGGTTTTTTTTTGTGTGTGTGTGAGAAAGGAAAGTGGAAGATAAACCAAGTATATAATTTTTAAGAAATTGACCTTTTGTTTTAAATGTGGGGACCTTGGCAGCGGACTTTATAGTCCTTAGTGCCTTTTTACTGAGAAATTTCCTTTGGAACCTATTTTTATTAGTTTTTAAACCAAAGAAAACCAAATACCATTTTACATTTAACAATGCTTCTTGTATAATTTTTACACCAGATAAGCTAAATTTTATCTTTATATTAGTGTGTTATTAATGTTAAACCTAATTTTAATAAAACCTTATAGACATATTTATTTAGTTTTTATGTTTGACCATAAGGTAAGATTTTACAGACTCTTTTTAATCTTTTATAATTTTTGCTAAAGAGCAGGCTGGTGCTTTAAGAAAAGCTGCTATGCTTTTACTTTAATGTCCAGTTCACAGAAAAATTGGATGATACTTCTTTAACTTTAGCTAATATGTTTACACAATGTTCTTTACAATTAACATTTTAAAACTTGCTTAAACTTTCAAAATAATAATTTTTAACTTTTTAATGTAGGTAAAAATGTACATTCTTATGCCTCCTTATAATCCTTTTACCAAAGATATATTTTGCTTTTCTTATATACCTTGCACATAAACTGCTTTTTTTTTTTTTCAATAGTTTTACATTCAGGAAGTCTAGTTACTTTTAAATTATACAATATTTTTGCATAAATTCTTTTTTCACACACTTTTTTTATAACCTTTCTTTTCCCACCGCCCCCCCCCCACGACTTTTACCAGCAATTTCTTTTTTGACATGCCTTCATTTTCAGACTTATTACAAACATTTCTTTCTTTAAACAACCAGTTAATTTATTGGAGGACAAGAATTTACCACATAACACTCTTTTTATATAAATTCCGCCCCCCCTTTTTTCTTTTTTTATCCGAAGATGATAACCTTTCTTTTCCAAAGTGAACCTTTTTTTTATGTCTGTGGACTAGACTGTCTAAGGCCACAGATTAGAAGTTACTATAATACATGTCAGACTGTTAACTTTTAGCAAACTTTACTTTTGTTGAAAACCTGGTAAGTTTGGGATTTTAATTATCCTTTGCTATTAATAACACCTTGTTTTGTCCAAATTAGAATTGCTATAATGGCTTTTAAAGGAACAGGGTACGCTTTTTTTTTAACTACTTATATATCTCTCTCTTTCTTTCTTTCTCTCATTGACTTCCCTTTTGCCTCTGTCTCTTCCTCTCTCTGCCTCTGTCTTTCTCTTTCTCTCTCTCCTTGACTCCTTTTTTGTCTGTCTCTTCCTCTCCATCTCTTCCTCTCTCTCTCTCTTTGCCTCTTTTCCTCTCTGTCTCTTTCCTTTCTCTCTCTCTGCTGGTCTTTCCTTGCCTCTGCCAGCCACTTATGCTGCTGTTCTCTCAACCACTGTGTGTTAGGGGCGTGGGATCTAAAACAAGCTGGTCTGGGTTCCCTGGCTTACAGGTTACCTTCTGCCATACCTTTGAAACAAGGGACCTGTCCACGCTTCCTTCTAATGGCCAACCTACCTCTAATGCTGGCCAGTCTATCTTACACAAAGTTTTAAGTTTTTCTGGTGTCATAGTACTCCATAGTCTCCCTTAAATCCTTTTTTGGAAATTTTTCAACATGGTTCCTAGTGCGGTGGGCTTACTTTGTGCCTCACCCATGTTTCCTCTAGACAAAACACCACGCTCACAACACATGCACACCACAAAACAAAAAATGGGTAAAAACGGCACACACACACTTTTGTAGTTTACACCAAACCAAAATCTGGGTATCCAGAAACCCAATCCAGGTCAAAACCAAAACCAAAGTGTCAAGCAATCCAAGTCAAGTCAAAAACAGAAACCAAAGTGCCGGTACAGGCACACCGTGGGTGATCAGGCCACACTTCCACTCAAATGGAGTAGGTAAGTTCCCAAGACCAGACCTGTCAAGCAATTCAAACCAAGTCAAAACCAAAACCAAAGTGCCAATAAAGGCACACCATGGGTGATCAGGCCACACTTCCACTCAAACGGAGTGGGCAAGTTTCAAAGACTAGTCTTACCAAGTTTTAGATGCTCAGATTCCAAGTGCCCATTCCTTCCCGGTGTTCAGCGACTGCGTTGATCCTGCTTGGGGGCCTGCCACACACTGCTCTGGCGAGGCGTCTCACCGGGGCAAATGCCTACCCAGGAGCCCTCTCAGGATCCGCGTGGATTGGGCTGGTCGGAGTCCTCCGCAGGGATGTTCCACAGGGCAGGCTTAAGCCGCCTAAGGAGCTGCCTACACCATCCACCATTCGCCTCACTTCCCGGTCAGGGAACAAAGAAATGTAACAGGAGGAGCGGCAGACAAAACTCGTCAGACACCGATTTCCTTCTGTAGAAGGAAGGGGTTTATTCGGCTGGGGGCATTGGCAAGGCTTCAGTCTCAAGACCCTAGCTCCCCAAGGAACATAAAAAGGACAATTCCTGTCCCTTTTATGGGCTCATAACTCTAAGGGGGTGCATGTGAGAGGGTCGTGATTAATTGAGCAAACAGAGGGTACACGACTGGGAGTTGTTTGCACTGGTAATTAGATCAGAATGAAACAAGATAGGGATTTTCACAGTACATTTCTATACAATGTCTGCAATCTATAAGATAACAGAACCAATTAGGTCAGGGGTCCATATTTAACTACCTGGCCCAGGGTGCGGAGCCGGGCTGTCTGCCTGTGGATTTCCTTTCTGCCTTTTAGTTTTTACTTCTTCTTTCTTTGGAGGCAGAAATTGGGCATAAGACAATATGAGGGGTGGTCTCCTACCTTATCGTTATCTCTGATTACTGGGGATGTTAACTTTGATCACTGGGCTAAAGTTCCTCCACTGCAAAATGACACTTTTCCTTGAAAGCATTTTTAAACAACCAATCCCTGGACAACACCGCACATCAGCCAAATCAGATACACTTGAGGGATGGTACAGGCATTGGTAGGCTTTAAATGCCCTATAAGTGACTCTAATCAGTATCCAGAATTGTAAACCTATGGCTTAGACAGTGAAGATTAGAATCCTGAAAATCAGCTAGGAGACCATTCCTAAGGCTTCTCTTTAAAAAAAAATCTAATTCTAAACAAAAGCAAATACATCTGGATTTTGGCATGGACATATGGTAGAGAAATAGAGGAAAAATAGAAATCACCTGATGGGGAAAGAGATGAGTCAGTAGACTGCAGTCCAATTTGAAGAAAAAAGACAAAGGCACAATCAGGTGTGATGACACTTGCTTGTAATTCCAGTATTTTGGGAGGGAAAGTGGGTAGATCACTTGAGCCCAGAAGTTGGAGACCAGCCTGGGATATCACCAGCCTGGGTGAAACCCCATCTCTAGAGAAACAAACACAAAAAATTAGCTAGGCATGGTGGCATGTGCCTGTGATTCCAGCTACTCAGGAGGCTGAGACAAGAGTATTGCTTGAGTTCACAAGGTTGAGGCTACAGTCAGTTATGATCTTGCCACTGCACTTCAGCCTGGGTATGAGAGTGACACACTCTCTCTTTAAAAAAAAAAAAAAAAAAGTAAAAATAATGTTCTAAGGTCACATCTAGTACAAACTGCATCTTGTTCTGTGATGTTTAAATGCCATAATTAAAATAGAACATGGAGGTGTTTCCATATGAATAGCTGAAAGATTCTCTACTTTTAATGCAACTGCATCATATTCTATTGTGTAGATACAAGGTAATCTGTTTAGTAAGCATCGTGCTGGTAAAAGTATAGGTTGCTCCCAATATTTTGCTGTTAGACAAACAAGACAGTGAATAATCCTGATTCGGCATCATTTTTCATGACTGGTAGTGTGATAAATTTTTCCCAGTAAAGTTTGGAAGGCAAAAATATATAATTTTAAAATTTTGACATGCATCGAGAAATTTTACTCTATAAGGTTTGTACATATTTTTATGTTCCAAGAAAAGTAGGGGAGGGTAACATCACCTCAGTTGCTCTCACACAAATGTCCTGAGTGACAGGACTTGTAGGGACACAGGCATACAGCCATATCCCTGGTGCCCACACAGGGCAGGGGCATCTAGATCCTGGGAAGCTCCAGAAAAGGTGAGAATCCCCTCTAGAGGACACCCTGCTGAGGATCAGAAAGGGGTCAAGGAAGTCCAGAGATTACAGCCGGTCTTAAACTAAGGGAAAGTTCAAGTGGAGGGCACAAAGGTTCAAGGAGGTGAGAAAGTGCTAGAGACTGATGGAAGGGGAAGGTAAAAAGCTCCAGGGAAGCTAGGGGAAGCACATCAGGGCTCTCCACTCAACTTCAGCATTGAACTTTGTAGTGGTCGTGCTGTTGGGGCTCTGTGAACTCTAGAATATTCAGCACTATCTGGGGACTCTACCCACTCAAGGCCAGCAGAACTTCCTTCCCCAGCTCTGACAACCAGCAATGTCTCCAGACTTTGCCAATTGCTTTTCCGAACGCAAAAATTGTCCCTGGCAGACGCATTAATCTACACTAATCTATAAAAGCAAATCACCACTAAAATCCATCACCTCTTGGTAGAAGAATTACAAGTGTGAGAGGGGTAAAATGGAGGTCTTCAATATCTATTGAAATGACTTTTACTTAATCAGCAATTTGATGTCCCAGAAGGCATGTTTAGAGGTGATGTCACAGGGCTGCCTGTACCTCACAGCAGAAAGGGTGTGGGTTATCCAAGGGTCTGTAACCATGAACTGGAAATGTGTGTAACTGTGAAAGGGAATGACACCCACTGGGTTATGTTAAAAAATTGATGTAGGGAATTCTGTAGATATTGGGAGAAAAAAAATACACAATGTAAACCCAAACCCCATTCTGATTCTCTCACCATCTTAGGGCCATCTTGTCTATCTTTGAATGGTAGCATAGGGATTTTTGTATATTTTCAAAACTGTATACTGTTGGATCATTTTTAAAATATGAATAAATCCCAAACTGGATCAAGTAACTGGACACTGCTGGAGTCTCACTTTTGGCCAGGAGAGCTGACAACATCCTGCTCCCCCTGGCCTGGACACTGTCTGGCTCAGGGACTAAATGCTCTCTTATTATGGAGAAAGAAGATGTTTTGAACATTCATCATTCACTCATTCACCTCTCACACCCGTTGACCTCTCAAAACTCTTCCCCACTCGTGGATTTCATTCTCAATTGACTGAGCTCCATTTCTGTCCCTCATCCATTTCAACATGTGGTGGGTCCAGGTGGTGGCTTCTGCCCATGGTTTTGTAAAAAACAAAAAAACAAACAAAAATAAAAATAAAAAAGACTTTCAAAACTGCTTTGCCGGACACCCCCTTGAACTGACCTCCACCTGCAGCACCATGATCATACCAGCAGAATTTCAACACTTTTTCTGGTAGTCAAATGCTTTCCATCTCTCATTAGGAAATGTGACTCTCTCCACGCTGCATAAACATTTCCCAGTAGAAATGAACACAGAGATACTGCCTGTGTGATCCCAAAGGAAATGGTTTCTATAAGAACATGTGAAAGCTGCAATTATAGAAAAGACCACCTAAAACATACATTATGTAGATGATTCTCACCATTCCTTTAAGCGATACATTGTAAAACATGACATTAATATTTATTCTAGAAGAATAAAGCAGGCATACTGTTTTCTTAAATTAATTTTAATAAGGTGGCTCCTCCCACGTGCCCAGGCTGGGCCTCTGAACAAAATTCTCCATCTTCAGGGGCAATACCTGAGAGCACGACATGGACTTAGGCCTGATATGCAGCCATCCCTGTCCACTCTGTCCCTGCTGCAGGACAGTACCAGCCCAGGGCCCAAATCTCCTGCTGAAGAGCTGAGAGAGAAAATGGAATATCCATAGCCTCTTAGCTTTCTCCAGTCCACTGGAATGGTTACCAGTGCAGTCCATTTGCCCCTGAAGACACCCACCAGTTGGTCTTTGGCTTCTAAGAGTCAGACCTCACTGGCTTCTCTGGGTCTCAGCTGCTTTCACTCTGCTGAGCCCTGCTTTTTCCCATGGGGGTCACTCCCCTCAAGGCATGTCCTCCAGCTCCAGCTGACAGGTCAGCAAACCAGAACCAAGAGAATGAACAAAGACTTCTATATATCTAGTATGTCCAGCAGAGAACCAAACTGTACAAAAAATAAAGAAGTAGAGATGAACACAACTCCCCTGACAACATTGTGTCCCAAAGCAATGTCTTCTGTGCTCCTCATTAAGGAGCTCACTGTCCCTCAAATAAAGGTGCAGAAACAACTAGGTAACCACATGCGAGACAATAAACTTAGAGAACTGTATTTCCAACCATATCAAACAATTATCTAAAAATGGATCAGTGAGTTAATTATAAGATCTATAACCATAAAAACATCTTAGAAAAAGACATAGGGGTAAAACTTAATGACCTCAAATGTGCCATGGATTCTCAGGTGTGACCCAAATGCATGAGAAAGCAAAAGGAAAAATAGATAAATTGGGCTAAAGATGCAAGCCTTTAGTGCATCAAAGATATTATCAAGAAAATAAAAAGACCAAACACAGAATGAGACATAAAAGTTGCAAATCACATAGACAATGATTTCATGCCCAGAATATATAAAGAACTGCTACAACTCAACAACAAAAAGACAAACCACCAATTTATACAAATGGGCAAAGGACGCAAATAGACATTTCCTCAAAGAAGATATGTAAATCATCAAGAGGGATATGAAAAGAAACTCAACATCATAGTCATTAGGAAAATACAAAGTGAAAGCCACAAGCAGATACCACATTACACCTACAAATATGGCTACCATTCTTTTCACATGTTAAATAACAAGTGAAAGCCTTATGCAGAATTTGGAATCCTCATACATTGCTGGTGAGATTATAAAAAGGTACAGCCACTAGGAGAAACAGATGTGCTGTTCCTAAAGAAGATAATCATAGAATTCTCATATAAAAGAGCATCCATTCCTAGGTATGTACCTAAAGAACTGAATCCAGGGACTCAAATAGATACTCGCATGGGACTGTTGATTGCAGCATTACTCATAAAAGATAAAATATGAAAACAATCCAAGTGTTCATCAACACATCAATAAACAAATGTGGTGACACATACAACAGGATGTAAATCTGCCATAAAAAGGAAGGAAGCTCTGACATCCGCTGGAATATACATGGACTTTGGAAACACTATGCTAAGTGAAATATGTCAGAAACTAAATAACATATGTATATATGTAATTCCATTTACATGAACTATCTAGAATAGGCAAATTCATAGAGATAGAGTAGAGATGATCAAGGTCTAGGGTGGAAAATACAGGGAGTTATTATTGTTTCAATGATACAAAGTTTCAGTTTAAAATGACAAAAATTTTCTATGAAAAACAGTGTTGATGGGAACTTAACACTGTGTATGTGGTTAATTCCACTGGATTGCACATTTTAAAGTGGTTAAAATAGCACGTAATTCACAGAACTGTGAGAAATCAATTTCTATTATTTAATTCACCGAGGCTAAGTTGTTTGTTATAGCAGCTAAAGCCCGTGAATACATCATCTGACCTAGTGTTTTCCATGAAACGTATCAGTTTTTCAATCAAGATAGCTGGAAGCTCCCAAGCCCATGTGCAGTGCTCAGCTCCAGACATCACTGTCCCCAGGGTATACACAGTGCCGCCTACTGCACACACACACAAACTCACAGAAGGTGACAAAAATCTGCGTTCGGGACATCCGATTGTGAAAGAGGGAGAACAGTGAACGTGGAGCCACAGAGAATGGGACTCACGGGGCTGGAAGGTGATGGAGCTATAATATAACATATGTGTGACCTCGAGTGAAATGTGCAGATCCTTGTGGAATAAAACACGCAGGCTGGCAGGGACTTCGGCCACCCACACTTCCCTTCCAGGCCACCAGAGGGCGGCAGAGTCCCTCCAGCCTGGAGCCTTCCCAGGGGAGGCCGAAGTCCCTCAGCAGAATCCATAGCCAAGCAGGGTCCACCCTCACCAGGGTCACCTCGGCCCAAGACCTCAACGTCCTCCATGCTCCCCACATGGACTCTGAAAGCTCCTCTTTGACCTGGTGGCCGCCAATCTAATACCACTCCCTCTGCAGGCAGCTCCTGCGCCACAGGCTTGCACCTTCTCTGGGCTCAGCTAAAAAGACATCTCCCAGGGCAGCGATGGTGCACACGAAGCCACATTGCGCGCTTTCCCCTCGTGACCTCCCTCCATCCTCATCAACTCTTTCTGTCACTGCTCCCTAAATGCCCGCCGTGCTCCATCTGTCCTGTTCTGTGGGGCATCCCAGGCCAAGCCTAGCGCTGACACAGAACAGCGGCTGCCTAAGGGCCCACAGCCTCCCCGGGAATCAGTCAGGCACCCTGTGACCTGTCTGCCCACTGCAACCTGTAGGGCTCAAAGCATGTGTGATGGTCACACACAGGCACCGTCCAGGATGTGGTCGCCTACTCCCGTCTGTCCCTTGGGAAGACAGACTTCTCCTGTGTCCCTGCTGGGAGAAGGGGGTATTATTGTTCTTTGCTCCCAGTACACAACTCACCCTCACCTGCCCTCTCAGAGGTGACCAGAGTCCCTGCAAACAGAATCTCTGGCGACTGCCTGTTCCTCCTCTACAGAGAGCAGCTTGGCCAATTCGAAACCCTCAGAATAGACCCCTGGGTATGTCACCACATGCAGGGCTGAGCCCATCATGACCACAGAGTAAGTCGGGATGAATCTCTCCAGCTCTAAACCCCTGCTCTGTCCCAGGCTCCCCTTCCTGTGTCTCAACGAGCCATGTTCCAGGGGTTCCTGGGTAACTCCCCACTTCCTCCTGCACCACCATGGGGAAGTGTACTGTGCTGACCACAGTACAGTCAGCTGGGCATAGAAGAGAGGACACAAAAGATGGTCAGGAAGAAATGAGAAACCCTGAGCCCCAGCTCAGCCACCAGTCCCCAGGGAGCAATAGAGTGATTGAGAACTCTCCTTTGACCATGGGACTCACAGCCCTCACTGAGCAACCAGCACAGGCCTCTCCTCCCAAGAGGCATGAGAGATTCACCCTGCACACCTCCAGGAAGGACAGTTTCCTGTGGGACACCCAGGTCCTGAATGTCCATCCTTGGAAGCTGCAGCCAAGCTAGACACAATTAGAGAAAGGAAGGGTCCCTCTCACTAGGCAACACACAGCTCACCCACAGCACAATGGGGTATCCCTGTGACAGGGACCTGGTGCAGCTCCAGCCTCCTGCACTGAAGGGGAGAGCTAGACGGGGATGAAAGAGGGCAAAGGGCACAAATGTGCACACCGACCCAGACCCATGGGGACAGCAGGAGGCTGAGGTGCAGAACTGTGCTTGCTCGACCTACAGGGTATGTGTGTGACCGTGTGTGTCTGTGTGTGTCTCTTTTGTGTGTATGTTTGTGTTTCTGTACATAGTGTGCATCGAGGTTTGGTGACAGAATCACTGCTGAAAAAGGCATAGGCCTCCACAGTTCCCAGGGACCTGACACACAGACAAAAGGAAATAGAGAAGGAGGGACAAGGAGGCAGGACTGAGAGGTGGGGACAGAGGGGTGTCCTGGGCACAGACCCCGCCCATGAGCCTGAGAAGTGCTCCTGCCTCAGGAAGAGGCTCAGCACAGAAGGAGGGAGGACAGCACAGCTGACAGCCGTGCTCAGAAAGTTTCTGGATCCCAGGCTCATCTCCACAGAGGAGAACATGCAGGCAGCACAGGCCATGGGGCCCCTCTCAGCCCCTCCCTGCACAGTACACATCACCTGGAAGGATCTCCTGCTCACAGGTGAGGAGAGAACTTCCTCGGAGAGGACAGGAGAAGGAAGCAGAATGATTGGATGGGGTCTCCTGGAGAGTAGGGGGTTCTTAAAAATGAAAGTCAGCACTTTGGGAGGCTGAGTTGGGTGGATCATGAGGTCAGGAGTTCAAGACCAGTCTGCTCAACACACTGAAGCCCCGTCTCTACTAAAAATACAAAAAAATTAACCAGGTGTGGTGGTGTGCTCCTGTAATCCTAGCTACTTGGGAGGCTGAGGCAGGAGAATTGCATCAACCCAAGAGGCAGAGGTTGCAATGAGCGGAGATTGTGCCACTGCACGCCAACCTGGCTGACAGTAAGAGACTCTGTCTCAAAAAAAAAAAAAAAAAAATACAGGATAGAAGGCTCTGTTGGAGCCTGGATAGGGAAAAATATACGCAAGAGGGACAGGGGTCAAAACAGGAATATCACATTGAACGGGAATTAGTAAGAGGTAGGCAAATCTCAAGTGTTCTTGTTTCCTGGTTAATCATCACTGGACACCACATTTTGAAAAATGATAATAATAACTATTATCAGATTGCACTTCAAATGAAAATGTAAGCAGGGCATGAAACATTGTCCTCAGCAAAAACCTCAACAACTGAGGAAAGAAAAAAAAATAGCCCTGGCATGGAGGGCCCTTGGAACCCTCACATCTGCAAGAGTCTGCAGCCTGTGCCAGGCACTGGGGTGCAACCAAGATCATAAAAGTCCCTGTCCTCAGGGAGCTCATGCTCTCACGGGGAGGAAGACAGACATGCAAAGAGATCTAGAATATGAGGTCAGGTGTTGACAAGAGCTCCGGAGGGAGCAGAGCAGGGAAAGGTCAGAGAGGGAAGACCCAGAGTCTCAGAAGGAGGTGTCAGGAAAGAAGTCTAAGGATGCCCTGATGTGAGCAGGACCTGAGGGCAGTGTGGAGGGAGCCGTGCAGACCTCTGGGGAAGAGAATTCCACACGGAAAAATACCGAGGTCAGAAGTGTTGAAGGAATGGGGGTCACACCGCTGACCTTCACCCAGTAGGACAGTAGGACAGTAGGACACAAACACACAATCACACACACACACACACAAAGAGGTATGTGTGGATTTTGTATGTGTGTGTGTGTGTCTTTAAGGCTGATGATTGAAGAGATCTTCTCAGGATACATGGCCCCATCTTTTCACCCCAATACATAGGTCTCAATATTGACTGATGCTCTCTCCACCTACTAGCATCACTTTTAATCTTCTGGAACTCGCCCACCACTGCCCAAGTCACAATTGAAGCTCAGCCAACCAATATTTCCGAGGGGAACGATGTTCTTCTACTTGTACACAATTTGCCCCAGAATCCTGCTGCCTACATCTGGTACAAAGGGCAAATAATGGACCTCCACCATTACATTACAGCATATACAATAGACACTGAAAGAATTATATTTGGGCCTGCATACAGTAGACGAGAAAGAGTATATTCCAATGCATCCCTGCTGATCCAGAGTGTGAACCAGAAGGACGCAGGATCCTACACCGTAAAAATCATAAAGCGAGGTGACGGGACTGAAGGAGTAACTGGACATTTCACCTTATACGGTGAGTGATTCCACATGATCGCTGGGTGTTGGGGGGTGGGGGTCACTTCTACTTTGCACACACAGGAAGGTCAGGCCTGGACTGTGCCTGTGTCCCTCTCTGCATTATGTCCCATGTTGGGGCTTCAGCATTTAGTGCAGGACACACACAGAGGAGACAAACCACAACAGATCAGAATTCCTTTCCTGCCTCCAGACCCTGCAGACACTTGCTGCACAGGAAGGACAGTCTGATGGGGTGGGGGGTGCTCATCAGGAGGAGATCAGCCTCAGCCAAGCACCTCATGTCCTCTTCATAAACTTGACCCTGAGAAAGACCCTGGAGAACTGAGCAGGGCTTTGCCTAAGAGGCCCCATGAGATACTCTCAGAGAAGCTCAGCCCAAGAAGCCTCAACCCCAGACCCCATCCCTAAATCCTTACTCCAGATAAAGCTGAGGAGCCTGTGTCAATTCTGGGTTGTGGCAGGGCTTACTGGGACAAAGGATTCACCAGCTGTCTGAGGACTGTGTCTCCTGGAGCTGCTCACTGCCAGGGCTCAGCCCTCAGAACCTCATCTGGTCAAGGACAGAGCTTTCTTCACCTGAGACTCAGAGTGCAGAGGAAAGAAAGGCAAGCTTTGTAGGCCATCAGCCAACTGCCTTGCGAGGCTTAGGACACTCCATAGGAAGTCCAATGTCCCCAGAAGCAGAAACAGAAGACAGAAAATGTACCTGGCAGCAGCTTGTCCACAGAGATCTGACCTAAAGGTGCTCTCTCATGGAAGTGAATAATAATAAATGCTGTTTGTGTGAACACCTTCACTGTGCCAAGTATTAGGTCCGATGACTGTGAAGAATTTACAATTTATTCACAGATAGCATGAAAACCCACAGTCCATTTGCCATTTAGCTTATTTGACTGGGAGAAAACTGAGGCACAGGAAGGCACAGTCACTGAACCAGAGTCACACAAACACAAAAGGCAGATCAGGGTCACATGAGGTCTGTCTACAGCCACAGGTCCATCCTCTCCTCCACCAGAAGTGAGGGCTTATTGGGTTCCAATAACCCTGTAGTAATTTATTGGCTCAAATTCCCTCTTCTTAGGCATCCAAACCTCAGAGGAGTGAGAGCAAATGATCAGCTGATTAGTCTGCACTCCAGAACTAAATCACCAGCCTCAACCATCAGAGTCAGTGCAAAAAATGTCCAGGATTCCCCCTCAGATCTTAACAACTATCACTGAACCTGAAATCCTATGTTTCCCAAAGTGTCCATGTCACTGGCATGACAGGATAAAAGAGAAGACCTTGTTTTCATTCCCCACTCACACCCTGCACCAGCTCAAGTCCAGTGAGAGACACACTCTCAGGTGCTCTCACACAACAAATGAAGGAATTGAATGAAGGAATGAATGATCCATAACCTCTTTAGAGACTGGATCTTGGATGCAGAATCCTAGGAAATTCTCGCCACACCTGTCCCTTGTCCTTCAGAGGCTGACACCCACGTTTCATCCCCCCACTTCCTCTTGCCCCTAAAGCCATCCCACTTCATGTGTTACTCTGAAGCTGTTTGGCCACTAGAGGGTTTTCAGGGCTCCCTGGTCCTGGACTGTGGAAACGGGAGCACCTGGTCCCTGGGGTCTCTGAAGTCACTGTATGCCTCACTGTTCACTGTCATGCTGTCTCTGCCTCTCTCTGCTTCTCTGTGTCCCTCATCTTCCTCCCACTTCATTCTACCTGGCAAGCCCTGTCCTGCACAGCTTCTTCCTCCAACCCTAGGCCTTCCCCAGACACTCCCTCTAACTAGGCTGACTGTTCTGTTCCCTTCCTGCTAACACTGTAACCTGGCCCACCTCCCAGGAAATAGGAAAGGCACAGAAATCAACTGGAGTTGCCACTCCTGAAAAGCTTCATCTCGAGCCAATGTCCCCAGGTCACTAAGAGGATGATCTTCCACTGTATCCCCATCCAAGGATCTTTCCCTTTGTGAGGCTGATCTGTGGACAAGACCATGGGACAGGGATAGGCAGCTCCTCCATCCACTCTTATAATTCCCAAACAAGTTCTTCTGGCCTCCTGCACAAAAAAAAAAAAAACACAATTTATCCCGATGGTGATTTGCAGTAAAGAAAGATTTTAATGAGTCCAAGTCTGCCAAACAGGAGGACAGAGGTTTATTATTACTTAAATCAGCCTCCCTAGTGGATCACGGGTTAGAGATTTTCAAGGATAGTTTCAGGGACACAGGACGAAAAAATGGGTACTGCTGATTGTTTGATGATGGAATCATGCGGGCGGAGGGAAATGATCCGTTTGTGCTTGAATCCGCCTCTAGGTGGGGACCACGTGACTGACTGAGCCATTAGTCATGGGTATGGATGAGGTCAGCAGGTTGCCAGAATGCAAAGAATAAGAAACATCTCAAAAGACCAACCTCAGGTTCTACAAAAGGGATGTTATCTATTGGAGCAATTACTTACAAATTTTGTACACTCTGATCAAATGACATTTGACCAGTAAGAGATTGTGGAAACTGTGCCTGCACTTTAGCAGAATTCAGTTCCCTCCTATAATCTTACTCTCATGGTTTTTCACCAGTTTTACAAAGGCAATCCCTGGGCAAAATAAGGGTATTAGTTTTATCGAGGAACTATTATCATTGTTTCTTCAAAGTTAAACCATAAACTACATTCCTCCCATGGTGAGCCTGGCCTATGTCCAGGAATGAGTGAGGACAGCCAACCTGAGACTAGATGCCAGATGGAGTCAACCGTGCTAATTTTGTGTCACTGTTGGAATCGTTGCACTGACTCACCAGGGAGTCAGAGGCTGGACAGGCCTGCAGTCTCCAAAGCCAATGGGCTCATTTCACCCATTTCACTTGTGACTCCATCCTCAGCCTACTATGGAGCTCACATCCTCCAGTCACTTTCTAGAGACTTCTGGTTTCCTGTCAGGAATACGACAAGCTTGAAATTTGTCACTCTGTTCTAACAGTAAGTAAACAGCTGAACATACTCAAAAGTCAACAACCCATTGAAATCCCTCAGAGATGGCCTGCCACAGTGGCTCAAGCCTGTAATCCCAGCACTTTGGGAAGGTGAGGCAGGTGGATCACGAGGTCAGGAGATCGAGAACATACTGGCAAATACGGTGAAACCCCAACTCTACTAAAAATACAAACAAATAGCCAGACGTGGTGGCAGGCGCGTGTAGTCCCAGCTACACGGGAGGCTGAGACAGGAAAATGGTGTGAACCTCAAAAGTGGAGTTTGCAGTAAGCCAAGACCGTACCACTACACTCTAGTTTGGGCAACAGAACGAGGCTCCGTCTCAGAAATTTAAAAAAAAAAAAGTGCTGTTAGAGAAATGAAGAACGCTTTTGATGCTTACTGGTAGAATGCACACAGCTGAGGAAAGAATGCCTTGCTTGAGGGTGTGTCAATAGAAACTTCCAAAACTGAAACAGGAAAGTTCAAAAAGAGTGGGGGAAAAAAAGAGGGACAACATATTCTACTTCATATTTAACACTTTGTATTGACAATAGCAATTTTTAAATTTTGTAGTTGTGGGACAACTACCAAGGCTGTAACATACACCTAATGGGAATACTGGTGGTGTCGGGGACCTGTTGGAGGTGGCCAGAGGTTGCTATCTGATGGTTTTACTGCCTGTGCCACATATGATTGTTTACTCCTGATGATGCCATTTTCATAAGTTGGTGTTGTTCGTGTGGCGGACACATGAACCATTGGCGTTTCACTTAGAGTCTTCCTAATTCACACAAACTTAAACTCTAGTTGTACTTCCTGAGGTTAAGAGAAAATGAAGAAAGCATTTCACATACCTGTTTTGGGCTCCTCCCCATTTTTCCTAACTCTGCACAGAAATTATAAACAGAGAGTTCTTTCTATATTTACTAACATAACACACATCTCTTCTTTTAATTCTGCATCATTCCTCCCTTTATGTAATTGACACACTGGCCAGTTCTGTCCTTTTAACGGGACTCTTTCTACTTAAGGACTTGCTAATTTCAAATCACCTTTGGCATCTTTCTTTGAGCATAATTTGATCCTGCTGGAATTCACCCCACACCTAAACCTTGATTGGGTATCAAGAGAAATACTACTACCAGCAATTGATCTTAGATGTTTGAACCATCAGTTAAAATTTCCACTTATGACAACATTTTAAACTTTCCTCCAAAATTTTTTTTGGGTCTTGTTACTAGAGTCAGAATATAACATGAGGTCTAAACTCCTGACAACTTTTTAATGGGAAAATTACAGTATTACAAATTGAGCATCCCACATCTAGAAATCCAAAATCTGAAATGCTCCAGAATCCAATGCTTCTGACCACTGATGTGATGCTGAAAAGATGTTCTCACTGGAGCATTTTGGATTTCAAATTTTTCAGATTTGGGATGCTAAACCAGTACATCTACTGCAAATATTCCAAAATAAAAAAAGAAGTTAGAAACCCAAAACACTTGGTTTTAAACTTTCTGCATAAGGAACACTTTATCTGTATGAACTATAGACATGAAGCTGCACAGGAGATCTCTATAACCTCCTCAACCTGCCTAACTGAAACCACACAGCCATGGAACAATACCCTATTCCCCCGACCCCAGCTCCTGGAAACTACTATTCTACTCTCTGATTCACTCTGGAATCCACTGAGATGAGGTACATCAAGTAGTCAAACTCATAGAATCAGAGAGTAGAATGTCTAATGACAGAAAGTTTCTGCAAGACTTCTTCCCAAACATTGTTCTAATAGCCACCAAACACATATCGTCCGTGAAGGCCAGACTTCCATCATCAGTTCATGTTCGCCCTTTCCACCAGTCAGTTCTCCATTTTCAGACATCCACATGTATTTCTAGAAACAACCAGATGGTCCTCACCTTCCCTCTACAGGGGGATGGGAACATCATGGACACAAAACAGGGAACATGGTCCTGGTCCAAAGCTATCAGCTCTTGCCTGTCCCCGTCACTCTTTGTAGGTCATTCTTTGGACTCTATCTTTAGAGGTCACTGGCTCAAGTCAGTCACTATGAGACAGCTGGGAAAACTGCCCCACCTTGTGGCGCCACTGCCTGATGAATGAACAGACCTCCAGGCTTGACTCTGGTCCCCCTGTGCTTTTTCTGCTGAAGTACCCAGTCCCAGGCCAGGCTACCCAGTACCCAAAGGGTTTAAGGACAATGGGAAGTTCTATCATCCATCTCTAGGATGTCCTTGAAAGGGAAGCTGCAGATAAAACATACCCTAGGGGGCAAAGTAAGACTGAAACTAAGAAGATTCCAGCACTGCATGCTCCAGGTGAGGACCACAGGGTGGGCCAGGCAGGCAGTTGGAGAGGGAGGCACTCACAGGGGCACGAGCGGCTGTGACTGCTGGTCCCATGCCTTTCCATGACCCAATACTGCTGCTCAATTCACACATGAGAAAGTCTGTGCTTCTCTCATATAAAGCAGGCAGCCTCACAATCTCTGAGCCCTCAGATTGCCATGCGTCTGTCTTGTAACACACACACCTGATATGGGCTTTTAAGGACTTGGGTGGGCTGAAAGGTGGGAAATGCCATCTCTGATTGAAAAATGTCTTTGGAGGAATCAAAGGTGCCACACAGGGCAATCTTCTCTCTGTTATCTGCACAGTGGAGACTCCCAAGCCCTCCATCAACAGCAGCAACTTAAACCCCAGGGAGGCCATGGAGACTGTGACCTTATCCTGTGATCCTGACACTCAGAACGCAAGCTACCTGTGGTGGATAAATGGTCAGATCCTCCCTATCAGTCCCAGGTTGCAGCTGTCCGAAAACAACAGAACCCTCATTCTATTTGGTGTCACAAAGCGTACTGCAGGACCCTATGAATGTGAAATGAAGAGCCCAGTGAGTTCCAGCCGCAGTGACCCAGTCACCCTGAATCCTGTCTGTGAGTATCTTCTGTTCCTCTGTGAGCCAGGCTGCCATCCCAAATACACATGGCCAGAGGCCAGGCCTCCCAGTCCCTCTCAGGTGCAAGTACAGAGACCTTTACCCCTGGACATCAAAGTTGGCCATGACCACAAAGAGTAGCCTTAGGCTTGACCAACAATGGGAGAGAAGAGGCTGCTCCTGTCATGGGAGATTCAGGGTCCACAGGTTATGATGGGAGAAAGAGGTGAATGTCTCAGGCTCCAGATCAGTGAACACAGCAGGGATTTGACTGGGACTTCAGTGTTGTGACTTAGCTCACAGGGTCACTGTGGCCCTTCCATAGACCAGGATTTTCCCTTCCCTCTGACATCATCATCTGTGACTTTATTCTCTTTGCTCCAGATGGCTTGGATGATCCCACCATTTCTTTTTCGTACACCTGTTAGCACACAGGGGAAGTCCTCAAGCTCTCCTGCCTCACAGACTCTCACCCACTGGCAGAGCTTTCTTGGCTGATTGATGGGAAGTTCCAGCAATCAGCACAAGTGTTCTTTATCCCCCAAATCACTAAAACATGTAGAGGGGTCTATGTCTGTTTCATACATAACTCAGCCACTTTTGGAACAAATCTCATAATCCAGAGGATCATAGTCCCTGGTAAGTGGGTCCCTGGGGCACTGGCAATATGTTTTCCAGTGAAGTCTATCTGGCTATCAGGGAAGAGTCACCTGCCCTCTGCAAAGGGAGAGGGAAAAACAAAACCCCAGGACAGGGAATATATTTCTGCTTGAAAACCACCAGCTTTTGCCTGTCACCTTCACTCTTTCTATATCATTCTTTAGACTATACACTAACAATGAACAATGTGAAAGGAAATTAAGAAAAGAATTTCCATTCACATTAACATCGAAAGGAATAAAATATTTTGGAATAAGTTTAACCAAAACTGTCTAAGGGTTATACCTTGAAAACTACAAAGCGTTACTGAAAGACATTAAAGACGACATCAGTATATGGAAAGACATTTCATTTTCATGGATTGGAAGAATCAATATTGTTAGGATGACAATACTACCCAAAGTGAGCTGCAGTTTCAACGCAACACCTACCAGAATCCCAGTAACATTTTTTGCAGAATTACAAAAACCTGTCCTAAATCTGACCTGACAGGCTCTTATTAATGACTGCCACAACACAGAAACTGAGGAAAAGATGCAATCATGGAAACGTGGAAAGATTTGATGACATAGAAAATAGTAATCATTATTTCTCACATCCCAAAGCCTTCAAGAATATACAAGTGCCGCATGACCACTACGGAATCGACCAAAAACTAATCACCAAGCTAGAAACGTGGTGAGAGAAAAAAAGAAAAAGAAAAAAAAAGGCAGGAAAGTATTTGGCCTATCACTTCCCACTTTTGCATGCTTAACTGATGCTGAAAACAAATGCTCACCTGAGCATTTTAGGTTTTGAATCTTTCCGATTTGAGATGCTACACCAGCAAGTATGTGACAAACGTTTCAGAATCAAAAAATGTCAGAAATCCAAAACACTTTTTGTCCTAAGTCTTATGCATAAGAAATACTCAATTTGTGTGAACTATAGGCATCGAGCTGTACAGCAGATCTCTAGAACTTCCTCATCTTGCATAACAGAAACTGCACACCCACAAAAAACTTCTGATTCTCCCCACTCCGAGCATCTCTCTTCTCAAATTCACTCTGGAATTCACTTACATGAGGTCCCTAGAGTAGTCAAACCCATGGAATCAGAGAGGAGAGTGTCCAATGGAAGAAAATATTTGTAAAACTTCTCCCCAAATTTGTCTCATATACATCAAACACACATAGTACATGAGGACCAGATTTCCAGAAGTTCATTCCCACCCTTTTCACCAGTCAGTTCTGCATTTGCAAATGTCCACATGTGTTTCTGGAAAGTCCACATAGTCCTCACCTGTCCTCTGCAGAAGGAGAGGAAACTTAAAGAATCCAGAATAGGGAACATAGTTCCACTCCTAAGCCACCAGCTATTGCCCGTCCCCTTCACTCTTTCTAGATCATTCCTTGCACTCTGCTCTGTCTTTGGAGGTCACTGGCTCAAGTAAGTCATCATGAAACACCTGCAGAAAACTGCCCCACCTTGTGCCTCCACTGCCTGATGACTGAACTGACCTCCAGGCTTGACTCTCGTCTCCCCTGTCTTATTTCTGCTGAAACATCCAGTCCCAGGCCAGGCTGCTTAGTATCTTCAGGATTTCAGGACAATGGGAAGTGCCGTTATTACTCATCTCTAGAATGTCCTTGGAAATGGAAACTGCAGAGAAATCATATCTGGGGGGGCAAAGTAAGATGGAATTTGGAAGGGGCCCAGCAGTTGCACATTCCAGGTAAGGAACCCAAGGTGAGCCAGCAAGACAGTTGATTAGAGAGGGACTGGGAGTGGTACCAGGGGCTGTGGGTCCCACTGACCTGTCTGTCCATGACCCAACACTGCTGCTCAATTCACACTTGAGAAAGTCTGTGCTTCCCTAAGACAGAGCAGTCAGCCTCAGAGTCTTTGAGCTCTTAGATCATCATGCATCTGTCTGGTGACACACGCACCAGCTACTGACTTTCAAGGACTCGAGTGGGCTGAGAGGTGGGAGATGTCAACTCTGATTGAAGGATGTCTGTAGAGGAATCAAAGGTGCCACACAGGACAATCTTCTCTCTGTTATCCACACAGCGGAGCTGCCCAAGTCCTACATCACCAGCAACAACTTCAACCCCATGGAGAATAAGAATGTTGTAGCATTAACTGTGAACCTAAGACTCAGGGCTACACCTATGTGTGATGGGTAAATGGTCAGAGCCTACAGGTCAGTTCCCAGGCTAAAGCAACCCGGTAAAAACAGTATCCTCATTCTAGCAAATGTCACAAGAAACGACACAAGACCCTATGAATGTAAAATACGGGACCAAGTTGGTAGCATCCCCAGTGACCCAGTCACCCTGGAGGTCTTTTGTATCTTTGGTTCCTCTGTGGACCAGGCCACCAGCTAAAATCCAAATGACCAGAGGCCGAGCATCTCAGTCTCTCTCACGTCCAAGTACAGACATTTTTATTTCTGGACACCCAAGCTGGCCATAACTCCCTGCCCTGAGAAAACCTGGGTAGGCACAGCCTTAACCAAGAATATAAGGTGAGGAGATACTCTCATCATGGGAGACTTGGGGTCTGCATCCTGTGATGGGAGAAACAGGTGAATACCTCAGGCCTCGACTCAGTGAACACAGGAGTGGTTTGGCTGGGCCTTAAGGGTGTGTCTTGGCTCAGAGGGACACTGGTGCCCGACACTGGTGCCTTTAAGAGACCAGGAGCATCTCCTTCCCTCAGACGACATCACCTGTGGCTTTATTCTCTTTACTCCAGATGGTCCAGACGTACCCAGCATTTTGTCTCCATTCACCTATTACTATACAGGAGAAAACATCCACTTGTACTGCTTCGCGGACTCTAACCCACCGGCAGAGTATTCTTGGAAGATTAATGGGAAGTTTCTGCAATCAGGACAAGAGCTCTTTATCCCCCATATTACTACAAAGCATAGCGGGCTCTATGGTTGCTCTGCTCGTAACTCAGTCACTGGCAGCGAACGTTCCACATCCAAGATGATAAAAGTCTCTGGTAAGTGGATCCTGCATCATTGGCAATAGGGTTTTAGGTAGAGTCTCTAGGGCTTTCTGAGAAGAGTCAGGAAAACATTTTTTATTCCCAGCTTGTGTCCCATGGGCAGAAGCAAATCCTAAATTCTCCTCTTGAACCCTCCCAATTTGTCTCTACAGACCCTCTTCTCCTTGTGTTTCTGTTTTCTCATGGCTGAATTTGAGTCCAGGCTGAGAAAGGTTGGGAGGGGGCTTTATCAGTCCTGAGCCCGATGTGGTAGAAAAGGCTTCACAGAGGGACAAGAAGGAGAGTCCTCAAGGTCAAGATTTTTCTCACTGTCACCAACACTTCCCTTTCTACCACGTCTTTGTTTTCTTTTACTACCCCATGAGCTTCAAGAAACATCTGAGGTTTGAAACAAGTTCACGTTTTTCCTCCAAATGGGAGGAGGAAGTCCCCTGGATGAGAGAGGAGCAGTTCAGACCGCTCCCTGCTCTGCTCCGGGCTTCTCTGGTGTCTGGCCCTGCCTGACTCCACCTGGGGTGGGACCAGCTTGTGTGGAGAAAGAGCCCTGGTGGCCTGTCCTGAATTCGGCTAAATCGAGCTGCCAGTTGAAGTGAAGCCTAGGTTGCAGGGAAATAAGCAGAGAGAGAACCTCGGGGCCGACTCTTGAGCTGTTTCCTGGCTCTGAAGTCATTGGCTGTGTGAGGTTGTGGGCACAGCACTAGGACACAGCACAGAGGAGAGTGAGTGATGCACACTTGGAGAAATAGGGAGATTCACCTCTGGGACTCTGCATGGCAGGACACGGGCAATACCAAAAAGTGTGTATTTATAGAGTATAAGACTACCAGGACACTATTTATATATCTAATATAAGGCTTATCATTAACTATTTCTAAGTGTGCAATTTAGTGTTGTGTAACCATCACACTATCCATTTCCGGAACTTTTTCCTCCTGTCTAATGTTGACAGTGGGGTGTTGAAGTCTCCTATTATAATTGTATGGGAGTCTAATTCTCTTTGTAAGTCTCTAAGGACTTGCTTTATGAATCTGGGTGCTCCTGTATTGGGTGCATATATATTTAGGATAGTTAGCTCTTCCTGTTGAATTGATCCCTTTACCATTATGTAATGGCCCTCTTTGTCTCTTTTGATCTTTGATGGCTTAAAGTCTGTTTTATCAGAGACTAGGATTGCAACCCCTGCTTTTTTTTTTGTTCTCCATTTCCTTGGTAGATCTTCCTCCATCCCATTATTTTGAGGCTATGTATGTCTCTGCATGTGAGATGCGTCTCCTGAATACAGCAAACTGATGGGTCTTGACTCTTTATCCAGTTTGCCAGTCTGTGTCTTTTAATTGGACCATTTAGTCCATTTACATTTAAGGTTAAGATTGTTATGTGTGAACTTGATCCTGCCATTATGATTTTAACTGGTTTTTTTTGCTCGTTAGTTGATGCAGTTTCTTCCTAGCCTCGATGGTCTTTACATTTTGGCATGTTTTCGCAATGGCTGGTACCAGTTGTTCCTTTCCATGTTTAGTGCTTCCTTCAGGGTCTCTTGTAAGGCAGGCCTGGTGGTGACAAAATCTCTAAACATTTGCTTATCTGAAAAAGATTTTATTTCTGCTTCACTTACGAAACTTAGTTTGGCTGGATATGAAATTCTAGGTTTAAAATTCTTTTCTTTAATAATGTTGAACATTGGCCCCCACTCTCTCCTGGCTTGTAGAATTTCTGCCGAGAGATCTGCTGTTAATCTGATGGGCTTCCCTATGTGGGGATCCTGACCTTTCTCTCTGGCTGCCCTTAAGATTTTTTCCTTCATTTCAACTTTGGTGAATCAGGCAATTGTGTGTCTTGGAGTTCCTCTCCTCGAGGATTATCTTTGTGGCATTCTCTGTATTTCCTGAATTTGAATGTTGGCCTACCCTACTAGGTTGGGGAAGTTCTGGATGATATCCTGAAGAGTGTTTTCCAACTTGGTTCCATTTTCCCCCTTACTTTCAGGCACCCCAATCAGATGTAGATTTGGTCTTTTTACATAATCCCATACTTCTTACAGGCTTTGTTCATTTCTTTTTCTTCTTTTTTTCTTTAGATTTCTCTTCTCGCTTCATTTCATTCATTTGATCTTCAAACGCTGATACTCTTTCTTCCAGTTGATCAAGTTGGTTACTGAAGCTTGTGCATTTGTCACGTATTTCTCGTGTTATGGTTTTCATCTCTGTCAGTTCGTTTATGGCCTTCTCTGCATTAATTATTCTAGTTATCCATTCTTCCACTCTTTTTTCAAGATTTTTAGTTTCTTTGCGCTGGGTACGTAATTCCTCCTTTAGCTCTGAGAAGTTTGATGGACTCAAGGCTTCTTCTCTCATTTCGTCAAAGTCATTCTCCGTCCAGCTTTCATCCCTTGCTGGCGATGAGCTGCGTTCCTTTGCAGGGGGAGATGCGCTCTTATTTTTTGAATTTACAGCTTTTCTGCCTTGCTTTTTCCCCATCTTTGTGGTTTTATCTGCCTCTGGTCTTTGATGATGGTGATGTACTTATGGGGTTTTGGTGTGGGTGTCCTTCCTGTTTGTTAGTTTTCCTTCTAACAGTCAGGACCCTCAGCTGTAGGTCTGTTGGAGATTGCTTGAGTTCCACTCCAGACCCTGTTTGCCTGGGTATCAGCAGCAGAGGCTGCAGAAGATAGAATATTACTGAACAACGAGTGTACCTGTCTGATTCTTGCTTTGGAATCTTCCTCTCACGGGTATACTCCACAGTGTGAGGTGTGGGGTGTCGCTCTGCCCCTAGTGGGGAATGTCTCCCAGTTAGGCTACTCAGGGGTCAGGGACCCACTTGAGCAGGCACTCTGTCCATTCTCAGATCTCAACCTCCGTGTTGGGAGATCCACTGCTCTCTTCAAAGCTGTAAGACAGAGTCGTTTGCATCTGCAGAGGTTTCTGCTGCTTTGTTTTTGTTGTTGTTGTCATTGTTTAGCTGTGCCCTGTCCCCAGAGGTGGAGTCTACAGAGACAGGTAGGCCTCCTTCAGCTGCTGTGAGCTCCACGTAGTTCGAGCTTCCCAGTAGCTTTGTTTACCTACTTAAACCTCAGCAATGGCAGCCGCCTCACCCCCAGCCTCGCTGCTGCCTTGCCATTAGATCATGGACTGCTGTACTAGCAATGAGGGAGGCTCCGTGGGCGTGGGACCCTCCCGGCCAGGTGTGGGATATAATCTCCTGGTGTGCCCATTCCCTAAGACCCTTGGTAAAGCACAGTATTGGGGTGGGAGTTACCCGATTTTCCAGGTGTTGTGTGTCTCAGTTCCCCTGGCTAGGAAAAGGGATTCCCTTCCCCCTTGCACTTCCCAGGTGAGGCAATGCCTCAGCCTGCTTCAGCTCTCGCTGGTCGGGCTGCAGCAGCTGACCAGCACTGATTGTTCGGCACTCGCTAGTGAGATGAACCCAGTAACTCAGTTGAAAATGCAGAAATCGCCTGTCTTCTGTGTGGCTCGCACTGGGAGCTGAAGACTGGAGCTGTTCCCATTCGGCCGTCTTGCTCCACCCACGTTGAATAACATTTTGATATATAGATATACCTCATTGGCCTACCCACTTATCTTTCAATGGACTTTTCCATTGTTTCCATTTTTTGGCTATTGTGAGTAATGCTTCTCTGAACATCAATGTGCAAATATTTGTTCAAATTTTTTTCAGTTCTATAGGGAGTAAGTCCAGAAGTGGAATTGCTGGATCAAATGGTAATTTATGTTTAATATTTTGAGGAACAGCCATACCACTTTTTACAGTGGCTATAACATTTCCCATTCTCATCAGCAATGCACTAGAGCTCTGATTTTTTCATCTATTTGAAAACACTTGTTGTTTTGTGTTGCTGTCGTTGTTGTTGTTTATCAAAGCCATCCAAAAGTGTGTGAGGTGGTGTCACATTGTGGTTTTGATTTGCATATCTCTAAGTATTCATGATGCTGAGGAGCTTTGCATGGGTTTATTGGATATTTTTATATCTTCCTTGGAGAAAACTCTATTTTAATCCTTTGTTCATTTTTTAATTGGGTTTTTGGATGTTTCCTAGTTTTTCATGTATTCTGGAAATTAATTTCTTATCACACTTATAATTTGCAATTATTTTTCTCATTTCATGGGTTGCCTTTTTACTTTCTTGTTAATATTCTTCGATATATAAAAGGTTTTGATTTTTATGAAGTCCAATTTATCCATTTTATTTGTTGCCTATGCTTTTGTTGTTACAACCAAGGAATCATTTTGAAATCCAATATCATGAAGCTTTTCTCCTGTTTTCTTCTAAGGGTTGTATAGCTTTTGTTCTTACATTTAAATCTTTGATCTACTGTGGGTTAATTTTTGTATATTATGTTAGGTAAAGGTTCCACTCATTCTTGCCCTTGGATATCCAGCTTTTCCAATATCATTTGGTGAGAACGCTGTCCTTTCCCCATTGAATGATCTTGGCACACTCGATGAAAATCATTTGGACATATATGCAAGTATTTCTTTTTGGACTCTCTGTTCCATTTCATTAATTTCTATGTCTTCCTTAATACCAGTACCACACTGTATTGGTTACTGGGGCTTTGTTTTAAATGCTGAAATCCTGAAGTGTCAGTCCTCTGGCTTCATTCTTCCTCTTCAAAGTTGTCTATTTAGGGTCATGAGTTTCAATATAAATTTTAGGACGGATTTTTCTTTTACTGCAAAAATGTCACTGAGATTCTGATAGGAAGTGTATTGAATCTGCAGCTCACTTTGGGAAGCACTGTCCTAACAATAGTGAGTCTTCTAATTCATGAAAACAAAATGTCTTTCATTTTATTGATGTTATCATTAAGCAATATTTTATGGATTTCAGGTGTAATCATTTCACCACTTTGGTTAAACTTATTCATAAATATTTTATTCTTTCAGATATTAATACAAATCACAATTTTTTCTTAATTTCCGTTCAGATTGTTCATGGTTAGTGTATTGAACTACAACGGATATTTGAATGTTATTTTTTTATTGTGCAACATTACTGAATTCATTTATTAATTTTAATAGGTTTGTTCCATCTTTAGGATTTTCTACATATAACTTCAAGTTATCTGCAAACAGAAATAATTTTACTCCTTTCATCAAACTTGAATGTCTTTTTTTAAATTCTTGCCTAATTTTTCTGACTAGATTTTTCAATACTACATTGAATAGAAGTGTCAAAAGCAGCATCCTTGTCTTGTTCTTGCTCATACAGGGAAAGCTTTCAGTCTTTCTCCATTGAGTATGATGTTAGCATTGGTTTTTTCACATATTGCCTTTATGGTGAGGTGGTTTCCTTCCATTGTTAGTTAGAATGTTTTTATTATGAAAAAATATTGAATTTCATCAAATGCTTTTATTGATTCAATCTTATTACTGATTATAGTTCTATTCATATTTTTGTGTTTTTCTAAGAATTTGTCTATTTCATCTAGGTTATCCAATTTATTGGCATAGAATTATTTACAGTACTTTCTTAATCATTATTTTATCAGAATTGGTAGTAATCTTTCATTTTCCTTTTTTTTTTTTTTTTTTTTTTTTTTTTTAGAGGGAGAGACCGGCGCTCACTCTGTAGGCCAGCCCAGGCTGAAATACAGTGGTGTGACTATGCCTCCCTGCAGCCTCAAACTCCTGGGCACAATCAATTCTCCTTCTTCAGCCTCCTAAAATACTAGGACTACAGATGCATGCCACTATGCCCAGCTAATTGGTTTTAAACTTTTTTGGGGGAGACTGGGTCTCCCCAGGTTACCTATGCTGGTCCAAACACCTGGCCTCAAGAAATCCTCAGATTGTGACCTCCGAAAGTACTAAGATTAAAATAAGACCCACCATGCTCAGACTCCATTTTCATTTCTGATTTTAGTAATTTCAGTCTTCTCTCTTTTTTTCTTAGTCCAGTTAATGGTCGTCAATTTTGCTGATTTTATTTTGATGAATCAACTTTTGTTTCATTAGTTTACTCTATTCTTTTTCCATTCTGCATTTTATTTTTAACCACTCTAATTCATATTTTTTCCTTCATACACTGTGCTTGGGTTTCGTTTGCTCTTCTTTCATATCCTGAAGTATGAGAGAGCTTGCTTCATACCATTCTTTTAAAGTTTTAATACAGTCAATGAAAAAAGAAGCCACACACAGACGAACCAATGTCAGCAGCTATATTACTACCACCAGCATTAGCCTTGAGGTCAAATAGTCCTAGAAAGAAATCTCAGATCCTAGAAAGACATCTCGATTACTAGCCACATGACACCAGGAAAGTTTTAACACTACTCTAAGTTTCTGCCTTTTTATAGGCAAAATGGAAATAATGTCTACCTGACAGGCTTACTGTGTGAATTATATGAGGTTCAGGTAAAGTATTTAGCACAAGGCCTTCCATATAGGACATGCCCCTCAACAGTACCTATTTCCATATATATGTAGAAAAAGAGGTAACACATAAAACACTAGGACATGGTTACTGACTGCTTGTGGGTGACAAAGGAAAAAAATCTAAGTGCAAAGAATCAAGCCTGGTATGTTAGTTTTCACCAACTGAGATGCATCCAGGATGGGATTAGACATACAAGATAATTTATCAGGGAAGACACCTCTGAGGGAATGTGGGGCAGGCATGAAGGTAGTGTGGGATAATCCACAGACCACTAAGCAAAGCTGACTCCTGTGAAAAAGAAAGAGAAAGAAGTTTTAGGTATCAATGCAGTTCTAAGAGAGTTTTTGCAAGGCTGATGGGGAGTCCTCCAACAAGTCACCCATTAAAGTTAGGGAGAGTCTCAGAGAACTAGGCTTGCTTTCACGCCCTTGTTGGGAGCCTGTGGGAAGCATTCTGTGCAAAGGAGTTGGTGAATTTGAAATGCACTGACCTGGGCCTTCTGTCAATCAGGTCCCTGCCATGGAGATCTGGCAGGGTCTCATTCATGGCTGCCACCACAGAGACACTAAGTAAAAGATGCAACCATGAAAAGGTGTAAAGGTGGATAGTTCTAATGACAGACAAAATAACGATCAGCCTTTCTCCCATCCGAAAGCTTTCTGAAATATCTGAGTGCAATAGAGAATTGACAGAGGACTGATCAAAAACCTAGAAACACAGTGAGAGAGGAAAAAGAACTGCAAGAATATAATCATCTCCCATGAGGTTTCCAACAGAAATACTGCATTCCTTGAAGAAGCAATTATAGAGTACTTCATGTCACATGCTTTTGCCTGAGGCTCCCCCCTTAAATAACATCATCTCCATTCGTTTTCTTTTCTTTCCATGACAGCTCCTTTAGGAAGAGGAAAGCTATCCTGGAATCATCTGATAGAGCAACTGTGATGTCATTTCTGTATTTCAGGAAGTCTGGCAGGTATGATGGCCTTTTCTCTTCTCCCATTTCTTGCAGGGCTGACGGCCATGCTTGGGAGAGGGAAAAGACTTATTTCTCTGTATCTGGGACTGGATCGCCTCCTTCCTCCACCAAACTCCTGCATCCCAGCACTAATTCCTGCAGTTCCCTTTCTACCTGGCCTTTATGCTCCCTGTACCCCCAATGTCTTTAAAACATAATTATCTCCAGCTTCTGCTCGTTTGTTTCTCAGATTTAAATGAGAAACACATTTTCACATTGTGAAACCCTCTTCATTATTTTTAACACCTCTCAATAGTGTAATTCTCTCCATTCCCACAAAGCTCAACCACTTCTCAAAGTGCTGCTTGACTTCTTGTCTCCAGACTTTGAAATCTTCCTTGCATATGACTGCCTCATTACCTTTCTAAAATCTAGCTAATTCACTTAATCAAGAATCTCCAGGGATCTACTCTAGCCTATTTGTAAGTTCACATTTCTTCTATTTACTAATCCTTCTCACTTCCTTTACCTCTACTTCCTAGTATAATTCCTCCATCCTAATTAGAACTGTCTTCCTCACATCCCTGCCCCTTCACCCATATAGACATAAAATTCTTAGTTCCAATGCTATGCCTAAAAACAGGGTGAATGCCCCTCCACCATCTGCACTACAGACTTAACCACACCCTTCATCACAACCAATCTCTGACCTTGTGGAGAACAAAGACTTTAGGATTAGCCTGTGAACCTGAGAGTCAGAACACAACCTATGTGTGGTTGAGACCTTTCCCTGATGACCAATTCACACGTTCAAAAAAGATATAGAAATGAAGAAGGCAAAGTCCCTACCCCAGGGGACATAAAGACTAAGACAGGAAATGAGACCTCAAAATAATCATGATACCAAAATAAAAAAAAAAGTGAAGGCCACAAGAAATCAGAGAAATCTGATGGGAAATATAGCTCCACATTGGAATCACTGGAAAACATTTTTAAAAGTGGGTGCTCAAGCGCCACCCATGAGTTCCAGTTTAAAGGTCTAGAGAGGGACCCAGGCACCGGTAATTTTTAAGCCTTCCCTGACACTACAAACATGTAACGAGGATGGAGAACTCTTGTAATAGGTAGAACTTAAAACTAAATCAATGATTCTCAGGTAGAAGTACTGGAATTATATAAGGACCTTTTTCGACATACATAAGACTATATGTTTTTGGCCCTAATTATTAATGGGCTACACCAAGAATTCAGTAATCCAGTTGGGAAAGAGAAGCTGAATGGAAAAGCCACCTTAATTGATATGTTAAAATGTATATAAAGCATTTTCAAATGAGTGATAAGTGATGCTAAACCTTCTCTAAATAATATTTATGGGAATGTTAATAATATGAGTATTCTAGGCTGGGTGCTGTGGCTCACGCCTGTAATCCCAACACTTTGGGAGGCTGAGGCTGGCAGATCATGAGGTCAGGAAATCAAGACCGTCCTGGCTAACGCGGTGAAACCTGGTCTCTACTAAAAACACAAAAACAAAATTCGCTGGGTGTGGAAGCTGGCGCCTGTAGTCCCAGCTACTCCATAGGCTGAGGCAGGAGAATGGCGTGAACCCAGAGGTGGAGCTTGCAGTGAGCAGAGATCCTGCAACTGCACTCCAGCCTGGTCTACAGAGCGAGATTCCATCTCAAAGAAAAAAAAATTAAGAAATTTTTTTAAAGTGAGTTCTAAAAACTGTGTGATATTTCTGGAAATCGAATATGTTATCAGTCATAGTGTCATATGCCACAGAAGTAACTAGATTTCTATGTGAGCTGTGTCTTTACCATAAAAACAAACTAATAAAAATCTCATTAGATTTTTAACCATGGTCATTTTAAATCTTTGTCATTCCCAGACAGTTGCTTTGATTCCTCCTCGAAGTATGTACAGTCAGCTATGGTCCAAAACTGCTTTTTCTTCAAGGAGATATATGGAAAAGACTCTGACAAAGACTCTTGAATACAAGTTTCTGATAACTTCAAGATCATACCACTGGACTCTCTGAGAACTTTCAAAATTTTAATGAACAGGCTGATACCTTCATGAAATTCAAGACAAAGAAGAAAAAAACTCAGTTATATTGGGCTTAATAATCAAAAAGATAATGTTTTCATAATTTTTTATTTGAAAATGTGCTGATTCTTTGAATGTTTTATTCTCCAGATTTATGAACTTTCTCTCTTAAGCTCTTTATACTTTACAACTATTTGGTAAATTATACTTTTGTAAACAAAAATGAAAACATTTGCTTTTGCTCCCAATCTGAGTGCCCCAGAATTGGGAAACTATTCATAGTATTCATGAGTATTCATTTGCTTAGGGTAATAAAGATATTTGCACAAGTTCAGAGAGAATCTACTCTCTTTATAACAGGACACATTTGAAAACATTGGTTATATAACCAAGGCTTTGACTGGGATATTCTATTTGAGAATATACACAGAATAAACCCATAGGGAATGCAGGGAAAGTCTGAAGTTGGCCTTTGTTTGGCTTCCTAGTCTCAAGAGGTTTTTAGAAGTTTAATCTGAGAGTCTTATAAAACTTCTAACAAAGCAAAATTTAAAAAGATCCTTTATGGTCCATTGCTACTCTTGCTGTACTTAGATAAAGAATCTAGGCAAGTTGGCTGAGACTCAACCTATTATGCAAACAAATTCATCCTACTGGAAGTATCTTTGGAAAAAATAGAGAATCCTATATAGAGAAAAATTATGTTGAAAAGAAAAACTGTAGTACACCTGTTACCAGACTGAACCACTGCTCATTATCTTTGAGCATTTATAACCTACTGGTAGACTGGAGTGGACGCCGAATTCTTTTAGTTCTTCCAATTCAATTTTCTCCAATGAAACCATTAAGAACAAGAACAGCTCTGTTCCTGAAGTCATATAAGCTAGAGGTGGACAACTCAATGTAAATTTCATGGTAAAACCCTCATGTCTGAGGTATGGGCCACTCAGAGCTCACCAAGTGTTCAACACCGTAACTTAGAGATACTTAAACTGCAAAGCACAACAGCAAGTTGATGACTGTACACTGTAGACAGCTTTTTTCAAGATATCAGAACAAGACTATCAATCGTGACGAGACTCTTACTTCTCTTAGTTTGTCCTTGCTTATGCCTGTCTCCTTTGCTTCCCAGAATAGTGCTGTACTTAGGATTTCACAAGAAGTAGCTTCTGAGAGTAAGTTAACAGTGTCAGATATTTCATGTCAACCACACTTATTATTATTTTTAAGATGGAATTTCTCTCTTGTTGCCCACGCTGGGGTGCCATGGCAAAATCTTGGCTCACCACAACCTCTGCCTCCTGGATTCAAGTGATTCTCGTGCTTCAGCCCCCCTAGTAGCTGGGATTATAGGCATGCGCCACGACATCAGGCTAATTTTGTATTTTTAGTAGAGATGGGGTTTTTACATGTTGGTCAGCCTGGTCTCGAACTCCTGACCTCAGGTGATCCGCGTGCCTCGGATTCCCAAGGTGCTGGGATTACAGGCGTGAGCCACCGCACCTGGTCCACACGTTTTTACATAACAAGAGATCCTTTAGTCCACCCAAAGGCTGAAGTTAGCTGCATCTTTAACACAACTTTTTCCTCAAATGCATAGTTTTTTGGTTTTTTTTTAAATTCTACTTGTGTACTTGCCTATTCCTCTCGCTCCCTGTTTTAATTTAATATGGACATGCAATGCTAGAAAATAGAACTGCTTTCTACCAGCTAAACACGGGGGAGCCTGTGGAGGTTGTGACACTTCTTGTTGCACATGGATATATACATCAGGTATTATGGAGACTCAGTTGTAAAAATCAACAAATGTGCTGCCTGGTTAAAATGACTAGACTCTTCTGGCTTCTTCTTTGATCTATTCTATTACAGTTGGTTTGCATCTTGCCTAAGATGCATAGTCCAACCTCTTGATATTTTCGTCCTGATAGTCATACTGGTAGTCTTCCTCATGTGGTGCAAACTACAAACATTTTTATTTGTGTGCAAATATTTGTGTGCAGCCATCCTTCAAATATTAAATTGTTTCTCTTGGGCTGGAATTAAAAAACCGAAAGAAATGTGTGGTTTATGGGCCGAGTGCAGTGGCTCACATCTGTAATCCCAGCACTTTGGGAGGAAAAGGCAGGCAGATCACAAGGTCAAGAATTCGAGACCAGCCTCGTCAATATGGTGAAACCCTGTCTCTACTAAAAATACAAAAATTATCTGGGTGTGGTGGTGTGCGCCTGTAGTCCTGTAGGGAGACCCCCTGAAACCATTGCTATGGAATAAAAGATGAAATGCTCCTGATTGTTGCAAATACAAAACATCATGCAGGATTGTGTAAAGAAAATGTCAGGTTGGACTGCCAGAATGAGCCAACAGCACGTGATGTACTTCCCCTGCAGAGAGCCTATAAATGGACGTGTAGTCAGGGAGGTTTCACGTCACCAAGATTCCCATCCCAGAAAAGTAGATGTTCATAGCTCTGGGAATGGAATGCAACCCTTGCGGAGAGCCTATTAATGGACACATGAGGGGTGCCTGTTCATATGGATAGGATAGGGTTATAAACGCACTTATCTTGCCACGGCTCTTCTAGGTCTCTTTAGGGTTTAGGCATACTCCCTTCTCAGAATTTTTTGGTTTAACCAGTTGTCTAGCTTCACATCCTCTTTCTATTGATTGTTGCAACCAGCTTTTCCTGCAACTGTTACTGCTGATTAATATCTTGCTAATCATAGGATATGGATAGATTGTGTTCCTGTTTTAAGGCTCTGTTAGAAAATGCTGACGCACACACTATGTTGTACATTTTTATCTCTGTATACTGTACTTCTACATACCGATGTTTTGTTAAGAATTACTTCATCCCCATGTGACCATCTCACCTCATAATCAAACGACCCTAAATCCCTCACTAACATACCCTCGCCCTCACTAAACTTAATAATAATTACAGACGAGCAAATGCTGAGAGATTTTGTCACCACCAGGCCTACCCTACAAGAGCCCCTGAAGGAAGCACTAAACTTGGAAAGGAACAACCAGCACCAGCCACTGCAAAAACATGCCAAAATGTAAAGACCGTCGATGCTAGGATGAAACTACATCAACCAGCGAGCAAAATAACCATACAACATCACAATGACAGGATCAAGTTCACACATAACAATATTAACCTCAAATGTAAATGGACTAAATGGTCCAACTAAAAGTCACAGACTGGCAAGTTGGACAAAGGGTAAAGAGCCATCAGACTGCTGTGTTCAGGAGACCCATCTCACGTGCAGAGACACACATAGGCTCAATATAAAGGGATGGAGGAAGATCTACCAAGCAAATGGAAAGCAAAAAAAGCCAGGGGTTGCAATCCTAGACTCTGATAAAACCGACTTTAAGCCAACAAAGATCAAAAGAGATAAAGAAGGCCATTACATAATGGTAAAGGGATCAATTCAACAACAAGAGCTAACTATCCTAAATACATATGCACCCAATACAGGAACACCCAGATGAATAAAGCAAGCCCTTAGAGACTTACAAAGAGACTTAGACTCAAACACAATAATAATGGGAGATTTTAACACCCCACTGTCTACATTAGACAGATCAATGAGACAGAAAGTTAACAAGGATATCCAGGAATTGAGCTTAGCTCTGCACCAAGCGGACTTAATAGACATCTGTAGAACTCTCCACCACAAATCACAGAATATACATTCTTCTCAGCACCACGTCACACTTATTCAAAAATTGACCACATAGTTGGAAGTAAAGCACTCCTCAGCAAATGTAAAAGAAGAGAAATTTTAACAAACTGTCTCTCAGATCACAGTACAATCAAACTAGATCTCAGGGTTAAGAAACTCACTCAAAACCACAAAACTACATGGAAACTGAATAACCTGCTCCTGAATGACTACTGGGTACAAAACGAAATGAAGACAGAAATAAAGATGTTCTTTGAAACCAGTAAGAACAAAGATACAACATACCAGAATCTCTGGGACACATTTAAAGCAGTGTGCAGAGGGAAATTTATAGCACTAAATGCCCATAAGTGAAAGCATGAAAGATCTAAAATTGACACCCTAACAACACATCACAATTAAAAGAATGAGAGAAACAAGAACAAACACATTCAAAAGCTAGCAGAAGGCAAGAAGTAATTAAGATCAGAGGAGAAATGAAGAAGATAGAGACACAAAAAACCCTTCAAAAAAATCAATGAATCCAGGAGCTGGTTTTTTGGAAAGATCAAGAAAATTGATGGGCTAATAAAGAAGAAAAGAGAGAATAATCAAATTGACACAATAAAAAATGATAAAGGGGATATCACCACGGACCCCACAGAAATACAAACTACCATCAGAGAATACTACAAACAACTCTACGCAAATAAACTAGAAAACTAGAAGAAATGGATAAATTCCTGGATACATACACTCCCCCAAGACTAAACCAGGAAGAAATTGAACCGTTGAATAGACCAATAACAGGCTTTGAAATTGAGGTAATAATTCGTAGCCTACCAACCAAAAAAGTCCAGGACCAGACGGAATCACAGCCAAATATTCCCAGTTACAAGGAGGAGCTGGTACCATTCCTTCTGAAACTATTTCAATCAGTAGAAAAAGAGGGAATCCTCCCTAACTCACATGGGAGGCCAACATCATCCTGATACCAAAGCCTGGCAGAGATACAACAAAAAAAGATAATTTTAGACCAATATCCCTGATGAACATTGATGCAAAAATCCTCAATAAAATACTGGCAAACAGAATCCAGCAGCACACCAAAAAGCTTATCCACCATGATCAAGTGGGCTTCATCCCTAGGATGCAAGGCTGGTTCAACAGACACAAATCAATAAATGTAATCCAGCATATAAACAGAACCAAAGACAAAAACCACATGATCATCTCAATACATGCAGAAAAGACCTTTGACAAAATTAAACAGCCCTTCATGATAAAAAAAAACTCTCAATAAATTCGGTATTGATGGAACATATCTCAAAATAATAAGAGCTATTTATGACGAACCCACAGCCAATATCATACTGAATGGGCAAGAACTGGAAGCATTCCCCTTGAAAACTGGCACAAGACAGGGATGCCCTCTCTCACCACTCCCATTCAACATAGTGTTGGAAGTTCTGGCCAGGGCAATCAGGCAAGAGAAAGAATTACAGGGTATTCAATTAGGAGAAGAGGAAGTCAAATTGTCCCTGTCTGTAGAGGACGTGACTGTATATTTAGAAAACCCCATCATCTCAGCCCAAATCTCCTTAAGCTGATAAGCAACTTCAGCAGATTCACAGGATACAAAATCAATATGCCAAAATCACAAGCATTCTTATACACCAGTAACAGACAAACAGAGAGCCAAATCATGAATGAACAGCCATTCACAATTGCTTCAAAGAGAATAAAATATCTAGGAATCCAACTTACAAGGGATGTGAAGGACCTCTTCAAGGAGAACTACAAACCACTGCTCAGTGAAATAAAAGAGGACACAAACAAGTGGAAGAACTTTCCATGCTCATGGATAGGAAGAATCAATATAATGAAAATGGCCATACTCTCCAAGGTAATTTATAGATTCAATGCCATCCCCATTAAGCTACCAATGACTTTCTTCCCAGAATTGGAAAAAAACACTTTAAAGTTCCTATGGAACCAAAAAAGAGCCCACATTGCCAAGACTATCCTAAGCCAAAAAAACAGCTGGAGGCATCACGCTACCTGACTTCAAACTATATTACAAGGCTACAGTAACCAAAACAGCATGGTACTGGTACCAAAACAGAGAGATAGACCAATGGAGAAGAACAGAGCCCTCAGAAATAATACCACACATCTACAATCATCTGACCTTTGACAAAGCTGAGAAAAACAAGAAATGGGGAAAGGATTCCCGTTTTAATAAATGGTGCTAGGAGAACAGGCTAGCCATTAGTAGATAGCGGAAACTGGATCCCTTCCTTACACCTTATACAAAAATTAATTCAAGATGGATTAAAGACTTAAATATTAGACCTAAAATCACAAAAAAACCCTAGAAGAAAACCTAGGCAATACTATTCAGGACATAGGCATGGGCAATGACTATATGTCTAAAACCCAAAAGCAATGGCAACAATCAGAATTGAAAAAAGGGATCTAATTAAACTAACGACCTTCTGCTTAGCAAAAGAAACTACCATCAGAGGCAGCAGGCAACCTACAGAATGGGAAAAAATTTTTGCAATCTACTCATCTGACAAAGGGCTAACATCCAGAACCTACAAAGAATTCAAACAAATTTACAAGAAAAAGCAAACAACCCCATCAAAAATGGGTAAAGGATATGAACAGACACTTCTCAAAAGAAGACATTTATGCAGTCAACAGACACATGAAAAAATGTTCATCATCACTGGCCATCAGAGAAATGCAAATCAAAATCACAATGAGATACCATCTCACACCAGTAAAAGTGGCGATCATTAAAAAGTCAGGAAACAACTGGCGCTGGAGAGGATGTGGAGAAATAGGAATATTTTTACACTGTTGGTGGGAATCTAAACTAGTTCAACCATTGTAGAATACAGTGCAGTGATTCCTCAAGGATCTAGAACTAGAAATACCATTTGCGTCAGCCATCCCATTACTTGGGATATACCCAAAAGATTACAAATCATGCTGCTATAAAGACACGTACACATGTATGTTTATTGCGGCACTATTTACAATAGCAAAGACTTGGAACCAACCCAAATGTCCATCAATAACAGACTGGATTAAGAGAATGTAGCACATATACACCATGGAATACTATGCAGCCATAAAAAAGGATGGGTTCATGTCCTTTGTAGGGACATGGATGCAGCTGGAAACCATCATTCTCAGCAAACTATCGCAAAAACAGAAAACCAAACACCGCATGTAATCACTGATAGTAGGGAACTGAACAATGCGAACGCTTGGACACAGGATGGGGAACATCACACACCGGGGTCTGTTGTGGGGTGTGGGAATTGGGAGAGATAGCATTAGTAGATATACCTAATCTAAATGATGAGTTAAAGGGTACAGCACACCAACATGGCACATGTATACATATGTAACAAACCTGCACGTTGTGCATATATACCCTAGAACATAAAGTATAAAAAAAAAATTTAAAAAGACAAAGGAAATTAAAAAAAGAAAAGAAGAGAAATGATGGAAGCCCAAAACTACAGTTATTGAGACTAATGTTAATTCTTTAAATTTTGATCATATTCTCACCTAAGTGGGAGTACAGACACTTCAAAATAGAGCCACACACACTGGATGTTATATACTCCCACTGAAATTTTAAGGAAGCAGATAGCTCTCAAAAACAGATCATATTTTTCTGTAAAAAGATGATTCCAGTCTACCTGAGTGAGCATAATAAGGAACTCCCTCTGCTTTCACTGTTACCAAAATAAGTGACCTGAAATATTCTGATGTTGACCAATCAATTTATTTCTATGGCTTTGTTTACTGATCCGCATTTGACAAAACCCACTGTTTTGCTATTGTATTGCCCAGGGGTAGTTATCACTGTATCTGTAGAGGGAGACCTGCCCCAAATCATAAATCACAAATAAAACCCAATTACATCTACAACTACATTTGTTGAAATTTTGTCTTGTCACACATGTTCACAGAAAGCAATGGTCAGTGGAGTCTCTCAGGCTGCATCATTCTCACTTTGACTCTCCTGCCTTTCTCTTTCACTTACAAGGACCTTTATGATGACATCTGGAGAAACCTAGATAATCCAGAATAACCTTTCCATCTCAAGATACTCAACTGTATCACCGTTGAACAGTGTTTTTGTCAAGAAAAGTAAATACATGTGTCCCAAGGGTTAGGATGGGAATTTTTTTTTTTTTTTTTTTGAGACAGAGTTTCACTCATGTTGCCCCAGCTGGAATGCAGTGGGGTGATCTCAGCTCACTGCAACCTGCACCTCCCAGGTTCAAATGATTCTCCTGCCTCAGCCTCCCAAGTAGCTGGGATTACATGTGCCCGCCACCACCCCCAGCTAATTTTTGCATTTTAATAGAAACAGGGTTTCACCATGTTGGCCAATCTGGTCTTGAACTCATCACCTTGTGATTTGCCCATCTCCGCCTCCCAAAGAGCTGGGATTACAGGCCTGAGCCACCACACCCAGCCCGGATGTGGACATTTTTAAGAGGCCATTATTCTGCCTCATACAGGTCATTTTCGTAAACATTACCCACAACAAAAATATGTTTTGCCTTCCTTCCTTGTCTCACTTTTCTGTCTACAGAAACCACAGTGAAACATACTAGCTCTGCTATGAAGTGGCTGGATGACCCTAGGCCCCTCATTTGACCTCCCTCAGCCTCTTCCCTCATCTGCAGTGTAAGGCTGACTCTTAATACATCAGAAAATGACAGTGGAAGAGTAAATTAACATGTATAAGACATTAGTCACAGAGCCTGGTACCTGATGAGCCCCTCGGTAAACATTCCTTTCAGTCCTTTCCTTTCACCATCCCATTTTTCTTGCCCTCACTCATCTTTTCCTTCAACTCCTTTCTCTTCAGTAACTTTCTCAGTCTAACCTGCCAATTAAAGAAATCACACTACCCATTCTCTCATGACTCTGATGGTGTGTTCTTGTGATAGAGTCTGTTATTCACTCAAGACAATGGTATTATGTATATGGAGATGTCTGTTTGCAACAAGAAATCCTTTTTATGTTCACACAAAATTTATACACGATTTCTCTTAACTTACACATACCAGTCTCAATTCTACTGTGTTATTTCATACATGCACTTCATTATTTTATTCTTCAGTCTTTCTCCTTACACCTTAAAAATTAGGATAGCACAAAAACAAAAATAATGGCCTGGGCCAGAAGAGGGTATTCCTTTAGATAGATGAATGCTTTCCTTTTTCAAGATGAAATCTATCTACGAGGCAGTCTTTTTTTTTTTTTTTTTTTTTTTTTTTTGAGACGGAGTCTCGCTGTGTCTCCCAGGCTGGAGTGCAGTGGCGTGATCTCGGCTCACTGCAAGCTCCGCCTCCCGGGTTCACGCCATTCTCCCGCCTCAGCCTCCCAAGTAGCTGAGACTACAGGCGCCCGCCACCACGCCCAGCTAGTTTTTTGTATTTTTAGTAGAGACGGGGTTTCACCATGTTAGCCAGGATAGTCTCGATCTCCTGACCTCGTGATCCACCCGCCTCGGCCTCCCAAAGTGCTGGGATTACAGGCTTGAGCCACCGCGCCCGGCCTGCGAGGCAGTCTTGAAGCCCATTTCTGGGCTTGGCTTACATCAAAGCCATTCCACTCTAGGACACATTCTTAGATTCCTGAGGAGAAGATGATTGTCACAGAAGTCACACCCACTCTGGGCATTCCTGCTGTTGGGCAAAGGAATGTTTACAGAATGTTGTGCATGAGTTACTTCTCCTAACTTCTTCTACTCCTGGAAGTTAAGCATCCCCACTAACCAGCTTCATCTCCAGCTGGCCTGCCTGGACCCTGACCGGAAAGTACTTCCCCACTCTGGATGACCAGGGTGGCACTTCTGCCTATTCCCATAATTATAATAGCTCACACACGAATGCAGCACTCACTATGCACCAGGCACTATCCTAAGTGCTTTTCATGTAGCTACAGTCCTGACAAAAAAATCCTAAGTGCCACCATCCCCATTTTTACAGATTAAAAAAAAAACTATGGCAGAGATGTATGTGCCCACTGTCACCTAACTCCATAATTTAACCTCATCCTCCACTTCATCTGGTAAGAGGACACTCTAAGATTTACAAGGTCTCCTGAATGACATCCACCTTTAAAAAATGATTTTTGTCCCATTTGCTTTCAGGATTTGACAGCCAGCATTTTGTTTTCTGTCTCATGCTTCACTTATGCACCTATTCCCTAACACTACACTCACAACTGCACAAAAGCTAGCTTTTAGAAACCTCAATCTTTTTTGAAAAAAAAGAAAGGCCAGGTTCCAAGTCACACAAAAAGTCATTTTTTATTCTATTGTCAACTATTTGCATGGCCATTCTTTGGCCATAAACAAGTGCACTAGAAACAGAAAGTGTAATGAGAAGAAAGTAGAAGGAGGGTGACTTTCTAGATAGACATACAGGGGAAAGATTCCAAATCTGAAAAATTCATAAAATACACCCAGTGAGTGTTGCTTTGAGCAATGACAGCCTCACTTGCCATGTTCCACGGTGTTGGCCTCTTATTTCCTTCTCAACCTGCCCTTCCTGGTCTTGCTTTCTTAGACCAATACAAACAACCTGGGAACTGGGGTCAGATCAGAGCACACAGTACTGAGTGGTAGGGTTGGGAAAGCCAGAAAAGGAAGAAGAGTGTTTGACTCATGAAGACCTGACTCACTTAGGTACATATCACCTAGGCAGACAATAGATTACTGAAGGGCTTTGCGGGACTCATGCTGGTTATCCAGAATGACGGACTGAGGCAAGGGTCTTGAACAATTGAGTTTTATTGAGCCATAGCTTGAAGGTGCACCCTGAGAAAACATGAGTTGCAAAAAACCTTGGTGGCTTGTGTTCTCTCTGAAGAGGTTTCAGGAGGCTTAGTATTTATACATTTGATTAAAGGAGAGAAGGCAAGTAGGCAGAGATGGAATAAGCAGAAAAACTATTATCTAATCTTCTTTTTCTTCTGTGCCTTAGAAAATAATAAAGTTACAATCGGGATGTCTTTCTTTCACAAAGAAATATACATTTTGAAATGCTTTGAAACCAAGAAAAATCAATTTGTTTAGGCAATCATCCAGAGATGCCTGAGATCTTTGGCTTTCCTGTTTACCCCGTTCTTTTTCTTCTCTTTTCTTTTTTTAAGAGACACAATTTTGCTCTGTCACCTAGATTAGAGTACACTCACTACAGCCTTGAATTCTTGGGCTGAAGTGGTCCTCCCACCTTGGCCTCCCAAGTATCTGAGACTACAAGCACGCGCCATTGAACCTGGCTAGCTTGATTTATTTTGTTTTGAGAAGACGTGGTCTCCCTTGTTGCTTAGGATGGTCGTAAACTCCTGGTTTCCAGTGATCTTCCTGCCTTGGACTCTCAAAGGGCTGGGATTGCAGGCCTGTGCCAGCACACCTGGCCCCACAATTCTTCAAAAGCTCTCAGAGAATGCATTGTAGAAGACCTTTGTGGCTGTATGTTTCATCTGATCCTACATGACTAGGAAGGCTCATTCTGGAGAAGCCACGTCCCATGGAAAAGGGGATGAAGTCAAATCAGAAAAGGGCAAAGGGAAATCACAGCAAAAAGGGGACAGTATAATCCTGGAACCTTATTAAAGTCACACAACTGCTGCTTCAATTAGAGCAATTTGTTTGGCAAACATCGCTCTAACACTTTCAGTTGTATGTTGGCTCACCTGTAATGTCTGGAGCAGTCTATAGACTAGGTTTTCTAGAGTTTCTGAAGCATCTTCCAATTGCAATTACAATCTGACACAATTCTCTGAATTGCAGTCTGAACCCCAAGTTCATGTGTACATTTTGTGTAGTCTACACATCAGCAGGCATAAAAATTATTTATATAAAAGTTGCTATGATTTCTCCAGAAGTTTACGTAAGTCATCTAGTTTTAACTTGCAAGGTTTAATCTTTCTCTCTGACAAAAGGCTAATATCCAGAATCTACAAGAAACTTAAACGAATTGACAAGGGAAAAAAATGAATAACCCCATCAAAAAGTGGGCAAAGCACATGAACAGACACTTCTCAAAATAAGACATTTATGTGACCAACAAACATATGAAAAAAAGCTCATCATCACTGGTCGTTAGAGACATGCAAATCAAAATCACAATGAGATACCATCTCATGCCAGTTAGAATGGTGACCACTAAAAGGTCAAGAAACAACAGATGCTGAGGAGAATGTGGAGAAATACGAATGCCTTTACGTTGTTAGTGGGAGTGTAAATTAGTTCAACGATTGTGGAAGACAGTGTGGCGATTCCTCAAGGATCTAGAATAAGAAATACCATTTGATCCAGTAATCCCATTACTGGACATTACCCAAAGGATTATAGAACATTCTACTATAAAGACATATGCACACATAAGTTTATTGCAGCACTATTCACAATAGCAAAGACTTGGTGCCAATCCAAATGCCTATCAATAACAGACTAGATAAAGAAAATGTGGTACACATACAACATGGAATTCGATGCAGCCATAATAAAGGATGAGTTCATGTCTTTTGCAGGGACATGGATGAAGCTGGAAATCACCATTCTCAGAAAACTGGCACAGGATCAGAAAAGCAAACACCACATGTTCTCACTCATAAGTGGGAGTTGAACAATGAGAACACATGGACACAGGGAGGGGAACACCATACACTGGGGCCTGTTGGGGGGTGGGGGGCTAGGGGAGATATAGCATTAGGAGAAATACCTAATGTAGATGATGGGTTAGTGGGTGCAGCAAAACACCATGCCACATGTATACCTATGTAACAAACCTGCAGGTTCTGCACATGTATCCCAGAACTTAAAAGTGTAATTTTTAAAAATGACACAAATTTTAAAAGCACAGTTTTAATTTATAATATACCAAAATGGAAGAAAATTTTGAAAACATTAGTTTTGAAACTTGTAGCCAGGAAAAAATTTGGGATTCAGTCCAAACTGTAGGTAAATAACAAAATTCAAAGAAGAAATGAACACATTTAAAATTTAATAACTGTTGTTCTGTTGTTTTCTTCTGACAAACAATTTTCCCCCTCCTGTTTCCCATTTTTATGAAATAGAAATTAAATGGGACAAATGTATTTCCAAAATAAGGTGTAGTCTTATACCTGGATTGTTTACATAAAGTGCAGCAGGAAAGTAGATTCAAGGCCTCTATGAATACATTTATGTTTTATATATATATGTATAAATATAAGAATATATACATATTCTATCATGTAGAATGGCACTAAAGTGTATTAATGGCAGCAAATCCGTACAAGTCTGCAACGGCCTCAATTCTTGCTTCTTCAGAAGAAAGAATTCAACTAAGGGTCATAAGGCAGAAGAAGAGACTGAGACAAGATTTACAGCAAAAGTGAAAGTTTATTTAAAAGCTTTAGAGCAGAAATTAAAGAAAGTAAAGTACACTTAAAACAGGGCGAAACTGGCGATGAGACTTCAAGTGTGTGGTTTGACATTTGACTTAGGGTTTTGTACGTTGGCATAATTCTGGGGTCTGCATCTCTTCTCCCCTGATTCTTCCCTTAAAGTGGGCTGTCTGAACGTGCAGTGGCCCACCAGCACTTAAGAAGGGAGCCTGTGTAGTGTGTTCCCTGGAGTACACTTGGAAAACAGAGACCAAAATAAAAGCTATGTATGTAAATAAAATTGGTCTCCTATTAAAATCCTCTTATAAATTTCTATCATTTTTGTGTTACCTTGGCATATATTTTTAATCTTCCTTGAATACACTCAAATTCCTTGTCTCTCTCTCTCTCTGCTTTGAGATGTAAATTTACTACCTACTTGCTCTAAAACTCAGCAAGGGCTTCCTCAGATAAATGTTAACTTTTTCTATTTACAAAACTACAATTTAAATCCAACAGCTTTTTTTTAAGTGAGTTTTATGAGTTTCACGCATAAAGTTTTAAAATCAAAAATCTGAAGTGTATATGTCTCCCTCTATCATTATGTGCACATGTATATGTTCTATGTTGTATCACATATATGTATATGTCCATACCTGTGTTTATTTGTTGTTTATACATGGTATCAAATTAATATAAAAATAAATGAGTACTCATCAATTAAGTAAATAATCCCAAATACTTTTCAACAGATGTGATTTTAGTAATCTTCAATAACAGAAGAACACCTTAAATGAGCAGGCATACCTATCTGTAGGCACCTTTAAAAATTATCAGCCATGAATTTCATATCCAAAAAAACTAAAGTTCCTAAATAAAGGAAAGATAACAGACTTTTTCAGACAAACAAATGCTGAGAGAATTTGCCACTACCAAGCCAGCACTACAATAACTGCTAAAAGGAGCTCCGAATCTGGAAACAAATCCTGGAAACACATCAACACAGATCCTCTTTAAGCATGAATCTCACAGGGCCTATAAAACAAAACTACAATAAATAAATGAATGAAACCAAAGTATCCAGGCAACAAATAACAGGATGAATGGAACAGTACCTCACATCTCAATACTGACATTGAATGTAAGTGGTCTAAATGCTCCACTTAAAAGATACAGAATTGCAGAATTGATAATAATTCATCAAGCAAGTATCTGCTGTCCTCAAGAGATTTCCCTAACCATAAAGGGTCATATAAACTTAAGGTAAAAGGGTAGAAAAATATACCCCATGCAAATGGCCACAAAAGTGAGCAGGAGTAACTATTCTTATATCAGAAAAAACTAACTTTAAAGCAACAGCAGTTAAAAAAGACAAAGAGGGACATTATACAATAATCATAGGACTTGTCCAACAGGAAAATATCACAATCCTAAATTTATATGCACCTAACACTGGAGCTCCCAAATTTATATAACTATTACTATTAGACTTAAGAAATGAGATAGACAGTAACACAATAATAGGGAGGGACTTCAGTACTCCACTGACAGCGCTAGACAAGTCATCAAGACAGAAAGTCAAGAAGCAAACAATGGATTTAAACTATGCCCTAGAGCAAAGTAACTTAAGACATATTTACAGAATATTCTACCCAACAACCCAGAATATACATTCTATTCATCAGCACATGGAACTTTCTTCAGGATAGGCCATATGATAGTCCACAAAGCAAGTCTCAATAAATTTAAGAAAACTGAGATTCCAGAGCAAGATGGCCGAATAGGAAAAGCTCCAGCCTCCAGCCTCCAGCTCCCAGTGCGAGTGACACAAAAGACAGGTGATTTCTGCATTTTCAGCTGAGGTACCAGGTTCATCTCACCGGGGAGTGCTGGACCATCAGTGCTGGTCAGCTGGTGCAGCCCGACCACACAGAGCTGAAGCAGGGCGAGGCATCGCCTCACCTGGGAAGTACAAGGGGGAAGGGAATCCCTTTAGAAACTGAGCTACATAACACCTGGAAAGTTGGGTAACTGCCACCCTAATACGGCACTTTACCAAGGGTCTTAGCAAATGGCACACCAGGAGATTATATCCCACACTGGCTGGGAGGGTCCCATGCCCATGGAGCCTCCCTCATTGCTGGCATAGCAGTCTGAGATCTAACTGCAAGGCAGCAACGAGGCTGGGGGAGGGACGCCCGCAATTGCTGAGACTTAAGTAGGCAAACAAAGCCTCCAGGAAGCTTGAACTGGGTGGAGCCCACCGCAGATCCTGGAGGCCTGCCTGTCTCTGTAGACTCCATCTCTGGGGACAGGGCATAGCCAAATAAAAAGCAGCAGAAACCTCTACAGATGTTAATGACCCTGTCTGACAGCTTTGAAGACAACAGTGAATCTCCGAGCATGGAAGTTGAGATCTGAGAACAGACAGACTGCCTGCTCAAGTGGGTCCCTGACCCCTGAGTAGCCTAACCAGGGGACATCCCCCACTAGGTGTACACCGACACCTCACACCTCACACCGCACATGGGGGGGTACACCCCTGAGACGAAGCTTCCAGAGCAAGAATCAGACAGCAGCACTTGCTGTTCAGCAATATTCTATCTTCTGCAGACTCCACTGCTGATACCCAGGCAAACAGGGTTTGGAGTGGACTTCAAGCAATCTCCAACAGACCTACAGCTGAGGGTCCTGACTGTTAGAAGGAAAACTAACAAACAGGAAGGACACCCAAAACAAAACTGCATCAGTACGTCACTAGCATCAAAGACCAAAGGCAGATAAAACCACAAAGATGGGGGAAAAGCAGGGCAGAAAAACTGGAAATTCAAAAAATCAGAGCGCATCTCCCCCTGCAAAGGAACGCAGCTCTTTGCGAGCAACAGATCAAAGCTGGACAGAGAATGACTTCGACGAGTTGAGAGAAGGCTTCAGTCTATCAAACTTCTCAGAGCTAAAGGAGAAACTACATAACCAGTGCAAAGAAATTAAAACCTTGAAAAAAGAATGGATGAATGGATAACTAGAATAATCAATGCAGAGAAGGCCATACACAAACCGACAGAGATAAAAACCATGACATAAGAAATACGTTACAAATGCACAAGCTTCAGTAACCGACTCGATCAAATGGAAGAAAGAGTATCAATGATTGAAGATCAAATGAATGAAATGAAGTGAGAAGAGAAGTCTAGAGAAAAAAAAGGAAAAAGAAATGAACAAAGCCTCCAAGAAATATGGTGTTATGTGAAAAGACCAAATCTACGTCTGATTGGTGTGCCTGAAAGTACGGGGAAAATGGAACCAAGTTGGAAAACACTCTTCAGAATATCATCCAGGAGAACGTCCCCAACCTAGTAAGGCAAGCCAACTTTCAAATTCAGGAAATACAAAGAATACCACAAAGATATTCCTCGAGAAGAGCAATTGCAAGACACACAATTGTCAGATTCACCAAAGTGAAAATGAAGGAAAACATGCTTAGGACAGCCAGAGGGAAAGGTCGGGTTACTCACAACGGGAAGCCCATCAGACAAACAGCAGATCTCTCAGCAGAAACTCTACAAGCCAGAAGAGAGTGGGGGCCAATATTCAACACTCTTAAAGAAAATAATTTTAAACCCAAAATTTCATATCCAGCCAAACTAAGTTTCATCAGTGAAGAAGAAATAAAATCCTTTAAAGACAAACAAATACTTACAGATTTTGTCACCACCAGGCCTGCCCTACAAGAGATCCTGAAGGAAGAACGAAACATGGAAAGTAACAACCGGTACCAGCCATTGCAAAAACATGCCAAAAGTAAAGACCATCGAGGCTAGGAAGAAACTGCATCAACTAACGAGCAAAATAACCAGCTAATACCACAATGACAGGATCAAGTTCACACATAACAATATTAACCTTAAATGTAAATGGACTAAATGCTCCAATTAAAAGACACAGACTGGCAAATTGGATAAAGAGTCAAGACCCACCAGTTTGCTGTATTCTGAAGACTCATCTCACATGCAGAGACACACATACGCTCAAAATAAAGGGATGGAGGAAGATCTACCAAGCAAATGGAGAACAAAAAAAAACAGGGGTTGCAATCCTAGTCTCTGATAAAACAGACTTTAAACCATCAAAGATAAAAGAGACAAAGAAGGCCATTACATAATGGTAAAGGGATCAATTCAACAGGAAGAGCTAACTGTCCTAAATATATATGCACCCAATACAGGAGCAGCCAGATTCATAAAGCAAGTCCTTAGAGACTTAAAAAGAGACTTAGACTCCCAAACAATAATAATAGGAGACTTCAACACCCCACTGTCAACATTAGATAGATCAACTAGACAGACAGTTTACAAGGATATCCAGGAATTGAACTAAACTCTGCACCAAGCGGACCTAATAGACATCTACAAAACTCTCCACCCCAAATAAACAGAATATACATTATTCTCAGCACCACATCACACTTATTCCAAAATTGACCACATAGTTGGAAGTAAAGCACTCCTCAGCAAATGTAAAACAACAGAAAATATAACAAACTGTCTCTCAGACCACAGTGCAATCAAACTAGAACTCAGGACTAAGAAACTCAATCAAAACCGCTCAACTACATGGAAACTGAACAATCTGCTCCTGAATGACTACTGGGTACATAACAAAATGAAGGCAGAAATAAAGATGTTCTTTGAAACCAATGAGAACAAAGATACAACATACCAGAATCTCTGGGACACATTTAAAGCAGTGTGTAGAGGGAAATTTTTAGCACTAAATGCTCACAAGAGAAAGATGGAAAGATCTAAAATTGACACACTAATATCACAATTAAAAGAACTAGAGAAGCAAGAACAAACATATTCAAAAGCTAGCAGAAGGCAAGAAATAACTAAGATCAGAGTAGAATAGAAGGAGATAGAGACACAAAAAACCCTCCACAAAATCAATGAATCCTGGAGCTGGTTTTATGAAAAGATCAACAAAATTGATAGACCGCTAGCAAAACTAATAAAGAAGAAAAGAGAGAAGAATCAAATAGGTGGAATAAAAAATGATAAAGGGGATATCACCATCGACCCCACAGAAATACAAACTACAATCAGAGAATACTATAAACACCTCTATGCAAAAAAACTAGAAAACCTAGAAGAAAAGAATAATTTCCGGACACTCACACTCTCCCAAGACTAAATGAGGAAGAAGTTGAACGTAAGTAGGTCAATAGCAGGCTCTGAAATTGAGGTCATAATTAATAGCCTACCAACCAAAAAAAGTCCAGGACCAGATGGATTCACAGCCGAATTCTACCGGAGGTACGAGGAGGAGCTGGTACCATTCCTTCGGAAACTATTCCAATCAATAGAAAAGAAGGGAATCCTCCCTAACTCATTTGATGAGGCCAACATCATACTGATACCAAAACCTGGCAGAGATACAACAAAAAAAGAGAATTTTAGACCAATATCCCTGATGAACATCGATGAAAAATCCTCAGCAAAATACCGGCAAACTGGATTCAGTGGCACATCAAAAAGCTTACCCACCATGATCAAGTGGGCTTCATCCCTGGGATGCAAGGCTGGTTCAATATATGCAAATCAATAAACGTAATCCAGCATATAAACAGAACCAAAGAAAAAACCACATGATTATCTCAATAGAGGGAGAAAAGGTCTTTGACAAAATTCAACAGCCTTTCATGCCAAAAACTCTCAATAAATTCGGTATTGATGGAACTTATCTCAAAATAATAAGAGCTATTTATGACGAACCCACAGCCAATATCATACTGAATGGGCAAACACTGGAAAAATTCCCTTTGAAAACCGGCAAAAGACAGGGATGCCCTGTCTCACCACTCCTATTCAACATAGTGTTGGAAGTTCTGGCTAGGGCAATCAGGAAAAAGAAAGAAATAAAGTGTATTCAGTTAGGAAAAGAAGAAGTCAAATTATCCCCGTTTGCAGATGACATGATTGTATATTTAGAAAACCCTGTCATCTCAGGCCAAAATCTCCTTAAGCTGATAAGCAACTTCAGCAAAGTCTCAGGATACAAAATTAATGTGCAAAAATCACAAGTATTCTTATCCACCAATAACAGACAGAGAGCCAAATCAGGAATGAACTTCCATTCACAATTGCTTCAAAGAGAATAAAATACATAGGATTCCAACTTACAAGGGATGTAAAGGACCCCTTCAAGGAGAACTACAAACCACTGCTCAGTGAAATAAGAGGACACAAACAAATGGAAGAACATATCATGTTCGTGGATATGAAGAATCTATATCGTGAAAATGGCCATACAGCCCAAGGTAATTTATAGATTCAATGCCATTCCCATCAAGCTACCAATGACTTTCTTCACAGAATTGGAAAAAACTGCTTTAAACTTCATATGGAAGCAAAAAAGAGCCCACATTGCCAAGACTATAATAAGTCAAAAGAAAAAAGCTGGAGGCTTCACGATACCTGACTTCAAACTGTACTACAAGGCTACAGTAACCAAAACAGCATGGTACTGGTACCAAAACAGAGATATAGATCAATGGAACAGAACAGAGCCCTCGGAAATAATACCACACATCTAGAACCATCTGAACTTTGACAAACCTGACAAAAACAATAAATGGGGAAAGGATTCCCTATTTAATAAATGGTGCTTGGAAAATTGGCTAGCCATAAGTAGAAAGCTGAAACTGGATCCTTTCCTTACTCCTTATATGAAAATTAATTCAAGATGGATTAGAGACTTAAATGTTAGACCTAAAACCATAAAAGCCCTAGAAGAAAACCTAGGTAGTACCATTCAGGACATAGGCATGGGCAAGGACTTCATGTCTAAAACACCAAAAGCAATGGCAACAAAAGCCAAAATTGACAAATGGGATCTAATTGAACTAAAGAGCTTTTGCACAGGAAAAGAAACTACGATCAGAGTGAACAGGCAACCTACAGAATGGGAGAACATTTTTGCAATCTACTCATCTGACAAAGGGCTAATATCCAGAACCTACAAAGAACTCAAACAAATTTACAAGAAAAAAACAAACAACCCCATCAAAAGTGTGCAAAGGATATGAACAGACATTTCTCAAAAGAAGACATGCATAGAGCCAGCAGGCACATGAAAAAATGCTTGTCATCACTGGCCATCAGAGAAATGCAAATCAAAACCAGAATGAGATACCATCTCACACCAGTTAGAATGGCAATCATTAAAAAGTCAGGAAATAACAAGTGCTGGAGAGGATGTGGAGAAATAAGAACACTTTTACACTGTTGGTGGGATTGTAAAATGGTTCAACCATTGTGGAAAACAGTATGGCGATTCCTCAAGGATCTAGAACTAGAAATACCATATTACCCAGCCATCCCATTACTGGGTATATACCCAAAGGATTAAAAATCATGCTACTATAAAGACACATGCACACGTATATTTATTGCGGCACTATTCACAATAGCAAAGACTTGGAATCAACCCAAATGTCCATCAGTGACAGACTGGATTAAGAAAATGTGGCACATATACACCATGGAATACTATGCAGCCATATAAAAGGATGAGTTTGTGTCCTTTGTAGGGACATGGATGCAGCTGGAAACCATCATTCTCAGCAAACTATCACAAGAACAGAAAACTCAACATCGCATGTTCTCACTCATAGGTGGGAATTGAACAATGAGATCACTTGGACTCTGGAAAGGGAACATAACACACTGGGGCCTATTATGGGGAATGGGGATGAGAGAGGGATGGCATTGGGAGTTATACCTGATGTAAATGACAAGTTGATGGGTGCTGACGAGCTGATGGGTGCAGCACACCAACATGGCACAAGTATACATATGTAACAAACATACACGTTGTGCACATGTACCGTAGAAATTAAAGTATAATAAAAAAAAAGAAAATTGAAATTATATGAAGTACTCTCTCTGAGACAACAGTAGAATAAAACTGGAAATTAACTCCAAATGGAACCTTCAAAACCAGGCAAACACATGGAAATTAAATAACTTGCTCCTGAATGATCACTGGGTGAAATATGAAATCAAGATGGAAATGTAAAAACCCTTTGAACTGAACAATAGTGATGCATCCTATCAAAACATCTGGAATTCTGCGAAGAGTGTGCTAAAAGTTCATAGCTTTAAATGCCTACATCAAAATGACTGAAAGAGCACAAATAGACAATGTAAGGTTACACTTCTAGAAATTCAAGAAACAAGAAGACACCAAAGCCAAACCCAGTAGAAGAAAGAAAATAACCAAGATCAGAGCAGAACTAAATGAAGTGGAAACAAAATAATGCAACCTATAAATAAAATGTAAAGCTGGCTTTTTGGAAAAGTAAATAAAATTGATAGACCTTTGGCAAGATTAACCAAGAAAAGAAGAGAGAAGAGTCAAATAAGCTCATTTAGAAATGAAATGGGAGCCATTATCACCAACAAAACAGAAATACAAAAGATAATTCAAAGGTACTATGAACACATTTATGTGCAGAAACTAGAAAACCTAGAGGGGATGAAAAAATTCCTGGAAATATAAAACCCTCCTAGATTAAATCAGAAAGAATTCGAAACCCTGAAGAGACAGCAAAAAGCAGCAAGATGGAAAAGATAATTTAAAAATTAACAACAAAACAAATTCCAGGACCAGACAGATTCACAGCTGAATTCTACCAGACATTCAAAGAAGAGTTGATACCAATTCATTTGACACTATTGCACATGCTTGAAAAAAATGGAATTCTCCCTGAATCATTCTATGAAGCCAGTATCACCCTAATACCAAACCCAGAAAAGAACATAACAAAGAAAACTACAGACCAAAATCCCTGATGCACACAGATGCAGAAATTCTTAACAAAAGACTAGCTAACTGAATCAGAAATATAACGCACCATGATCAAGTAGGTTTCACATTAGGGATGCAGGAATGGTTCCACATACACAAGTCAATAAATGTGGTACACCACATAAACAGAATTTAAAAATCACATGATCCTCTCAATAGACACTGAAAAGGTACTTGACAACATTCAGCATCGTTTTATGATTAAAACTCTCAGCAAAATTGGCACAGCCAACATAATACTGAATGAGAAAAAGTTAAAACCATTCACTCTCAGCAGGGGAACAAGACAAAGACGGCCACTGGCTCTCACCACTTTTATTCAACAGAGTACTGAAAGTCCTAGCCAAATCAATCAAACAAGGGAAATAAATAAAGGGCATCCAAATTGGTAAAGAGGAAGTAAAACTGTCGCTGTGTGCTGGTGATATAACTACATACCTAGAAGACACTAAGGACTCCACCAAAAAGCTGTTAGAACTCATAAATGAATACAGCAAAGTTTCAGTGTGCAAAATTAATGTGCACAAATCAGTAGCTCTGCTACACACCAACAGTGACCAAGCAGAGAATCAAATCAAGAACTGAACCCCTTTTACAACAGCAGTCATAAAGAAATAATAACTAGGAATATATCTAAACAAGGAGGTGAAAGACCTCAAGAAAAGCTACAAAACACTGCTGAAAGAAATCATAGACGACGCAAAAAATGAAAATGCACCCCATGCTCATGGATGAATAGAATCATTATTGTGAAAATGACCATACCGACAAAAGCAATCTACACATTCAATGCAATTCCCATTAAAATGCCACCATCATTCTTCACAGAACTAGAAAAAACAATTCTAAAATTCATATAGAAACAAACAAGAGCCAACATACCGAAAGTGAGACTAAGAAAAAGAACAAATCTGGTGGTGTCACATCACCTGACTTCAAACAATTCTCTAAGTTCATAGTCACCAAATAGCGTGGTACTGGTGTAAAAATAGGCACATAGATCAATGGAACAGGATACAGATCCCAGAAAAAAACCTAAATACTTACAGCCAACTTATCTTTGACAAAGCAAACAAAAACATTAAATGGGAAAAGGACACCTTATTCAACAGATGGTGCTGAAATAATTGGCAAGCCGAAAGTAGGAGAATAAAACTGGATCCCCATCTCTCAACTTATACAAAAATCAACCCAAGATGAATCAAGGACTTAAATCTAAGACCTGAAACTATAAAAACTCTAGAAGACGACATTGGAAAATCCTTTCTAGACATTGCATTAGGCGAAAACTTCAGGACCAAGAACCCAAAAGCAAATGCAACAAAAGCAGAAATAAATAGGTGAGGTTTCATTAAACTAAAGAACTTCTGCACAGCAAAGCTACAGTCAGCGGACTAAACATATAACCCACAGAGTGAAAGAAAATCTTCACAATCTATACATCTGAAAGATAACCAATATCCAGAATCTACAAAAAACTCAAACAAATTACCAAACAAACAATCCCATGAAAAAGTGGGCTAAGTACGTGAATAAACAATTCTAAAAAGAAGATATACAAATGGCTAACAAACATAGGAAAAAATGCTCAATATCACTAATGATCAGGGAAACGCAAATGAAAACCACAATGTGATACCACCTTACTCCTGCAAGAATGTTCATAATCAAAAATGAAAAAATAATAGTTGTTGGACAGGCACGGTGGCTTACACCTGTAATCCAAGGTGGCCAAGATGGGCGGATCACTTAAGGTCAGGAGTTTGACACCGGCGTGTACAACATGGTGAAACCCTGTCTCTACTAAAAATACAAAAATATTACAAAGGTGAGGTGGCACATGCCTGTAATCCCAGCTACTCCAGAGGCTGAGGCAGAAGAATGGCTTGAACCTGGGAGGCAGAAGTTACAGTGAGCCAAGTTCACACCACTGCTCTCCAACCTGTGTGAAAGAGCAAGACTCCATCCATCTCAAAAATAAATAAATAAAAATAATTGATGTTGATGTGAAAGCAGTGAGAAGAGAACACGTCTATACCACTGGTTGGAATGTAAACTATAAATGAGTGGATAAAGCAATTGTGGTATATATATATGATTGAATACTACTCAGCCATAAAAGGAATGAATTAATGGCATTTGCAGCAACCTGGAAGAAACTGGATACTATTATTTTAAGTAAAGTAACTCAGGAATGGAAAACCAAACACTGAATATTCTCACTCGTAAGTGGGAGCTAAGCTACAAGGATGCAAAGGCATAAAATTGATAAAATAGACTTGGGGAAAAGGGTGGGAAGGGGGTGAGGGATAAAAGACTACAAATGGAGTTGAGTGTATACTGCTTTGGTGATGGGTGCACAAAAATCTCACAAATAACCGCTAGAGAATATATGTAATTAAATACCAAATCCCCAAAAACCTATGGAAAAAAAGATTCAAAAATAAAATAATAAAAAATTTAAAAACATAGTTACTAAAACATTCTTCTTTAAAAAAAAAAAAAAAGTTCCTGATGGTCATATACCACAAACTCTATTATGTTGCCTCTTAATGCCTATATTTGAGGCCACTTGCTCAGCTTCTGAGAACTTATCGGGAAGCTGCTGATCACTTGTTTCAGGTGTTTTCTATCTATTGTGAGACTGTATCTCCCTGTACCTAACTGCAAGCAATATTACTTTAGAATTAACAACCACTTGACTTGACCATCACCTGGTGATGAACACTTGACATTTCTAGTGTGTGGAGGTGGAAGGATCTCTCCTGCCCTGCTCATGTCTGACCAGCTACCTACTGCAACACTTTCAGGGTTTTGTTTGTTTGTTTGTTTGTTTTTTAAGATGGAGTCTCACTCTGTCACCCAGGCTGGAATGCAGTGGCACAATCTCAGCTCACTGCAACCTCTTACTCCTGGATTCATACCATTCTCCTGCCTCAGCCTCTTGTGTAGCTGGGACTACAGGCCTGCGCCACCATGTCCAGCTAATTTTTTGTATTTTTAACAGAGACGGGGTTTCACTGTGTTAGCCAGGATGGTCTCGATCTCCAGACCTAGTGATCCGCCCGCCTCGGCCTCCCAAAGTGCTGGGATTACAGGCATGAGCCACTGCGCCCGGCCTCAGATTTCTTATCATCAGATGTTAGGTAGGACAAATAGCTGATATTTCTGACTTTTGATTTTTTCTTTTTAACCAAAAGTATTAGTTCCCAAATGAAACTAACAAGACTTAACCAAGATTATGGCTTAGCCAAGCATCTCTGAGGCATCTCCAAAGAGGTGAAGGAGCACCTCAAAAACTCAAAAATCACACAAATATCAAAACAAATAAGGCTGGTTCCTTCATCCGAAATTAAATCCAGGATGCAGCAGTAAAAGCATAAAATTTTTAACTATTCGATCACAAGGTAAAGTGGATTTTATTGTTATTTGCTCAGAGGTTCTAAGGCAAGCAGTTTGAGCTTACAAAAAAATTAACTTTCTTTTAGGTCAGATTTTTGCTCTGTAATTTAGTCAAAAGAAATTTTAAGGCTAGCCATAACACTATTAGGTAGGTATCTTTCTTTGAAATTCAATCCTCTGATCAACCGTTTGGAATAAGAGAGCTCTAAAATATTTTTTAACTTAGAAGTCCCAATTTAAAGAATCCATCTTCTGGCCATGGACTATTAGAATTTCCAGTGGTGTATTGATTCTAAGTGACTCGATCCAACAGCCTCTTCAGTGAAAAACCAATCCCAATGATCTTTTCCCGCACCCCAACAAAATAAAATAGGTACTCTCAGGAATAGGCTTAGGAAAGCAAAAGACTCATGTTGCCACAGCCTTATCCAAGCAAAAAGACTTGGGATGACAAAAGTCCAAGATGGATGGGATTTCTTATGACAAGCCCTCCTGGGAGCTTAACACATTTGGAAAACAAAAGAAAAAATAAAAAACCTCAGGTTCTCAACCATGTTAAGGCTGGTCAACTAATGTGACTCAAAAATGATTCCTCCCCCTGATGGTGGAGACCAAGAGTGAGTGCTCCGACTCTGTCACAGATCAAGCCCTCAAGGACATATGACAAGATGAGAGAAAACTTTATTCAGTAATTCCATTTATGAACAACACTGAAGGAAAGAGGTAAAGGAAAAGGGAGGAAATGGATTAAACAATCAAAATATTCATACCCCAACATCGCTAAAAAGCACACCAGAATTACTACACCAAGACTAGTCCAACACAAATCTTCTCCCATTGATCAAAATTTGGTGGAGGAAACAGTGATTTTTACCATCCTATTGGAAAGAATGCACAGAGAGAAGCTAGGAAACTCGAGACTAACACATTTTTACCCTTTAGCTGGTTGATTATTTTTCTACATTTCTGCATGTCCAAAACAAGGTTATGGCAGTAAATCAGGTTTAGTGGTAATACAAGTCATGGGAGAAAGAAAGGAAGTTCAGTTAGCAAAGCTGGTCTTGTGTCAGTGAAACCTTGCACGTAGCAGCCCTCAGAGAAAACTCAACGCTACATTTTTTTATCTTTAAGGTATCAGATTCAATCTATTTCTCCCAGATCCAGATAAGGGAAGACATTATCAGTGTAAAGCCTAACAGACTTTAGTTTTAGGAGCTAGACTTAGATTGCACACTTAAAGTTACAATTGATGTGACCCTGTTTTATGAGAGAAAATACAGATGTAAATGAAAATGAAGAGGAAAAACCCTGCTATACACTAGGGACTTTTATGTTTGCACCTCATATAATGCTCACAATGACCCTTTAATCAGTTACTATTATACCACTGTCCCAAAACATCGATGAACTTGTCCCTTATCTCAGAGCCCATTAAAGGTGGAACCAGGACTCAGACTCACATTTCTGAATCTAAAACTCATGCTTCCAGCAAAAGAAACTGTCAACCGAGGGAACAGACAACCTAAGAAATGAGAGAAAATATTTAGAAATGATGCATTGGACAAAGGTCTGATATTCAGCATCTATACAAAACTTAAATAAATTGACAAGAAAATAAACCATTAAAAAGTGGGCAAAGGACATGGAGAGACACGTTTCAAAAGAAGTTATACATGTGGCCTACAGTACATGAAAAAGCTCAATATCTCTGATCATTAGAGAAATATAAATCAAAACCACAACCAGACACCATCTCACACCAGTCAGAATGGCTAGTATCAAAAAAATAAAAGGTAACATGCTGGCAAAGCTGCAGAGAAAAGGGAATGCTTATACACTGTTGGTGGCAGTGTCAATTAGTTCAACCATTGTGGAAAGCAGTGTGACAATTCCTCAAAGAGCTAAAAACAGAACTACCATTTGACCCTGCAATCTCATTACTGGTTACATACCCAGAGGAATATAAATCATTCTACCATAAAGACACATGCACACAAATTTTCATTGCAGCACTATTTCCTACAGAAAAGACATGGAATCAACCTAAATGCCAGTCAATGGAACTTGGATTTTTTTAAATGTGGTACATATACACCATGGAATACTATGCATCCATGAAAAAAAAAATGAGATCTTGTCTATTGCAGGAACATAAATGGATCTAGAGAATAATACCCTTAGCAAACTAGTGCAGGAACCAGAAAATGAAATATTGCACGTATAAGTGGGCACTAAATAAAGAGAATACATGGATGCAACGGGAGCAACACACACCAGGACCTACTTGAGGGTGGAAGGTTGGAGGCAAAAGAAGAGAAGAAAAAATAATTATTGAGTATTAGGCTTAGTACCTAATTGGTGATATAATCTGTACATCAAACCCCTATGACATGGGTTTACCTATGTAACAGACCTACACATGTACCCCTGAAACTAAAACAAGCATTTTTTGAAAAAACTACAATGAATTTCAAACATCAACAATTTTGTCTCTAATCCTTCTCCAATCAAAATTTTAAGATTTGTTTTAAAAGGAAAATTTTTAATGAGGAGAATAAATTAGCTGCTTTTTTCTAATTAATAATATTGTGTATTTCACTCTACACAATTATACTTACCAGAATTCAAAGAAAGGAAAGTTGGCTGCCTCTAACAGAAATAACCATACAAACATCAATGAAGAGACAGGGTCTGAAATTGGCCTTAGGACAAAAAACAACTAAGGAGGTTGAGTGTCTGAGTCGGACTGGCAGATCCTGAAACAGCGACGGATGAACAAATATACTCAGACACAAATATCCAACGAAAGAATGGGCTGGGCTGCGGAGCCACTCACCCATACCAAGAAAGTTCTGGAAAAGAGTTAGTAGCAGTGGCCCCAATCAGCCAGCTAAGTTCGCATTTATTTAGTACAGATTAAATTACAAGCGTCTTGAATAAACACCACCAGAGGGTCATTGACATTACCGACCTCCTGCAGATAATCAAAGGTTGTTCTTAAGACCACCTGAGTAAACTCCTCTACAATCCTATATATCTACACCTTTTAAGAGAATTCAGCTGCCTTCAGCCAAATCTTTTACTGAAGCTATGCAACCTCCCCGGCCTTCCAAGAAGGTTTGTAACTATTTCCTATAACTATCTTTATAATTTTCCGCTAAAATCATCTCCACCACCCTGACTGAACTCCCACATCTCCCTCTTTTCTGTTTCTTGTATCTGTCTCAAACAACAACAACAAAAATATTTCTTGGCACTTGTTCCCAAAGCTCTATGTCTAGCTTACCTTCTTTCGGGAACCATGGGTTAAGTGATACAATTTGCATTAGATCCCTTAGTTGAGCCTCCACAACATGGCTCCAGTGGCTTAAAGCAGCTGTTTGAATACTTTTAGATACTGCTCCTGTTGTGCTGATAACTGTTGTCCCGTGATAAAACCCTACCCTGAACAATTCCCTCGAAATTGGAGATCCCAAGCGGGCACCGATGACCTACTGACTTACTGACTTATCGACTTACTGGCTTACCAACTGCACAGTCTTCTCCTTAGTTTTCAAAGGTTTTGTTATGATTATTTGCAGGTATATCTCAGAACTGATCACCAATATGCCAGGTCCTCACACGGGGCACCAACTGTCTGGGTCCAATCGGTGGACCCTGACCCAGCAATGGATGAACAAATACACTCAGACACAAATATCCAGTGAAAGAGCAGGCTAGGTGGCTGAGTCACTCAGGGATACCTAGAAGGGTCAGGTAAAGAGTTAACAGCCTTGGCCCTGATCAGCCAGTGAAGTTCACATTTATTTAGTACAGATTAAATGACAAATGTCTTGAGTAAACACCACTAGAAGGTAATTCACATTGCCAACCTCCCCAAGAGCAGCTCCACCAGCGTAAGATTAAATGTTGGCTTTAGGAATGCCTGAGTAAACAAGATATTTAGATAAACTCCTCTACATTCTTGTGTATCTATGCCCTAAGCATTTAAGATAATTCAGCTGCCTTCAGCCAAACATCTTACTGAAGCTATGCAAACCCCCAGACTTCCAAGAAGGTTTGTGACTATTTCCTATAACTATCTTTATAATTTTTCTTCTAAAATATTTCCCACCACCTTGACTGAAGTCCCACAGTTGAGAAGACACGGAAGGGCATCAGACAAGCAAGAAAAAATTAGAACAAGTTTGGCCATAAGAAACTAAATATTGGTCAAGTCCTTCAACACGGATCAAAAAAAAAACGGAGATTAGGGCCATGCTCTGAGGACACTGAATGACAGCCTACGTAATGGGAACTTCATCCTACAGATAAGAGAAGTCACTGGAAAGCTTTGAGAAGGTCACAAAATGACAAACTGCATTTCCAGGAAGATTACTCTGACCAGCATTAGGCAGGAAAAGTTGGGAAATGATCTTCAACTTTGGAAACTTAATAGAAATATCTAAAAGATCTGTATTTCTTTTCTTTTCATGTTTAATTATGAAATAATTTCAGACTTTCTAAAATGTTCCAAAAATAGGCAAAGTCCTCATATGCTTTTCATTCAACTTCCCCAAATATTAACATTATAGATATGCACCTAATAATCAAAATCAATATATGATTATTAACACTGTAAAATGAATGTCTGTACAGACCTTATCCATCCCCTCTATGTTCTGACTAATGTCCTTTTTCTGGACCAGGATCCAATCTAGTAACACATATTGCTCTTCATTGTACTGTTCTTTCAGTCTCCTTTAATATGGAAAACTTAGGATTTACCTTTAAGAGCTTCATACTTTTGAAGAGTATTGGTTACTTATTTTGTAGAATGACCCTCAGTTTGGACTTTTCTAATATTTTCTCACGATTAAACTAAGGTTATACAGTTTGTACAAGAATACCACAGGGATGATGCTGCACCTTCTCCATCCATTATATTAGAATGCCCTAAGATGTCGTTAACTCTGATTACTGTGGATGTTAACTTTGATCACTGGGTTAAAGTTCCTCCACTGCAAAATGAGCCTTTTCCTTGAAAGCATTTTTTAAACAACCAATCCCTGGGTTACACCACACATCAGCCAAATCAGATACACTTGAGGGATGGTACAGGCATTGATAGGCTTTAAATGCCCTACAAGTGACTGTAATCAATATCTGGAAATGCAAACATATGGATTAGACAGTGAAGATTAGAATCGTGAAAATCAGCTAGGAAACCATTCCTAAGACTTGTCTTTAAAAACAAAAAAAAAAAATCTATTTCTAAACAAAAGCAAATACATCTGGATTTTGGTATGGACATATGGTAGAGAAATAGAGGAAAAATAGAAATCACCTGATGGGGAAAGAGATGAGTGAGTAGACCACAGTCCAATTTGAAAAAAAAAAAAAAGAGCACAATCAGGTGTGGTGACACTTGCTGGTAATTCCAGTATTTTGGGAGTGAAAGTGGGTAGATCACTTGAGCCCAGAAGTTTGAGAAAAGCCTGGGATTTCTCCAGCCTGGGTGAAACCCCATCTCTCCAGAAACAAACACAAAAAATTAGCTGGGCATGGGGGCACGTGCCTGTGATTCCAGCTACTCAGGAGGCTGAGACAGGAGTATCGCTTGAGCTCACAAGGTTGAGGCTGCAGTCAATTATAAACTCGCCACTGCACTTTAGCCTGGGTATGAGAGTGAGACACTGTCTCTTTAAATTTTTTTAAAAAAAAAAAAAGGTAAAAATAATGTTCTAAGGTCACATCTAGTACAAAAACTGTATCTTATTCTGTGATGTTTAGATGCCACAATTAAAATAGAACATGGAGAAACTGGGAGCAAGATGGCCAAAAGGAACAGCTCCAGTCTCCAACTCCCAGCGCGAGCGACAGAAGACAGGTGATTTCTGCATTTTCAACTGAGGTACTGGGTTCATCTCACTAGGGAATGGGGTACAGTCGGTGCTGGTCAGCTGCTGCAGCCCGACCAGCAAGAGCTGAAGCAGGGTGAGGCATTGCCTCACCTGGGAAGCGCAAGGGGGAAGGGAATCCCTTATCCTACCCAGAGGAACTGAGACACAAAACACCTGGAAAATCGGGTAACTCCCACCCCAATACTGCGCTTTACCAAGGATCTTAGAAAACGGGCACACCAGGAGATTATATCCCACACCTGGCCGGGAGGGTCCCACGCCCACGGAGCCTCCCTCATTGCTAGCACAGCAGTCTGCGATCTTGCCACAAGGCAGCAGTGAGGCTGGGGGAGGGGCGCCTGCCATTGCTGAAGCTTAAGTAGATAAACAAAGTGGCTGGGAAGCTTGAACTGGGTGGAGCTCACAGCAGCTCAAGGAGTCCTGCCTGTCTCTGTAGACTCCACCTCTGGGAACAGGGCACAGCTAAACAATAACAACAACAAAAAAAAGCAGCTGAAACCTCTGCAGACGTAAACGACTCTGTCTTACAGCTTTGAAGAGAGCAGTGGATCTCCCAACACGGAGGTTAAGATCTGAGAAGGGACAGACTGCCTGCTCAAGTGGGTCGCTGACCCCTGAGTAGCCTAACAGGAAGACATCCCCCACTAGGGGCAAAGCGACACCCCACACCTCACACGGTGGAGTACATCCCTGAGAGGAAGCTTCCAAAGCAAGAATCAGACAGGTACACTCGCAGTTCAGCAATATTCTATCTTCTGCAGCCTCTGCTACTGATACCCAGGCAAACAGGGTCTGGAGTGGAACTCAAGCAATCTCCAACAGACCTACAGCTGAGGGTCCTGACTGTTAGAAGGAAAACTAACAAACAGGAAGGACACCCACACCAAAACCCCATCAGTACGTCACCATCATCAAAGACCAGAGGCAGATAAAACCACAAAGATGGGGAAAAAGCATTGCTGGTGAGATTATAAAAAGGTACAGCCACTAGCAGAAACAGTTGTGCTGTTCCTCAAGAAGATAATCATAGAATTCTCACATGAAACAGTATCCATTCCTAGGTATATACCCAAAGAATTGAATCCAGGGACTCAAATAGGTACTGGCATGGGAATGTTGATTGCAGCATTACTCACAAAAGATAAAATATGAAAACAATCCAAGTGTTCATCAACTCATGAAAAAACAAATGTGGTGACACATGCAACAGAATGTTAATCTGCCATAAAAAGGAAGGAAGCTCTGACATCCACTGCAACATGCATGGACTTTGGAAACATTATGCTAAGTGAAATATGTCAGAAATTAATAACATACATATATAATTCCATTTATATGAAACATCAAGAATAGGCAAATTCATAGAGATAGAGTAGAGATGATCAAGGTCTAGGGTGGAAAATAACAGGGAGTTATTATTGTTTCAAAGATACAAAGTTTCAGTTTAAAATGACTAAAGTTTTCCAGGAAAAATAGTGGTGATGGGAACTTAACACTGTGTATGTGGTTAATTCCACCTGATTGTACATTTTAAAGTGATTAAAATAGCACATTATTCACAGAACTATGCAAAATCTATTTCTATTATTTAATTCACCCAGGTTAAGGTGTTTGTTATGGCAGCTGAAGCACATGAATACATCATCTGACCCAGTGTTTTCCATGAAACATATCACTTTTTCAATCAAGTTAGCTGCAGACTCCTGTCCCCAGAAAAACCAGAGGTCCCAAAACAAGAGCTCCAGCAGGGGTTCAACCAGCACAGGTATCATAGGGCAGCCTTCCATGTCAGGCCCTGGATGGCATGTGAGGCTATAATGATAAAACCACAACGTGAAAGTGTAAGTGTTTTTACTACTTCCAGACACTGGGGAGCACTCGTCACACCTGGAGACCACACATACAGAGGTCAGTGAGGCCAGGCAGGGAGGAGAGAAGAGACCGGTAAGCCGATGGCTTTATTAAGTACACGTGTTACCTGACAGGTTTCCAGCAGGGAGCTTTGATGGATGTGTTTCAAGCAAGCAGCAAACACTGGGACCAGGAGATCATGCTGTGACTGAGAAGTGGTCACTTTAAATGTAAGGGCAAATGTCAGAATTACCAGTTTAAAGATAGTAGATGGAGAGAAGGGAGCCCAGCACACCAAGCGGGAGAGATGCCTCTAAGATTTCACCGCTGGCCACCACCTGGAGAAACTTGAACCAGATACAGTATTGAAAACTGCCATGGTGAGCAAGGCCTGCCTCTGATGTGAGGCAAATAAATTGACACCTTAAAAAATGAATGCCAAGGCAGCATGACACTGTGAACACTCCTGACATCCAGGGACACCAGCAGGGTGTGGTACTGTGCCCTGGAGTCAGAATCCTGGGTTCTGGTCTCTGGGACTGAGGAAATGAAAATGACTTGTCCCTGCCTCCCTGGCATTGATCATCCCACCCTGCTGCTCCGTCTTCTGTTCCCAAGCCCATGTGCAGTGCTCAGCCCCAGACATCACTGCCCCCAGGTATACACAGTGCCGCCTACTGCACACAAACACAAACTCACAGAAGGTGACGAAAATCTGCGTTCGGGACATCCGCTCGTGAAAGAGGGAGAACAGAGAACGTAGAGCCACAGAGAGTGGGACTCACGGGGCTGGAAGGTGATGGAGCTGTAATATAACATGTGTTACCTCGCGTGAAATGTGCAGATCCTTTTGGAATAAAACACGCAACCTGGCCTGGGACTGTGGCCACCCACACTTCCCTTCCAGTCCACCAGAGGGCAGCAGAGTCCTTCCAGCCGGGAGCCTTCCCAGGGGATGTCGACCTCCCTCAGCAGAACCTGTAGCCAAGCAGGGTCTACCCTCACCAGGGTCACCTCGGCCCAAGTCCTCAGCACCCTCCATGCTCCCACACGGACTCTGTCAGCTCTTCCCTGACCTGGCGGCCGCCAACCTAACACCACTCCCTCTGCAGGCAGCTTCTGCCCCACGCACCTGCTCCTTCCCCGGGTTCAGCTAAAAATACATCTCCCAGGGCAGCGAGGGTGCACAAGAAGCCACACTGTGCACTTTCCCCTGGTGACCTCCCTCCATCCTCATCAACTCTTTCTGTCACTGCTCCCTAAATGTCCGCCTCTGCTCCATCTGTCCTGTTCTCTGGGGCAACCCAGGGCAAGCCTAGCGGTGACACAGAACAGTGGTTGCCTGAGGGCCCACAGATTCCCCGGGAATCAGTCAGGCACCCTGTGGCCTGCCTGCCCGCAACACCTCGGGGGGCTCAGAGCGAGTGGGATTGTCACACACAGGCACCATCCAGGATGTGGTCACCTACCCCCGGCTTTCCCTTGGGAAGACAGACCTCTCCTGTGTCCCTGCTGGGAGAAGGGGGTATTATTGCTCTTTGATCCAAGAACGCAACTCACCCCCACCCGCCTTCTCAGGTGTGAGCAACGTCCCTCCACACAGGCTCTCTGGTGACTGCCTGTTCCTCCTCTACAGAGAGCAGCTCGGCCAGGTCAAAACCCTCAGGACAGACTCCTGGGTATGTCAGCACATGGAGGGCTGAGCCCATCACGACCACGGAGTAAGTCGGGATGAATCTCTCCAGCTCTGAACCCCTGCTCTGTCCCAGGCTCCCCTTCCTGCATCTCAACGAGCCATGTTCCACGGGGTTCCTGCGTAACTCCCCACTTCCTCCTGCGCCACCACGGTGGTGGTGTGGTGACCACAGGACAATCAGATGGGCAGAGAAGAGAGGACACCAAAGATGGTCAGGAAGAAAGGAGAAACCCTGAGCCCCAGCTCAGCCACCAGTCCCCAGGGAGCAATAGAGTGACTGAGAACTGTCCCTTTGACTATGGGACTCATAGCCCCCACTGAGCAACCAGCACAGGCCTCTCCTCACAAGAGGCATGAGAGATTCACCCTGCACACCTCCAGGAAGGACACTTTCCTCTGAGACACCCAGGTTCTGAATGTCCATCTTTGGAAGCTGTGGCCAAGCTAGACACAATTAGAGAAAGGAAGGATCCCTGTCACCAGGCAACACACAGCTCCCCCCCAGTACAGTGGGGTGTCCCTGTGACAGGGACCTGGTGCAGCTCCAGCCTCCTGCACTGAAGGGAAGAGCCAGATGGGGATGAAAGAGGACAAAGGTCGAGAAAGTGCACCCTGACCCAGAGCCACGGGGACAGCAGGAGGCTGAGGCCCAGAACTGTGCTTGCCCAACCTACAGGGTATGTGTGAGACTGTATGTGTCTATGTGCGTCTCTTTTGTGTGTGTGTTTGTGTTTCTGCACATAGTGTCTGCCGAGGTTTGGTGATGGAATCATTGCTGAAAAAGGCAGAGGCCTCCACAATTCCCAGGGACCTGACACACAGACAAAAGGTAAAAGAGAAGGAGGGACAAGGAGGCAGGACTGAGAGGGGCGGGGACAGAGAGGTGCCCTGGGCACAGACCCCGCCCATGAGCCTGAGAAGTGCTCCTGCCGCGGGAAGAGGCTCAGCACAGAAGGAGGAAGGACAGCACAGCTGACAGCCGTGCCCAGAAAGTTTCTGGATCCCAAGCTCATCTCCACACAGGAGAACACGCAGGCAGCACAGGCCATGGGGCCCCTCTCATCCCCTCCCTACACACTGCACATCACCTGGAAGGAGCTCCTGCTCACAGGTGAGGAGAGAACTTCCTGGGAGAGGACAGGAGGAGGAAGCAGAATTATTGGATGGGGTCTCCTGGAGAGGGTGGGGTTCTAAAAAGTAAAAGGAGTCAGCACTTTGGGAGGCTGAGGTGGGTGGATCATGAAGTCAGGAGTTCAAGACTAGTCTGCTCAACACAGGAAAGCCCCGTCTCTACTAAAAATACAAAAAATTAACCAGGTGTGGTGGTGTGCTTCTGTAATCCTAGCTACTTGGGAGGCTGAGGCAGGAGATTTGCATGAACCCGGGAGACAGAGGTTGCAGTGAGCAGAGATTGCACCACTGCATGCCAGCCTGGGTGACCATATGAGACTCCATCTCACAAAAAAAAAAAGAAAAAAAAATACAGGAAAGAAGGTTCTGTTGGAGCCTGCATAGGGGAACATATACCCGAGAGGGACAGGGGTCAAAACAGGAAAATCACATTGAACTGGAATTGGTAAGAGGTAGGAAAATCTCAAGTGTTCTGTTTTCCCGGTTAATTATCACTGGCCACCACTTTTTGAAAAATGATAATAATAACTATTATCAGATGGCACTTCAAATGAAAATATAAGCAGGGCATGAAACACTGTCCTCAGCCAAAAACCTCAACAATTGGGGAAAGAGAAGAAAGAAACACTGGGCATGGAGGGCCCTGGGAACTCTCACATGTACAGGAGTCTGCCACCTGTCCGAGGCTCTGGGGTGCAACCAAGATCAAAAGTCCCAGTCCTCGGGGAACACATGCTCTCATGGGAAGCAAGATAGACAGACATGCAAAGAGATCTAGAATGTGAGGTCAGATGTTGACCAGAGCTCCGAGGGGAGCAGAGCAGAAAAAGGTCAGAAAGGGAAGACCCAGTGTCTCTGAAGGAGGTGTTAGGAAAGAAGTCTAAGGATGCCCTGATGTGAGTAGGACCTGAGGGCAGTGTGGAGGGAGCTGTGCAGACCCCTGGGGAAGAGGATTCCAAACAGAAAAATGCCAAGGTCGGAAGTGTTGAAGGAATGAGGGTCATACTGCTGTCCTTGACACAATAAGACAGTTTGAGACACACACACAAACACACACACACAGAAAAGGGGTGTGTGTGGGTGTGTGTGTGTGTTTTCAAGGCTGATGATTAAAGAGATCTTCTCAGGTCCCAGGGCCCCATTTTTCACCCCAATACATAGGTCTCAATATTGACTGATACTCTCTCTACCTCCTAGTATCACTTTTAATCATCTGGAACCCACCTACCACGGGTCAAGTCACGATTGAAGCTCAGCCAACCGAGGTTTCTGAGGGGAAGGATGTTCTTCTACTTGTCCACAATTTGCCCCAGAATCCTACTGGCTACAGCTGGTACAAAGGGCAAATAACAGACATCCACCATTACATTACATCATATGTAATAGACACTGAAATGATTGTATTTGGGCCTGCATACAGTGGACGAGAAACAGTATATTCCAATGCATCCCTGCTGATCCAGAATGTCACCCAGAAGGACACAGGATCCTACACCATACAAATCATACAGCGAAGTGATACCACTAAAGGAGTAACTGGACATTTCACCTTATACCGTGAGTGATTCCACATGATCTCTGGGTGTTGGGGGGGGGGTCACTTCTACTTTGCACACACAGGATTGTCAGGCCTGGACTGTGCCTGTGTCCCTCTCTGCATTATGTCCCATGTTGGGGTTTCGGCATTTAGTGCAGGCCACACACAGAGGAGACAAACTTCAACAGATCAGAATTCCTTTCCTGCCTCCAGACCCTGCAGACACTTCTTGCACAAGAAGGACAGTCTGATGGGGGTGGGGGGTGCTCAGCAGGAGGAGATCAGCCTCAGCCAAGCACCTCATGCCCTCTTCATGAACTTGACCCTGAGAAAGACCCTGGAGAAGTGAGTAGGGCTTTGCCTAAGAGGCCCCCTGAGAAACTCTCAGAGAAGCTCAGTCCTAGAGGCCTCAACCCCAGACCCCTGTCCCTAAGTCCTTACTCGAAATAAAGCTGAGGAGCCTGTGCCAGCGCTGAGTTGTGCCAGGGCTTACTGGGACCAAGGATTTACCAGCTGTCTGAGGACTGTGTCTCCTGGAGCTGCTCACTAGCCAGGGCTCAGCCCTCAGAGCCTCATCTGGGCAAGGACACAGCTTTCTTCACCTGAGACTCAGAGTGGAGAGGACAGAAAAACAAGCTTTGTAGGCCATCAGTCAACTGTCTTGTGAGGCTTAGGACACTCCATAGTAACTCTAATGTCCCCAGAAGTAGAAACAGAAGACAGAAAATGTACCTGGCAGCAGCTTGTCCACAGGGATCTGACCTAAAGGTGCTCCCTCATGGAAGTGAATAGTAATAAATGCTGTTTGTGTGAACACCTCCACTGTGCCAAGCATTAGGTCAGGTGACTGTGAAGAATTTACAATTTATTCACAGATAGCATGAAAAGCCACAGTCCATTTGCCATTTAGCTTATTTGACTGAGAGAAAACTGAGTCACAGGAAGGCACAGTCACTGAACCAGAGTCACACAAACACAAAAGGCAGATCAGGGTCACATGAAGTTTGTCTGCAGCCACAGGCCCATCCTCTCCTCCACCAGAAGTGACGAATTATTGGGTTCGAAGGACACATAGTCATTTATTGGCTCAAATCCTCTCTTCTTAGGCATCCAAACCTCAGAGGAGTGAGAGCAAATGGTCAGCTGATTAGTCTGTTCTCCAGAATTAAATCACCTGCCTCAACCGTTAGAGTCAGTGCAAAATATGTCCAGGCGTCCCCCTCAGATCTTAACCCCTATCACTGAACCTGAAATCCTGTGTTTCCAAAAGTGTCCATGTCACTGGCATAACAGGATAAAAGAGAGGACCTTGTTTTCTTTCCCCACTCACACCCCGCACCAGCACAGGCCCAGTGAGAGACACACACTCAGGAGCTCTCGCCTAAAAAATGAAGGAATTGAATGAAGAAACGAATGATCCATAACCTCTTTAGAGACTGGATCACGGATGCAGAATTCTAGGAGGTTCTAGTCACACCTGTCCCTTGTCCTTCAGATGCTGACAAGCATGTTTCATCCCCCCACTACCTCTTGCCCCTAATGCCACCCCACCTCCTATAACTCTGAAGCTCTTTGGCCACTGGAGGGTTTTCAGGGCTCCCTCATCCTGGACTGTTGAACTGGGGCACCTGGTCCCTGGGGTCTCCGAAATCACTGTAGCCCCCACTGTTCACTGCCAGGCTGTCTCTGCCTCTCTCTGCTTCTCTGTGTCCCTCATTTTCCTCCCACTTCGTTCTACCTGGCAAGCCCTGTCCTGCACAGCTTCTTCCTCCACTCCTTGGCTTTCCCCAAGCACTCCTTCTAACTACGCTGACTATTCTGTTCCCTTCCTGCTAACACTGTGGCGTTGCCCACCTCCCAGGAAATAGGAAAGGCAAGAAATCACCTGCAGTTTCCACTCCTGCCACGCTTCATCTCGAGCCAATGTCCCCAGGTCACTAAGAGAAAGAGCTTCCACTGTATCCCCATCCAGGGCTCTGTCCCTTTGTGAGGCTGTTCTGTGGACAAGACCGTGGGACAGGATTAGACAACTCCTCCATCCATTCTTGTATTTCCCAGACAAGTTCTTCTGGCCTCCTGCACAAACAAAACCAATTTATCCAGATGGTGATTTGGAGTAAAGAAAGATTTTAATGAGTCCAAGTCTGCCAAACAGGAGGACAGAGGTTTATTATTATTCAAATCAGCCTCCCTAGTGGATCAGGGGTTAGAGATTTTCAAGGATAGTTTGAGGGGCACAGGATTAAAAAATGGGTACTGCTGATTGTTTGGGGATGGAATCATGCATTAAAATCTTTCTTTACTCCAAATCACCATCTGGATAAATTGGTTTTGTTTGTGCAGGAGGCCAGAAGAACTTGTCTGGGAAATATAAGAATGGATGGAGGAGTTGTCTAATCCTGTCCCACGGTCTTGTCCATTTTTTAATTTTTTTAATTTTTTAATTTTTTTATTCTTAAAAATTATTTAATGTCCAGACAATAAAATACCCAGGAAGCTCTAAAATGACACTATTAAAGAATGTGCACTTAATGAAAACAGATTTATAATGTTTTTTTATTATTATTATTATACTTTAAGTTCTAGGGTACATGTGCATAACGTGCAGGTTTGTTACATATGTATACTTGTGCCATGTTGGTGTGCTGCACCCATCAACTCGTCAGCACCCATCAACTTGTCATTTACATCAGGTATAACTCCCAATGCCATCCCTCCCCCCTCCCCCCTCCCCATGATAGGCCCCGGTGTGTGATGTTCCCTTCCCGAGTCCAAGTGATCTCATTGTTCAATTTCCACCTGTGAGTGAGAACATGCGGTGTTTGGTTTTCTGTTCTTGCCATAGTTTGCTGAGAATGATGGTTTCCAGCTGCATCCATGTCCCTACAAAGGACAAAAACTCATCCTTTTTGATGGCTGCATAGTATTCCATGGTGTATATTTGCCACATTTTCTTAATCCAGTCTGTTACTGATGGACATTTGGGTTGATTCCAAGTCTTTGCTATTGTGAATAGTGCCGCAATAAATATACATGTGCATGTGTCTTTATAGCAGCATGATTTATAATCCTTTGGGTACATGCCCAGTAATGGGAAGGCTGGGTCATATGTTACTTCTAGTTCTAGATCCTTGAGGAATCGCCATACTATTTTCCATAATGGTTGAACTAGCTTACAATCCCACCAACAGCGTAAAAGTGTTCCTATTTCTCCACATCGTCTCCAGCACCTGTTGTTTCCTGACTTTTTAATGATTGCCATTCTAACTGGTGTAAGATGGTATATCATTGTGGGTTTGATTTGCATTTCTCTGATGGCCAGTGATGTTGAGCATTTTTTCATGTGTCTGTTGGCTGTATGCATGTCTTCTTTTGAGAAATGTCTATTCATACCCTTTGCCCACTTTTTGATGGGGTGTTTGTGTTTTTCATCTACAGCCATCTGATCTTTGACAAACCTGACAAAAACAAGAAATGGGGAAAGGATTCCCTATTTAATAAATGGTGCTGGGAAAATTGGCTAGCCATAAGTAGAAAGCTGAAACTGGATCCTTTCCTTGCTCCTTATATGAAAATTAATTCAAGATGGATTAGAGACTTAAATGTTAGACCTAATACCATAAAAACCCTAGAAGAAAACCTAGGCAATACCATTCAGGACATAGGCATGGGCAAGGACTTCATGTCTAAAACACTAAAAGCAACAGCAACAAAATCCAAAATTGACAAATGGGATCTAATTAAACTAAAGAGCTTCTGCACAGCAAAAGAAACTACCATCAGAGTGAGCAGGCAACCTACAGAATGGGAGAAAATTTTTGCAATCTACTCATTTGACAAAGGACTAATATCCAGAACCTACAAAGAACTCAAACAAATTTACAAGAAATGATCTGTTTCTGCTTGAATCTGCCTCTAGGTGGGGACCACGTGACTGGCTGAACCATTAGTCATGGGTATGGATGAGGTCAGCCGGTTGCCAGAATGCAAATAATGAGAAACATCTCAAAAGACCAAACTCAGGTTCTACAAAAGTGATGCTATTTATAGGAGGAATTAGTTACAAATTTTGAAAACTCTGGCCAAATGACATTTGAGCAGTAAGGGATTATAGAAACTGTGCCTACATTTTAGCAGAATTCACTTCCCTCCTATAATCTTACTCTCATGGTCTTTCACCAGTTTTACAAAGGCAATCCCTTGGCAAAATAAGGGTATTAGTGTTATGGAGGAACTACTATCATTCTTGCTTCAAAGTTAAACCATAAACTAAATTCCTCCCATGGTTAGCCTGGCCTATGTCCAGGAATGAGTAAGGACAGCCAGCCTGAGACTGGATGCCACATGTATTCAGCCATGCTGGTTTGCTGTCACTGTTGTAAACTTTGCACTGACTCACCAGGCTGTCAGTTGTTGGACAGGCCTGCGGTGCCCAAAGCCCATGGGCTCATTTCACCCATTTCACTCGTGACTCCATCCTCAACCTACTATGGAGTTCACATTCTCCAGTCATTTCCTAGAGATTTCTGGTTTCCTTTCAGGCATATAACATACCTGAAATTTGTCACTCGGTTCTAATAGTAAGTAAAAAGCTACCAAACACAAAAGTCAACAACTCGTTAAAATCCCTAAGAGATGGCCGGGCACAGTGGCTCATGACAGTAATCCCAGCACTTTGGGAGGCCGAGGCGGGCGGATCATGAGATCAGGATATCAAGACCATCCTGTCTAATACTGTGAAACCCCGTCTCTACTAAAAATACAAAAAAATTAGCCGGGCGTGGTGGCGGGCGACTGTAGTCTCAGCTACTCGGGAGGATGAGGCAGGAGAATGGGGTGAACCCAGGAGGCGGAGCTTACAGTGAGCCAAGACGGTGCCAGTGCACTCCAGCCTCAGCAACAGAGCGAGACTCCGTCTCAGAAAAAAAAAAAAAAAAAAAAAAAAAAAAAAAAAAAAATGGGCTGTTAGAGAAATGAAGAATGCTTTTGATGCTTACTGGTAGACTGCACACAACTCAGGAAGGAATCCCTAGCTTGAGGATGTGTCAATAGAAACTTCCAAAACTGAAACAGGAAAGTTCAAAAAGAGTGGGGGAAAAAAAAGTGGAACAACATATTAAACTTCATATTTAATATTTTGTGTTGACAATCGCAATTTTTCAATTTTGTAGTTGTGGGACAACTACCAAGGCTGTAACTACCAAGGCACGCAATGGGAATACTGGTGGTTTCGGGGACTTCTTGGAGGTAGCCAGGTGGCTGCTACCTGATGGTTTTACTGCCTGTGCTACAAACCATTGTTTCATCATTATGATGCTATTTTCATAAGTTGGGGTTCTTCGTGTGGGGGACACATGAGCCACTGGCTTCTCACTTAGACTCTTCCTAATTCACACAATCTTAAACACTAGTTGTATTTTCTGAGGTTAACAGAAAATGAAGAAAGCATTTCAAATACCTGTTTTGGGCTCCTCCAAATTTTTCCTAACTCTGCACAGAAATTAGAAGCAGGGAATTCTTTCTATATTTACTAACATAACACACATCACTTCTTTTAATTCAGCAGCATTCCTCCTTTTATGTAATTGACACACTGACCAGTTCTGCCCTTTTAATGGGACTCTCTCTACTTAAGGAGTTGCTAATTTCAAATCACCTTTGATATCTTTCTTTGAGCATAATGTGATCCTGCAGGAATTCACGGCACACCTAAAACTTAATTTGTACTCAGGAGAAATACTACTACCAGCAATTGATCTTAGATATTTGGACCATCAGTAAAAATTTCCACTTATGACAACATTTAATGTTTCCTCCAAATTTTGCTATTGTTGTTGTTACTGGAGTCAGAATATAGCATGAGGTCTAAATTCCTGACAACTTTTTATGGGAAAATTACAGTATTACAAATTGAGCATCCCAAATCCAGAAATCCAAAATCTGAAATGCTCCAAAATCCAACACTTCTGAAAACTGATGTGATGCTAAAAAGAAGTGCTCACTGGAGCATTTTGGATTTTAAATTTTTCAGATTTGGGATGCTAAACCAGTACATCTACTGCAAATATTCCACAATTGAAAAGAAGTTAGAAATCCAAAACACTTGGTTTTAAGCTTTCTGCATAAGGAACACTTTATCTGTATGAACTATAGGCATGAAGCTGCACAGGAGATCTCTAGAACCTCCTCAACCTGCATAACTGAAACTGCACACTCACAGAACAATGCCCTATTTCCCAGACCCCAGCTCCTGGAAACTACTGTTCTACTCTCTGATTCACTCTGGAATCCACTGAGATGAGGTACATAGAGTAGTCAAACTCATAGAATCAGAGAGTAGAATGTCTAACAAGAGAAAGTATCTGCAACACTTCTTCCCAAATATTGGTCTATATCCACCAAACACATACGGACCATGAGGGCCAGACTTCTGTCATCAGTTCATGTTCGCCCTTTCCACCTGTCAGTTCTCCATTTTCAAACTTCCCCATGTATTTCAGGAAGATCCACATAGTCCTCACCTGCCCTCTACAGGGAGAAGGGAACATCATGGACAGAGAACAGGGAACATGGTCTTGTTCCAAAGCTATCAGAGCTTGCGTGTCCCCTTCACTCCTTGTACATCATTCCTTGGACTCTGCTCTATCTTTAGAGGTCATTGGCTCAAGTCAGTCACTATGAGACAGCTGGGCAAGTGCCACAACTTGTAGCTCCACTCCCTGATGACTGAACTGACCTCCAGGCTTGACTCTGGTCTCCCCTGTGTTATTTCTGCTGAAGTACTCAGTCCCAGGCCAGGCTTGCCAGTACCCAAAGGGTTTAAGGACATTGGGAAGTTCCATCATCCATCTCTAGGATATCCTTGGAAGGGGAAGCTGAAGAGAAAACATACCCTAGGGGGCAAAGTAACACTGAAACTAAAAAGATTCCAGCACTGCATGCTCCAGGTGAGGACCACAGGGTGGGCCAGGCAGGCAGTTGGAGAGGGAGAGACACAGAGAGGCACCAGGGGCTGTGACTGCTGGTCCCATGTTTTTCCATGACCCAATGCCGCTGCTCAATTCACATTTGGGAAAGTCTGTGCTTCTCCCACATACAGAAGGCAGCGACACAATCTCTGAGCCCTCAGATTGCCATGCATCTGCCTTGTAACACATACACCTGCCATCGACTTTTAGGGACATGGGTGTGCTGAGAGGTAGGAAATGCCAACTCTGATTGAAAAATGTCTTAGGAGGAATCAAACGTGCCGCACAGTACAATCTTCTCTCTGTTATCTCCACAGTGGAGACTCCCAAGCCCTCCATCTCCAGCAGTAATTTAAACCCCAAGGAGGCCACAGAGACTGTGGTCTTATCCTGTGATCCTGACACTCCGAACGCAAGCTACCTGTGGTGGATAAATGGTCAGATCCTCCCTATCAGTCCCAGGTTGCAGCTGTCTGAAAACAACAGGACCCTCATTCTATTTGGTGTCACAAAGCGTACTGCAGGACCCTATGAATGTGAAATGAAGAGCCCAGTGAGTTCCAGCCGCAGTGACCCAGTCACCCTGAATCCCGTCTGTGAGTATCTTCTGTTCCTCTGTGAGCCAGGCTGCCATCTCAAATACACATGGCCAGAGGCCAGGCCTCCCAGTCCCTCTCAGGGGCAAGTACAAAGACCTTTACCCCTGCACATCAAAGCTGGCCATGACTACAAAGAGTAGGCTTCAGCTTGATCAACAATGGGAGAGAAGAGGCTGCTCCTGTCACAGGAGACTCAGGGTCCACAGCTTATGATGGGAGAAACAGGGGAATGTCTCAGGCTCCAGAACAGTGAACACAGCAAGGATTTGGCTGGGATTTCAGTGTTGTGACTAGGCTCACAGGGTCACTGTGGCCTTTCCACAGACCAGGATTTTCCCTTCCCTCTGACAACATCAGCTGTGACTTTATTCTCTTTGCTCCAGATGGCCTAGATACCCCCACCATTTCTTCTTCATACACCTATTACCATCCAGGGGAAGTCCCCAAGCTATCCTGCCTCACAGACTCTCACCCACTGCCAGAGCTTTCTTGGCTGATTGATGGGAAATTCTAGTAATCCAGATAAAGAACAAAGTGTTCTTTATCCCCCAAATCACTAAAACATATGGAAGGGTCTATGTCTGTTTCATGCACAACTCAGCCACTGGTGGAACAAATCTCATAATCCAGAGGATCATAGTCCCTGGTAAGTGGATCCCTGGAGCATTGCCAATACGTTTTCCAGTGAAGTTTCTCTGGCTATCAGGGAAGAGCCACCTGCCCTCTCCAAAGGGAGAGGGAAAATCTAAAACCCAGGACAGGGAATATGTTTCTGCTCCAAAACCACCAGCTTTTGCCTGTCGCCTTCACTCCTTCTACATCATTCACAATGAACAATCTGAAAGGAAATTAAGGAAAGAATTTCCAATGACATTAACATCAAAAGGAATAAAATATTTTGGAATAAGTTTAACCAAAAAGGTCTAAGGGTTATATCATGAAAACTACAAAACATTACTGAAAGAAATTAAAGACGACATCATTATATGGAAAGACTATTCACTTTCACGGATTGGAAGAATCAATATTGTTAGGAAGACAATATTACTCAAAGTGAGCTGCAGATTCAACACAACTCCTACCAGAATCCCAGTAACATTTTTTGCAGAATTACAAAAATCTGTCCTAAATCTGACCTGACAGGCTCTTAATTGATGACTGCTACAACAGAGACACTGAAGAAAAGATGTAACCATGAAAAGGTGGAAAGTGTTGATGACATAGAAAATAGCAATCATTATTTCTCACATCCCAAAACCTTCAAAAATATACAAGTGCAGCATGGCCAGTATGGAATTGACCAAAAACTAATCACCAAGCTAGAAACATGGTGAGAGAGAGAAAAAGGACAAGAACGTATTTGGCCTATCACCTCCCATTTTTGCGTACTAATCTGATGCTGAAAAGAAATGCTTACTGGAGCATTATAGATTTTGAATCTTTCAGATTTGGGATGTTAAACCAGTAAGTATGTGACAAATATTTCAGAATCAAAAAATGTCAGAAATCCAGAACACTTTTTGTCCTAAGTCTTATGCATAAGAAATGCTCAATCTGTGTGAACTATAGGCATCAAGCTGTATATAATATCTTGCATAACTGATACTGCACACCCATGACCAACTTCTGATTCTTCCCACTCCCAGCTCCTGGCAACCAGCAGTCTCTTCTCAGATTCACTCTGGAATCCACTTCCATGAGGTCCCTAGAGTAGTCAAACCCATGGAATCGGAGAGTAGAGAGTACAATAAAAGAAAATATTTCCAAAACTTCCCCCAAAATTTGTCTCATTTCCATCAAACACACATGGTCCAATGAGGACCAGATTTCTAGCAGTTCATTCCCACCCTTTCCACCAGTCAGTTCTGCATTTGCAAATGTCCACATGTATTTCTGGAAGGATCCACATAGTCCTCACCTGCCCTCTGCAGAAGAAGAGGAAACTTAAAGATCCCAGAACATGGAATATGGTTCTGCTCCAAAGCCACCAGCTCTTGCCTGTCCCCTTCACTCTTTCTAGATCATTCCCTGCACTCTGCTCTATCTTTGGAGTCACTGGTTCAAGTAAGTCATCATGAAACACCTGCAGAAAACTGCCCCACCTTGTGCCTCCACTGCCTGATGACTAAACTGACCTCCAGGCTTGACTCTCGTCTCCCCTGTCTTATTTCTGCTGAAACATCCAGTCCCAGGCCAGGCTGCTCAGTATCTTCAGGGTTTCAGGACAATGGGAAGTCCCATTATTACTCATCTCTAGAATGTCCTTGGAAATGGAAGATGCAGAGAAATCACATCTAGCGGGGCAAAGTAGGATGGAATTTGGAAGGGGCACAGCAGTTGCACATTCCAGGTAAGGAACCCAAGGTGACCCAGCCAGTCAGTACCAGGGGCTGTGACTCCCACTGACGTGTCTGTTCATGACCCAACACTGCTGCTCAATTCACACTTGAGAAAGTCTGTGCTTCCATAAGACAGAGCAGGTGGCCTCACAGTCTTTGAGCCCTTAGATCACCATGCATCTGTCTTGTGACACATGCACCAGTTATTGGCTTTCAAGGACTCAGGTGGGCTGAAAGGTGGGAGATGCCAACTCTGATTGAAGGATGCCTGTGGAGGAATCAAAGGTGCCACACGGGACAAACTTCTCTCTGTTATCCACACAGCGGAGTTGCCCAAACCCTACATCACCAGCAACAACTTCAACCCCATGGAGAATGAGAATGTTGTAGCCTAACCTGTGAACCTAAGACTCAGGGTTACACCTACTTGTGGAGGGTAAATGGTCAGAGCCTCCCGGTCAGTCCCAGCCTAAAGCAACCTGGTAAAAACAGGATCCTCATTGTACCCAATGTCACAAGGAATGACACAGGACCCTATGAATGTGAAATATGGGACCTAGTTGGTAGCATCCCCAGTGACCCAATCACCCTGGATGTCCTTTGTATCTTTGGTTCCTCTGTGGGCCAGGCCACCAACTAAAATCCAAACGACCAGAGGCCAGGCATCTCAGTCTCTCTCAGGTCCAAGTACAGACACTTTTATTTCTGGACACCAGGGCTGGTAATGACTCCCTGCCCAGGTAAAACCTGAGTAGGCACAGCCTTAACCAAGAATATAAAGGGAGAAATTCTCTTGTCATGGGGGACTTGGGGTCTACAGGCTGTGATGGGAGAAACAGGCAAATACCTCAGGCCTCGGCTCAGTGAACACAGAAGGGGTTTGGCTGGGTCTTGAGGGTGTGTCTTGACTCAGAGGGACACTGTGTCCCTTTAAGAGACCAGGAGCATCCCTTTCCCTCAGACGACATCACCTGTGGCTTTATTCTCTTTTCTCTAGATGGTCCACACGTCCCCAGCATTTTGTCTCCATTCACCTATTACCATACAGGAGAAGACCTCTACTTGACCTGCTTCGCGGACTCTAACCCACCAGCAGAGTATTCTTGGACGATTAATGGGAAGTTTCTGCAATCAGGACAAGAGCTCTCAATCCCCAAAGTTACTGAAAAGCATAGCGGGCTCTATGGTTGCTCTGCTCGTAACTCAGTCACTGACAGCGAACGTTCCACATTCAAGAGGATCAAAGTCTCTGGTAAGTAGATCCCTGCATCATTGGCAATAGGGTTTTAGGTGGAGTCTATCAGGATTTCAGAGAAGAGTCAGGAAAACATTTTTATTCCAAGCCTGTGTCCCATGGGCAGAAGAAAATCCTAAATTCTCCTCCTGAACCCTCCCAATTTGTCTCTACAGACACTCTTCTCCTTGTTTCTCTGTTTTCTCATGGCTGACCTTGTGTCCAGCCTGAGAAAGGTAGGGAGGGGGCTTTGTCAGCCCTGAGCCCTATGTGGTGGAAAAGACTTCACAGAGGGACAAGAGGAGAGCCCTCAAGGTCAAGTTGCTTCTCACTGTCACCAACACATCCCTTTCTACGAGGTTTTTGTTGTCTTTTACCTACTCCATGAGCTACAACGAACATCTGAGGTTTCGAAACCAGCCCATATTTTTCCCCCAAATGAGAGGAGGAAGCACCTTGGATGAGAGAGGAGCAGCTCAGTCCGCTCCCTGATCTGCTCCGGGCTTCTCCGGTGACTGGCGCTGCCTGACTCCACCTGGGGTGGGTCCAGCATGTGTGGAGAAAGACCCCTGGTGGCCTGTCCTGAATTTGGCTAAATCGAGCTGCCAGTTGAAGTGAAGCCTAGGCAACAGGGAAATAAGAAGAGAGGGAGCCTCGGGGCAGACTCTTGAGCTGTGTCCTGGCTCTGAAGTCACCAGCTGTATGAGGTTGTGGGCACTGCACGTGGGACACAGCACAGAGGACAGTGAGTGATGCATACTTGAAGAAATAGGGAGATTCACCTCTAGGGCTCTGGATGGCAGGAAAGGGGCAATGCCAAAAAGTGTGTATACTGTGTAAAACTACCAGGACACTTTTTATATATCTAATAGAAGGGTTATCAATAACTATTTCTAAGTGTACAATTTAGTGTTTTGTAACCATCACACTATCCATTTCCAGAACTTTTTCCTTTTACCATATTAAATCTCTGTACCCAATAAACAGTAACTCTCACTTCTTATACCCCTAACCCTTAGCACCCACCATTCTACTTTCTGTCTCTATGTAACTGGCTATTGTATCTTTTATAAATGGAATTATGTAATAATTATCCTTTTGTGTCTGGCAAATTTCGGTTAGCATAATGTCTTCAAGGTTCATCCATTTTGCACGATGTATTGGAATTTTATTCCTTTTTAAGGTTGAATAACATTTCGATGTATACATATACCTCATTTGCCTACCCACTTATCTTTCAATGGACTTTTCCATTGTTTCCATTTTTTGGCTATTGTGAGTAATGCTTCTCTGAACATCAATGTGCAAATATTTGTTAAAATTTCTTTCAATTCTATAGGCAGTATGTCCAGAAGTGGAATTGATGGATCGAATGGTAATTTATTGTTTAATTTTTTGAGAAACAGCCACACCACTTTTTACAGTGGTTATAACATTTCCCATTCTCATCAGCAATGCACTAGAGCTCCAATTTTTCCATCTATTTGAAAACACTTGTTGTTTTGTGTTGCTGTCATTGTTGTTTTTTATCAAAGCCATCAAAGTGTGTGAGGGGGTGTAACATTATGCTTTTGATTTTGCATATCTCTAAGTATTTGTGACGCTGAGGAGCTTTGCATGGGCTAATTGAATATTTGCATATCTTCCTTGGAGAAAACTCTATTTTAATCCTTGGTTCATTTTTTAATTGGGTTTGGGATGTTTGCTAGTTTTTCATGTATTCTGGAAATTAATTTCTTATCACACTTATAATTTGCAAATATTTTTCTCATTTCATGGGTTGCCTTTTTACTTTACTGATAATGTTCTTTGATATATAAAAGGTTTTGATTTTTATGAAGTCCAATTTATCCATTTTATTTGTTGCCTATTCTTTTGTTGTTACAACCAAGGAATCATTGTGAAATCCAATATCATTAAGGTTTTCTTCTATCTTTTCTTCTAAGAGTTGTATAGTTTTTGCTCTTACATTTAGATCTTTGATCTATTGTTGGTTAATTTTTGTATATGGTGTTATGTAAAGGTTCCACTCATTCTTGCCCTTGGATATCCAACTTTCCCAGTATCATTTGGTGAGAACACTGTCCTTTCAACATTGAACGATCTTGGCACACTCGATGAAAATCATTTGGCCATACATGCAAGTATTTCTTTCTGGGCTCTCTGTTCAATTTCATTAATTTCTATGTCCTCCTTTATGCCAGTACCACACTGTATTGGTTACTGGGGCTTTGTAGTAAATGCTGAAATCCGGAAGTGTCAGTCCTCCGGGCTTCATTCTTCCTCTTCAAAGTTGTTTGTCTATTTAGGGTCATGCGTTTCAATATAAATTTTAGGATAGATTTTTCTTTTTCTGCAAAAATGTCACTGAGTTTCTGATAGGAATTGTATTGAATCTGCAGCTCACTTTGGGTAGCATTGTCCTTCTAACAATATTGAGTCTTCCAATTTATGAAAACAAAATGTCTTTCAATTTATTGATGTCATCATTAAGTAATATGTTATGGATTTCAGGTATAATCATTTTACCTCTTTGGTTAAACTTATTCCTAAAATATTTTATTCTTTTTGATATTAATATGAGTTAAAACTTTTTCTTAATTTCCCTTCGGATTGTTCATGGTTAGTGTATTGAAATACGACTGATGTTTGAATGTTGATTTTGTATTGTGCAACATTACTGAATTCATTTATTAATTCTAATAGGTTTGTTCCATCTTTAGGATTTTCTACATATAAGTTCAAGTTATCTGCAAACAGAAATAATTTTACTCCTTTCTTCCAATTTCAACGTCTTTTTTAAAATTCTCGCCTAATTTTTCTGACTAGACCTTTCAATACTACATTGAATAGAAGTATCAAAAGCAGCATCCTTATCTTGTTCCTGCTCATACAGGGAAAGCTTTCAGTCTTTCTCCATTGCGTATGATGTTAGCATTGGGTTTCTCACATATTGCCTTTATGTTGAGGTGATTTCCTTCCATTCTTAGTTAGAATGTTTTTACTGTGAAAAAACATTGAATTTGATCAAATGCATATATTGATTCAACCTTATTACTGATTATAGTTCTATTCATATTTTTGTGTTTTTCTAGTAATTTGTCTATTTCATCTATCCAATTTATTGGCAAACAATTATTTACAGTAATTTCATAATCATTTTATTAGAATTGATAGTAATCACTTCATTTTCTTTTTTCTTTTTCTTTTCTTTCTTTCTTTCTTTCTTTCATTCTTCTTTTAAGAGAGAGACAGGCTCTCACTTTGTAGGCCAGCCCAGGCTGAAATACAGTGGTGTGATTACGGCTTACTGCAGCCTCAACCTCCTGGGCTCAAGCAATTCTCTTTCTTCAGCCTCCCAAGATACTAGGAATACAGATGCATGCCAATATGCCCAGCCAATTGGTTTTTAATTTTTTTTGTAGAGACTGGGTCTCCCCAGGTTACCTATGCTGGTCCAAACACCTGGCCTCAAGAAATCCTCCCGTTGTGACCTCCCAAAGTGCTACGATTAAAATATGACCCATCATACTCAGACTCCATTTTCATTTCTGATTTTAGTAATTTTAATCTTCTCTCTTTTTTTTCTTAGTCAGTCTATTTAATGGTCATCCATTTTGTTGATTTTAACTTGAAGAATCAACTTTTGGTTTCATTAATTTACTCTATTCTTTTTCCATTTTCCATTTTATTTTTATCCACTCTAATCCGTATTGTTTCCTTCATTCACTGTGCTTGGGTTTCGTTTGTTCTTCTTTCATATTCTGAAGTATGACAGAGTTTGCTTCATATCATTCTTTTAAAGGTTTCATGCAGTCAATGAAACAAGAAGACACACACAGGCGAACCAATGTCAGTTGCTATATTACTACCATCGTCATTAGCCTTGAGGTCAAATAGTCCCAGAATCAAATCTCAGATCCACCTATTACTAGCCAAATGACACCAGGAAAGCTTCTACACTACTCTAAGCTTCAGTCTTTTCAATGGCAAAATGGAAATAATATCTACCTGACAGGCTTACTGTGTGAATTAAATGAAGTACAGGTAAACTATTTAGCACAGGGCCTGGCACATAGGACGTGCCCCTCAAGAGTACCTGTTTCCATATATATATAGAAAAAGAGGTAACACATAAAACTCTAGGACATGGTGACTGATTACTTGTGGGAGAGAAAGGAAAAAAGCTAAGTGCAAAGAACCAAGCCTGGCATGTTAGTTTTTACCAACTGAGATATATCCAGGATGGGATTAGACATATAAGATAATTTATCAGGGAAGACACCTCTGAGGGAATGTGGGGCAGGCATGAAGGTAGTATGGGAGAACCCACAGACCACTATGCAAAGCTGACTCCTGTGAAAAAGAAAGAGAACGAAGTTTTAGGTATGAATACAGTTCTAAGAGAGTTTTTGCAAGGCTGATGGGGAGTCCTCCTACCAGGTTCCCATTAAAGTTAAATAGAGCCTCAGAGAACTACACTTGCTTTCATGCCCTTGCTGGGAGCCTGCGGGAAGGAAGCTTTCTGTGTAAACGACGTGGTGAATTTGAAATGCACTGACCTGGGCCTTCTGTCAATTCTGTCCCTGCCATGAAGACCTGACAGGGTCTCATTCATGGTTGCCACACAGAGACACTGCGAAAAAGATGCAACCATGAAAAGGTGGAAAAGGGCAAATTCTAATGACATAGAAAATAGCAATCAGCCTTTCTCACATCTGAAAGCTTTCTGAAATATCTGAGTGCAGTTGAGAATTGACAGAGGACTGATCACCAACTTAGAAACACGGTGAGAGGGGAAAAAACCTCCAAGAATATAACCATCTCCCATCAAATTTCCTACAGAAATAATGCATTCCTTGAAGAAACAATTATAGAGTACCTCATGTTACATGCCTGTTCCTGAGGCTTCCCCCAGTAAAATAACATCACCACCATTCCTTCTTTTATTTCTTTCCATGACAGCTCCTTTAAGAAGAGCACAGCTATCCTGGAATTTTCCGATATAGCAACCGTGATGTCATTTCTGTATTTCAGGAAGACTGGCAGGTATGATGGCCTTTTCTCTTGTTCTGTTTTCTGCAAGGCTGACTGCCATGCTTGTGAGAGGGAAAAGACTTATTTCCCTGTATCTGGGACTGGATCGCCTCCTTCCTCCACCAAACTCCTGCTTCTCAGCACTAATTCCTGCAGTTCCCTTTCTACCTGGCCTTTATGCTCCCTCTACCCCAATGTCGTTTGGACATAATTATCACCAGTCTCTGCTCATTTGTTTCTCAGATTCACATGAGAAACACAATTCCACATTATGAAACCCTCTTCATTATTTTTCACATCTCTCAATAGTGTAATTCTCTCCATTCCCATAAAGCTCAACCATTTCTCAAAGTGTTGCTTGACTTCTTGTCTCCAGACTTTGAAACCTTCCTTGCATATGACTGCCTCGTTACTTTTCTAAAATCTAGTTAATTCACTTAATCAAGAATCCCCAAGGGTCTACTCTAGCCTATTTGGTAAGTTCACATTTCTTCTATTTACTAATCCTTCTCACTTCCTTTACCTCTACTTCCTAGTATAATTCCTCTATCCTAATTACAACGGTCTTCCTACACATCCCTGCCCCTTCACCCATATAGACAAAAAATTCTTAGCTCCAATGCTATGCCTAAAAACAGGGTGAATGCCCCTCCACCATCTGCACTACAGACTTAACCACACCCTTCATCACAAGCAATCTCCGACCTCATGGAGAACAAAGACTTTAGGATTAGCCTGTGTACCTGAGACTCAGAACAAAACCTATGTGTGGTTGAGACTTTTTCCTGATGACCAATTCACGTGTTCAGAAAAGATACAAAAATGAAGATGGCAAAGTCCCTACCCCAGGGGACATAAAGCCTAAGACAGGGAATGAGACCTGAAAGCAATCATGATACCAAAATAGAAAAAAAAGTGAAGGCCACAAGAAACCAGAGAAATCTGATGGGAAATACAGCTACACATTGGAATCAATGGAAAATATTATTAAAAGTGGATGCTCAAGCCCCACCCATGAGTTCCAGTTTAAAAGTCTGGAGAGCGACCCAAGCACTGGTAATTTTTAAGTCTCCCCTGATACTGCAAACATGTAACGAGGAAGGAGAACTCCTGTTGTAATAGGTAGAACTTAAAACTAAATCAATGATTTTCAGCTAGAAGTACTGGTATTACCTAAAGACCTTTTTCAACATAAACAAGACTATACTTTTGTGGCCCCAATTATTAATGGGCTACACCAAGAACTCAATAATCCAGTTGGGAAACAGAAGCTGAATGGAAAAGCCACCTTATTTGATATATTAAAATATATATAAAGTATTTTCAAATGAGTGATAAGTGATGCGAAACCTTCTCTAAATAATATTTATGGGAATGTTAATAATATGAGTATTCTAGGCCGGCGCGGAGGCTCACACCTGTAATCCCAGCACTTTGGGAGACCGAGGCTGGCAGATCATGAGGTCACGAGATCGAGACCATCCTGGCTAACACGGTGAAACCCCATCTCTTCTAAAAATACCAAACCACACTTAGCTGGGGGTGGTGGCAGTCACCTGTAGTTCCAGCTACTCCGGAGGCTGAGGCAGGATAATTGCATGAACCCAGGAGGCGGAGCTTGCAGTGAGCAGAGATCATGCCACTGAACTCCAGCCTAGGCAACAGAGCAAGACTCCATCTCAAAAAAAAAAATAAAAGAATTTCAAAAAAAATGAGTATTCTAAAACCTCTATGAAATTTCTGGAAATCCAATATGTTATCAGTTATAGTGTCATATGCCACAGAAGTAACTAGATTTCTACATGAACTCTGTCTTTACCATAATAAACCTAATAAAAATCTCATTAGATTTCTAACCATAGCCATTTTAAATCTTTGTCATTCCCAGATAATTGCTATGATTCTTACTGGAAGTATTTATAATCAGCAACAGTCCAAATTTGCTTTTTCTTCGAGGTGATATATGGAAAAAGTCTCTGACAACGACTCTTGAATACAAGTTTCTGATAACTTCGGTATCATAGCACCGGACTCTCTGAGAACTTTCAAACTTTTAATGAACAGACTGATATCTTCCTGGAATTCAAGACAAAGAAGAAAAAAAAACTCAGTTTTATGGGACTAAACAATACAAAGGATAAGGTTTTCATAATTTTTTATTTGAAAATGTGCTGATTCTTTGAATGTTTTTTCTCCAGATTTATGAACTTTCTCTTTTAAGCTATTAATACTTTACAGCAATTTGATAAACTATACTTTTGTAAACAAAAATGAAACATTTGCTTTACTCCCAGTCTGAGTGCCCCAGAATTGGGAAACTATTCATGAGTATTCATATGCTTATGGTAATAAAGTTATTTGCACAAGTTCAGTAAGAATCTACTCTGTTTATAACAGGACACATTTGAAAACACTGGTTATACTACCAAGGCTTTGACTGGGATGTTCTATTTGAGAATATACATAGAATAAACCCATAGGGAATGCAGGCAAAGTCTGAAGTTGGCCTTGGTTTGGCTTCCTAGTCTCAAGAGGTTTTGGAAGTTTAATCTGAGAGTCTTATAAAACTTCTAGCAAAGCAAAATTTAAAAAGAGCCCTATGGTCCCTTGCTACTCTTGCTGCACTTAAGAAAAAAATCTAGGCAACTTCAGTAAGACTCAACCTATTTTGCAAACAAATTCATCCTACTGGAATTATCCTTGGTAAAAATAGAGACTCCTATGTAGAGAAAAATTATATTGAAAAGAAAACTGTAGTACACCTGTTACTGTATTGAACCATTCTTCATTATCTTTGAGTATTTAAAATCCATTGGTAGACTGGATTGGACCCTGAATTCTTTTAGTTTTTCCAATTCAATTTTCTATAATGAAATAATTAAGAACAAGAACAGCTCTGTTAAAACCCTCATGTCTCAGGTGTGGGCCACTCTGAGTTCACCAAATGTTCAACACCATAACTTAGAGAAACTTAAACTGCAAACCAGGACAACAAGTTGATGAGTGTACACTGTGGACAGCTTTTCTCAAGATGTCAGAACAAGACTATCGATCATGATGAAACTCTTACCTGTCTTAATTTGTCCTTGCTTATGCCTGTCTCCTTTGCTTCTCAGAATAATGCTGTACTTAGGATTTCACAAGAAATACCTTCTGAGAGTAAGTTAACAGTGTCAGATATATCATGTGAACCACACCTTTTACTTTTAAGGTGGAGTTTCTGTCTTCTTGCCCATGCTGGAGTTCAATGGCATAATCTCGGCTCACCACAACCTCCACCTCCTGGGTTCAAGTGATTCTCCTGCTTCAGCCTCCCTAGTAGCTGAGATTATAGGCATGCGCCACAACACCAGGCTAATTTTGTATTTTTAGTAGAGACAGGGTTTCTACATGTTGTTCAGGCTGGTCTCGAATTCCCGACCTCAGGTGATTCGCACGCCTCGGCTTCCCAAAGTTCTGGGATTACAGGTGTGAGCAACCACACCTGGTACACACATTTTTACCAGAGATCCTTTAATCCACCCAAAGTCTGACGTAAGCTGCATCTTTAACACACTATTTCCCTCAAGTGTATGGAGTGTTTTTAAGCTTCTATTTCTATACTTGCCTATTCTTCTCACTGCCTGTTTTAATTTAAAGTAGACATGCAATGCTAGAAAATAGAATTGCTCTCCACCAGCTAAACACGGGGGAGCCTGGGCAGTTTCTGACACTTCTTATTGTACATGGATAAATACATCGGGTATTATAGATACTCAGTTGTAAAAATCAACAAATGTGCTGCTTGGTTAAAATGACTAGACTCTTCTGGCTTCTTCTTTGATCTACTCTATTGTAGTTAGTTTGCATCTTGCCTAAGGTGTATATTCCAAACTGTTGATATTTTCGTCCTGATAGGGATACTGGTAGTCTCCCTCATGTGGTGCAATTTACAAACATTTTTATTTGTGTGCAAATGTTTCTGTGCAGTCATCCTTCAAATATCAAATTGTTTCCCTTGGGCTGGAATTCAAAAACTCAAGGAAATGTGTGGTTTATGGACCGGGAGCAGTGGCTCATATCTGTAATCTCAGCACTTTGGGAGGCCAATGCAGGCAGATCACAAGGTCAAGAGTTCGAGACCAGCCTCGTCAATATGGTGAAATGCTGTCTCTACTAAAAATACAAAAGTTATCTGGGTGTGGTGGCGTGCACCAGTAGTTATGTAGGGAGAACCCCTGAAACCATTGCTATGGAATAAAAGATGAAACGATCCTGATTATTGTAAATACAAAATTGCATGCAGGATTGTGTATTTACACAATGCCAGTTTGGGCTGCCAGAATGAGCAAACAGCACGTGGTGTACTTCCCCCTGCAGAGAGCCTATAAATGGACGTATAGTCAGGGAGGTTTCACGTCACCAAGATTCCTATCCCAGAAAAGCAGATATTCATAGCTCTGGGAATGGAATACAACCCTTGTGGAGAGCCTATAAATGGACACATGAGGGGAGCCTGTTCATACAGATAAGGTAGGGTTATAAATGCCCTTATCTTGCCACAGCTCTTCTAGGTCTCTTTGGGGTTAAGGCATACTCCCTTCAGAGAATTTTTTGGTTTACCCGGTTGTCTAGCTTCATGTCCTGTTTCTATTGATTGTTTGCAACCAGCTTTTCCTGCAACTGTTACTGCTGATTAATATCTTGCTAATCATAGGTTATGGATTGACTGTGTTTCTGTTTTAAGGCTCTGTTAGAAATTGCTGATGCACACACTATGCTGTAAATTCTTATCTCTGTATACTGTACTTCTGCATAAAGATGTTATGTTAAAGAATTCCTTCATCCCCATGTGACCATCTCACCTCATAATCAAACAACAATGAATCCCTTGCTAACCTACCGCCACCCTCACTAAACTTAATAATAAATGTTGGTATATCCAGTACATTGGTGGCATCGCAGGACCAGAAGGCAATGACCCCCCTGAACCCAGCTTTCACTATCGTGTGTGTGTCTTTTATTTCTTGACCTGCCAATCCACCTGGGAACAAAGAAAGATACCTGTTGCATGGCGGGCTGCTGGCCAGATCCCGCAATATCATCCCAGCTACTTGGGATGCTGAGGCGGGAGAATCGCTTGAACTCGTAAGGCAGAGTCTGCAGTGAGCTGAGATCATGACACTGCAATCCAGCCTGGGTCACAGAGCGAGACTCCATTTAAAAAAAGAAAAGGAGGAGTGGCGCCAAATGGCCAAATAGAAACAGCGCCAGCCTCCAGCTCCCAGCATGAGCAACACAGAAGACAGGTGATTTCTGCATTTCCAACAAAGGTACGGGGTTCATCTCACTGTGGCGTCTTGGACATTGGGTGCAGGAGAGTAGGTGCAGCCCAACGAGTGAGAGCAGAAGCACGGTGAGGCATCACCTCACCAGGGAAGTGCAAGGGGGAAAAGAATTCCCTTTCTTAGCCAAGGGAAACCGTGACACACAACACCTGGAAAATCAGGTCACTCCCACCCTAGTACTACACTTTACCAAGAGTCTTAGCAAACGGCATACCAGGAGATCATATCCTGCACCTGGCTCAGAGGGTCCCATGCCCATGGAGCCTCCCTCATGGCTAGCACAGCAGTCTGAGATCTAACTACAAGGCGGCATTGAGGCTGGGGGAGGGGTGCCCACAATTGCAGAGGTTTAAGTAGGTAAACAAAGCAGTCAGGAAGCTTGAACTGGATGGAGATCACCGCAGCTCAAGGAGGCCTGCCTGCCTCTGTAGACTCCACCTCTGGGGACAGGGCATAGACAAACAAAAGGCAGCAGAAACCTCTGCCCATGCAAATGTCCCTGTCTGAGAGCTTTGAAGAGACTAGTGGTTCTCCCAGCATGGAGTTTGAGATCTGAGAATTAACAGACTGCCTGCTTAAGTGGGTCCCTGACCCCTAAGTAGCCTAACTGGGAGACATCCCCACTAGAGGCAGACTGACACACCACACCTCACATGGCCGGGTACAACTCTGAGGTGAAGCTTCCAGAGGAATGATCAGACAGCAACATTCGCTGTTCAGCAATATTCACTCTTCTGCAGCTTCCACAGCTGATACCCAAGCAAACAGGGTCTGGAGTAGACCTCAAGCAAACTCCAACAGACCTGCAGCTGAGGGTCCTGATTGTTACAAGGAAAACTAGGAAACAGAAAGGAGATCCACAACAAAACCCCATCTGTATGTCACCATCATCAAAGACCAAAGACAGATAAAACCACAAAGTTGGGGAAAAAGCAGTACAGAAAAGCTGAAAATTCTAAAAATCAGAGCCCCTCTCCCCCTCCAAGGGAGCACAGCTCCTTGCCAGCAATGGCACAAAAATGGAGAGAGAATGACTTTGACGAGTTGAGAGAAGAAGCCTTCAGACAATCAAACTTCTCTGAGCTAAAGGAGGAAGTACGAACCCAGAGAAAACAAACTACAAACGTTGAAAAAAGATTTGACAAATGGCTAACTAGAATAACCAATGTAGAGAAGTCCTTAAACGACCTGATAGAAATGAAAACCAAGAGATGAGAACAATGTGACAAATGCACAAGCATCAGTAACCAACTGGATCAATTGGAAGAAAGGGTTCAACTTGAAGATCAAATGAATGAAATGACGCGAGAAGAGAACTTTAGAGAAAAAAAGTAAAAAGAAATGAACAAAGCCTCCGGGAAATTTGCGACTATGTGAAAAGACCAAACCTACATCTGATTGGTGTACCTGAAAGTGACTAGGAGAATGAAGCGAGTTGGAAAACACTCTGCAGGATATTATCCAGGAAAACTTCCCCAACCTAGCAAGGCAGGCCAACATTCAAATTCAGAAAATACAGAGAATACCACAAAGATACTCCTCGAAGAAAGCAACTCCAAGACATATAATTGCCAGATTCTCCAAAGTTGAAATGAAGGAAAAAATGTTAAGAGTAGCCAGAGGAAGGTAGGGTTACCCACAGAGGGAAGATAGAGACACAAAAACCCCTCAAAAAAATCAACGAATCCAAGAGCTGGTTTTTTGAAAAGATCAACAAAACTGATAGACCACTAGCAAGACTAATAAAGAAGAAAAGAAAGAAGAATCAAATAGACACAATAAAAATTGATAAAGTGTGTATCACCACTGACCCCACAGAAATACAAACTACAATCAGAGAATACTATAAACACCTCAATACAAATAAACTAGAAAACCTAGAAGAAATGAATAAATTCCTGGACACATACACTCTCCCAAGACTAAACCAGGAAGAAGTTGAATAATTGAAGAGACCAATAGCAGGCTCTGAAATTGAGGCAATAATTAATAGCCTACCAAACAAAAATAGTGCAGGACCAGACAGATTCACAGCCGAATTCTACTAGAGGTACAAGGAGGAGCTGGTACCATTCCTTCTGAAACTATTCCAATCAATAGAAAAAGGGAATCTTCCCTAACTCATTTTATGAGACCAACATCATCCTGATACCAAAGCCTGGCAGAGACACAACAAAAAAAAAGAGAATTTTAGACCAATATCCCTGATGCAAAAATCCTCAATAAAATACTGGCAAACCGAAACCAGCAACACATCAAAAAGCTTATCCACAATGATCAAGTGGGCTTCATCTCTGGGCTGCAAAACAGGTTCGACATATACAAATCAATAAACGTAATTCAGCATGTAAACAGAATCAAAGACAAAAATCACATGATTATCTCAAGAGATGCAGAAAAGGCCTTTGACAAAATTCAACACCCCTTCATGGTAAAAACTCTCAATAAATTCGGTATTGATGGAACGTATCTCAAAATAATAAGAGCTCTTTATCACAAACCCACAGCCGATATCATAGTGAATGGGCTAAAACTGGAAGCATTCCCCTTGAAAACTGGAACAAGACAGGGATGCCCTCTCTCACCACTCCTATTCAACAGAGTGTTGGAATCTCTAACCAGGGCAATCAGGCAAGAGAAAGAAATAAAGAGTATTCAATTAGGAGAAGCGGAAGTTAAATTGTCCCTGTTTGCAGATGACGTGATTGTATATTTAGAAAAACCCATCGTCTCAGCCCAAAATCTCCTTAAGCTGATAAGAAACTTCAGAAGAGTCTCAGGAGACAAAATCAATGTGCAAAAATCACAAGCATTGTTATACACCAATAACAGACAAACAGAGGGCTAAATCATGAATAAACTGTCATTCACAATTGCTTCAAAGAGAATAAAATACCTAGGAATCGAACTTACAAGGGATGTGAAGGACCTCTTCAAGGAGAACTGCAAACCACTCCTCAATGAAATAAAAGAGGACACAAGCAAATGGAAGAACATTTCATGCTCATGGATAGGAAGAATCAATATCATGAAAATGGCCATACTGTCCAAGGTAATTTATAGATTCAATGCCATTCCCAGTAAGCTAGCAATGACATTCTTCGCAGAATTAGAGAAAACTACCTTAAAGTTTATAAGGAATCAAAAATAGCCCGCATTGCCAAGACACTCCTAAGCGAAAATAACAAAGCTGGAGGCATCACGCTACCTGACTTCAAACTTTACTACAAGGCTACAGTAACTAAAACAGCACGGTACTGGTACCAAAACAGAGATATAGACCAACGTAACAGAACGGAGCCCTCAGAAATAATACCACACATCTACAACCATCTGATCTTTGACAAACCTGACAAAAACAAGAAATGGGGAAAGGATTCCCTATTTCATAAATGGTGCTGGGAAAACTGGCTAGCCATAAGTAGAAAGCTAAACTGGATCCCTTCCTTACACCTTAAACAAAAATTAATTCAAGATGGATTAAAGACTTAAATGTTAAACTTAAAACCATAAAAACCCTGGAAAAATACCTAGGCAATACCATTCAGGACATAGGCATGGGCAAGGACGACATGTGTAAAACACCAAAAGCAATGACAACAAAAGCCAAAATTGACAAATGGGATCTAATTAAACTAAAGAGCTTCTGCACAGCAAAGAAAAACTACCATCACAGTAAACAGGCAACCTACAGAATGGGAGAACATTTTTGCAATCTACTCATCTGACAAAGGGCTAATATCCAGAACCTACAAAGAACTCAAACAAATTTACAAGAAAAAAACAAACAACCCCATCAAAAAGTGGGCAAAGGATATGAACAGACACTTCTCAAAAGAAGATATTTATGCAGCCAACAGACACATGATAAAATGCTCATCATCACTTGCCATTAGAGACATGCAAATCAAAACCACAATGAGACAAGGCTACAGTAACCAAAACAGCATGGTACTGGTACCAAAACAGAGATATAGACCAATGGAACAGAACAGAGTCCTCAGAAATAATACCACACATCTACAGCCATCTAATCTTTGACAAACCTGAGAGAAACAAGAAATGGGGAAAGGATTCCCTATTTAATAAATGGTGCTGGGAAAATTGGCTAGCCATATGTAGAAAGCTGAAACCGGATCCTTTCCTTACTCCTTATACGAAAATTAATTCAAGATGGATTAGAGACTTAAATGTTAGACCTAATACCATAAAAATCCTAGAGGAAAACCTAGGTAGTACCATTCAGGACATAGGCATGGGCAAAGACTTCATGTCTAAAACACCAAAAGCAATGGCAGCAAAAGCCAAAATTGACAAATGGGATCTCATTAAACTAAAGAGCTTCGGCATAGCAAAAGAAACTACCATCAGAGTGAACAGGCAACCTACAGAATGGGAGAACATTTTTGCAATCTACTCATCTGACAAAGGGCTAATATCCAGAACCTACAAAGAACTCAAACAAATTTACAAGAAAAAAACAAACAACCCCATCAAAAAGTGGGCAAAGGATATGAACAGACATTTCTCAAAAGAAGACATTCATACAGCCAACAGACACATGAAAAAATGCTCATCATCACTGGCCATCAGAGAAATGCAAATCAAAACCACAATGAGATACCATCTCACACCAGTTAGAATGACGATCATTAAAAAGTCAGTAAACAACAGGTGCTGGAGAGGATGTGGAGAAATAGGAACACTTTTACACTGTTGGTGGGATTGTAAACTAGTTCAACCATTATGGAAAACAGTATGGCGATTCCTCAAGGATCTAGAACTAGATGTACCATATGACCCAGCCATCCCATTACTGGGTATATACCCAAAGGATTATAAATTATGCTGTTATAAAGACACATGCACACGTATGTTTATTGCGGCACTATTCACAATAGCAAAGACTTGGAATCAACCCAAATGTCCATCAGTGACAGATTGGATTAAGAAAATGTGGCACATATACACCATGGAATACTATGCAGCCATCAAAAAGGATGAGTTTGTGTCCTTTGTAGGGACATGGATGCAGCTGGAAACCATCATTCTTATCAAACTATCACAAGAACAGAAAACCAAACACCGCATGTTCTCACTCATAGGTGGGAACTGAACAATGAGATCACTTGGACTCAGGAAGGGGAACATCACACACCAGGGCCTATCATGGTGGGGGGAGGGGGGAGGGATTGCACTGGGAGTTATACCTGATGTAAATGACGAGTTGATGGGTGCAGCACACCAACATGGCACAAGTATACATATGTAACAAACCTGCACGTTATGCACATGTACCCTACAACTTAAAGTGTAATAATAATAAATAAATTTAAAAAAAAAAAAACCACAATGAGATACCATCTCACACCAGTTAGTATGGCGATCATTAAAAAGTCAGGAAACAACAGGTGCTGGAGATGATGTGGAGAAATAGGAACACCTTTACACTGTTGGTGGCACTGCAGACTAGTTCAGCCATAGTGGAAGACAGTATGGCAATTCCTCAAGGATCTAGAACAAGAAATACCATTTGTCCTAGCCATCCCATTACTGGGTATATATCCGAAGGATTATAAATCATGCTGCTATAAAGAGACATGCACACATGCGTTTATTGTGGGAGTATTCACAATAGCAAAGACTTGGAACCAATCCAAATGACCATCAATAACAGACTGGATTAAGAAAATGTGGCACAAATACACCATGGAATACTATGCAGCCATAATAAATGATAAGTTCGTGTCCTTTGTAAAGACATGGATGCAGCTGGAAACCATCATTCTCAGCAAACTATCATAGGAACAGAAAACCAAACACCGCATGTTCTCACTCATACGTGGGAATTGAAAAACGAGAATACTTGGACACAGGAAGGGGAACATCACATACTGGGGTCTGTTGTGGGGTAGGGGGAGGGGGGAAGGATAGCATTAGGAGATACAGCTAATGTAAATGACGAGTTAAAGGGTGCAGCACACCAACATGGCACATGTATACATATGTAACAAACGTGCGTAATGTGCACATGTGCCCTAGTACATAAAGTATAAAAAATATTTTTAAAAGACAAAGGAAATTGAAATAAAAAAGAAAAGAAATTATGGAAGCCCAAAATTATGGTTATTGAGAATAATGCTAATTCTTTAAGTTTTGATCATATTCTCACCTAAGTGAGAGTACAGACACTTCAAAATAGAGCCACATATGTTAGACGTTGTATACTCCCACTGAAAATTTAAGGAAGCAGATAGCTCTCAAAACAGATCATATTTTTCTGTAAAAAGAAGATTCCAGTGAACCTGAGTGAGCATAATAAGGAAGTCCCCTCTGCTTTAACTTTTACCAAAAAAAGTGACCTGAAGTACTCTGACGTTAACCAATGAATTTATTTCTATGGCTTTGTTTACTGATCTGCATTTGTCAAAACCCATTGTTTTGTTATTGTATTGCCCAGGGGAAGTTATCACCGTATCTGTAGAGAGAGAGCTGCCCCAAATCATAAATGACAAATAAAAGCCAATTACATCTATAACTAAATTAGTTGTAATTTTGTCTTGTCACACATGTTCACAGCAAGCAATGGCCAGTGGAGTCTCTCAGGCTGTATAATTCTCCCCCTGACCCTCCTGCTTTTCTCTTTCACTTACAAGGACCTTTACGATGACACTGGGAGCCACCCAGATAATCCAGAATAAGCTTTCCATCTCAAGATACTCAACTGCATCACCGTTCAACAGTGCTTTTTCCAAGAAAATAAATGCATGTGTTCCAAGTCTTAGGATGTGGATTTTTTTTTTTTTGACAGAGTTTCATTCATGTTGCCCCAGCTGGAATGCAGTAGGGTGATCTCAGCTTACAGCAACTTCCACCTCCCAGATTCAAATGATTCTCCTGCCTCAGCCTCTCAAGTAGTTGGGATTACAGGTGCCCGCCACCTCGCCCAGCTAATTTTTGCATTTTTAGTAGAAACAGGGTTTCACCATGTTGACCAGCCTGGTCTCGAACTCTTGACCTCGTGATTTGCCCTTCTTGGCCTCCCAAAGTGCTGGGACTACTGGCATAAGCCACCACACCCAGCCCGGATGTGGACACTTTTAAGAGGCTATTATTCTGCCTTATACATGTCACTATCATAAACATTACTCACAATAAAAATATGTTTTGCCTTCTTTCCATGTCTCATTTTTCTGTCTGCACAAACCACAGTGAAATATACTAGCTCTGCTAAGAAGTGGTTGGATGACCCTAGGCCACTCCTTTGACCTCCCTCAGGCTCCTTCCTCATCTGCAGTCAGAAAATGACAATGGAAGAGTAAATTAACATGCGTAAGACATTAGTCACAGAGCATGGTACCTAATGAGCCCTCGGTAAACATTCCTTTCAGTCCTTTCCTTTCACCATCCCATTTTTCTTGCCCTCACCCATCTTCTCCTTCAACTCCTTTCTCTTCAGTAACTTCCTCAGTCTAACCTGCCAATCAAAGAGGCACACTACCTATTCTCTCATGACTCTGATGGTATGTTCTTCTGATAGAGTCTGCTGTCCACTCAAGGCAATGGGTATTATTTATATGGAGAGGTCTGTTTGCAACAAGAAATCCTTTTTATGTTCACACAAAATTTATACACCATTTCTCTTAACTTACACATACCAGTATCAATTCAACCCTGTTATTTCATATATGCACTTCATTATTTTATTCTTCAGTCTTTCTCCTTACAACTTAAAAATTAGGATAGCACAAAAACAAAAATAATGGCCTGGGCCTGAAGAGGGTATTCCTATAGCAAGATGAATGCTTTCCTTTTTCAAGATGAATGCTATCTGCAAGGCAGCCCTGAAGCCTATTTCTGGGTTTGGTTTACATCAAAGCCATTTGAGCCTTGGATACATTCTTAGATTCCCAGGAGATAATGATTGTCACGGAAGCCACACCCACTCTGAGTATTCCTACTGTTGGGTAAAATAATGTTTACAGAATGTTGTGCATGAATTACTCCTCCTAAATTCCTCTACTCCTGGAAGTTAAGCTTCCCCACTAACGAGCTTCATCTCCAGCTGGCCTGCCTGGACCCTGACTGGAAACTACCTCCACACTCTGGATGACCAGGGTGGCAATTTTGCCTACTCCCATAATTATAATAGCCCACACACTGAAGCAGCACTCACTATGCAACAGACTCTAGCCTAAGAGCTTTTCATGTAGCTACAGTCCTGACAAAAAATCCTAAGTGCCACCATCCCCATTTCTACAGATTATTTAAAAAAAAAAAAAACTGTGGCATAGAAGTATGTGCCCACTGTCTCCTCACTCCATAATTTAACCTCATCCTCCACTTCATCCGGTAAGAGGACACTCTAAGATTTACGAGGTCTCCTGAATGATATCCACCTTAAAAAATGATTTTTGTCCCATTTACTTTCAGGATTTGACAGCCAGCATTTTGTTTTCTGTCTCATCCTTCACTTATGCACCTGTTCCCTAACACTACACTCACAACTGCACAGCCCTGCATAAAAGCTAGCTTTTAGAAACCTCAATCTTTTTTGGAAAAAAGAAAGGCCAGGTTCCAAGTCTCACAAAAGATCATTTTTTTATTCTATTGTCAACTATTTGCATGGCTGTTCTCTGGCCAAAAACAAATGCACTAGAAAAAGAAAGTGTAAGGAGAAGAAAGTAGGAGGAGGGTGAGTTTCCAGATAGACACACAGGGAAAAGATTCCAAATCTGAAAAATTCATAAAATGCACCCAGGGAGTGTGGCTTTGAGCCAAGACAGCCCCACCTGCCATGTTCCATGGCTGTTGACCTCTTACTTCCTTCTCAACCTGCCCTTCCTGGTCTTGCTTTCTTAGACCAATACAAACAACCTGAGAGCTGGGGTCAGATCAGAGCACACAGCACTGCGTGGTAGGGTTGGGAAAGGCAGAAATGGAAGAAGAGCGTTTCATTTAAGAAGATCTGACTCACCTAGATACACATCAACAAGGCAGGCAACAGATTACTGAAGGGCTTTGCAGGTCTCATGGTGGTTATCCAGAATGACTGACTGAGGCAAGGGTCTTGAACGATCGAGTTTTATTGAGCCAGAGCTTGACACGGCACCCTGGGAAAACATGAGTTGCAAAAAACTTCGGTGGCTTGTGTTTTCTCTGCAGAGGTTTCAGGAGGCTTAGTATTTATACATTTGATTAAAGGAGGGTAGGCAGGTAGGAAGAGATGGAGTGGGCAGAAAAACAATTGATCTAATCTTGTCTTTCTTCTGTGCCTCAGAAAATAAATATTATCAGAATGAGAGTTAAAATACTTCAGTTTTAGGAGCTAGATTTTGATTGTTCGCCCAAAGTTACAATCAGCATGTCTTTCTTTTGCAAAGAAACATACATCTTGAAAGGTTTTGAAGCCAAGAAAAAACAATTTGTTCAGGAAATCGTCCGGAGATGCCTGAGATCTTTGGCTTTCCTGTTTACCCCATTCTTTTACTTTTCTTTCTTTTCTTTTTTTTTTTTTAAGAGACACAATCTTGCTCTGTCACCTAGACTAGAGTGTACTTACTGCCGACTTGAACTCCTGGGCTGAAGCGGTCCTTCCACCTTAGCCTCCCAAGTATCTGAGACTATAGGTATGCACCACTGTACCTGGCTAATTTGATTTATTTTGCTTTGTAAATACTTGGTCTGCCTTTGTTGCTTAGGCTGGTCTTAAACTCCTGGTTTCAAGTGATCCTCCTGCCTTGGACTCTCAAAGTGCTGGGATTACAGGCCTGTGCCAGCACACCTGGCCCCCCCAATTCTTCAAAAGCTCTCAGGGAATGCATTTTAGAAGATCCCTGTGGCCGTATGTTTCATCTGATCCTATATGACTAGGAAGGCTCATTCTTAAGCAGTCATGTCCCATGGAAAAGTGGAGGAAGACAAAGCAGAAAAGGACAATGGGAAGTTGCAGTAACAAAGGGACAGTATAATTCTGGAACCACACTAAGTCACACAACTGCTGCTTCAATTAGAGCAGTTTGTTTGGCAAACATCACTCTAACCCTTTCAGGTGTATGTTGGTTCACCTGTAATGTCTGCAGCAGACTATAGACTAGCTTTTCTAGGGTTTCTGAAGCATCTTCCAATTGCAGTGGCAATCTCACACAATTCTCTGAATTGCAGTCTGAATCCAGGGTTCATGTGTACCTTTTGTGTTGTCTACTCATCAGCAGGAATAAAGGTTGTTTATATATAAGTTGCTATGATTTCTCCAGAAGTTTACTTAAGTCGTCTAGTTTCAGCTTGCAAGGTTTAATCTATCCATCTGAAAAAAGGCTAGTATCCAGAATCTATAAGAAACTTAAACAAATTTACAAGAAAAAAAACAACCCCATCAAAAAGTGGGCAAAGCACATGAACAGACACTTCGCCGAATAAGACATTTATGTGACCAACAAACATATGAAAAAAAGCTCATCATCATTGGTCACTAGACACATGCAAATCACAAGCACAATGAGATACCATCTGACACCAGTTAGAGTGGTGATCATTGAAAGGTCAAGAAACAACAGATGCTGGAGAGGATGTGGAGAAATAGGAATGCTTTTACACTGTAGGTGGGAGTGTAAATTAGTTCAACCATTGTGGAAGACAGTGTGGCAATTCCTCAAGAATCTAGAACAAGAAATACCATTTGACCCAGTAATCCCATTACTGGGTATATACCCAAAGGATTATAGATCATTCTACTATAAACACACATGCACACATATGTTTATTGTGGCACTATTCACAATAGCAAAGACTTGGAACCAACCCAAATGCCTATCAACGATAGACTGAATAAAGAAATTGTGGTACATATACTCCATGGAATTCGATGCAGCCATAATAAACGATGAGTTCATGTCCTTTTCAGGGACATGGATGAAGCTGGAAACCACCAATCTCAGCAAACTAACACAGGAACAGTACACCAAACACTGCATGTTCTCACTCATAAGTGGGAGTTGGACAATGAGAACACATGGACACAGGGAGGGGAACATCATACACTGGGGCTTGTTGGAGGGTAGAGGGCTAGGGGAGGGATAGCATTAGGAGAAATACCTAATGTAGATGATGGGTTAATTGGTGCAACAAAACACCATGGCACGTGTATACTTATGTAACAAACCTGCAGGTTCTGCACATGTATCCCAGAACTTAAAAGTGTAATTTTAAAAAATGATACAAAATTGAAAAACACAGTTTAAATTTATATAATACCAAAATGGAGGAAAAATGTAAGAAAATTCTGAAACCATTAGTTTTGAAACTTCTGGCCAGGAAAAAATGTACAATTCAGTCCAAATTGTAGGTAAATAACAAAATTCAAAAAAAAATGAACACATCTAAAATTTAATAATTGTTGTTCTGTTGTTTTCCCCTGAAAAATAATTTTCCCCCTCCTGTTTCCCATTTTATGAAATAGAAATCATTTGGCACCAATGTATTTCCAAAATAAGTTTTAGCCTTATACATGGATTGTTTACATAAAGTGCAACAAGAATGTAGATTCAAGGCCTCTATTAATACATATATGTTTTTATATATACATGAATATATATATATATTCTACCATGTAGAATGGCACTAAAGTATATTAGTGGCAGCAAATCTGTACAAGTCTGCAGTAGCCTCAATTCTTGTTTCTTCAGAAGAAAGAATTCAACGGAGGGTCATAAGACAGAAGAAGAGACTGAGGCAAGTTTCACAGCAAGAGTGAAAATTTATTTAAAAACTTTAGAGCAGAAATTAAAGAAAGTAAACTACACTGAAAATAGGACCAAACAGGTGATGAGATTTCATGCGTTTGGTTTGACCTTTGACTTAGGCTCTTGTATGTTGGCATAATTCTGGAGTCTGTATCTCTTCTCCCCTGATTCTTCCCTTCAAGTGGGCTGTCTGCATGTGCAGTGGCCCACCAGCACTTAAGAAGGGAGCCTGTGTAGTGTGTTTCCTGGAGTACAGTTGGAAAACAGAGACCAAAATAAAAGCTATATATGTCAATAAAATTGGTCTCCTTATAAAATCCTGTTATAAATTTCTATCATTGTTGTATTACCTTGGCATCTATTTTTAATCTTCCTTGAACACACCCAAATTCTCTCTCTCTTTTTCTCTCTGTCTCTCTCTCTGCATTGAGATGTAAATTTACTACTTACTTTCACTAAAACTCAGCAAGGTCTTCCTCAGATAAATGTTAACTTTTTCTACTTACAAGAGCACAATTTAAACCCAACTTTTTTTTTCTATAATAGTGAACCTTATGGGCTCCATGCATAAAGTTTTAAAATCAAAAATCTGAAGTATTTCTGTATCACTATCTTTATGTGCAAATGTATATGTTCTATGTTGTATCATATATATGTATATGTCCATACCTATGTTTATATATTGTTTATATATGGTATCAAATTAATACAAATATAAATGAGTACTCATCAAGTAAATAATCCCAAATGCTTTTCAACACATGCGATTTTAGTAATCTTCAATAACGGAAGAACACCTCAAATGAGCATGCATACCTATCTGCAGCCTCCTTAAAAAAAATTATCAGCCAAGAATTTTATATCCAGCAAAACTAAAGTCCATAAATAAAAAAAAAGATAACAGTCTTTTTCAGACAAACAAATACTGAGAGAATTTGCCACTACCAAGCCAGCACTACAATAACTGCTAAAAGGAGCTCCGAATCTTGAAACGAATCCTGGAAACACATCAACACAGAACCTTTTTAAGCATGAATCTCACACGACCTATAAAACAAAAATACAATAAATAACTGAATAAAACCAAGGTATCCAGGCAACAAATAGCAGGATGAATGGAACAGTACCTCACATCTCAATACTAACATTGAATGTAAGCAGTCTAAATGCTCCACTTAAAAGACACAAAATTGTAGAATTGATAATAATGCACCAAGCAAGTATCTGCTGCCCTCAAGAGACTCACATAACCATAAAGGGTCATATAAACTTAAGGTAAAAGGGTAGAAGAAGATACCCCATGCAAATGGCCACAAAAGTGAGCAGGAATAACTATTCTTATATCAGAAAAAACTAACTTTAAAGCAACAGCAGTTAAAAAGGACAAAGAGGGACATTATATAATAATAAAAGGACTTGTCCAACAGGAAAATATCACAATCCTAAATATATATGCACCTAGCACTGGAGCTCCCGAATTTATATAACTATTACTACTAGACCTAAGAAATGAGATAGACAGTAATACAATAATCCTGAGGGACTTCAGTACTCCACTGACACCACTAGAGAGGTCATCAAGAGAGAAAGTCAAGAAAGAAACAAAAGATTTAAACTATGCCCTAGAGCAAACAGACTTAAGATATATTTACAGAATATTCTACCAAACAACCCAGAATGTATATTCTATTCATCAGCACGTGGAACTTTCTTCAAGATAGGTAGTATGATAGGCCACAAAACAAGTCTCAAAAAATTTAAGAAAATTGAAATTGTATGAAGTATTCTCTCAGACAACAGTAGAATAAAACTGGAAATCAACTCCAAAAGGAACTTTCAAAACCATGCAAACACATGGAAATTAATAACTTGCTCCTGAATGATCATTGGGTCAAACATGAAATCAAGAAAATTAAAACTTCTTTGAACTGAACAATAATGATGCATCCTATCAAAACATCTGGAATTCTGCAAAGAGTATGCTAAAAGTTCATAGCCTTAAATGCCTACATCAAAAAGACTGAAAGAGCACAAGTAGACAATCTAAGATTACATTTTTAGAAATTCAAGAAACAAGAACACACCAAACCCAAACCCAGCAGAAGAAAGAAAATAACCAAGATCAAATCAGAATTAAGTGAAGTTGAAACAAAATCATAGAAACTATAAGATCACTCAAAGGTACTATGAACACATTAATGTGCATAAACTAGAAAACCTAGAGTAGATGAATAAATTCCTGGAAATATAAAACCTTCCTAGATTAAATTAGAAAGAATTAGAAACCCTGAACAGGCCAACAAAAACCGGCAAGATTGAAAAGATAATTTAAAAATTAACAACAAAGCAAAACAAATTCAAGGATGATTCCACATATTAGAGAAAGATGGAATTCTCCCTAAATCATTCTATGAAGCCAGTATCACCCTAATACCAAAACCAGAAAAGGACATAACAAAGATAACAATAGACCAAAATCCCTGATGCACACAGATGCAGAAATTCTTAACAAAATACTAGCTAACTGAATCCAAAAACACGTCAAAAACATAATCCACCATGATCAAGTAGGTTTCATATTAGGGATGCAGGAATGGTTGTACATACACAAGTCAATAAATGTGGTACACCACATGAACAAAATTTAAAAATCACATGATTCTCTCAATAGACTCTGAAAAGGTACTTGACAACATCCAGCATCGTTTTATGATTAAAACGCTCAGCAAAATTGGCACAAAAATCCACAGCCAACATAATACTGAATGAGAAAAAGTTGAAAGCATTCACTCTCAGCAGGGGAACAAGACAAGGATGGCCACTGGCTCTCATCACTTTTATTCAACAGAGCACTGAAAGTCCTAGCCAAATCAATCAAACAAGGGAAATAAATAAAGGGTATCCAAATTGGTAGAGAGGAAGTAAAACTGTCGCTGTTTGCTGATGATATAATTGCATACCTAGAAGACCCTAAAGACTCCTCCAAAAAGCTGCTAGAACAGATAAATGAATTCAGCAAAGTTTCAGGATACAAAATTAATGTGTACAAATAGTAGCTCTGCTACACACCAACAGTGACCAAGCAGAGAATCAAATCAAGAACTGAACCCCTTTTACAACAGCAGTTACAAAGAAATAATAACTAGGAATGTATCCAGACAAGGAGGTGAAAGACCTCAAGAAAAACTACAAAACACTACTGAAAGAAATCATAGATGATGCAAAACATGAAAATGGACCCCATGCTCATGAATGAATAGAATCATTATTGTGAAAATGACCACACTGAAAAAAGCAATCTACAAATTCAATGCAATTCCCATTAAAATGCCACCATCATTCTTCATAGAACTAGAAAAAAAATTCTAAAATTCATATGGAACCAAACAAAAGCCAACATACCCAAAACAAGAATAAGCAAAAAGAACAAATCTGGTGGTGTCACATCACCTGATTTCAAACAATACTCTAAGTCCATAGTCACCAAAACAGCATGGTGCTGGTATAAAAATAGGCACATAGACCAATGGAACAGAATACGGATCCCAGAAATAAACCTAAATACTTACAGCCAAGTTATCTTTGACAAAGAAAACAAAAACATAAAATGGGTAAAGCACACCTTATCCAACAAATGGTGCTGAAATAATTGGCAAGCCAAAAGTAGGAGAATAAAATTGGATCCCCATTTCTCACCTTATACAAAAGTCAACTCAAGATGAATCAATGACTTAAACCTAAGACCTGAAACTATAAAAATTCTAGAAGATGACATTGGAAAAACCCTTCTGGACTTTGGCTTACGCGAAAAGTTCATAACCAAGAGCCAAAAAGCAGATGCAACAAAAGCAAAAATAAGTAGGTGAGACTTCATTAAACAAAAGAGCTTCTGAAGAGCAAAGCAACAGTCAGTAGACTAAACATATAACCCAGAGAGTGAAAGAAAATCTTCACAATCTATACATCTGAAAGAAAACCAATATCCAGAATCTACAAGAAACTCAAACAAATTAGCAAACAAAAAATCTCATTAAAAAGTCAGCTAGATATGTGAATAAACAATTCTCAAAAGCAGATACACAAGTGGCCAGTAAACATAGGAAAAAATGTTCAATATCACTAATGATCAGGGAAATGCAAATCAAAACCACAATGTGATACCATCTTACTCCTGCAAGAATGTTCATAATAAAGAATGAAAAAATAATAGTTGTTGGCCAGGCAAAGTGACTTACACCTGTAATCCCAACACTTTGGGAGGCCAAGATGGGCAGATCACTTAAGGTCAGGAGTTTGACACCAGCACATACAACATGGCGAAATCCTGTTTATACTAAAAATACCAAAAAAATTACGCGGGCGAGGTGGCACATGCTTGTAATCCCAGCTGCTCCAGAGGCTGAGGCAGAAGAATGGCTTGAACCTGGGAGGCAGAAGTTACAGTGAGCCAAGATCATGCCACTGCTCTCCAACCTGGGTGAAGAGCAAGACTCCATCCATCTCAAAAATAAATAAATAAAAATAATAGATGTTGATGTGGAAGCAGTGAAAAAGGAACACGTCTACACCGCTGGTGGGAATGTGAACTATAAATGAGTGCATAAAGAAATTGTGATGATGAGCATTTTTTCATGTGTCTGTTGGCTGTATGAATGTCTTCTTTTGAGAAATGTCTGTTCATATCCTTTGCTCACTTTTTGATGGGGTTGTTTGTTTTTTTCTTGTAAATTTGTTTGAGTTCTTTGTAGGTTCTGGATATTAGCCCCTTGTCAGATGAGTAGATTGCAAAAATTTTCTCCCGTTCTGTAGGTTGCCTGTTCACTCTGATGGTAGTTTCTTTTGCTGTGCAGAAGCTCTTTAGTTTAATGAGATCCCATTTGTCAATTTTGGCTTTTGCTGCCGTTGCTTTTGGTGTTTTAGACATGAAGTCTTTGCCCATGCCTATGTCCTGATGGTACTACCTAGGTTTTCCTCTAGGGTTTTTATGGTATTAGGTTTAACATTTAAGTCTCTAATCCATCTTGAATTAATTTTCATATAAGGAGTAAGGAAAGGATCCAGTTTCATCTTTCTACTTATGGCTAGCCAATTTTCCCAGCACCATTACTGACCATCAGAGAAAGGCAAATCACAACCACAATGAGATACCATCTCACACCAGTTAGAATGGCAATCATTAAAAAGTCAGGAAACAACAGGTGCTGGAGAGGATGTGGAGAAATAGGAACACTTTTACACTGTTGGTGGGATTGTAAACTAGTTCAACCATTATGGAAAACAGTATGGCGATTCCTCAAGCATCTAGAACTAGATGTACCATATGACCCAGCCATCCCATTACTGGGTATATACCCAAAGGATTATAAATCATGCTGCTATAAAGACACATGCACACGTATGTTTATTGCGGCACTATTCACAATAGCAAAGACTTGGAATCAACCCAAATGTCCATTAGTGACAGACTGGATTAAGAAAATGTGGCACATATACACCATGAAATACTATGCAGCCATCAAAAAGGATGAGTTTGTGTCCTTTGTAGGGACATGGATGCAGCTGGAAACCATCATTCTCAGCAAACTATCACAAGAACAGAAAACCAAACACCGCATGTTCTCACTCATAGGTGGGAACTGAACAATGAGATCACTTGGACTTGGGAAGGGGAACATCACACACCGGGGCCTATCATGGGGAGGGGGGAGGGGGGGAGGGGGGAGGGATTGCATTGGGAGTTATACCTGATGTAAATGACGAGTTGATGGGTGCTGACGAGTTGATGGGTGCAGCACAGCAACATGGCACAAGTATACATATGTAACAAACCTGCACGTTATGCACATGTACCCTAGAACTTAAAGTATAATAATAAAAATAAATAAATAAAATAATAAAAAAATAAAAAAAGAAATTGTGGTATATATATGATTGAATACTACTCAGCCATAAAAGGAATGCATTAATGGCATTCGCAGCAACCTGGAAGAAATTGGAGGCTATTATTCTAAGTGAAGTAACTCAGGAATGGAAAACCAAACACTGAATGCTCTTACTCATAAGTGAGAGTTAAGCTATGAGGATGCAAAGGCATAAGAATGATAAAATAGACTTGGGGAAAAGGGTGGGAAGGGGGTGAGCGATAAAAGACTACAAATTGAGTTCATTGTATACTGCTCGGGTGATGGGTGCACCAAAATCTCACAAATCACCACTAGAGAACTTATGTAATTAAATACCAAATCCCCAAAAACCGTCGGAAAGAAAAGATTTAAAAATAAAATAAAATAATAAAAAATTTAAAAACAGTTCCTACAAAATGCTTCTAAAATGAAAAAAAAAAAAAAAGTCCCTGAAGGTCATATACCAGAAACTCTATTATGTTGCCTCTTAATGCGAATATTTCAGCCCACTTGCTCAAATCTGACAACTTTTCAGGAAGCTGCTGATCACCTGTTGCAGGTGTTTTCTATCTATTGTGAGACTGTATCTCCCTGGCACTACCTGCAACCAATTACTACTTTAGAGAGACAGTTAACAACCACCTGACTTGACCATCACCTGGTGATGTTCACTTGACATTTCTAGTGTGTGGAGGTGGAAGGATCTCTCCTGCCCTGCTCATGTCTGACCAGCTACCTACTCTAACACTTTCAGATTTTTTTCTTTTTCTCTCTTTTTTTTTTTTTTTTTTTTTTTTTTTGAGACAGAGTCTTGCTCTGTAACCTAGCCTGGAGTGCAGTGGCATGATCTCAACTCACTGCAACCTCCACCTCCCAGGTTCACACCATTCTCCTGCCTCAGCCTCCCAAGCAGCTGGGACTACAGGTGCCCACCACCACGCCTGGCTAATTTTTTGTATTTTTAGTAGAGATAGAGTTTTACTGTGTTACACAGGATGGTTTCGGTCTCCTGACCTCGTGATCCACCCGCCTCAGCCTCCCAAAGTGCTGGGATTACAGGTGTGAGCCACTGCTCCTGGCATCATATTTCTTATTATCAGATTTTAGGTAGGACAAACACCTGATATTTCTGGCATTTGATTTGTTTTTTCAACCAAAAGTATCCCCCCAAATGAAATTAATAAGCCTTAACGAAGATTTTGGCTTAGCCAAGCATGTATGAGGCATCTCCAAAGAGGTGAAGAAGCAACTCAAAAACTCAAAACTCACACAAATATCAAAACAAATAAGGCTGGGTCCCTCATCCGAAATTCAATCCAGAATGCAGCAGTAGAAGCATAAAACATTTAACTATTAAATGACAAGGTAAAGTGGCTTTTATTCTTATTTTCTCAGAGAATCTAAGACAAGCAGTTTGACTTTACAAAAAAAAAAAATAGCTTTGTTTTAAGTCAGATTTTTGCTCTGTAATTTAGTCAAAAGAAATTTTAAAGCTAGCCATAACACTATTAGTTGTCTTTCTTTGAAATTCAATCCTCTGATCAACCATATGGAATAAGAGTGCTCTAAAATATGTTTTTAAATTAGAAGTCCCAATTTAAAGAATCCATCTTCTCGCCATGGACTATTAGGATTTCCAGTGGTGTATTGATTTTAAGTGACTCGATCCAACAGCCTCTTCAGTGAAAAACCAATCCCAGTGATCTTTTCCCCACCGCAACAAAATAAAATATGTACTCTCAGGAATAGGCTTAGGAAAGCAACAGACTCGTGTTGCCACAGCCCTATCCAAGCAAAAAGACTTGGGGTGACAAAAGTCCAAGATGGATGGGATTTCTTATGACAAGCCCTCCTGGGAGCTTAACACATTTGGAAAACAAAAGAAAAAATAAAAAACCTCAGGCTCTCAGCCATGTTAAGCCTGGTCACCTAATATGACTCAAAAATGATTCCTCCCCTGATGGTGGAGACCAAGAGTGAGTGCTCTGATACACTCACAAATCACATCCTCAATGACATATGACAAGATGAGAGAAAATTTTATCCAGTACCCCCCTTCAGGAACAACAAAAAGGAAAGAGATAAAGGAAAAGACTATTTCTGGGAGGAAATGGATTAAACAATCAAAATATTCACACCCCAACATCACTAAAAAGTACACCAGAATTATTACACCAAGACTAGTACAACACAAATCTTCTCCCATTAATCAAAATTTGGTGGAGGAAACAGTGATTTTTACCATCCAAATGGAAAGAATGCACAGAGAGAAGCCAGGAAACTTGAGACAAATACATTTTTACCCTTTAGCTGGCTTGTATTTTTCTGCATTCCTGCACATCCAAAACAAAGTTATAGCAGTAAATCAAGTTTCAGTGGTAATACATTTCATGGAAGAAAGAAAAGAAGTTCAGTTAGCAAAGCTGGTCCTGTGTCAGTGAAACCTTGCAGGTAGCAGCCCTCAGAGAAAAATCAATGCTAAATGTTTTATCATTAAGGTATCAGATTCAGTCCATTTTTCCCAGATCCAGATAAGGGAAGACATGCCTGCATTAATAATGATTCTCTATAATGTAAATTTTTTCCACAAAAAGCAACTGTGCAGGGCCACTTATATTTGCTGGCCCTCTGACAGGCACATCAAAATTTGTCAAAGAACTATATCGTGGGTTAAAAATATTTTTATTTTCTTCAACTAACAGGTGTTTCTAGAGGTGGAATTGGATGTTCTGCAGTTACAGAACTTTAGCCAATTTCAAGGCTTGCTTCACAATAATGTAGAGCTCCTGTTAGATTTGGATTTGACCAACTGAAAGGGTTTTGGACATTAGACAGGGTGAAGAGTTGGTCAAATCCAAAGGAAGAATGATTAAAAAAAAAAAAAACCCACAAATAGCGATTACACTATTTACATACTTTTGAACACTCTAAGCATAAGGAGAGGTTAGAATGCAGTAGTAATCAGTCATATCTTGCAGCTACCAAATTCTAAAACAAAACCCCAAACCAGCTCCTTAGTTGAGCAGGGACCAAGCTACAGTCTGCTCTCCATTGTCACAAGAGCAGGAAACTCATGTTCCTTTTAGGAAGTGAGCAAGGCTCCATGAGGAGAGGAGTTCCATGAAAAAACAAAACTCAGATCTCAAACAAAAAATCAGAGAGAGCAGGGACCTCAAGAGAAAGTAGGACCCAATTCTCAGAAAGTCACATAATTGGTCAAAACTAAAGCTCTGTAGTTGGTACTGAGCATGAACAAAAAAAGAACCACTGCAGGTCAAAAGTTCTAAACTCCATTAAGAGAACCCCTTCATGGTTGGCAAAATGTTAACCAAATTGAGTGCCTGATTCAAGTTTCTGAATCAATTGAGGTTTATTGGACCAGAGCTTGAGGGCATACCCTGGAAAAACACAAGTTGTAGAAACCCTCTGTGGCTTGTTATGTCCTTGAGGAGGTTTTCAGGAGGTCTGACCTTTATACATCATCTTAAAGGAGGGAAGGCAGGTAGGAAGAGACAAGTAGGTGGAAGAATATTTAGTCTCATCTTGTCTTTATTCTGTACATAGAAAGAAAAAGTATTATCAGTGTAAAGTCTAACAGACTTTAGTTTTAGGAGCTAGACTTAGATTGCACACTTAAAGTTACAATTGAAGTAACCTTGCTTTATGGGAGAATGTACACCTTAAGATGAAGATGAAAATGAAGAGGAAAAAACCTGCTATGCACTGGAGACCTTTATATTTGCACTTCATTTAATGCTCACAATGACCCTTTAATCATTTACTATTATCCATCTATCCCAAAACATCAATGAACTGGTCCCTTATCTCAGAGCCCATTAAAGATGGAACCAGGACTCAGATTCACATTTCGGAATCTAAAATTCATGCTTCCAGCAAAAGAAACTATCAACAGAGTGAACAGACAAGCTAAGAAATGAGAGAAAATATTTAGAAACTATGCATTTGACAAAGGTCTGATACCCAGCATCTATACAAAACTTAAATAAATTTACAAGAAAAAAAAACCATTAAAAAATGGGCAAAGGACATGGAGAGACACTTTTTAAAAGAAGTTATACATGTGGCCTACAGCACATGAAACAGCTCAATATCACTGATCATTACAGAAATATAAATCAAAACCACAACCAGACACCATCTCATACCAATCAGAATGGCTATTATCAAAAAATAAAAAGATAACATGCTGGCAAAGTTGCAGAAAAAAGGGAATGCTTATACACTGTTGGTGGCAGTGTCAATCAGTTCAATCATTGTGGAAAGCAGTGTGACAATTCCTCAAAGAGCTAAAAGCGGAACTACCACTTGACTGCAATCTCATTACAGGTTATATACCCAGAGGAATATAAATCATTCTACCATAAAGACACATGCTCACAAATTTTCATTGCAGCACTGTTTGCTACAGAAAAGACATGGAATCAACCTATCCATGGAAAAAAAAGAATGAGATCTTGTCTATTGCAGGAACATAAATGAAGTTAGAGAATAATATCCTTAGCACACTAATGCAGGAACCAGAAAATGAAATACTGCATGTATAAGTGGCCACTAAATAAAGAGAATACATGGACGCGATGGGAGTGACACACACCAGGATCTACTAGAGGGTGGAGGGTGGGAGGCAAAACAACAGAAGAAAAAATAATTATTGAGTGTTAGCCTTAGTACCTAATTGATGATATAATCTGTACATCAAACCCCGTGACATGGGTTTACCTATATAACAGACCTACACGTGTACCCCTGAAACTAAAACAAGCATTTTTTAACAACCACAATGAATTTCAAATATCAACAATTTAATCTCTAATCCTTCTGCATTCAAAATGTTAAGATTTGTTTTAAAAAGAAAACTTTTAATGAGCAGAATAAATTAGCTTCTTTTTTCTAAAATAATAATAAAATATAACTTGTATTTCACTCTACACAATTGTACCTACCAGAATTCAAAGAAAGGAAAGTTGGTTGCCTCTAACATAAATAACCATACAGACGTCATTGAAGAGACAGGGTCTGAAATGGGCCTTAGGACAAAAACAATTAAGGAGGTTGAGTGTCTGAGTCGGACCGGCAGACCCTGAAACAGCAACAGATGAACAAATATACTCAGACACAAATATCCAACGAAACATGGGGCTGGGCTGCCTAGCCACTCAAACATACCAAGAAAGTTTCGGAAAAGAGTTAGCAGCAATGGCCCCAATCAGCCTGCTAAGTTTGCATTTATTTAGTACAGATTAAATTACAAGCATCTTGAGTAAACATCACTAGAGGGTAATTGACATTACCAACCTCCCAAGTAGAGAGCAATCACGAACCTGCAGATAATCAAAGGGTGTTCTTTTTTTTTTTTTTTTTTTTTTTTGAGATGGAGTCTCGCTCTGTCGCCCAGGCTGGAGTGCAGTGGCCGGATCTCGGCTCACTGCAAGCTCTGCCTCCCGGATTTACGCCATTCTCCTGCCTCAGCCTCCCGAGTAGCTGGGACTACAGGCGCCCGCCACCTCGCCCGGCTAGTTTTTTGTATTTTTTAGTAGAGACGGGGTTTCACCGTGTTAGCCAGGATGGTCTCGATCTCCTGACCTCGTGATCCGCCTGTCTCGGCCTCCCAAAGTGCTGGGATTACAGGCTTGAGCCACCGCGCCCGGCCTCAAAGGGTGTTCTTAAGACCACCTGAGTAAACTCCACTACAATCCTATTTATCTACACCTTTTAAGAGAATTCAGCTGCCTTCAGCCAAATCTTTTATTGCAGTTATGCAACACCCCCTGCCCCCAGCCTTCCAAGAAGGTTTGTGACTATTTCCTGTAACTATCTTTATAATGTTTCCTCTAAAATCTTTTCCACTACCCTGACTAAACTCCCACATCTCCCCCTTTTCTGTTTCTCATATCTTTCTCGGAAAAAAACAACAACAACAACAACAAAAGAAATATTTCTTCCTACTTGTTCCCAAAGCTCTAAGTCTAGCTTACCTTCTTTCGGGAACCATGGGTTAAGTGGCACAATTTGCATTAGGTCCCATAATTGAGCCTGCAAAATGAGGATCTAGTAGCTTTAAGCGGTTGTTTGAATACTTTTAGATACTGCTCCTGTTGTGCTGGTAACTGTTGTCCCATGATAAAACCCTACCCCGAACAATCCCTCAAAATTGGAGATCCTAAGCGGGCACCATGACCTACTGACTTATTGACTAATCGACTTACTGGCTTACCAACCTCACAGTCTTCACCTTAGTTTTTGAAGGTTCTGTCGTGATTATTTGCAGCTATAACTCAGACCTGGGCACCAACATGCCAGGTCCTCACATGGGGCACTGTTTGACCGGCAGACCCTGACCCAGCAATGGATGAACTAATACACTCAGACACTAATATCCAGTGAAAGAGCAGGCTAGGTGGCCAAGTCACTCATGGATAGCTAGAAGCATTGGGTAAAGAGTTAGCAGCAGGGGCCCTGATCAGCCAGTGAAGTTTGCATTTATTTAATACAGATTAAATGACAAAGGTCTTGAGTAAACACCACTACAAGATAATTGACATTGCCAACCTCCCCCAGAGTAGTTCCCCCAGCATAAGATTAAATGTTGGTTTTAGGACCGCCTGAGTTAACAAGCTATTTAGATAAACTCCTCTACATTCCTGTGTATCTATGCCCTAAGCTTTTAAGATAATTCAGCTGCCTTCAGCCAAACCTTTTACTGAAGCTACACAAACCCTCAGACTCCAAGAAGGTTTGTGACTATATCCTATAACTATCTTTATAAATTTTCTTCTAAAATATTTCCCACCACCTTGACTGAAGTCCCACAGTTGAGAAGACAGGGAAGGGCATTATACAAGCAAGAAAAAATTAGAACAAGTTTGGCCATAAGAAAGTAAAATGTTGATCAGGTCTTTCAACACATATCAAAAAAAAGGGAGATTAGGGCCATGCTATGAGGACACTGAATGGCAGACTACATAATGGGAACTTCATCCTACAGATAACAGAAGTCACTGGAAAGCTTTGAGAAGGTCACAAACATGACAAACAGCATTTCTGGGAAGATTACTCTGACCAGTATTAGGCAAGATAAGTTGGGAAATGATCTTCAACTTTGGCAACTTAATAGAAATATCTAAAAGATCTATATTTTTTCTTTTCTTTTCATGTTTAATTTTGAAATAATTTCAGACTTTCTAAAATGTTCAAAAAATAGGCAAAGTCCTCACATGCTATTCATTTGACTTCCCCAAATATTAACATTATAGATATGCATCTAATAATCAAAATCAATAAGTGATTATTAACACTGTAAAATGAATGCCTGTAGAGACCTTATCCAAATCCCCTCTATCTTCTGACTAATGTCCTTTATCTGGACCAGTATCCAGTCTAGCATCACATATTGCTCTTCACTGTACTGTTCTCTCAGTCTCCTTTAATCTGGGAAAGTTAGGATTTACCTTTAAGAGCTTCACATTTTTGAAGAGCATTGGTTACTTATTTTGTAGAATGAACCTCAGTTTGGACTTTTCTATTACTTTCTCATGATTAAACTCAGGTTATACACTTTGTACAAGAACACTACAGGGATTATGCTACATCTTCTATATCCATTATATTACAATGCCCTATGATGTCGTTAACACTGATTACTGGGGATGTTAACTTTGATCACTGGGCTAAAGTTCCTCCACTGCAACATGACCCTTTTCCTTGAAACTATTTTTAAACAGCTAATCCCTGGGCCACACCACACATCAGCCAAATCAGATACACTTGAGGGATGGTACAGGTATTGGTAGGCTTTAAATGCCGTACAATTAACTCTAATCAGTATCTGGAAACACAAAAATATGGCGTAGACAGTGAAGATTAGAATCCTGAAAATCAGCTAGGAGACTATTCCTAAGTCTTCTCTTAAATATATATATATAATTCTAAACAAAAGCAAATACATCTGGATTTTGGCATGGACATATGGTAGATAAATAGAGGAAAAACAGAAATCACTTGATGGGGAAAGAGATGAGCGAGTAGACTGCAGTCCAAGTTTTAAAAAAAGGGGGGGAGATCAGGTGTGATGACACTTGCTTGTAATTTCAGCATTTTGGGAGTGAAAGTGGGCAAATCACTTGAGCCCAGAAGTTTGAAACCAGCCTGGGGTTTCACCAGCCTGCGTGAAACACCATCTCTACAGAAACAAACACAAAAAATTAGCTAGGCATGGTGGCACATGCCTGTAATTCCAGCTACTCAGGAGGCTGAGGCAGGAGGCTCACTTGAGCTCACAAGTTTGAGGCCGCAGTCAATTACGATCTCGCCACTGCACTTCAGCCTGGGTAAGAGAGTGAGACACTCTCTCCTTAATTTAAAAAAAAAAAAAAAGTAAAAATAATGTTCTAAGGTCAGATCTAATACAAAAACTGCATCTTCTTCTGTGATGTTTAGATGCTATAATTAAAATAGAACATGGAGGTGTTTCCATAGGAATAGCTGAAAGATTCTATACTTTTTATACAGCTGCATCATATTCTATTGTGTGGATATAAAGTAACCTGTTTAAATAGCATCGTGCTGGTGAAAGTCTAGGTTTTTCCCAATATTTTGCTGTTAAACAAACAATACAGTGAATAACCCTGATAAGTGTCATTTTTCATGACTGAGAGTGTGATAAATTTTTCCCAGTAAAGTTTGGGAGGCAAAAATACATATTTTTTTAAATTTTGATATGTATTAAGAAATTTTACTCTACAAGGTTTGTACATATTTTTATGTTCCAAGAAACGTAGGGGAGTGTAATATCACCTCAGTTGCTCTCACACAAAGGTCCTGAGTGACAGGACCTTTAGGGACACAAGCACAGGGCCATATCCCTGGTGCCCACACGGGGCAGGGGCCTCTGGATCCTGGGAAGCTCCAGAAAAGGTTAGGATGCCCTCTAGAGGATACGCTGCTAAGGATCAGAAAGGGGCCAAAGAAGTTGAGAGATTACAGCAGGTCTTAAACTAAGGGAAAGTTCAAGTGGAGGATATTAAGGTTCAAGGAGCAAGCTGAAGTGAGAAAGTGGTAGAGACTGATGGAAGGAGAAGGTAAAAAGCTCCAGGGAAGTTAGGGGAGGCACATCAGGGCTCTCCACTCCTCCTCAGCATTGAACTTTGTAGTGGTCATACTGGTGGGGCTCTGTGAGCTCTAGAATGTCCAGCACTATCTGGGGACTCTACCCACTCAAGGCCAGCAGGACTCCCTTCCCCAGCTCTGACAATCAGCAATGTCTCCAGACTTTGCCAAATGCTTTTAAAAATGAAAATATTGCCCCTGGCAGAAGCATTAATCTACACTAATCTGTAAAAGCAAATCACCACTAAAATCCATCACCTCTTGGTAGAAGAATTACAAGTGTGAGATGGGTAAAATGGAGGTCTTCAATATTTACTGAACTTTTACTTAATCAGCAATTTGATGTCCCGGAAGGCATGTTTAGGGGTGATGCCACATGGCTGCCTGTACCTCACAGCAGAAAGGGTATGGGTTTTCCAAGGGTCTGTATTCATGAACTGGAAAGGTCTGGAACTGGGAAAGGTAATGACAAGCAATGGGTTACGTTAAAAAGTGTGATGTAGGGAATTCTGTAGATATTGGGAGAAAAAAATACACAATGTAAACCCAAATCCCATTCCGATTCTCTCACCATCTTAGGGCCATCTTGGCTATCTATGAATGGTAGCATTTAGGTCCCTGGCCTGTACACTGTCTGGTTCGGGGACCTAAAGGCTCTCTTATTATGAAGAAAGAAGACGTTTTGAACATTTTCATCCTTCACTCATTCACCTCTCACACCCATCGACCTCTCAAACCTCTTGCCACTCCTGGATTTCATTCTCAATTTACTGAGCTCCATATCTGTCTCTCATCCATTCCAACATGTGGTGGGTCCAGATGGTGGCTTCTGCCCATGATTTTATAAAAAAAAAAAAAAAAAAAAAAAAAAGACTTTCAAAATTACTTTGCCTGACACCTCCTTAAACTGACCTCCACCTGCAGCCCCATGATCATACCAGCAGCATTTGGACATGTTTTCTGGTAGCCAGATGCTTTCCATCTCTCATTAGGAAATGAGATTCTCTCCACCCTTCATAAAGATTTCCCAGTAGAAATGAACACAGAGACACTGCCCGTGTGCTCCCAAAGAAAATGGTTTCTATAAGAACATGTGAAAGCTGCAATTATAGAAACGACAACCTAAAACATACATTATGTAGATGATTCTCACCATTCCTTTAAGAGATACATTGTAAAACATGACATTAATAATTATTTGAGAAGAATAAGGCATGCATACTATTTTCTTAAATTAATTTTAATAAGGTGGTTCCTCCCATGTGCCAAGGCTAGGCCTCTGAACAAAATTCTCCATCTGCAGTGGCAATGCCTGAGAGGATGACATGGACTTAGGCCTGATATGCAGCCATTCCTGCCTATCCTGCCCCTGATGCAGGACAGTACCATCCCAGGGCCCAAATCTCCTGCTGAAGAGCTGAGAGAGAAAATGGAATATCCAAAGCCTCTTACCTTTTTCCAATCCACTGCAATGGGTACCAGTGTAGTCCATTTGCCCCTGAGGACACCCACCTGCTGGTCTTTGGCTTCTAAGAGTCAGACCTCACTGGCTTCTCTGGGTCTCAGCTGCTTTCACTCTGCTGAGTCTTGCTCTTTCACATGGGGGTCACTCCCCTGCCAGGCATGTCTTCCAGCTCCAGCTGACAGGTCAGCTAAACCAGAACCAAGAGAATGAGCAAAGATTTCAATATCTAGTATATCCAGCAGAGATGCAACCTGTACAAAAAAATAAAGAAGTAGAGATGCACACACCTTCCCTGACAACATTGTGTCCCAAAGCAATGTCTTCTGTGCCCCTCATTAAGGAGCTCACTGTCCCTCACCACATGGGTAAGTGCTTCCAGGGTCTCTCAATTCCTCAATGGGAGGCAACACACATTTTAACAGAGTACCTCAGCAATGGAAGTGGTGATAATTTACCTACTTTGATAAAGTTCCTGAAAAGATCCCTAGACTGAAAAATTCCCCTCTGAAAGATGACAGAAATGGTTTTCCAACTGCAAAACATTGGCCTCCTTGCTTTTAAAAAAGTATCCTTGAAAGAGCCAAAACAATTTTGCCAAAATAAATTGCAGAAATTGAATTTTCTTATTTCAACTCTCACAAAACATTAAAACTATTAAAAACAGAAGCTGCTGGTATAAGAATACAAATGGGGTCAAAGGGATAGAATTAAGAGAACAGAAATAAACACTCACCCTTATAGTTTATTGCTCTTGCATAAGGTTGTCAAGATACTTAAATGGAGGAACAAGCATCCTCTCAAATAACGATGTGGAAACAACTAGATAACCACATGCAAAACAATAAACTTAGAGAACTAAACTTCCAACCATATCAAACAATTATCTAAAAATGGATCAGTGAGTTAATTATAAGATCTATAACCATAAAAACATCTTAGAAAAAGACATAGGGGTAAAACTTAATGACCTCAAATGTACCATGGATTCTCAGGTATGACCCAAATGCATGAAAAACAAAAAGGAAAAATAGATATATTGGGCTAAAGATGTAAGCCTTTTGTGCATCAAAGGATATTATCAGGAAAATAAAAAGACCAAACACAGAATGATACATAATAGTTGCAAATCACATAGACAATAGTTTCAAGCCCAGAATATATAAAAGACTGCTACAACTCAATAACATAAAGACAAACCACCCAATTTATATAAATGGGCAAAGGACTCAAATGGACATTTCTTCAAAGAAGATATGCAAATCATCAAGAGGGACATGAAAAGAATCTCAACATCATTAGTCATTAGGAAAATACAAAGTCAAAGCCACAAGGAGATACCACATTACACCTACAAATATGGCTACTATTCTTTTAAAATGTTAAATAACAAGTGAAAGCCTTATGTAGAATTTGGAATCCTCATACATTGCTGGTGAGATTATAAAAAGGTACAGCCACTAGGAGAAACAGTTGTGCTGTTCCTCAGGAAGCTAATCATAGAATTCTCATATGAAACAGCATCCATTCCTCGGTATATATCCAAAGAATTGAATCCAGGGACTCAAATAGGTACTCTCATGGGAATGTTGATTGCAGCATTACTCACAAAAGATAAAATATGAAAACGATCTAAGTGTTCATCAACACATGAATAAACAAATGTGGTCACACATACAACAGAATGTTAATCTGCCTTAAAGAGGAATGAAGCTCTGACATCCGCTGGAACATGCATGGTCTTTGGAAACATTATGCTAAGTGAAATATGTCAGAAACAAAGTAACATATATGTATAATTCCATTTACATGAAACATCAAGAATAGAGACAGAGTAGAGATGATCAAGGTCTAGGGTGGAAAATACAGGGAGTTATTATTGTTTAAAAGATACAAAGTTTCCGTTTAAAATGATAAAAATTTTCTAGGAAAAATAGTGGTGATGGTAACTGAACACTGTGTATGTGTTTATTTCCACTTGATTGCACATTTTAAAGTTTTTAAAATAGCACATTATTCACAGAACTGTGAAAAATCTATTTCTATTATTTAAATCACCCAGGCTAAGGTGTTTGTTAAGGCAGCTGAAGTCCATGAATACGTCATCCGACCCAGTGTTTTCAATGAAATGTATCAGTTTATCAATCAAGTTAGCTGGAAGCTCCTGTCCCCAGAAGAACCAGAGGTCCCAAAACAAGAGCTCCAGCACGGGCTCAACCAGCACAGGTCCCATAGGGCAGTCTCAATGTCAGGCCCTGGATGGCATGTGAGGCTATAGTGATACAACCACAAAGTGAAAGTGTGTTTTTAGTACTTACAGACACTGGGGAGAACTCCGCACACCTGGAGACCACAGATACAGAGGTCAGCAAGCCCAGGCAGGGAGGAGAGAAGAGACCGGTAAGCCAATGGCTTTAGTAAGTCCAGGTGTTACCTGACAGGTTTCCAGCAGGGAGCTTTAATGAATGTGTGTAAAGCAAACAGCAAACACTGGGACTAGGAGATCATGCTGTGACTGACAAGTGGTCACTTTAAATGTGAGGGCAAATGTCAGAATTATCCGTTTAAAGAAAGCAGCTGGAGAGAAGGGAGCCCAGCACACCAAGCAGGAGAGATGCCTCTAAGATTTTATCTCTGGACACAAACTGGAGCCACTTGAACAACCAGACACAGTATTGAAAACTGCCATGGTGACCAAGGCCTGCCTCTGATGTTAGACAAATAAACTTGCACTTTAGAAAATGAATGCCAAGGCAACATGACACTATGGGCACTCGCGACGTCCAGGGACACCAGCAGGGTGTGGTACTGTGCCCTGGAGTCAGAATCCTGGGTTCTGGTCCCTGGGAGTGAGAAAATGAAAATGACTTGTCCCTACTCCCCTGGCATTGATCCTCCCACCCTGCTGCTCCGTCTTCTACTCCCAAGCCCATATGCAGTGCTGAGCCCTAGACATCAGTGCCCCCAGGGTATACACAGTGCCGCCTACTGCACACAAACTCACAGAAGGTGACAAAAATCTGCATTCAGAACATCCAATTGTGAAAGAGAGAGAACAGTGAACACAGAGCCACAGAGACTGGGACTCACGGAGCTGGAAGGTGGTGGAGCTGTAACATAATATATGTGTGACCTCCTGTGAAATGTGCAGATCCTTGTGAAATAAAAAAGGCAGCCTGACCTGGGACTGTGGTCACCCACACTTCCCTTCCGGTCCACCAGAGGGTGGCAAAGTCCCTCCAGCCTGGAACCTTCCCAGGGGATGCCGACCTACCTCAGCAGAACCCATAGCCTAGCAGGATCCACCCTCACCAGGGTCACCTCAGCCCAAGTCCTCAGCATCCTCCATGTTCCCCACACGGACCCCGTCAGCTCCTCCCTGACCTGGCGGCCGCCAACCTAACACCACTGCCTCTGCAGGCAGCTCTTGCTCCACACACCTGCTCCATCCCTGGGCTCAGCTAAAAAGACATCTCCCAGGGCAGCGCTAGTGTACTTTCCCCTCGTGACCTCCCTTCATCCTCATCAACTCTTTCTGTCACTGCTCCCTAAATGCCCGACTCTGCTCCATCTGTCCTGTTCTCTGGGGCATCCCAGGCCAAGCCTAGCGCTGACACAGAACAGGGGCTGCCTGAGGGCCAACAGCCTCCCCGGGAATCAGTCAGGCACCTTGTGACCTGTCTGCATGCTGGACCCCGGGGGGGCTCAGAGCACTTGTGATGGTCACACAAAGGCACCATCCAGGATGTGGCCACCTACCCCCGGCTTTCCCTTGGGAAGACAGACCTCTCCTGTATCCCTGCTGGGAGAAGGGGGTATTATTGCTCTTTGCTCCCAAAATACAACTCATACTCACCTGCCCTCTCAGGTATGAGCAACATCCCTCCAGACAGGCTCTCAGGCGACTGCCTGTTCCTCCTCTACAAAGAGCAGCTCGGCCAGGTCAAAACCCTCAGGACAGACCCCTGGGTATGTCAGCACATGGAGGGCTGAGCCCATCACGACCACGGAGTAAGTCGGGATGAATCTCTCCAGCTCTGAACCCCTGCTCTGTCCCAGGCTCCCCTTCCTGCATCTCAACCAAGTTCCACAGCCAAGTTCCACAGGGTTCCTGGGTAACTCCCCACTTCCTCCTGCGCCACCACGGGGAAGGTGTGGTGTCCACAGGAAAATCAGATGGGCAGAGAAGAGAGGACACCAAAAATGGTCAGGAAGAAAGGAGAAACCCTGAGCCCCAGCTCAGCCACCAGACCCCAGGGAGCAATAGAGTGACTGAGAACTGTCCCTTTGACCATGGGACTCACAGCCCCCACTGAGCAACCAGCACAGGCCTCTCCTCACAAGAGGCATGAGAGATTCACCCTGCACACCTCCAAAAAGGACACTTTCCTCTGAGACACCCAGGTCCTGAATATCCATCCTTGGAAGCTGCAGCCAAGCTAGACACAATTAGAGAAAGGAAGGGTTCCTGTCACCAGGCAACACACAGCTCACCCACAGGACAATGGGGTGTCCCTGTGACAGGGACCTGGTGCAGCTCCAGCCTCCTGCACTGAAGGGGAGAGCCAGATGGGGATGAAAGAGGGCAAGGGGTGTGAATGTGCACCCCGACCCAGAGCCACTGGGACAGCAGGAGGCTGAGGCCCAGGACTGTGCTTGCCCAACCTACAGGGTATGTGTGTGACTGTGTGTGTCTGTGTGTGTCTCTTTTGTGTGTGCGTTTGTGTTTCTGCACATATTGTGTGTCGAGGTTTGGTGACAGAATCACTGCTGAAAAAGGCAGAGGCCTCCACAATTCCCAGGGACCTGACACACAGACAAAAGGAAAAAGAGAAGGAGGGACAAGGAGGCAGGACTGAGAGGGGAGGGGACAGAGACGTGTCCTGGGCACAGACCCCACCCATGAGCCTGAGAAGTGCTCCTGCCGCGGGAAGAGGCTCAGCACAGAAGGAGGAAGGACAGCACAGCTGACAGCAGTGCTCAGAAAGATTCTGGATCCCAGGCTCATCTCGACGGAGAACACACAGGCAGCACAGACCATGGGGGCCCCCTCAGTCCCTCCCTGCACACTACACATCACCTGGAAGGATCTCCTGCTCACAGGTGAGGAGAGAACTTCCTGGGAGAGGACAGGAGAAGGAAGCAGAATGCTTGGATGGGGTCTCCTGGAGAAGATGGGGTTCTAAAAAATAAAAGAAGTCAGCACTTTGGGAGGCTGAGGTGGGCAGATCATGAGGTCGAGTTCAAAACCAGTCTGCTCAACACAGTGAAGCCCTGTCTTTACTAAAAATACAAGAAATTAACTAGGTGTGGTGGTGTGCTCCTGTAATCCTAGCTACTCGGGAGGCTGAGGCAGGAGATTTGCATGAACCCGGGAGGCAGAGGTTGCAGTGAGCCGAGATCGCAACACTACATGCCAGCCTGGGCGACAATACGAGATTTCATCTCAAAAAAAAAAAAAAAAAAAAAAAAAAAAAAAAAAAAAAAAAAAAAAAAAAACAGGAAAGAATTCTCTGTTGGAGCCTGGATAGGGGAGAATATACTTGAGAGGGACAGGGGTCAAAACAGGAAAACCACACTGAACTGGAATTGGTAAGAGGTAGAAAAATCTCAAGTGTTTCGTTTTACTGGTCAATCATCACTGGCCACCACATTTTGAAAAATGATAATAATAACTATTATCAGATGATATTTCACATGAAAATATAAGCAGGGCATGAAACACTGTAGTCAGCAAAAAACTTCAACAATTGGGGAAAGAAGAAAAAAAAAAAACACCCCAGGCGTGGAGAGCCCTGGGAACTCTCACATCTACAGGAGTCTGCAGCCTGTCCGAGGCACTGGGGTGCAACCAAGATCAAAAGTCCCTGTCCTCACGGAGCTCATGCTGTCATGGGGAGGAAGACAGACATGTAAAGAGATCTAGAATGTGAGGTCAGGTGTTGACAAGTGCTCTGGAGGGAGCAGAGCAGGGAAAGGTCAGAAAGGAAAGACCCAGGGTCTGTGAAGGAGGTGTCAGGAAAGAAGTCTAAGATGCCCTGATATAAGCACGACGAGAGAGCAGTATGGAGGGAGCCATGCAGACCCCTGGGCAAGAGGATGCCAAACAGAAAAGTGCCAAGGTCATAAGTGTTGAAGGAATGGGGGTCATGCTGCTGACCTTTATCCAGTAAGACAGTAGGACACACACACAGACAAAAGGTATGTATGTGTGTGTGTCTGTGATTGTGTGTGTGTGGGTGTGTGTTTTCAAGGCTGATGATTGAAGAGACATTCTCAGGACCCAGGGCCCCATATTCTCACTCCCATACATAGGTCTCAATATTGACTGATGCTCTCTCCACCTCGTAGCATCACTTTTAATCTTCTGGAACACGCCCACCACTGCCCAAGTCACGATTGAAGCCCAGCCAACCAAAGTTTCTGAGGGGAAGGATGTTCTGCTACTTGTACACAATTTGCCCCAGAATCTTGCTGCCTACATCTGGTACAAAGGGCAAATAATGGACCTCCACCATTACATTACATCATATGTAACAGACACTGAAATAATTGTATTTGGGCCTGCATACAGTGGACGAGAAACAGTATATTCCAATGCATCCCTGCTGATCCAGAATGTCACCCAGAAGGACACAGGATCCTACACCATACAAATCATAAAGCGAGGTGATACCACTAAAGGAGTAACTGGACATTTCACCTTATACCGTGAGTGATTCCACATGATCCCTGGGTGTTGGGGGGCGGGGTCACTTCTACTTTGCACACACAGGATGGTCAGACCTGGACTGTGCCTGTGTCCCTCTCTGGGTTATGTCCCATGTTGGGGTTTCGGCATTTAGTACAGGACACACACAGAGGAGACAAATCACAACAGATCAGAATTCCTTTCCTGCCTCCAGACCCTGCAGACACTTGCTACACAGGAAGGACAGTCTGATGGGGGGGGGGGGATGCTCATCAGGAGGAGATCAGCCTCAGCCAAGCACCTCATGCCCTCTTCATAAACTTGACCCTGAGAAAGACCCTGGAGAACTGAGTAGGGCTTTGCCTAAGAGGCCCCATGAGATACTCTCAGAGAAGCACAGTCCTAGAAGCCTCAACCCCAGACCCCTGTCCTTAAATCCTTACTCCAGATAAAGCTGAGGAGCCTGTGCCATGGCTGGGTTGTGGCAGGGCTTCCTGGGACCAAGGACTCACCAGCTGTTTGAGGACTGTGTCTCCTGGAGCTGCTCACCAGCCAGGGCTCAGCCCTCAGAGCCTCATCTGGCCAAGGACAGAGTTTTCTTCACCTGACACTCAGAGTGGACAGGACAGAAAAACAAGCTTTGTAGACCATTAGCCAACTGCCTTGTGAGGCTTAGGACACTCCATAGGAAGTCTAATGTCCCCAGAGGCAGAAACAGAAGAGAGAAAATGTACCTGGCAGCAGTTTGTCCACAGGGATCTGACCTAAAGGTGCTCTCTCATGGAAGTGAATAATAATAAATGCTGTTTGTGTGAACACCTCCACTGTGCCAAGCATTAGGTCGCGTGACTGTGAATAATTTTCAGTTTATTCACAGATAGTATGAAAAGCCACAGTCCATTTGCCATTTAGCTTATTTGACTGAGTGAAAACTGAGGCACAGGAAGGCACAGTCACTGAACCAGAGTCACACAAACACAAAAGGCAGATCAGGGTCACATGAGGTCTGTCTGCAGCCACAGGCCCATCCTCTCCTCCACCAGAAGTGACGAATCATTGGGTTCCAAGGACCCCATAGTCATTTATTGGCTCAAATCCTCTCTTCTTAGGCATCCAAACATCAGAGGAGTGAGAGCAAATGGTCAGCTAATTAGTCTGTTCTCCAGAACTAAATCACCTGCCTCAACTGTCAGAGTCAGTGCAAAAAATGTCCAGGCCTCCCCCTGAGATCTTAACCCCTATCACTGAACCTGAAATCCTGTGTTTCTCAAAGTGTCCATGTCACTGGTATGACAGGATAAAAGAGAGGACCTTGTTTTCATTCCCCACTCACACCCCGCACCAGCACAGGACCAGTGAGAGACACACACTCAGGTGCTCTCACATAACAAATGAAGGAATTGAATGAAGAAACGAATGATCCATAACCTCTTTAGAGACTGGATCTTGGATGCAGAAACCTAGGAAGTTCTAGTCACACCTGTCCCTTCTCCTTCAGAGGCTGACACCCATGTTTCATCCCCCCCACTACCTCTTGCCCCTAAAGCCTCCCCACCTCGCGTGTAACTCTGAATCTCCTTGGCGTCTGGAGGGTTTTTGAGGGCTCCCTGATCTTGGACGGTGGAACTGGAGGCACCTGGTCCCTGGGGTTTCTGAAGTCACTGTGGCCCCCGCTGTTCACTGCCACACTGTCTCTGCCTCTCTCTGCTTCTCTGTGTCCCTCATCTTGCCCCATTTCATTCTACCTGGAAGCCCTGTCCTGCACAGCTTCTTCCTCCACCCGTAGGCCTTCCCCAGACAATCCCTCTAACTAGGCTGACTGTTCTGTTCCCTTCCTGCTAACACTGTTGCCTGGCTCACCTCCCAGGAAATGGGAAAGGCATAGAAATCACCTGGAGTTGTCACTCCTGCCAGGCTTCATCTCGAGCCAATGACCCGAGGTCACTAAGAGAATAAGCTTCCACTGTATCCCCACCCAGGGCTCTGTCCCTTTGTGAGGCTGTTCTGTGGACAAGACCATGGGACAGGGATAAGCAGCTCCTCCATCCACTCTTATAATTCCCAGACAAGTTCTTCTGGCCTCCTGCACAAACCAAACCAATTTATCCTGATGATGATTTGCAGTAAAGAAAGATTTTAATGACTCCAAGTCTGCCAAACAGGAGTACAGAGGTTTATTATTACTCAAATCATCCTCTCTAGTGGATCAGGGGTTCGAGATTTTCAAGGATAGTTTCAGGGGCACAGAACTGAAAAATGGGTACTGCTGATTGTTTGGGGATGGAATCATGAGGGCAGAGGGAAATGATGTGCTTGTGCTTGAATCTGCCTCTAGGTGGGGACCACGTGACTGACTGAGCCATTAGTCATGGGTATGGATGAGGTCAGCCGGTTGCCAGAATGCAAGGAATGAGAAACATCTCAAAAGACCAATCTCAGGTTCTACAATAGTGATGTTACCTATAGAAGCAATCAGTTACCAATTTTGTAAAATCTGGCCAAATGACATTTGAGCAGTAAGGGATTATAGAAACTGTGCCTACATTTTAGCAGAACTCAGTTCCCTCCTATAATCTTACTCTCATGGTTTTTCACCAGTTTTACAAAGGCAATCCCTGGGCAAAGTAAGGGTATTAGTTTTATGGAGGAACTATTATCATTCTTGCTTCAAAGATAAGCCACAAATTAAATTCCTCCCATGCTTAGCCTGGCCTATGTCCAGGAATGAGTGAGGACAGCCAGCCTGAGACTAGATGCCAGATGGAGTCAGCCATGCTAGTTTGCTGTCACTGTTGTAATCTTTGCACTGACTCACCAGGGTGTCAGAGGCTGGACAGGTCTGCCGTCTCCAAAGCCCATGGGCTGATTTCACCCATTTCACTCGTGACTCCATACTCAACCTACCGTGGAGCTCACATTCTCCAGTCACTTCCTGGAGATTTCTGGTTTCCTGTCAGGCATATAACGACCTTGAAATTTGTCACTTGGTTCTAGCAGTAAGTAAAAACCTAAACAAACTGAAAAGTCAACAACTTGTTAAAATCTCTCAGAGATGGCCAGGCACAGTGGCTCACACCTGTAATCCCAGCAGTTTGGGAGGCTGAGGTGGGTGGATAATGAGGTGAGGAGATCGAGACCATCCTGGCTAACACGGTGAAACCCCGTATCTACTAAAAACACAACAAATTAGCCGGGCGTGGAGGTGGGCAACTGTAGTCCCAGCTACTTGGGAGGCTGAGGCAGGACAATGGCATGAAACTGGGAAGCAGAGCTTGCTTGAGCCAAGATCGTGCCACTGCACTCCAGCCTGGGCAACAGAGCGAGACTCTGTCTCAGGAAAAAAAAAAAGTGCTGTTAGAGAAATGAAAAATGTTTTTGATGCTTACTGGTAAACTGCACACCGCTGAGGAAAGAATCCCTGGGGGGGCGGAGCAAGATGGCCGAATAGGAACAGCTCCAGTCTCCAACTCCCAGAGCGAGCGACACAGAAGACCGGTGATTTCTGCATTTTCAACTGAGGTACTGGGTTCATCTCACTGGGGAGTGACAGACGATCGGTGCTGGTCACCTGCTGCAGCCCGACCAGCGAGAGCTGAAGCAGGGCGAGGTATTGCCTCACCTGGGAAGCGCAAGGGGGAAGGGAATCCCTTTTCCTAGCCAGGGGAACTGAGACACACAACACATGGAAAATCGGGTAACTCTCACCCCAATACTGCACTTTAAGCAAACAGGCACACCAGGAGATCATATCCCACACCTGGCCGGGAGGGTCCCACACCCACGGAGCCTCCCTCATTGCTAGCACAGCAGTCTGTGATCTACCGGCAAGGCAGCAGCGAGGCTGTGGGAGGGGCGCCCACCATTGCTGAGGCTTAAGTAGGTAAACAAAGCTGCTGGGAAGCTCGAACTGGGTGGAGCTCACAGCAGCTCAAGGAAACCTGCCTGTCTCTGTAGACTCCACCTCTAGGGACAGGGCACAGTAAACAATAACAAAACGCAGCCAAAACCTCTGCAGATGCAAATGACTCTGTCTGACAGCTTTGAAGAGAGCAGTGGATCTCCCAACACGGAGGTTGAGATCTGAGAAGGGACAGACTCCCTGCTCAAGTGGGTCCCTGACCCCTGAGTAGCCTAACTGGGAGACATCCCCCACTAGGGGCAGTCTGACACCCCACACCTCACAGGGTGGAGTACACCCCTGAGAGGAAGCTTCCAAAGCAAGAATCAGACAGGGACACTCGCTGTTCAGAAATATTCTATCTTCTGCAGCCTCTGCTGCTGATACCCAGGCAAACAGGGTCTGGAGTGGACCTCAAGCAATCTCCAACAGACCTACAGCTGAGGGTCCTGACTGTTAGAAGGAAAACTATCAAACAGGAAGGACACCTACACCAAAACCCCATCAGTACATCACCATCATCAAAGACCAGAGGCAGATAAAACCACAAAGATGGGGAAAAAGCAGGGCAGAAAAGCTGGAAATTCAAAAAATAAGAGCGCATCTCCCCCGGCAAAGGAGCGCAGCTCATCGCCAGCAACGGATCAAAGCTGGACGGAGAATGACTTTGATGAGATGACAGAAGAAGGCTTCAGTCCATCAAATTTCTCAGAGCTAAAGGAGGAATTACGTACCCAGCGCAAAGAAACTAAAAATCTTGAAAAAAAGGTGGAAGAATTAATGGCTAGAGTAATTAATGCAGAGAAGGTCATAAACGAAATGAAAGAGATGAAAACCATGACACGAGAAATACGTGACAAATGCACAAGCTTCAGAAACCAACTCGATCAACTGGAAGGAAGAGTATCTGCAATTCAGGATCAAATAAATGAAATGAAGCGAGAAGAGAAACCAAAAGAAAAAAGAAGAAAAAGAAACGAACAAAGCCTGCAAGAAGTATGGGATTATGTAAAAAGACCAAATCTACGTCTGAATTGGGGTGCCTGAAAGTGAGGGGGAAAATGGAATCAAGTTGGAAAACACTCTTCAGGATATCATCCAGGAGAACTTCCCCAACCTAGTAGGGCAGGCCAACATTCAAATCCAGGAAATACAGAGAACGCCACAAAGATACTCCTCGAGAAGAGCAACTCCAAGACACATAATTGCCAGATTCACCAAAGTTGAAATGAAGGAAAAAATCTTAAGGGCAGCCAGAGAGAAAGGTCGGGTTACCCACAAAGGGAAGCCCATCAGACTAACAGCAGATCTCTTGGCAGAAACTCTCCAAGCCAGAAGAGAGTGGGGGCCAATATTCAACATTCTTAAAGAAAAGAATTTTAAACCCAGAATTTCATATCCAGCCAAACTAAGTTTCATAAGTGAAGGAGAAATAAAATCCTTTACAGATAAGCAAATGCTTAGAGATTTTGTCACCACTAGACCTGCCTTACAAGAGACCCTGAAGGAAGCACTAAACATGGAAAGGAACAACCGGTACCAGCCATTGCAAAAACATGCCAAAATGTAAAGACCATCGAGGCTAGGAAGAAACTGCATCAACTAACGAGCAAAATAACCAGTTAATATCATAATGGCAGGATCAAGTTCACACATGACAATCTTAACCTTAAATGTAAATGGACTAAATGCTCCAATTAAAAGACACAGACTGGCAAACTGGATAAAGAGTCAAGACCCATCAGTCTGCTGTATTCAGGAGACCCATCTCACATGCAGAGACATACATAGGCTCAAAATAAAGGGATGGAGGAAGATTTACCAAGCAAATGGAGAACAAAAAAAAGCAGGGGTTGCAATACTAGTCTCTGATAAAACAGACTTTAAACCATCAAAGATCAAAAGAGACAAAGAAGGCCATTACATAATGGTAAAGGGATCAATTCAACAGGAAGAGCTAACTATCCTAAATATATATGCACCCAATACGGGAGCACCCAGATTCATAAAGCAAGTCCTTAGAGACTTACAAAGAGACTTAGACTCCCATACAATAATAATGGGAGACTTCAACACTCCACTGTCAACATTAGACAGATCAACGAGACAGAAAGTTAACAAGGATATCCAGGAATTGAACTCATCTCTGCAGCAAGCAGACCTAATAGACATCTATAGAACTCTCCACCCCAAATCAACAGAATATACATTCTTCTCAGCACCACATCGTACTTACTCCAAAATCGACCATGTAATTGGAAGTAAAGCACTCCTCTGCAAATGTACAAGAACAGAAATTATAACAAACTGTCTCTCAGACCACAGTGCAATCAAACTAGAACTCAGGACTAAGAAACTCAATCAAAACCGCTCAACTACATGGAAACTGAAAAACCGGCTCCTGAATGACTACTGGGTACATAACGAAATGAAGGCAGAAATAAAGATGTTCTTTGAAACCAATGAGAACAAAGATACAACATACCAGAATCTCTGGGACACATTTAAAGCAGTGTGTAGAGGGAAATTTATAGCACCAAATGCCCACAAGAGAAAGCAGGAAAGATCTAAAATTGACACTCTAACATCACAATTAAAAGAACTAGAGAAGCAAGAGCAAACACATTCGAAAGCTAGCAGAAGGCAAGAAATAACTAAGATCAGAGCAGAACTGAAGGAGATAGAGACACAAAAAACCCTCCAAAAAATCAATGAATCCAGGAGTTGGTTTTTTGAAAAGATCAACAAAATTGATAGACCGCTAGCAAGACTAAAAAAGAAGAAAACAGAGAAGAATCAAATCGGCGCAATTAAAAATGATAAAGGGGATATCACCACCGACCCCACAGAAATACAAACTACCATCAGAGAATACTATAAACACCTCTACGCAAATAAACTGGAAAATCTAGAAGAAATGGATAATTTCCTGGACACTTACACTCTTCCAAGACTAAACCAGGAAGAAGTTGAATCCCTGAATAGACCAATAGCAGGCTCTGAAATTGAGGCAATAATTAATAGCCTACCAACCAAAAAAAGTCCAGGACCAGATGGATTCACAGCTGAATTCTACCAGAAGTACAAGGAGGAGTTGGTACCATTCCTTCTGAAACTATTCTAATCAATAGAAAAAGAGGGAACCCTCCCTAACCCATTTTATGAGGCCAACATCATCCTGATCCCAAAGCCTGGCAGAGACACAACAAAAAAAGAGAATTTTAGACCAATATCCCTGATGAACATCGATGCAAAAATCCTCAATAAAATACTGGCATAACGGATTCAGCAACACATCAAAAAGCTTATCCACCATGATCAAGTGGGCTTCATCCCTGGGATGCAAGGCTGGTTCAACATTCGCAAATCAATAAACATAATCCAGCATATAAACAGAACCAAAGACAAGAAACACATGATTATCTCAATAGATGCAGAAAAGGCTTTTGACAAAATTCAACAGCCCTTCATGCTAAAAACGCTCAATAAATTCGGTATTGATGGAACATACCTCAAAACAATAAGAGCTATTTATGACAAACCCACAGCCAATATCATACTGAATGGGCAAAAACTGGAAAAATTCCCTTTCAAAACTAGCACAAGACAGGGATGCCCTCTCTCACCACTCCTATTCAACATAGTGTTGGAAGTTCTGGCTAGGGCAATTAGGCAAGAGAAAGAAATCAAGGGTATTCAGTTAGGAAAAGAAGAAGTCAAATTGTCCCTGTTTGCAGATGACATGATTGTATATTTAGAAAACCCCATTGTCTCAGCCCAAAATCTCCTTAAGCTGATAAGCAACTTCAGCAAAGTCTCAGGATACAAAATGAATGTGCAAAAATCACAAGCATTCTTATACACCAGTAACAGACAAACAGAGAGCCAAATCAGGAATGAACTTCCATTCACAATTGCTTCAAAGAGAATAAAATACCTAGGAATCCAACTTACAAGGGATGTAAAGGACCTCTTCAAGGAGAACTACAAACCACTGCTCAGTGAAATAAAAGAGGACACAAACAAATGGAAGAACATACCATGCTCATGGATAGGAAGAATCAATATCGTGAAAATGGCCATTCTGCCCAAGGTAATTTATAGATTCAATGCCATCCCCATCAAGCTACCAATGAGTTTCTTCACAGAATTGGAAAAAACTGCTTTAAAGTTCATATGGAACCAAAAAAGAGCCCGCATCTCCAAGACAATCCTAAGTCAAAAGAACAAAGCTGGAGGCATCACACTACCTGACTTCAAACTATACTACAAGGCTACAGTAACCAAAACAGCATGGTACTGGTACCAAAACAGAGATATAGACCAATGGAACAGAACAGAGTCCCCAGAAATAATACCACACATCTACAGCCATCTGATCTTTGACAAACCTGAGAGAAACAAGAAATGGGGAAAGGATTCCCTATTTAATAAATGGTGCTGGGAAAATTGGCTAGCCATAAGTAGAAAGCTGAAACTGGATCCTGTCCTTACTCCTTATACGAAAATTAATTCAAGATGGATTAGAGACTTAAATGTTAGACCTAATACCATAAAAATCCTAGAGGAAAACCTAGGTAGTACCATTCAGGACATAGGCATGGGCAAAGACTTCATGTCTAAAACACCAAAAGCAATGGCAGCAAAAGCCAAAATTGACAAATGGGATCTCATTAAACTAAAGAGCTTCTGCACAGCAAAAGAAACTACCATCAGAGTCAACAGGCAACCTACAGAATGGGAGAACATTTTTGCAATCTACTCATCTGACAAAGGGCTAATATCCAGAACCCACAAAGAACTCAAACAAATTTACAAGAAAAAAACAAACAACCCCATCAAAAAGTGGGCAAAGGATATGAACAGACATTTCTCAAAAGAAGACATTCATACAGCCAACAGACACATGAAAAAATGCTCATCATCACTGGCCATCAGAGAAATGCAAATCAAAACCACAATGAGATACCATCTCACACCAGTTAGAATGGCGATCATTAAAAAGTCAGTAAACAACAGGTGCTGGAGAGGATGTGGAGAAATAGGAACACTTTTACACTGTTGGTGGGATTGTAAACTAGTTCAACCATTATGGAAAACAGTATGGCGATTTCTCAAGGATCTAGAACTAGATGTACCATATGACCCAGCCATCCCATTACTGGGTATATACCCAAAGGATTATAAATTATGCTGCTATAAAGACACATGCACACGTATGTTTATTGCAGCACTATTCACAATAGCAAAGACTTGGAATCAACCCAAATGTCCATCAGTGACAGATTGGATTAAGAAAATGTGGCACATATACACCATGGAATACTATGCAGCCATAAAAAAGGATGAATTCCTTTCCTTTGTAGGGACATGGATGCAGCTGGAAACCATCATTCTTAGCAAACTATCACAAGAACAGAAAACCAAACACCGCATGTTCTCACTCATAGGTGGGAACTGAACAATGAGATCACTTGGACTCAGGAAGGGGAACATCACACACCGGGGCCTATCATGGGGAGGGGGGAGGGGGGAGGGATTGCATTGGGAGTTATACCTGATGTAAATGACGAGTTGATGGGTGCAGCACACCAACATGGCACAAGTATACATATGTAACAAACCTGCACGTTATGCACATGTACCCTACAACTTAAAGTATAATAATAATAAATAAATTTAAAAAAAAAAAAAAAAGAATCCCTGGCTTGAGGATGTGTGAATAGAAACTTCCAAAACTGAAACAGGAAAGTTCAAAAAGAGTAGGGGGAGAAATGTGGAACAACACATTCAACTTCATATTTAATACTTTGTATTGATATTGGAATTTCTAAATGTTGTAGTTGTGGGACAACAGCCAAGGATGTAATATACATGTAATGGGAATGCTGGTGGATGCCGGGAGTTGTTGGAAGTGGCCAGGTGGGTGTTATCTGATGGTTTCACTTCCTGTGCCACACACAATTGTTTCCTCATGATGATGCCATTTTCATAAGGTGGGGTTCTTCGTGTGGGGGACACATGAGCCATTGGCATCTCACTTAGACTCTTCCTAATTCACACAAACTGAAACTCTAGTTGTATTTCCTGAGGTTAAGAGAAAATGAAGAAAGCATTTCACATACCTGCTTTGGGCTCCTCCCCATTTTTCCTAACTCTAAACAGAAATTAGAAACAAGGAGTTCTTTCTATATTTACTAACATAACACACATCACTTCTTTAAATTCTGCATCATTCCTCCCTTTATGTAATAGACACACTGGCCAGTTCCGTCCTTTTAACGGGACTCTCTCTACTAAAGGACTTGCTAATTTCAAATCACCTTTGGCATCTTTCTTTGAGCCTAATGTGATCCTGCTGGAATTCACCCCACACCTAAACCTTAATTGGGTATCAAGAGAAATACTGCTACCAGAAATTGATCTTAGATGTTTGGACTATCAGTAAAAAATTTCCACTTATGACAACATTTTAATGTTTCCCCCAAATATTTTTTTGTTTTGTTACTAGAATCAGAACATAACATGAGGTCTAAACTCCTGACAACTTTTTATGGGAAAATTGCTGTATTACAAACTGAATATCCCAAATCCAGAATCCAATATCTGAAATGCTCTAAAATCCAACACTTCTGACCACTGATGTGGTGCTAAAAAGAAGTGCTCACAGGAGCATTTTGGATTTTAAATTTTTCAGATTTGGGATGCTAAACCAGTACATCTACTGCAAATATTCCAAAATAAAAAAAGTTAGAAATCCAAAACACTTCGCTTTAAGCTTTTTGCATAAGGAACACTTTATCTGTATGAACTATAGGCATGAAGCTCTACAGAAGGTCTCTAGAATCTCCTCATCCTGCATAACAGAAACCGCACACACATGGAACAATGCCCTATTCCCACGATTCCAGCTACTGGAAACTACTATTCTACTCTCTGATTCACTCTGGAATCCACTGAGATAAGGTACATAGAGTAGACAAACTCATAGAATCAGAGAGTAGAATGTCTAATGAGAGAAAGTATCTGCAACACTTCTTCCCAAATATTGGTCTAATAGCCACCAAATACATAGGGTCCATGAGGGCCAGACTTCCATCATCAGTTCATGTTTGCCCTTTCCACCAGTTAGTTCTGCACTTGCAAATATCCACATGTATTTCTAGAAACATCCACATGGTCCTCACCTGCCCTCTACAGGGGGAAGGGAACATCATGGACACGGAGCAGGGAATATGGTCTTGGTCCAAAGCTATCAGCTCTTGCCTGTTGCCTTCATTCTTCATTCCTTGGACTCTGCTCTATCTTTAGAGGTCACTGGCTCAAGTCAGTCACTATGAGACAGCTGGGAAAACTGCAACACCTTTTGGCTCCACTGCCTGATCACTGAACAGACCTCCAGGCTTGACTCTGGTCTCCCCTGTGCTATTTCTGCTGAAGTGCTGAGTCCCAAGCCAGGCTTCCCAGTACCCAAAGGGTTTAAGCACAATGGGAAGTTCCATCATCCATCTCTAGGATGTCCTTGGAAAAGGAAGCCGCAGAGAAAGCATACCTTAGGGGACAAAGTAAGACTGAAACTAAGAAGATTCCAGTACTGCATGCTCCAGGTGAGGACCACAGGGTGGGCCAGACAGGAAGTTGGAGAGGGAGGGACTCAGAGAGGCACCAGGAGCTGTGACTGCTGGTCCTGTGTCTTTCCATGACCTAATACTGCTGCTCAATTCACACTTGAAAAAGTCTGTGCTTCTCCCACATAAAGCAGGCAGCCTCACAATCTCTGAGCCCTCAGATTGCCATGCATCTCTCTTGTAACACATACACCTACCATGGGCTTTTAAGGACTTGTGTGGGCTGAGAGGTGGGAAATGCCAACACTGATTGAAAAATGTCTTAGGAGGAATCAAATGTGCCACACAAGGCAATCTTCTCTCTGTTATCTCTACAGTGGAGACTCCCAAGCCATCCATCTCCAGCAGTAATTTACACCCCAGGGAGGCCGTGGAGACTGTGATCTTATCCTGTGATCCTGACACTCAGGACGTAAGCTACCGGTGGTGGATAAATGGTCAGAGCCTCCCTATCAGTCGCAAGTTGCAGCTGTCCAAAACCAACAGGACCCTCGTTATATTTGGTGTCACAAAGGATACTGCAGGACCCTATGAATGTGAAATGAAGAACCCAGTGAGTTCCAGGCGCAGTGACCCAGTCACCCTGAATCTCCTCCGTGAGTATCTTCTAATTCTCTGTGAGGCAGGCTGCCATCCCAAATACACATGGCCAGAGACCAGGCCTCTCAGTCCTTCTCAGGTGCAAGTACAGAGACCTTTACCTCTGGACATCAAAGCTGGCCATGATTTTCTGCCCCAGGCAAAACAGAGTAGGCTTAGGCTTGAACAAAAATTGGAGAGAAAAGGCTACTCCTGTCATGGGAGACTCAGGCTCCACAGATTATGATGGGAGAAACAGGTAAATGTCTCAGGGTCCAGATCAGTGAACACAGCAGGGATTTGGCTAGAACTTCAGTGTTGTGACTTAGCTCATAGGGTCACTCTGGTCCTTCCACAGACCAGGATTTTCCCTTCCCTCTGACATCATCACCTGTGACTTTATTCTCTTTGTTCCAGATGGTCTGGATTCCCCCACCATTTCTTCTTCATACACCTATTACCATACAGGGGAGTCCCCAAGCTCTCCTGCCTCACAGACTCTCACCTACTGGCAGAGCATTGTTGACTGATTGATGGGAAGTTCCAGCAATCAGCACAAGTGTTCTTTATCTCCCAAGTCACTAAAACATATACAGGGGTCTATGTCTGTTTCATCCATAACTCAGTCACTGGTGGAAGAAATCTCATAATCAAGAGGATCATAGTCCCTGGTAGGTGGATCCCTGGAGCATTGGCAATATGTTTTCCAGTGAAGTCTATCTGGCTATCAGGAAAGAGCCACCTGCCCTCTGCAAAGAGAGAGGGAAAATCAAAAACACAGGACAGTGAATATGTTTCTGATCCAAACCACCAGCTTTCGCCTGTCCCCTTCACTCTTTCTAGATCATTCTTTAGATTATACACTAATAATGAACAATCTGAAAGGAAATTAAGAAAACAATTTCAACTCACATTAACAGCAAAAGGAATAAAATATTTTGGAATAAGTTTAACCAAAAGGTTGTAGGGTTATATCCTGAAAACTACAAAACATTACTGAAAGAAATTAAAGATGACATCAATATGTGGAAAAGCATTTCATTTTCACGGATTGGAAGAATCAATATTGTTAGGAAGACAATACTACCCAAAGTGAGCTGCAGATTCAACGCAACCCCTACCAGAATCCCAGTAACATTTTTTGCAGAATTACAAAAATCTGTCCTAAATCTGACCTGACAGGCTCTTATTGATGACTGCCACAACAGAGACACTGAGAAAAAGATGCAACCATGAAAAGGTGGAAACTTTTTGATGACGTAGAAAATAGCAATCATTATTTCTCACATCCCAAAGCCTTCAAAAATATACTAGTGCAGCATGGCCAGTATGGAACTGACCAAAAACTAATCACCAAGCTAGAAACGTGGTGAGAGAAAAAAAAAGGGGGGTGGAAGAGTGTATTTGAATAGTCACCTACCACTTTGGTGTATTAATCTGATGCTGAAAAGGAATGCTACCTGGAGCATTTTAGATTTTGAATCGTTCAGATTTGGGATGCTAAACCAGTAAGTATATGACAAATATTTAAGAATCAAAAAAAAAAAAATCAGAAACCCAAAACACTTTTTTTCCTAAGTCTTATGCATAAGAAACACTCAATCTGTGTGAACTATAGGCATCGAGCTGTACAGCAGATCTCTAGAACCTCCCCATCTTGCATAACTGAAACTGCACACACATGAACAACTTCTGATTCTCCCCAATCCCAGCTCCTGGAAACCAGCAGTCTCTTCTCAGATTCACTCTGGAATCCACTAACATGAGGTCCCTAGAGTAGTCAAACCCATGGAATCAGAGAGTAGAGTGTCCAGTGAAAGAAAATATTTGCAAAATTTCCCCCCACATTTGTCTCATATCCATCAAATACACATGGTCCAATGAGGACCAGATTTCCAGCAGTTCATTCCCACCCTTTCCACCACTCAGTTCTGCATTTGCAAATGTCCACATGTATTTCTGGAAAGATCCACATAGTCCTCACCTGCCCTTTGCAGAAGGAGAGGAAACTTAAAGAACTCAGAACAGGGAACATGGTTCTGCTCCAAAGCCACCAGCTCTTGCCTGTCCCCTTCACTCTTTCTAGATCATTCCTTGCACTCTGCTCTATCTTTGGAGGTCACTGGAACAAGTAAGTCATCATGAAACACCTGCAGAAAACTGCCCCACCTTGTGCCTCCACTGCCTGATGACTGAACTGACCTCCTGGCTTGACTCTGGTCTCCCCTGTTTTATTTCTGCTGAAACATCCAGTCCCAGGCCATGCTGCTCAGTATCTTCAGGGTTTCAGGACAATGGGAAGTCCCATTATTACTCATCTCTAAAATGTCCTTAGAAATGGAAGCCGCAGAGAAATCACATCTAGCGGGGCAAAGTAGGATGGAATTTGGAAGGGGCCTAGCAGTTGCACATTCCAGGTAAGGAACCCAAGGTGAGCCAGCCAGACAGCTGATTAGAGAGGGACTGGGAGGGGTACCAGGTGCTCTCACTCCCACTGACGTGTCTGTCCATGACTCAGCACTGCTGTTCAATTCACACTTGAGAAAGTCTGTGCTTCCATAAGACAGAGCAGGCGGCCTCACAGTCTTTGAGCCCTTAGGTCATCATGCATCTGTCTTGTGACACATGCACCAGCTATTGGTTTTCAAGAACTCGGGTGGGCTGAGAGGTGGGAGATGCCAACTCTGATTGAAGGATGCCTGTGGAAGAATCAAAGCTGCCACATGGGACAAACTTCTCTCTGTTATCCACACAGCGGAGCTGCCCAAGCCTTACATCACCAGCAACAACTTCAACCCCATGGAGAATAAGAATGTTGTAGCCTTAACCTGTGAACCTAAGACTCAGAACTACACCTACGTGTGGTGGGTAAATGGTCAGAGCCTCCCGGTCAGTCCCACGCTAAAGCAACCCGGTAAAAACAGGTTCCTCATTCTACCCAATGTCTCAAGAAATGACACAGGACCCTATGAATGTGAAATACGGGACCGAGTTGGTAGCATGCGCAGTGACCCCATCACCCTGGATGTCCTCTGTGAGTATCTTTGGTTCCTCTGTGAGCCAAGTCACCAGCTTAAATTCAAAGAAACATAGGCCAGGCATCTCAGTCTCTCTCAGGTCAAAGTACAGACACTTTCATTTCTGGACACCCGAGCTGGCCATGACTCCCTGCCCTGGGAAAACCTGGGCAGGCACAGCCTTAACCAAGGATATAAGGGGAGGGGATGCTCTTGTCATGGGAGACTTGCGATCTACAGTCTCTGATGGCAGAAACAGGTGAATACCTCAGGCCTCAGCTCAGTGAACACAGAAGGGGTTTGGCTGGGACCTGAGGGTGTGTCTTGGTTCAGAGGGACACTGTGTCCCTTTAAGAGACCAGGAGTATCCCCTTCCCTCGGATGACATCACCTGTGACTTTATTGTCTTTACTCCAGATGGTCCAGACGTCCCCAGGATTTCCCCTTCATTCACCTACTACCATTCAGGAGGAAACCTCTACTTGTACTGCTACGCGGACTCTAACCCACCGGCAGAGTATACTTGGACAATTAATGGGAAGTTTCTGCAATCAGGACAAATACTCTCTATCCCCCAAATTACTACAGAGCATAGCGGGCGCTATGGTTGCTGTGTTCGTAACTCCGTCACTGGCAGGGAACGTTCCACATTCAAGACGATCAAAGTCTCTGGTAAGTGGATCCCTGCATCATTGGCAATAGGGTTTTAGGTGGAGTCTATCTGGCCTTCAGAGAAGAGTCAGGAAAACATTTTTATTCCCAGTCTGTGCCCCGTGGGCAGAAGCAAATCCTAATTTCTCCTCCTGAACCCTCCCAATTTGTCTCTACAGACTCTCTTCTGCTTGTTCTTCTGTTTTTCATGGCTGACCTTGTGTCCACCCTGAGAACGGTAGGGAGGGGGCTTTGTCAGCCCTGAGCCCTATGTGGTGGAAGAGGCTTCACAGAGGGACAAGGAGAGTCCTCAAGATCAAGTTGCTTCTTGCTGTCAGCAACACATCCCTTTCCGCTACGTCTTTGTTTTCTTTTACCTACTCCATGAGCTACAACGAACATCTGAGGCTATGAAACAAGCTCACATTTTTCCCCTAAATGAGAGGAGGAAGCCCCTTGGATGAGAGAGGGGCAGCTCCAACCGCTCCCTGCTCTGCTCCAGGGTTCTCCGGTGACTGGCCCTGCCTGACTCCACCTGGTGTGGGACCAGCATGTGTGAAGAAAGAGTCCTGGTGGCCTGTCCTGAATTCGGCTAAATTGAGCTGCCGGTTGAAATGAAGCCTAGGCTGCAGGGAAATAAGAAGAGAGGGAGCCTCAGGGCAGACCCTTGAGCTGTGTCCTGGTTCTGAAGTCACCGGCTGTATGAGGCTGTGGGCACAGCACGTGGGACACAGCACAGAGGACAGTGAGTGATGCGCACTTGGAGAAATAGTGAGAATCACCTCTCAGGCTCTGCATGGCAGGAAAGGGGCAATGCCAAAAAGTGTGTATTTATAGAGAAGGTAAGACAGCCAGACACTTTATATATGTCTAATATATCATTAACTATTTCTAATTGTGTAATTTAGTGTTGTATAATAATCACACTATCTATTTCCAGATCTTTTTCCTTTTACCGTATTAAACTTCTTTACCCGATAAACAGTAACTCTCACTCCTTCTCCCCCTAACCCCTAGCACCCATCATTCTACTTTCTGTCTCTATGTAACTGGCTATTCTATCTTTCATATATAGAATTATATAATAATTATCCTTTTGTGTCTGGCTTATTTCAGTTAGCATAATGTCTTCAAGGTTCATCCATTTTGCCTGATGTATTGGAATTTTATTCCTTGTTAAGGTTGAATAACATTTTGATGTATAGATATACCTCATTTGCCTACCCACTTATCTTTCAATGGACTTTTCCATTGTTTCCTTTTTTGGCTATTGTGAGTAATGCTTCTCTGAACATCAATGTGCAAATCTTTCTTCAAATTTCTTTCAATTCTATAGGGAGTATGTCCAGAAGTGGAATTGCTGGATCAAATGGTAATTTATTGTTTAATTTTTTGAGAAACAGCCATACCACCTTTTACAGTGGCTATAACAGTTCCCATTCCCGTCAGCAATGCACTAGAGCTCCAATTTTTCCATCTATTTGAAAACATTTGATGTTTTGTGTTGCTGTCATTGTTGTTTATCAAAGCCATCCTAAAGTGTGTGAGGTGGTGTCACATTGTGGTTTTGATTTGCATATCTCTAAGTATTCATGACATTGAGGAACTTTACATGGGCTTATTGGATATTTGTATATCTTCCTTGGAGAAAACTCTATTTTAATCCTTTGTTCATTTTTTAATTGGGTTTTTGGATGTTTGCTGTTGTTGACTTGTAGTTTTTCATGTATTCTGGAAATTAATTTCTTATCACACTTTTAATTTGCAAATGTTTTTCTCATTTCATGGGTTGCCTTTTTACTCTCTTGATAATGTTCTTTGATATATGAAAGGTTTTGATTTTTATGAAGTCGAATTTATAAATTTTATTTGTTGCCTGTGCTTGCGATGTTACAACCAAAAAATCATTGTGAAATCCAATATCACGAAGCTTTTCTCCTATGTTTTCTTCTAAGAGTTGTGTAGTTCTGCTCTTACATTTAGATCTTTGATTTATTGTGGGTTAATTTTTGTATATGATGTTAGGTAAAGATTCCACTCATTCTTGACCTTAGATATCCACCTTTCCCAATATCTTTTGCTGAGAACACTGTCCTTTCAACATTGAATGATCTTGGCACACTCGATGAAAATCATTTGGCCATATATGCAAATATTTCTATCTGGGCTCTCTGTTCTGTTTCATTAATTTCTATGTCCTCCTTTATGCCAGTACCACACTGTATTGATTACTGGGACTTTGTAGTAAATGCTGAAATCAGGAAGTGTGAGTTCTCCAGCTTCATTCTTCCTCTTCAAAGTTGTTTGTCTATTTAGAGTCATGAGATTCAATATAAATTTTAGGACCAATTTTTCTTTTTCTGCAAAAATGTCACTGAGTTTCTGATAGGAATTGTATTGAATCTGCAGCTCACTTTGCGTAGCATTGTCCTCCTTACAATATTGAGCCTTCTAATTCATGAAACAAAGTGTCTTTCAATTTATTGATGTCATCTTTAAGCAATATTTTATGGATTTCAGGTATAATCATTTCACCTCTTTGGATAAACTTATTCCTAACTCTTTTATTCTTTTTGATATTAATACAAATTAAATTTTTTAAAATTTTCCTTTAGATTGTTCATGGGTAATGTATTGAAATACAATTGATGTTTGTTGATTTTGTATTGTGCAACGTTACCGAATTCATTTATTAATTCTAATAGGTTTGTTCCATCTTTAGGATTTTCTACATATGAATTCAAGTTATCTGTGAAAAGAAATAATTTTACTCCTTTCTTTCAATTTGAGTATCTTTTTTTAAATTCTTGCCTAATTTTTCTGACTAGACCTTTCAATACTACATTGAATAGAAGTGTCAAAAGCAGCATTCTTGTCTTGTTCCTGCTCATACAGGGAAAGCTTTCAGTCTTTGTCTGTTGAGTATGATGTTAGCATTGGGTTTTTCACATATTGACTTTATGTTGAGGTCATTTCCTTGCATTCTTAGTTAGAATGTTTTCATTATGAAAAAATATGGAATTTCATCAAATGCTTTTATTGATTAATTCTTATTACCGATTATAGTTCGCATCATGTTTTTGTGTTTTTCTAGGAATTTGTCTATTTCATCTAGGTTATCAAATTTTTTGACATGCAATTATTTACAGTACTTTCATAACCATTATTTTATTAAAATTGCTAGTAATCACTTCATTTTGTTTTTTCTTTTCACTTGTTTTTTATTTTTTTATTTTTTTCTTTGGAGAGAGAGAGACAGGCTCTCACTCTGTAGGCCAGCCCAGGCTGAAATACAGTGGTGTGATTAGGGATCACTGCAGCCTCAACCTCCTGGGCTTAAGCAATTCTCCTTCTTCAGTCCCCCAAGATACTTGGGTTACACATGCATGCCACCATGCCCAGCTAATGGGCTTTTAACTTTTTTTTGTAGAGAGAGGGTCTCCCTGGGTTACCTATGCTGGTCCAAACACCTGGCCTCAAGCAATCCTCCCACTGTGACCTCCCAAAGTGCTAGGATTAAAATATGACCCACCATGCTCAGATTCCATTTTCATATCTGATTTTAGTAATTTTAATCTTCTCTCTTTTTTTCTTAGTCAGTCTACTTAATGGTCATCAATTTTGTTGATTTCATTTTGAAGAATCAACTTTCATTTCATTAATTACTCTATTCTTTTTCTATTCTCCATTTGATTTTATCTACTCTAATCCTTATTGTTACCTTCATTCACTGTGCTTGGGTTTAGTTTGTTCTTCTTTCATATCACGAAGTATTAAAGTAGGTTGCTGATCTGAGATCTTTCTTCCTTTTTTAAAGTAACAGTTTACAGTTATAAATTTCTTGCACAAGACTCTTAACTTCTCTGAACCTCTGGTTCCTCACCTGAAAATTGCAATGAGAGAGCTTGCTTCATACCATTCTTTTAAAGGTTTAATGTAGTCAATGAAACAAGATGCCACACACAGAGTAACCAATGTCACCTGCTATATTAATACCATCGTCATTAGCTTTGAGGTCAAATAGTCCTAGAATCAAATGTCAGATACACCTATTACTAGCCATATGACACCAGGAAAGTTTTTACACTACTCTAAGCCTCTGTCCTTTCATTGGCAAAATGGAAATAATGTCTACCTGACAGGGTTACTGTGTGAATTAAATGAGGTACAGGTAAAGTATTTAGCACAGGTCCTGGCACATAGGACGTGCCCCTCAACAGTACCTATTTCCATATATACATATAGAAAAAGAGGTACCACGTAAAACACTAGGACATGGTGACTGACTACTTGTGGGAGAGAAAGGGAAAAAGCTAAGTACAAAGAATCAAGCCTGGTGTGTTAGTTTTTACCAACTGGGATGCATCCAGGATGGGATTAGACATTTAAGATAATTTATCAGGGAAGACACCTCTGAGGGAATGTGGGGCAGGCATGAAGGTAGTATGGGAGAACCCACAGACGACTATGCAAAGCTGACTCCTATGAAAAAGAAAGAAAAAGAATTTTTAGGTATCAATTCAGTTCTAAGAGAGTTTTTGCAAGGCTGATAGGGAGTCTTCCAATCAGTCACCCATGAACGTTAAAGAGAGCCTCAGAGAAATAGGCTTGCTTTCACGCCCTTGCTGGGAACCTGTGGGAAGGAAGCTTTCTGTGCAAGGGAGGTGGTGAACTTGAAATACACTGACCTGGGCCTTCTGTCAATCAGGTCCCTGCCACGGAGACCTGGCAGGGTCTCATTCATGGCTGCCACACAGAGACACTGCGAAAAAGATGCAACCATGAAAAGGTGGAAAGGTGGAAAGTTCTAATGACATAGAAAATAGCAATCAGCCTTTCTCCCATCTGAAAGCCTTCTGAAATATCTGAGTGCAGTAGAGAATTGACAGAGGACTGATCACCAACCTAGAAACATGGTGAGAGGGAAAAAAACTGCAAGAATATAACCATCTCCCATCAATTTTCCAACAGAAATAATGCATTCCTTGAAGAAACAATTATAGAGTACCTCATGTTACATGTTTGTTCCTGAGGCTCTTCCCTGTAAAATAACATCATCTCCATTCCTTTTCATTTATTTCCATGACAGATCCTTCAGGAAGAGGACATATTCCTGGCCTTAATCCCATATATCAGCCGTGATGTCATTTCTGTATTTCGGGAAGACTGGCAGGTATGATGGCCTTTTCTCCTGTCCTGTTTCCTGCAAGGCTGACTGCCATGCTTGGGAGCAGGAAAAGACTTATTGGCCTGTATCTGGGGCTGGATCTCCTCCTTCTTCCACTAAACTCCTGCTTCTCAGCACTAATTCCTGCAGTTCCCTTTCTCCCTGGCCTTTATGCTCCCTCTACCCCAATGTCGTTTAGACATAATTATCTCCAGCCTCTGCTCATTTGTTTCTCAGATTCACATGAGAAACACAATTTCACATTGTGAAACCCTCTTCATTATTTTTAACATCTCTCAATAGTGTAGTTCTATCCATTCCCATAAAGCTCAACCACTTCTCAAAGTGTTGCTTGACTTCTTGTCTCCAGACTTTGAAACCTTCCTTGCATATAACTGCCTCATTACCTTTCTAAAATCTAGTTAATTCACTTAATCAAGAATCCCCAAGGGTTTACTCTAGCCTTTTTGGTAAGTTCACAGTTCTCTATTTACTAATCCTTCTCACTTCCTTTACCTCTATTTCCTAGTATAATTCCTCCATCCTAATTAGAACTGTCCTCCTACACATCCCTGTCGCTTCACCCATATATACATAAAATTCTTAGTCCCAATGCAATGCCTAAAAACAGGGTGAACTCCCCTCCACCATCTGCACTACAGACTTAACCACACCCTTCATCACAAACAATCTCCGACCTGGTGGAGAACAAAAACTTTATGAATAGTCTGTGAACCTGAGAGTCAGGACACAACCTATGTGAGGTTGAGACCTTTTCCTGGTGACCAATTCATGTGTTCAAAAAAGATACAGAAATGAAGAAGGCAAGTTCCCCACCCCAGGTGACATAAAGCCTAAGACAGGAAATGAAACCTGAAAATAATCATAATACCAAAATAGAAAAAAAGTGAAGGCCACAAGAAATCAGAGAAATCTGATGGGAAATATAGCTACACATTGGAATCACTGGAAAACATTTTTAAAAGTGGATGCTCAAGCCCCACCCATGAGTTCCAGTTTAAAGGTCTGGTGAGGGACCCAGGCACTGGTAATTTTTAAGTCTTCCCTGACACTACAAACATGTAACGAGGATGGAGAACTCTTGTTGTAATAGGTAGAACTTAAAACTAAATCAATGATTTTCAGCTAGAAGTACTGGTATTACCTAAGGACCTTTTTCAACATACATAAGACTATACTTTTTTGGCCCTAATTATTAATGGGCTACACCAAGAACTCAGTAATCCAGTTGGGAAACAGAAGATGAATGGAAAAGCCACCTTATTTGATATGTTTATATATATATAAAGCATTTTTAAATGAGTGATAAGTGATGCTAAACCTTCTCTAAATAATATTTATGGGAATATTAATAATATGAGTATTCTAGGCTGGGCGCGGTGACGCACACCTGTAATCCCAGCACTTTGGGAGGCTGAGGCGGGCAGATCATGAGGTCAGGAGATCGAGACCATCCTGGCTAACACGGTGAAACCCCATCTCTACTAAAAATACAAAAACAAACTTAGTTGGGCGTGGTGGCAGGCGCCTGTACTCCCAGCTACTCGGGAGGCTGAGGCAGGAGAATGGCATGAACCCAGTAGGTGGAGCTTCCAGTGAGCCGAGATCGTGCCACTGCTCTCCAGCCTGGGCAGCAAGCAAGACTCTGTCTCAAAAAAAATAAATAAATACATTTTAAAAAATGAGTATTCTAAAAACTATATGAAATTTCTGGAAATCGAATATGTTATCAGTAATAGTGTCATGTGCCACAGAAGTAACTAGATTTCTATGTGAGCTGTGTCTTTACCATAATAAACCTAATGAAAATCAAATTAGATTTTTAACCACAGTGATTTTAAACATTTGTCATTCCCAGACAGTTGGTTTGACTCTTCCTCGAAGTATTTACAATCATCTACAGTCCAAAATTGCTTTTTCTTCAAGGAAATATATGGAAAAGACTCTGACAATGACTCTTGAATGCAAGTTTCTGATAATTTCAAGATCATACCACTGGACTCTCTGAGAGCTGTTGAAATTTTAATGAACAGGCTGATACCTTCATGAAATTCAAGACAAAGAAGAAAAAAAAAATCTCAATTTCATTGGACTAAATAATTAAAAGGATAATGTTTTCATAAGTTTTTATTTGAAAATGTGCTGATTCTTTGAATGTTTTATTCTCCAGATTTATGAACTTTCTCTTTTAAGCTATTTATACTTTACAGCAATTTGCTAAAGTACAGTTTTGTAAACAAAAATTGAAATATTTGCTTTGGCTCCCTATCTGAGTGCCCCAGAATTGGGAAACTATTCATGAGTATTCGTATGCTTATGGTAATAAAGTTATTTGCACAAGTTCAGTAAGAATCTACTCTCTTTCTAACAGGACACATTTGAAAACATTGCTTATATTACCAAGGTGTTGACTGGGATGCTCTATTTGAGAATATACATAGAATAAACCCATAAGGAATGCAGGCAAATTCTGAAGTTGGCCTTGGTTTGGCTTCCTAGTCTCAAGAGATTTTTGAAAGTTTAATCTGAGAGTCCTATAAAACTTCTAGCAAAGCAAAGTTTAAAAAGATCCTCTATGGTCCATTGATACTCTTGCTGCACTTAGGTAAAAAATCTAGGCAAGTTCGGTGAGACTCAACCTATTTTGCAAATAAATTCATCCGACTGCAATTACCTTTGGTAAAAATAGAGACTCCTATATAGAGAAAAATTATGTTGGAAAGAAAAACCGTAGTACACCTGTTACCAGACTGAACCACTGTTCATTATCTTTGAGTATTTTTAATCCACTGGTAGACTGGACTGTACCCTGAATTCTTTCAGTTCTTCCAATTCAATTTTCTCCAATGAAATCATTAAGAATAAGAACAGCTCTGTTTCTGAAGCCATATAATCTGGAGGTGGACAACTCAATGTAAATTTCATGGGAAAACCCTCATGTCTGAGGAGTGGGCCACTCAGAGCTCACCAAATATTCAAGACCATAACTTAGAGAAACTTAAACTGCAAACCACGACAACAAGTTGATGACTTTACATTGTGGACAGCTTTTCTCAAGATGTCAGAACAAGATTATCAATCATGATGAGACTCTTACCTCTCTTAATTTGTCCTTGCTTATGCCTGTCTCCTTTGCTTCCCAGAATAATGCTGTACTTAGGATTTCACAAGAAGTAGCTTCTGAGAGTAACTTAACAGTGTCAGATATATCACATCAACCACGCTTTTTTTTTATTTTTAAGACGGAGTTTCTCTCTTGTTGCCCATGCTGGAGCGCAATGGCACAATCTTGGCTCACCACAACCTCCGCCTCCTGGGTTCAAGTGATTCTCCTTCTTCAGCCTCCCTAGTAGCTGGGATTACAGGCATGCGCCACCACACTTGGCTAATATTGTAATTTTAGTAGACGGGGTTTCTCCATGTTGGTCAGGCTGGTTTTGAACGCCCAACCTCAGGTGATCCGCATGCCTCAGCCTCCTAAGGTGCTGGGATTACAGGCATGAGCCACTACACCTGGTCCACACATTTTCACATAACAAGAGACCCTTTAGTCCACCCCAAAGCTGACGTTAGCTGCATCTTTAACACAACTTTTTCCTCAAATGTATCGAGTTTTTTTTAGGCTTCCACTTCTATACTTGCCTATTCTTCTCACTCTCTGTTTTAATTTAACATAGACATGCAATGCTAGAAAATAGAATTGCTCTCTACCAGCTTAACAGGGGGGAGCCTGTGCAGTTTCTGACACTGCTTGTTGCACATGGATAAATACATCGGGTTCTAATAGAGACTCAATTGTAAAAATCAACAAATGTGCTGCCTGGTTAAAATGACTAGACTCTTCTGGCTTCTTCTTTATTCTGTTGTAGTTGGTTTGCATCTTGCTTAAGGTGCATACTCCAAACTCTTGATATCTTCGTCCTGATAGTCATACTGGTAGTCTCCCTCATGTGGTGCAATCTATGAACATTTTTACTTCTGTGCAAATATTTGTGATCAGCCATCCTTCAAATATCAAATTGTTTCTCTTGGGCTGGAATTCAAAAACTCAAAGAAATGTGTGGTTTATGGGCCAGAGGCAGTGGCTCACATCTGTAATCCCAGCACTTTGGGAGGAAAAGGCAGGCAGATCACAAGGTCAGGAGTTAGAGAACATCCTGGTCAATATGGTGAAACCATGTCTCTACTAAAATTACAAAAATTAGGTGCTGCACACCTGTAGTCCTGTAGGGAGACCACCTGAAACCATTGCTATGGAATAAAAGATGAAATGCTCCTGTATTGTAAATACAAAATTGCATGCAGGATTGTGTAAAGACAATGCCAGGTTGGGCTGCCACAATGAGCCAACAGTGCGTGATTGGCTTCCCCATGCAGAGAGCCTATTAATGAATGTGTACTCAGAGAGATTTCACACCACCAAGATTCCTATCCCAGAAAAGCAGATGGTCATAGCTCTGGGAATGGAATGCAACTCTGTGGAGAGCCTATAAATGGACACATGAGGGGCGTCTGTTCATATGGATAAGATAGGGTTATAAACGCCCTTATCTTGCCACGGCTCTTCTAGGTCTCTTTAGAGTTAAGGCATACTCCCTTCTGATAATTTTTTGGTTTCGCCAGTTTTCTAGCTTCACTTCCTGTTTCTACTGATTGTTTGCAACCAGCTTTTCCTGCAACTGTCACTGCTGATTAATATCTTGCTAATCATAGGTTATGGATAGACTGTGTTTCTGTTTTAAGGCTCTGTTAGAAAATGCTGATGCACACACCATGTTGTAAATTCTTATCTCTGTATACTCTACTTCTGCATGCCGATGTTATGTTAAAGAATTACTTCATCCCAATGTGACCATCTCACTTCAGAATCAAACCCCCCTAAATCCCTCACTAACCTACCCCTGCCCTCACTGAACTTAATAATAAATGCTGGTATATCCAGTGCATTGGCGGCACCACAGGACCAAAACGTAATCACCACCCCTGGACTCAGCTTTCACTATCTTGTGTGTATCTTTTACTTCTTGACCTGCCTATCCACTTGGGAACAAAGAAAGAGCCCTGTTGCATTGTGGGCTGCTGGCCAGATCCTGCAATATAATCCCAGCTACTTGGGATGCTGAGGCAGGAGAATTGCTTGAACCAGGGAGGCAGAGGTTGCAGTGAGCTAAGATCGTGCCACTGCACTTCAGCCTCAGCGACAGAGTGAGACTCCATCAAAAAAAAAAAAAAAAAGAAGAGGGGGTGGTGTCAAGATGGTCAATAGGAACAGCACCAGCCTCCAGCTCCCAGCATGAGCAGCACAGAAGATAGGTGATTTCTGCATTTTCAACTGAGCTACTAGGTTCATCTCACTGGGGTGTCTCGGACAGTGGGTGCAAGACAGTGGGTGCAGCCCAATGAATGAGAGCCAAAGCAGAGTGAGGCACTACCTCACCCAGGAAGCACAAGGGGGATAGGAATTCCCTTTCCTAGCAAAGGGAAACCGTGACACACAAAACCTGGAAAATTGGGTCACTCCCACCCAATACTGTGCTTTACCAAGAGTCTCAACAAATGGCACACCAGGAGATTATATCCCGTGCCTGGCTTGGAGGGTCCCACACCCAGGGAGCCTCGCTCATTGTGAGCACAGCAGTCTGATATCTAACTGCAAGGCAGCAGCAAGGCTGGGGGTTGGGCGCCGCCATTGCTGAGGCTTAAGGAGGTAAACAAAGCAGCCAGGAAGCTTGAAGTGGTTGGAGCCCACCGCCACTCAAGGAGGCCTGCCTGCCTCTGTAGACTCCACCTCTGGGGACAGGGCATAGCCAAACAAAAGGCAGCAGAAACCTCTGCCGATGTAAATGTCCCTGTCTGACAGATTTGGAGACAATAATGGTTCTCCCAGCGTGGAATTTTTTTCAAAGAATGGACAGACTGCCTGCTCAAGTGTGTCCCTGACCCTGAGTAGCCTAACTTGGAGATATCCCCCACTAGGGGCAGAGTGACACTACACACCTCACACGGCCAGGTACACCTCTGAGATGAAGCTTCCAAAGGAACGATCAGACAGCAACATTGGCTGTTCAGCAATATTCACTCTTCTGCAGCCTCCACTGCTGATACCCAGCCATAGTGTCTGGAGTGGACCTCAAGCAAATTCCAACAGACCTGCAGCTGAGGGTCCTGACTGTTAGAAGGAAAACTAACAAACAGAAAGGACATCCACACTAAAATCCCATCTGTAGGTCACCATCATCAAAGACCAAAGGTAGATAAAAGCACAAAGATGGGCAAAAAGCAGTGCAGAAAAGCTGAAAATTCTAAAAATCGGAGCACCTCTCAACCTCCAAAGGAATGCAGCTCCGCACCAGCAATGGAACAAAGCTGGATGGAGAATGATTTTGACAAGTTGAGAGAAGAAGGCTTCAGACAATCAAATTTCTTTTTTTTTTTTTTTTTTTTTTGATATGGAGTCTCGCTCTGTCGCCTGGGCTGGAGTGCAGTGGCCGGACCTCAGCTCACTGCAAGCTCCGCCTCCCGGGTTCCGCCATTCTCCTGCCTCAGCCTCCCGAGTATCTGGGACCACAGGCGCCTGCCACCTCGCCCGGCTAGTTTTTTTGTATTTTTAGTAGAGACGGGGTTTCACCGTGTTAGCCAGGATGGTCTCGATCTCCTGACCTCGTGATCCGCCCGTCTCGGCCTCCCAAAGTGCTTGGATTACAGGCTTGAGCCACCGCGCCCGGCCCAGACAATCATATTTCTCCTAGCTAATGGAAGAAGTGCGAATCCAGCGCCAAGAAACTAAAAACCTTGAAAAAATCTTTGACAAATGACTAACTAGAATAACCAAAGTAGACAAGCCCTTAAATGACCTGATAGAGATGAAAACCATGACACGAGAACTACGTGACAAATGCACAAGTTTCAGTCACCGACTCGATCAACTGGAAGAAAGGGTATCAGTGATTGAAGATCAAATAAATGAAATGAAGCAAGAGAAGTTTAGAGAAAAAAGAGTAAAAAGAAATCAACAAAGCCTCCAAGAAATATGGGACTATGTGAAAAGACAAAATCTATGTATGATTGGTGTATGTGAAAGTGACGGGGAGAATGGAACTAAGATGGAAAACACTCTGCAGGATATTATCCATGAGAACATCCCCAACCTAGCAAGGCAGGCCAACATTCAAATTCAGGAAATACAGAGAATGCCAAAAAGATACTCCTTGAGAAGAGCAACTCCAAGACACATAATTGTCAGATTAACCAAAGTTGAAATATAGGAAAAAATATTAAGGGCAGACAGAGAGAAAGGATGGGTTACTCACAAAGGGAAGCCCATCAGACTAAGAGCGGATCTCTCAGCAGAAACACTACAAGTCAGAAGAGAGTATGGGCCAATATTCAACATTCTTAAAGAAAAGAATTTTCATCCCAGAATTTCATATCCAGTCAAACTAAGCTTCATAAGTGAAGGAGAAATAAAACCCTTTACAGACAAGCAAATGCTGAGAGATTTTGTTACCACCAGGCCTGCCCTACAAGAGCTCCTGAAGGTAGCACTAAACATCGAAAGGAACAAGCGGTACCAGCCACTGCAAAAACAGGCCAAAATGTAAAGATCATCGATGCTAGAAAGAAACTGCATCAACTAACGAGCAAAATAACTAGCTAAGATCATAATGACAGGATGAAGATCACAAATTACAATATGAACTTTAAGGTAAGTGGACTAAATGGTCCAATTAAAAGAAACAGACTGGGAAATTGGATAACGAGTCAAGACTCATCAGTACGCTATATTCAGGAGACCCATCTCACGTGCAAAGACACACATAGGCTCGAAATAAAGGGATGGAGGAAGATGTACCAAGCAAATGGAAAACAAAAAAGGCAGAGGTTGCAGTCCTAGTCTCTGATAAAACAGACTTTAAACCACCAAGGATCAAAAGACAAAAAGAAGGCCATTACATAATGGTAAAGGGATCAATTAAAGAAGAAGAGCTAGCTATCCTAAATATATATGCACCCAATACAGGAGCACCCAGATTCATAAAGCAAGCCCTTGGAGACTTAAAAGAGACTTAGACTTCCACACAATAATAATGGGAGACTTTAACACTCCACTGTCAACATTAGACAGATCAACTAGACAGAAAGTTAACAAGGATATCCAGGAATGAATTCAGCTCTGCACCAAGCGGACCTAATAGACATCTACAGAACTCTCCACCCCAAATCTACAGAATATACAGTCTTCACAGCACCACATCACTCTTATTCCAAAATTGACCACAGAATTGGAAGTAAAGCACTCCTCAGCAAATACAAAAGAACAGAAATTATAACACACTGTCTCTCAGACCACAGTGCAATCAAACTAGAACTCAGGATTAAGAAACTCAATGAAAACGCACAACTACATGGAAACTGAACAACCTGCTCCTGAATGATTACTGGGTACATAACGAAATGAAGGCAGAAATAAAGATGTTCCTAGAAACCAATGAGAACAAAGTCACTACATACCAGAATCTCTGGGACACATTTAAAGCAGTGTATAAAGAGAAATGTATAGCATTAAATGCCCACAAGAGAAAGCAGGAAACATAGAAAATTGACACCCTAACATCACATCACAATTAAAAGAACTAGAGAAACAAGAGCAAACACATTCAAAAGCTAGCAGAAGGCAATAAATAACAAAGATCAGAGCAGACCTGAAGGAGATAGAGACACAAAAACCCTCCAAAAAAATCTATGAATCCAGGAGCTGGTTTTTTGAAAAGATCAACAAAATTGATAGACCGCTAGCAAGACTAATAAAGAAGAAAAGAGAGAAGAATCAAATAGAACCAATAAAAATTGATAAAAGGCATATAAACACCGACCCCACAGAAATACAAACTACCGTCAGAGAATACTATCAACACCTCTACGCAAATAAACCAGAAAACCTAGAAGAAATGGATAATTTCCTGGACACTTACACTCTCACAAGACTAAACCAGGAAGAAGTTGAATCCCTGAATAGACTAATAACAGGCTCTGAAATTGAGGCAATAATTCATAGCTTACCAACCAAAAAAAAGTCCAGGACAAGATGGATTCACAGCTGAATTCTACCGAAGGTACAAGGAAGAGTTGGTACCATTCCTTCTGAAACTATTCCAATCAATAGAAAAAGAGGGAATCCTCCCTAACTCATTTTATGAGGCCAACATCATCCTTATACCAAAGCCTGGCAGAGACATAACAAAAACAGAGAATTTTAGACCAATACCACTGATGAACATCGATGGAAAAATCCTCAACAACATACTGGCAAACAAAGTCCAGCAGCACATAAAAAAGCTTATTCACCATGATCAAGTGGGCTTCATCCCTGGGATGCAAGCTGGTTCAACATACGCAAATTAATAAATGTAATCCAGCATATAAACAGAACTAAAGACAAACACCACATGATTATCTCAATAGATGCAGAAAAAGCCTTTGACAAAATTCAACAGCCCTTCATGCTAAAAACTCTCAATAAATTCGGGATTGATGGAATGTATCTCAAAATAATAGGAGCTATTTATGACAAACCCACAGATAATATCATACTGAATGGGCAAAAACTAGAAGCATTCCCATTGAAAACTGGAACAAGACAGGGATGCCCTCTCTCACCACTCCTATTCAACATAGTATTGGAAGATCTGGCCAGGGCAATCAGTCAAGAGAAAGAAATAAAGGGTATTCAATTAGGAGAAGAAGAAGTCAAATTGTCCCTGTTTGCAGATGACATGATTGTATATTTAGAAAACTCCATCATCTCAGCACAAAATCTACTTAAGCTGATAAGCAACTTCAGCAGAGTACAAAATTAATATGCCAAAATCACAAGCATTTCTGTACACCAATAACAGACAAACAGAGAGCCAAAACATGAATGAACTCCCATTCAGAATTGCTTCAAAGAGAATAAAATACCTAGGAATCGAACTTACAAGGGATGTGAAGGACCCCTTCAAGGAGAACTACAAACCACTGCTCAATGAAATAAAAGAGGACACAAACAAATGGAAGAAAATTTCATGCTCACGAATAGGAAGAATCAATAATATGAAAATGGCCATACTGCCCAAGGTAATTTATAGATTCAATGCCATCCCTATTAAGCTACTAATGACTTTCTTCACAGAATTGGTAAAAAATACGTTAAAGTTCATAGGGAACCAAAAAAGAGCCCAGGATGCCAAGACTATCTTTAGCCAAAAGAAGAAAACTGGAGGCATCACGCTACCTGACTTCAAACTATACTACAAGCCTACTGTAACCAAAACAGCATGGTACTGGTACCAAAACAGAGATATAGATCAATTGAACAGAACAAAGCCCTCAGAAATAATACCGCACAACTATAACCATCTGATCTTTGACAAACCTAACAAAAACAAAAAATGGGGAAAGGATTCCCTATTTAACAAATGGTGCTGGGAAAACTGGCTAGCCATAAGTAGAAAGCTGAAACTGGATCCCTTCCTTACAGCTTATACAAAAATTAATGCAAGATGGATTAAAGACTTAAATGTTAGACATAAAACCATAAAAACCCTAGAAGAAAACCTAGGCAATACCATTCAGGACATAGGCATGGGCAAGGATTTCATGTCTAAAACACCAAAAGCAAAGGGAACAAAAGCCAAAATGGACAAATGGGATCTAATTAAACTAAAGAGCTTATGCACAGCTACAGAAACTACCATCAGAGTCAACAGGCAACCTACAGAATGGGAGAACATTTTTGCAAACCACTCATCTGACAAAGGGCTAATATCCAGAAAAGAACTCAAACAGATTCACAAGAAAAAAAAACCCCATCGAAAACTGGGCAAGGATATGAACAGACACTTCTCAAAAGAAGACATTTATACAGCCAACAGACACATGAAAAAATGTTCATCATCACTAGCCATCAGAGAAATGCAAATCAAAACCATAATGAGATACCATCTCACGCCAGTTAGAATGGTGATCATAAAAAAGTCAGGAAACAACAGGTGCTGGAGAGGATGTGGAGAAATAGGAACACTTTCACACTGTTGGTGGGACTGTAAACTAGTTCAACCATTGTGGAAGACAGCGTGGCGATTCCTCAAGAATCTAGAACTAGAAATACCATTTGACCCAGCCATCCCATTACTGGGTATATACCAAAAGGATTCTAAATCATGCTGCTATAAAGACACATGCACACATATATTTATTGCGGCACTATTCACAATAGCAAAGACTTGGAATCAACCCAAATGTCTATCATTGACAGACTGGATTAAGAAAATGTGGCAAATATACACCATGGAATACTATGCAGTCATAAAAACGGATGAGTGCATGTCCTTTGTAGGGACATGGATGCAACTGGAAACCATCATTCTCAGCAAACTATCACAAGAAAAGAAAAACAAAAACAGCATGTTCTCACTCATAGGTGGGAATTGAACAATGAGAACACTTGGACACAGGAAGGGGAACATCACACACCAAGGTTGTTATGGGGTGGTGGAAGGGGGGAGGGATAGCATGACGAGACACACTTAATGTAAATGATGAGTTAATGGGTGCAGCACACCAATATGGCACATGTATACAAATGTAACAAATCTTCACATTGTGCATATCTGCCCTAGAACATAAAGTATAAAAAAAATTTTTTTAAGACAAAGAAAATTAAAAAAAAAAGAAAAGGAAAGAATTGATAGAAGCCCAAAATTACAGTTATTGAGACTAAAGCTAATGCTTTAAGTTTTGTTCATATTCTCACCTAAGTGAGAGTACAGACACTCCAAAATAGAGCCATACATGACAAATGTTATATACTATCACTGAAATTTTAAGGAAGCAGATAGCTCTCAAAACAGATCATATTTCTCTGTAAGAAGTCGATTCCAGTCTACCTGAGTGAGCATAATAACTATGCAACAGGCACATCCTAAGTGCTTTTCATGTAGCTACAGTCATGACAAAAATCCTAAGTGTCACCATCACCATTTTTACAGATTAAGAAAAAAAGAACTGTGGCGGAGAAGTATGTGCCCACTGTCATCTAACTCCATAATTTAACCTCATCCTCCACTTCATCTGGTAAGAGGACATGCTAAGATTTACAAGGTCTCCTGAATGACATCCACCTTCAAAAATAATTTTTGTCCCATTTACTTTCAGGATTTGACAGCCAGCATTTTGTTTTCTGTCTCATCCTTCACTTATGCACCTGTTCCCTAACACTACACTCACAACTGCACAGTCCTGCATAAAAGCTAGCTTTTAGAAACCTCAATCTTTTTGGAAAAAAGAAAGGCCAGGTTCCAAGTCTCACAAAAAGTCTTTTTCTATTCTATTGTCAACTGTTTGCATGGCCATTCTCTGGACATAACCAAGTACACTAGAAACAGAAAGTGTAATGAGAAGAAAGTAGGAGGGTGAGTTTCTAGAAAGACACACAGGGAAAAGATTCCAAATCCAGAAAAATTCATAAAATGCATCCAGGGAGTGTGACTTTGAGCAATGACAGCCCCACCTGCCACGTTCCACGGCTCTTGGCCTCCTAATTCCTTCTCAACCTGCCCTTCCTGGTCTTGCTTTCTTAGACCAACACAAACAACCTGGGAGCTGGGGTCAAATCAGAGCACATAGCACTGAGTGGTAGGGTTGGGAAAGGCATAAAAGGAAAAAGAGTGTTTGACTCATGAAGATATGAGTCACCGAGGTACACATCACCTAGGCAGGCAATAGATTACTGAAGGGCTTTGCAGGACTCATGGTTGTTTTCCAGAATGAAAGACTGAGGCAAGAGTCTTGACCAATTGAGTTTTATTGAGCCAGAGCTTGACGGTGCAACCTGGGAAAATATGAGTTGCAAAAAACCTCTGTGGCTTGTGTTCTCTCTGAAGAGGTTTCTGGAGGCTTAGTATTTATACATTTAATTAAAGGAGAGAAGGCAGGTAGGAGGAGACGGAGTGGGCAGAAAAACAATAGATCTAATCTTGTTTTTCTTCTGTACCTCAGAAAATAAATATTATCAGAATGAGAGTAAAAGTACTTTAGTTTTAGGAGCTAGATTTTGATTGCTCACCTAAAGTTATAATCGACATGTCTTTCTTTTAAAAACAAATATACATCTTGAAAGGTTTTGAAGCCAAAAAAAAAACAACTTGTTCAGGCAATCATCCGGAGATGCCAGAGATCTTTGGCTTTTCTGTTTACCCCGTTCTTTTTCTCTTCTTTCTTTCTTTTTTTTTTTTTTTTAAGAGACATAATCTTGCTCTGTCACGTAGACTAGAGTGTATTCACTTAAGCCTTGAACTCCTGGGCTGAAGCTGTCCTCCCACCTTAGCCTTCCCAGTGTCTGAGACTACAGGCATGCACTGCTGCACCTGGCTAATTTGATTTATTTTGTTTAGTAAGGACATGGTCTCCCTTTTTTCTTTAGGCTGGTCTTAAACTCCTGGTTTCAAGTGATCCTCCTGCCTTGGACTCTCAAAGGGCTGGGATTGCAGGCCTGTGCCAGCACACCTGGCCCCACAATTCTTCAAAAGCTCTCAGAGAAAGCATTGTAGAAGACCCCTGTGGCTGTATGTTTCATCTGATCCTACATGACTAGGAAGGCTCATTCTTAACAAGTCACGTCCCATGGAAAAGGGCATGAAGACAAATCAGAAAAGGGCAAGGGGAAATCACAGCAACAAAGGGATAGTATAATCCTGGAACCTTAATAAGTCACACAAATGCTGCTTCAATGAGAGGAATTTGTTTGGAAAACATCGCTCTAACATTTTCAGTTGTATGTTGGTTCACCTGTAATGTCTGCAGCAGTCTACAGACTAGGTTTTCTAGAGTTTCTGAAGCATCTTCCAATTGCCATGGCAATCTGACACAAATCTCTGAATTGCAGTCTGAATCCAGTGTTCACGTGTATGTTTTGTGTTGTCTACTCATCAGCAGGCATAAAGGTTGTTTATATATAAGTTGCTAGGATTTCTCCAGAAGTTTACATAAGTTGTCTAGTTTCAGCTTGCAACATTTAATCTGCCCATCTGACAAAAGGGTAATATCCAGAATCTACAAGAAACTTAAATTTACAAGAAAAAAACAAACAACCCGACCAAAAATTGGGCAAAGCACATGAACAGACACTTCTCAAGATAAGACATTTATGTGACCAACAAACACATTATTACTGCTCATTAGGGACATGCAAATCAAAACCACAATGTGATACCATCTCACGCCAGTTAGAATGTTGGTCAGGAAACAACAGATGCTGGAGGAAGCTCAGGAAACAACAGATGCTGGAGACAATGTGGGGAAATAGGAATGCTTTTACACTGTTGGTGGGAGTGTAAATTAGTTCAACCTTTGTGAAAGGCAGTGTGGCGATTCCTCAAGGATCTGGAATAAGAAATAACATTTGACCCAGTAATCCCATTACTGGGTATATACCCAAAGGATTATAGATCATTCTACTATAAACACACATACACACATATGTTTATTGTGGCACTATTCACAATAGCAAAGACTTGGAACCAACCCAAATGCCTATCAATGACAGACTATATAAAGATAATGTGGTACATCTACACCATGGAATTCGATGCAGCCATAATAAACGATGAGTTCATGTCCTTTTCAGGGACATGGATGAAGCTGGAAATCACCATTCTCAGCAAATTAACACAGGAATAGAAAACCAAACACTGCATGTTCTCATTCATAAGTGGGAGTTGGACAATGAGAACACATGGACAGAGGGAAGGGAACATCATACACTGGGGCCTGTTGGGGTGTGGGGGGCTAGGGGAGGGATAGCATTAGGAGAAATATCTAATGTAGATGATGGGTTAATGGGTGCAACAAAACACCATGGCACGTGTATACCTATGTAACAAACCTGCAGGTTCTGCACATGTATCCCAGAACTTAAAAGTGTAATTTTAAAAAATGATACAAAATTGAAAAGCACAGCTTAAATTTATAATATGCCAAAATGGAAGAAAAATGGAAGAAAATTCTGAAACCATTAGTTTTGAAAATTCTGGCCAGGAAAAAATGTATGATTCAGTCCAAATTGTAGGTAAGTAACAAAATTTTTTTTTAAATGAACACATCTAAAATTTAATAACTGTTGTTCTGCTGTTTTCCTCTGAAAAATAACTTGCCCCCTCCTGTTCCCCATTTTATGAAATAGAAATCATTTGGGACAAATGAATTTCCAAAATAAGTTTTAGTCTTACACCTGGATTGTTTATATAAAGTGCAGCAAGAATATAGATTCAAGGCCTCTATGAATACATATGTTTTATATACATGAATATATATATATATTCTACCATGTAGAATGGTGCTAAAATATATTAATGGCCACAAATCTGTACAAGTCTGCAGCAGCCTCAATTCTTTATTTTCAAAAGAAAGAATTCAACTAAGTGTCATAAGACAGAAGAAGAGACTGAGGCAAGTTTTACACCAAGATTGAAAGTTTATTTAAGGGTGTTAGAGCAGAAATTAAAGAAAGTAAAGTACACTGAGAACAGGGCCAAACAGGTGATGAGATTTCACGTGTGTGGTTTGACCTTTGAATTAGGGTTTTGAATGTTGGCATAATTCTGGGGTCTACATCTCTTCTCCCCTGATTCTTCCCTTAAAGTGGGCTGTCTGCATGTGAAGTGGCCCACTAGCACTTAAGAAGGGACCCTGTGTAGTGTGTTTCCTGGAGTACAGTTGGAAAACAGAGACCAAAATAAAAGTTATATATGTAAATAAAATTGGTCTAGTTATAAAATCCTGTTATAAATTTCTATCATTTTTGTGATACCTTGGCATCTATTTTTAATCTTCCCTGAATACACCCAAATTCCTTTTCTCTCTCTCTCTCTCTCTCTCTCTCTCTCTCTTTCTCTCTGCTTTGAGATATTAATTTACTACCTACTTTCTCTAAAACTCAGCCAGGGCTTCCTCAGATAAATGCTAACTTTTTCTATTTACAAAAGCACCATTTAAATCCAACTGTTTTATTTAATAGTGAGTTTTATGGGTTCCATGCAGAAAGTTTTAAAATCAAATATCTAAAGTATTTCTGTCTCCCTCTGTCTTTATGTGCACGTGTATATGTTCTATGTGGTATCACATATATGTATATGTCAGTACCTATGTTTATATATTGTTTATACATCGTATCAAATTAATATAAAAATAAATGAGTACTCTTCAATTAAGAAAATAATCTCAAATGCTTTTCAACACATGTGATATTAGTAATCTTCAATAATAGAAGAATGCCTCAAATGAGCATGCATACCTATCTGCAGCCTCCTTAAAAAAATTATCAGCCAAGAATTTTATATTCAGCAAAACTAAAGCTCATAAATAAAGGAATGATAACAGTCATTTTCAGACAAACAAATGCTGAGAGAATTTGCCACTACCAAGCCAGCACTACAATAACTGCTAAAAGGAGCTCCAAACATTGAAACAAATCCTGGAAACACATCAACACGAACCTCTTTAAGCATGAATCTCACAGGACCTAAAAAACAAAAATACAATCAATAAATGAATGAAACCAAGGTATTCAGGCAGCAAATATCAGGATGAATGGAACAGGACCTCAGTTTCAATATTAACATTGAATGTAAGTGGTCTAAAAGCAGCACTTAAAAGATACAGAATTGCAGAATTGATAATAATGCACCAAGCAAGTATCTACTGCCCTCAAGAGACTCCAATAACCATAAAGGGTTGTATAAACTTAAGGTAAAAGCATAGGAAAAGATACCCCATGCAAATGGCCACAAATGTGAGCAGGAGTAACTATTCTTCTATCAGAAAAAACTAACTTTAAAGCAACAGCAGTTAAAAAAGACAAAGAGGGACATTATATAACAATAAAAGGACTTGTCCAACAGAAAAATATCACAATCCTAAATACATATGCACCTAACACTGGAGCTCCCAAATTTATATAACTATTACTACTAGACCTAAGAATTGAGATGGACAGTAACACAATAATAGTGAGGGACTTCAGTACTCCACTGACAGCACTAGACAGGTCATCAAGACAGAAAGTCAAGACAGATACAATGGATTTAAACTATGCCCTAGAGCAAATCGAATTAAGAAATATTTACAGAATGTGGCCGGGCGCGGTGGCTCAAGCCTGTAATCCCAGCACTTTGGGAGGCCGAGGCGGGCGGATCACAAGGTCAGGAGATCGAGACCACAGTGAAACCCCGTCTCTACTAAAAATACAAAAAATTAGCCGGGCGCGGTGGCGGGCGCCTGTAGTCCTAGCTACTCAGGAGGCTGAGGCAGGAGAATGGCGTGAACCCAGGAGGCGGAGCTTGCAGTGAGCCGAGATCACGCCACTGCACTCCAGCCTGGGCAACAGCGTGAGACTCCGTCTCAAAAAAAAAAAAAAAAAGAAAAAAAGAAATATTTACAGAATGTTCAACCCGATAACCCAGAATGTACATTCTATTCATCATTACATGGAATTTTCTTCAAGATAGACCATATGATAGGCCACAAAACAAGTCTCAATAAATTTAAGAAAATTGAAATTCTGTGAAGTACTCTCTCAGACAGCAGTAGAATAAAACTGGAAATCAACTCCAAAAGGAACCTTAAAAACCATGAAAACACACAGAAATTAAATAACTTGCTCCTGAATGATCATTGGGTCAAATAAGAAATCAAGATGGAAATTTAAAAATTCTTTGAAATGAACAATAATGATGCATCCTATCAAAACATCTGGAATTATGCAAAGAGTGTGCTAAAAGTTCATAGCCTTAAATGCCTACATCAAAATGACTGAAAGAGCACAAATAGAAAATCTAAGTTTACATTTCTAGAAATTCAAGAAACAAGAACACACCAAACCCAAACCCAATAGAAGAACAAAATTAACCAAGATCAGAGCAGAATCAAATGAAGTTGAAACAAAATAATACCAAATATAAATTAAATGTAAAGCTGGCTTTTTGGAAAAATAAATAAAATTGATAGACCATAGGCAAGAACAACCAAGAAAAGAAGAGAGAAGGGCCAAATAAGCTCATTTAGAAATGAAATGGGAGCTATTACCACCAACGCCACAGAAATACAAAAGATCATTCACAGGTGCTACAAACACATTTATGTGCATAAACTAGAAAACCTAGAGGGAATGAATAAATTCCTGGAAATATAAAACCCTCCTAGATTAAATTAGAAAGAATTAGAAACTCTGAACAGGCCAACAAAAAGCAGCAAGATTGAAAAGATAATTTAAAAATTAACAACAAAACAAAACAAATTCCAGGACTATTCCACATGATAGAGAAAGATGGAATTCTCCCTAAATCATTCTATGAAGCCAGTATCTCCCTAATACCAAACCCAGAAAAGGATATAACAAAGAAAACTACAGATCAATATCCCTGATGCACACAGATGCAGAAATTCTTAACAAAATACTAGCTAACTGAATCCAACAGCACATCAAAAACATAATCCACCATGATCAAGTACGTTTCATAATAGGGAAGCAGGAATCGTTCCACATACACAAGTCAATAAATATAGTACACTGCATAAACAGAATTTAAAACTCACATGATCCTCTCAATAGACACTGAAAAGGTATTTGACAACATCCAGCATCGTTTTATGATTAAAACTCTCAGCAAAATTGGCACACAAACCCACAGCCAACATAATACTGAATGAGAAAAAGTTGAAAGCATTCACTCTCAGCAGGGGAACAACACAAGGAGATGCTGCTCTCACCACTTTCATTCAACAGAGTACTGAAAGTCCTAGCCAAATCAATCAAACAAGGGAAATAAATAAAGGGCATCCAAATTGGTAGAGAGGAAGTAAAACTGTCGCTGCTTGCTGATAATATAATCCTATACCTAGAAGACCCTAAAGACACCTCCAAGTGACCAAGCAGAGAATCAAATCAAGAATTGAACAACTTTTATGACAGCAGTTATGAAGAAATAATAACTAGGAATATATCTAAACAAGGAGGTGAAAGACCTCAAGAAAAACTACAAAACACTGCTGAAAGAAATCGTAGATGACGCAAAATATGAAAATGCACCCCTTGCTCATGGATGAATAGAATCATTGTTGTGAAAATGGACACACTGACAAAAGCAATCTACAAATTCAATGCAATACCCATTAAAATGCCACCATCATCCTTCACAGAACTAGAGAAAACAATTCAAAAATTTGTGTGGAACCAAACAAGACCCAACATACCCAAAGCAAGACTCAGAAAAAGAACAAATCTGGTGGTGTCACATCACCTGACTTCAAACAATACTCTAAGTCCATAGTCACCAAAACAGCATGGTGCTGGTATAAAAATAGGCACATAGACCAATGGAACAGAATAAAGATCCCAGAATTAAACCTAAATACTTACAGCCAACTTATCTTTGACAAAGCAAACAAAAACATAAATTGGGTAAAGGACACCTTATTCAACAAATGGTGCTGAAATAATTGGCAAGTCGAATGGAGGAGAATAAAACTGGATCTTCATTTCTCACCTTATACAAAAATCAACTCAAGACGAATCAAGGACTTAAATCTAAGACCTGAAACTATAAAAATTCTAGAAGATGACATTGGAAAAATCCTTCTGGACTTTCGCTTACGCGAAAAGTTCATGACCAAGAGCCCAAAAGCAAATGCAACAAAAGCAAAAATAAGTAGGTGAGACTAATTAAACTGAAGAGCTTCTGAACAACGAAGCAACAGTCAGCAGACTAAACATATAACCCACAGAGTGAAAGAAAATCTTCACAATCTATACATCTGAAAGGTAACCAATATCCAGAAACTACAAGAAACTCAAAACAAATTGACAAACAACAATCCCATTAAAAAGTGAGCTAAGTACATGAATAAACAATTCTCCAAACAAGATAAACAAATGGCTAACAAACATATGAAAAAATGCTCAATTTCACTAATGATCAGGGAAATGCAAATCAAAACTACAATGTGATACCATCTTACTCCTGCAAGAATGTTCATAATCAAAAAATGAAAAAATAATAGTTGTTGGCCAGGCACGATGGCTTACACCTGTAATCCCAACACTTTGGGAGGCCGAAGTGGGTGGACCACTTAAGGTCAGGGGTTTGACACCAGCGTGTACAACATGGTGAAACTCTGTCTCTACTACAAATACAAAAAAATTACCTAGGTGAGGTGGCATATGCCTGTAATCCCAGCAACTCCAGAGTCTGAGGCAGAAGAATGGCTGGAACCTGGGAGGCATAAGTTACAGTGAGCCAAGGTTATGCCACTGCACTCCAACTTGGGTGAAAGAGTAAGACTCCATGATCTCAAAAATAAATAAATAAAAATAATAGATGTTGATGTGGAAGCGGTGAAAAGGGAACACATCTACCCTGCTGGTAGGAATGCAAACTGTAAATGAGTGGATAAAGAAATTGTGGTATATATATATATATATGATTGAATACTACTCAGCCATAAAAGGAAGGAATTAATGGCATTCGCAGGAACCTGGAAGAAACTGGAGACTATTATTCTAAGTGAAGTAACTCAGGAATGAAAACCAAACACTGGATGTTCTCACTCATAAGTGGGAGCTAAGCTATGAGGATGCAAAGGCATAACAATGATACAATAGACTTAGGGAAAAGGGTGGCAAAGGGGTGAGGGACAAAAGACTACAAATTGAGTTCAGTGTATACGGCTGGGGTGATGGGTGCACCAAAATCTCACAAATCACCACTGGAGAACTTATGTAATTAAATACCAAATCCCCAAAAACCTATGGAAATAAAAGATTTAAAAATAAAATAAAATGGTAAAAATTTGAAAACATAGTTGTTATAAATTCTTCTAAAATGTAAAAAAAAAAAAAAAAAAAAAAAAAAAAGAAGTCCTGATCATCATATACCAGAAAACTCTATTATGTTGCCTCTTAATGCGTATCTTTGAGCCCACTTGCTCGACTTCTCAGAAGTTATCAGAAAGCTGCTGATCACTTGTTTCAGGTGTTTTCTATCTATTGTGAGACTATATCTCCCTGGCACTACCTGCAACCAGTTATTTCTTTAGAGAGATATTAACAACCACCTGACTTGACCATCACCTGGTGATGATCACTTGACATTTCTACTGTGGGGAGGTGCAAGGAGCTCTCCTGCCTGGCTTACATCTGACCAGCTACCTACTGTCAGATTGTCCTTTTTTTTTTTTTTTTTAAGACAGAGTCTCGCTCTATCACCCAGGCTGGAGTGCAGTAGCGCGATCTCAGCTCCCTGCAACATCCGCCTCCCAAGTTCACACCATTCTCCTGCTTCAGCCTCCAGAATAGCTGGGACTACAGATGCCCGCCACCACGCCTGGCTAATTTTTTGTATATTTATTAGAGACGGGGTTTCACCGCGTTAGCCAGGATGGTCTGGATCTCCTGACCTCGTGATCCTCACGCCTCCGCCTCCCAAAGTGCTGGGATTACAGGCATGAGCCACTGCGCCCGGCCTCAGATTTCTTATTGTCAGATTTTAGGTAGGACAAACAGCTGATGTTTCTGGCCTTTGAGTTTTGTTTTTGTTTTTTTTTTTAACCAAAAGTATTCTCCCAAATGAAACGAATAAGTCTTAACCAAGATTATGGCTTAGCCAAGCATGTATGAGACATCTCCAAAGAGGTGAAGGAGCAACTCAAAAACTCAAAAATCACACAAATATCAAAACAAATAAGGTTGGATCCCTCATCCGAAATTAAATCCAGGATGCAGCAGTAAAAGCATACAATGTTTAACTATTCGATGACAAGGTAAAGTGGCTTTTATTCTTATTTTCTCAGAGGATCTAAGGGAAGCAGTTTGAGTTTACAAAAAAAGTTTAACTTTGTTTTAGGTCAGATTGTTGCTCTGTAATTTAGTCAAAAGAAATTTTAAGGCTAGCCATAAAACTATTAGGTGTCTTTCCTTGACATTCAATCCTCTGATCAACCGTTTGGAATAACAGAGCTCTAAAATATTTTTTTAATTACAAGTCCCAATTTAAAGAATCCATCTTCTGGCCATGGACTATTAGAATTTCCAGTGGTGTATTGATTCTAAGTGACTCAATCCAACAGCCTCTTCAGTGAAAAACCAATCCCAATGATCTTTTCCCCCACCCCAACAAAATAAGTTATGTACTCTCAGGAATAGGCTTAGGAAAGCAAAAGACTCGTGTTGCCACAGCCCTATCCAGGCAACAAGACTTGGGATGCCAAAAGTCCATGATGGATGGGATTTCTAATGACAAGCCCTCCTGGGAGCTTAACACATTTAGAAAACAAAAGAAAAAATAAAAAACCTCAGGCACTCAGCCATGTTAAGGCTGGTCAACTAATGTGACTCAAAAATGATTCCTCCCCCTGATGGTGGAGACCAAGAGTGAGTGCTCTGACTTGGTCACAAATCAAGCCCTCAAGGATATACGACAAGGTGAGATAACATTTTATCCAGTACCTCTCTTTATGAACAACACTGAAGGAAAGAGGTAAAGGAAAAGACTATTTCAGGGAGGAAATGGATTAAGCAATCAAAATATTCATACCCCAACATCACTTAAAAGTACACCAGAATTACTACACCAAGACTAGTCCAACACATATCTTCTCCCATTAATCAAAATTTGGTGGAGGAAAGTGATTTTTACCATCCAATTGGAAAGAATGCACAGAGAGAAGCCAGGAAACTTGAGACTAATACATTTTTACCCTTTAGCTGGCTGATTATTGTTCTGCATTTCTGCATGTCCAAAACGATGTTATGGCAGTAAAACAGATTTTAATGGTAATACAGCTCATGGGAGAAAGAAAGGAAGTTCAGTTAGCAAAGTTGGTCTTGTGTCAGTGAAACCTTGCAGGTAGCAGCCCTTAGAGAAAATCAATGCTAAATTTTTTTATCTTTAAGGTGTGAGGTTCAGTCCATTTCTCCCAGATCCAGATAAGGGAAGATATGCCTGCATTAATAATGATTCTCTATGATGTTGATGTTTTTCCACAAAAGGCAACTGTGCAGGGCCACTTCTATTTGCTGGCCTTCTGAGAGACACATCAAAATTTGTCAAAGAAATATATCGTGGGTTAAAAATATTTTTATTTTCTTCAACTAACAGGTGTTTCTAGAGGTGGAATTGGATGTTCTGCAGTTACAGAACTTTAGCCAATTTCAAGGCCTGCATCAACATAATTTAGAGCTCCTGTTAGATTTGGATTTGACCAAGTGAAAGGGTTTTGGACATTAGACAGGGTGAAGAGTTGGTCAAATCCAAAAGAAGAATGATAAAAACCAAAACCACAAATACTGATTGTACTATTTACATACTTTTAAACACTGTAAGCATAAGGAGAGGTTAGAATGAAGTAGTAAAAAGCCTTATCCTGCAGCTACCAAATTCTAAAACAAAACCCCAAACCAGCTCCTCAGTTGAGCAGGGACCAAGCTGTAGTCTGATCTCCATTGTCACAGGAGCAGGAAACTCATGTTCCTTTTAGGAAGTGAGCAAGGCTCCATGAGGAGAGGAGTTCCATGAAAAAACAAAACTCAGATCTCAAACAAAAAAAATCTAAGACAGCAGGGACCTCAAGAAAAAGTAGGATCCAATTCCCTGAAAGTCACACAATTGGTCAGAACTAAAGCTCTATAGTTGGTACTGAGCATGAACAATAGAAGAAGCACTGCAGGTCAAAGGTTCTAAACTCCATTAACAGGACCCCTTCATGGTTGGCAAAAGGTAAACTAAATTGAGTGCCCAATTCAAGTTTCTGAATCAATTGAGGTTTATTGGACCAGAGCTTGAGGGCATACCCTGGAAAAAAACAAATTGTAGAAACACTCTGTGGCTTCTTATATCTTTGAGGAGGTTTTCAGGAGGCCTGGCATTTTGCATGTTCTTAAAGCAGAGAAGACAGGTTGGAAGAGACAAGGAGGGGGAAGAATATTTGTTCTCATCTTGTCTTTATTCTGTACATAGAAAGAAAAAGCATCATCAGTGTAAAATCTAAGAGACTTCAGTTTTAGGAGCTACACTTAGATTGCACACCTAAAGTTACAATTGCTGGGACTTTGTTTTATGAGACAATATACATCTTAAGATGAAGATGAAAATGAAGAGGAAAAAACCTGCTATGCGCTGGGAACCTTTATGTTTGCACTTCATTTAATGCTCACAATGACCCTTTAATCAGTTACTATTATCC